>NC_135059.1:8750000-9375000 GCF_051014685.1 Ptiloglossa arizonensis | reverse complement strand
ATAAATCTTAAGTAACGCCATCTAGTATTTGAGACGCGCAACGTTTGAGAATGCAGAAACAGATGAGAATGTTTCTCTCACGAATGACAAAAATGAACAAAACTTCCGATCGATATGTTATGAATAACTTTGTCACGTCGTATTTGAACATTTTTTCAACTTTGAAACGTAAACTTTCGATCGTTGTAAAACGATTTCCGTCAATTACTATTTCTTATTTACAGCTCGAGATAATTACTATCACTTGGGAGCACTTTGCGCCTATGGTTAAGACGAAATTTTACATTTGAAAAAGAAAAAGATTCTACCAAAGGAAACTTGAAAAAGTCAAGACCGAAGAAGAAGCCCGCTAATACGATAAGACGCGATTTTTACTAACAATTAGACGTCGAACTTAACCTATAACGAAACACTACCATTTCCTTGTCATTGTATCATCCAGTTCACCTTTTCTAGTCTACGAAAAATAGTCTGTAAATTGTAGTAATTAGATTTTAAGTTTGTAAAAAATTCAAACCAGAGAATGTATAAAATAAAGTAACACTTAAGAGGTTTTCAAGTATCGAACTCGAATCCTAATTTCACATTGTAAGAATGAAAAGTACACTGTCTACAATTAACCATCATCTGAACAAAATAGTTGCAATCTAAATTCTCCGCTTCCGTATTAAACAAAAATAATTAGCAGCGAAATTGATTCTGAATTAACAGTGTTGTAATAAATATAATTCAATTATCGATGAAATTTAACCCGACGAAACCCCATAATTAAACAGAAACATAATCCACATCTACTAACTCGGTCCTCTGGGGCCCACAGTTAAAGAGAAACGTTACATGTTAAAATTATTCGTTCCGATAACAAGTTGAGAACGAATGCTGCAATTTAAAGAGTCTCCATTGGTCTCGTGCCTTATCTGTGTCTTATCGAATCCAAAATGCATGATAGAACGCGGATAACGGTAAAATCTGGTATTCGAGGCGAACGTAACCTCTGCAACACTGTACTAGGTTGTTTCTCATGTGTACCGTGCACTTTTCTATGCATTTTGCATCGCGTCCCTTACGTGACCGCAGCTCGAAGCACGCCATATAAATATTTACGCAAAAGAAAGATACGGCACACGCTTTTTACCCCTTTCGAGGCAATTATTTTTTCACTAAGCAGCTTCGATTAATTCAATTCGATTAGAAGCATTTCACTATTAGGATACAGTAATCAGTAATAGTTGAAAAAGTATCGCGTGAACTCAACGTTTAATCCTTAATGGAGTAATTTTTAATAACAATTTGTATGTATTTTTATAGTGTATAATGTTACGAGTGAAATGCACGTTAAAGGAAACGATTGATTAGACAATGTGCCAATAAGTATATCGAATTCCATAGGTGTAAATCCTTGATTGCATCATTCTTCGTAGTAAATGAATAAAGCAAATACGTAAAACAACGTGTAAATTTAGGAATTTTACAAATTATTATTTGTTTTTTTTTTTCATTGGAGGACTTTTTCCTAACGATTTTCTAGCTTCGATAAATCAAATACAAATTCTGTAAGTGGTTGCATCACGGGTTCATTTATATGAAAATAAGTATTCAATCGGTCCGAAAGCGATTATAGTACACGCTTCGCCATCTAGTGGTAAAAAATTTCAACTGATATGAAGTACCGACTTTGTAAAATATTAGTGATTTCGAGGCAACGTCTTTGTTTAAATCCAGTGATCCATGGAAGCTATATTCAATTGAAATACCAAGTTCGGTAAAGGTAGTAAAGGTAGTAAATGTAGAAAATTCAACCCTTTATACATCGTTTGCGGTTCTCTCAAACTTCAGAGAGTAAATACAGTAAACTCCCTCTTAACTGGCCTTTGTGCAACTGAATCTCTGACTGGATAAACGATTGGTCGGTTAAGCAAAAAATGTAAACGATAATATGAAATTCGGTACTTAAAAATTTAGTACGATTGAAACTAAGATTGAGCTGCGAACGAAACGAAAGTGTGAACAGGTTGATAACACAGTTAACGTATCGGTAATGAAACTTAATTTGTGTCACGAAGCTCTACCTAACGATAGATACAGATACTAAAAGATGCCGGTTCTCGACCGAGTCTTTCGTAACCTATGGAAGCAGAAGACGAAGTTCGGGAAAATATTGGTGTTCATCTTGCAAGTAAATCGCTGATCGAAAAACTTGAAAAATTAATATGGACGATGATAACGATCAGGATAATCCAATCGAGGATGACTACTACACGTTCCTGAATATCCCTAAAAATGTGAGCAACCGTAGCAAATTTATTTCCCATGCGAATTTTTCTCTTTTTCCCAGTCAAGGGTAGAGATCAATCTCGAACCCTCCACGTGACACGTTCCTTTTCAAACTCTGACGTAATCAAACCCTTTGCAATAATATTCTAAATTATTAGTACCCGATAATACATCTGTCGAATGCGTTTCATAGAAAACTTTACACTTAAAATTGTTTCAACACGCGATAAATCGCAGTTGAACTTCAATTGCTAACTGCGTAAACGCAACGACCTTATTTATTTTTGTATTTTCAATTGAATGCAGCAGAATATACGTTTCAAAACGATACTTTTCTCAAGGTTTTTATCATTAAAAATAACTGGATGCAAATCCTTTTGTATAGGGTATTCTTAAAATATTTATCCAAATTTTATTTGCATATTCTACTAATTATAGTCGTGAAACAGATCATAAAATTCAGGATTGACAAATACTTCCTTTCCAAAATATAATTGTTTAAAGTTTGCATTGAGAAAATTATTTAAAATACAGTATAACTTGTTATAATTTGACAAGTATTTTACCTTGTAAAATATTTTGCGTTAAAGTATAAGGATCTTTTAACCATGGTACTTTTGATTTTAGGCAGCTCCAGAGGAAATTAACAATGCATATCGCAGACAAAGCAGACTTTATCATCCTGATAAGCACACAGATCCTTTACTTAAAAAAGAAGCAGAAATTCTATTCAACCGTACGAAAAAAGCTTATGAAGGTTTGTTCATAATGTTGCAAGTACATTTTACTATATATTTGTATACGAATAAAATATTACTTGCACGATAGTTTTAAGCGATCCACATCAGAGAGCTATCTATGATTCTGTGGGAGTGCGAGGATTGGAAACTGAAGGTTGGGAAATTGTACAACGTACCAAAACACCTCAGGAAATTAGAGAAGAGTATGAACATCTTGCGCGAGAAAAGGAGGAAAGGAGACTACAACAATACACAAATCCTAGAGGCAGTATCACGGTGAATGTGAATGCTACAGATCTTTTTAACAGATATGATGAAGACTATGAAGATAGGTAATACAAAATTTTACTTAGTACAGATATATATACTACAGTACTTACTGTATTTTAAAATATAGCCCAAGTCTCCTTTCATGCATCGAAGTCAGTGGAATGTCTATCACACAGTCCATTGAAACACCCCTTACTTTAAAAGATACAATAACCTTGTACGGTGAATTAGGTACCCAAAATGGTACTGGTACTGGTTCTATAAATGTCTCTGCAAGACGATTAGTTTCGTCAAAAGGTTGGGTAGAACTTGACGTGGGTGCTGGCAATGGACCAATGGTATCTATAAAAGGTTTGCGTACTTTAACAAATAGAATATTTTGCGACGGTGCAACGATATTGCAATTTACTGAACAAGGAATAAGACCTGGTATCGTAGGAAGTACGTTTATTCGCTACGCGAAAGTAACAAAAAGACACAAGGAAAAGATAATTTTCTAATTATTTTTTATCGATTACAGCCCTTGCAATGCAATTAGACAATCATACAGTAGGTTATCTTACGTATAGAGCAGGAATACGAAGTGCCATGAATACAATGATTGTAAGAGATACATCTAGATCTTACACAGCATTTTCGATACATTTAGGTATTTTACAATCATATGTCAGTCTTAATTATACCTATAAAATGGAAGAAAAACAGATAAAGCTACGTGGAAGTATAAAGTTAGTAACCACTAGTAAATTCTATTGGTATATAATTCATAATTGTATCTATTCTGGTTCTACACTGATTTTAAATTGTTTTAATGTTAACGTTTCACGATTTCTAGAGCTGGTGCATTCGGAGTATTATTGGAATACGGAGTGGAACAAAGAGTATCGCGACATAGTAACCTTTCCGCGGCAGTGCGCGTTGGATTACCAACGGGAGTCACTCTGAAAATTAAATTACGTCGTGCTTCTCAATTGTACACGTTTGCAATTCACTTGAGCGACGAGGTTCTTCCAGCACCTGTGTTTTATGCCACCGTAGTACCTGTAATCACTTGGGCTTTCGTCAAGAAGTTTGTGATTGATCCCGTAGTAAAGAAACGAGAAGAACGCGAAAAAGAGAAACAGAAGGAGATGAATAAAACGAGGATGGCAGAAAAGCAAAAAGAAGCAAAAATTGCTATTGAATTAATGAAAGCCACCGTTAGTAGAATAAGAGCCGAGGAGGAGTCGAAAAAAGGTTTAATTATCACTAAAGCTTTATATGGACGATTTGTGTATCCTCAAGAGGAACGATCTTCTTCGGAAGAACATTTGCACAGAGACGAAGTAATAGATGTAACTATACCTTTGCAATGTTTAGTAAAGAATTCGAGGTTGGTTCTGCATGATGCATCCAAGGTATAGTCAATCTTTAGTTTTTTGGGGCTGCCATAAGGTGCCTGTTCAACTACTTCTTTCTAGAATCAAAATAACAATAAGCTTTGACATTTCATAGAGTCAGTTACCTGGATTTTATGATCCGTGTGTGGGAGAGGAAAAACAATTATTAGTACAATATCTGTTTCATACTCAAACACACGAATGTATCGTAAAGGATAACGCACCTGTTAGAATACCGTTACCATGTGAGAATACATTCGTTTATTTATAATTAAAATTTTAGTTTCACGTATTTTAATGATTATATCTTCTCTGTTTCAGCACACTTAGTAAACACAACATGACGTATACAACGCCATAAGAAAATGAAGTGAAATCATTGCATTATGCAATGATAGCTTGTGCTGCTTTATTGAAGTTTTTTTTTTTTTTAATCATTCTTAGATTAAACTTATGCAAACATCATGTTGAAAAAATTGAGCGTTCATCAATAATTTATACTTTGTACAATAATTTCACTTTCCCAGAATAATCATTCGCATAATTTTGTTTAACCATAGATACGAGCGCAGATAAAACTAGAGGACTGATTCGCCTTAATAATGTGCTTTTAAATTAATATACTATGAATAATTAGAATTGTTCGAAACATAGAAAAAATTAGTTATATACGGAAATAACTTTTAAGTATTTTTTGAAATTTTGTTAAGTACATACATTTTAACTGTTGAAGTTGTGTGTTTTGCACAAAGGTAAATTACTTTTAAAACACTTCCAATAACTGCCCATAGAAAGGTAATAAATAATATGTATTCTTAATCGTAACTGCGACAATTGCACTGAATTGTTACTAAATGATTGAATCATTAAATGAAGAAAAAAAAACACTTGTTAGTTTGTACAATGTGCTAATAAGGACATGGTGCATATTACTTAATATATTCAAGGAGAAGCAGCCTGAAAAAGTTGTATAGAATGTTAAAATCCAATTAAATTATAAATGTTTCACTTTATAGTTCATTAGTGTACAAAATATTTTTTTTGGTAAAAATAATGTATCTAATTATATACTTGAATTTTGAAAACAACATCTGTGTCGGTTAATCCAAAACAACATTATATAGCTCAACACCGAGTAACTAAATTTTAAATAAATTTGTTTTGTAAAATATATATAAACAAAATCGTATCCAAGATTCTGATTGTGTTCATTCGTCTTAATTCGATTTATTTACATTTAAATCGATACTTTTGAAAGTCGAAGCGATCAATGGAACAGTGGATGGAAAAATAAGTTCAGCTATCATAGCTGTGTCCTTAATTTTTTCATCATTTTTCTGCAACAATGTCCACGAACGATCTTCTTCTAATCTATATGCACCTTTATGAGTTTGAGGAGGTCCTGTCCTGCCCCACTCCTGCAACATAGAATCATTTTTGTGACTTTGTACACCTTTTAAGGTTATTAAATTAAATTGAAAACAATATAATTTACTTCTGGACTAAGCATAGAAAAATAAAGCTGGCCAGTTTCTCGTTCATAAAGATGATACACGTGTCCAGGTTGTTTCACAAAATTGCAAGCAACATGATGCAATTTTATGTTCCAATCTGCCTCTAGGAGAATCATTTTAGCTTTATCCTGTAAAAACTTTATTTGCTCTACAATTATTTGCATCTTGTTACATGCAATCGCCTGAATAAAGCTGTCAGCTTTTTGTATTTCTGTAGCTAGTGCAATCAGATTTTGTTGCGACGTACTAGCTGTAGCTTTTGGATTATTTAATGCAATACCTTGTGGTACAATATTGCGCTCCACTAAAGCCACTGTTTAAAAATTAGTTACTGACATTACGTATTTTCTAAACATGTAAAAAAATTTACAAAATATTTCTAACTTCTACCTTTAGTGAGTTCTACTTCAGACTTGTCCATTGTAGTAAAGTGATTTTATTTAATATAACAGAGAACAGATACACCTTGGGATCATCATATAATGCTAAATCCAATTTTAAAAACCACTCACACTTTCGTGGTACATTTGAAACACTATTTTACTCAATTCTCATTCTTTAAAATGATATGTCGAATATACTGTTTATTGTATTATAACCCAAATAAGCGCATACAATAGCAACAGCTATGTGTCTTTGTGATGTACTGCATTAAACACATGAATGTCACGACTCAATGAAAACTGAAATACATTGTGACGTTCTAATCAGTTCCCGATAATTATTTATTTATGTTGGGAACCGTAAAATTGAGTAATAAAGACTAGATACTTTCAGCTTTCAGAAATTGAATCTTCCTAGAGATTTTATTATAAAATTTAGCAAAGAACCAATCGCTACACAGAGAATTCTCATTTGGATAAAATATAACTAGGTTCCTAGGGAAAATTTTTTCAACGTAAAATGTTAGTTATTCATGTATTTAGAAAAATTATATAAAGTTAAAATAAAAATATACATAAAGCACAATAGTTAAAAAATTGAGTTGCAATAGCAAATTTCTACATATCGATAGTTTTCGATAGTCGACAGTAAGTTCTGTACTTTTTTACGTCAATATAGTTTAATCGATAGTGTAATCGAGATTATCGAAAATTATTGATAACGGTGACTATCGATAGTTTCCCCACCCCACTAAAATCTACCGTGTCGAGTGATGGGGGAAATTCTGTGTTCGCTGTGTAGCCATTATGCGCGATCTGATCGCTAGCGCCATCTCGATCCGAGTCGTACGTTCTGAGCCTTAGCCACGGTCTCCGCCATAGTAATAGGAGTAGATTTTAACCCCTTGCACTACGTTGAAATTCGGAACAAGCCGTGCTCAACTTATATTCAATATATATATATGAATATAAAGCTTCTGTTTTATCTCATAAGAATTATTTAATATAAGAAAAAATATTATGTAATATTAACGAGTTCTCTATGGAGTAACGGAGATGATTTTGAAATGTAATTAATTTTCCTTAATGGAATCAAATATTTTGTACGACACAATCCGACTTAACTCTAGTTATTTCCCACGAAAATGTATTAAACTATGTTCCCCATGAAAACAACGTTTCGAAGGTACCAACATTTCACATTCCTATTATCGCATACAAGAAATACAGAGTGAACGATATATAATAAAAATCAGAAAATTAAGTCTTTTCTTAAAGAAAAGTATACACCATTTTAAGAAATCAATGGATACATTTCGTCCGTACATCGACAGATGAACCGCTGGTTCAAGAGCGGAAGGTTCAATTGGACCTTATATATTTCGGCAGATCAGCAAGTATATCACCCAATTCCTTCAAGTTCTCCATATCGTCGTCGTTGCCGCGAAAGTTGTCCAATCGTTGTACATTCGAATGTTTGTGTACGAGTATCTGATTAATCACCGTACCTGTCTCGTTTAACATGTTTTGCGCAAAAGTATCAAAATACGAAGTTATCGGAGTTGGATCTTTGTTGTAACGAGCGGTAGAATATTGTAAATATTCTTGAGCGTTTGCCGATTTTGTCGACCAATTCTCGAAGAATTTTTCGTTCGTGAACACCGTCGCGATCGAGGTCGATCCATCTTCGGCTACTCTCAACACGCCGAACTGATGATTACTCTGGTTCGCGTAAGTTTTGATCTGGAACATTCCATTTTGATCGTACACATTTCTAAAGAGATGTTCCTCGCGAAACAGATTCTTCGGAATCTGATCGAAGTACACGTCCATTGTAGTTCCAATTCCGAACTCGTGTCCGTGTTTTCTATAGTGATAAACAGCGGTTAATGGACTATTGAACTTTAATTCGGTGTTCGTCAAGATACCCTTGGCTGTGTTACAATCATCCGTGACACTGTTCTTGAATTGTTCCATGACATGGGGATCGTTTCTTATATCCGTTAAAAATTGACGATACTCCGATCTAGTTTTGTCTGAAAGAAAAGAAAAACGAAAAAAAAATTAAAAAGAAACGAACGAGCAAAGAAGCGATGAAATTGAACAATTTGTCGAGTTTTCGACGCGCGATGAACATTTTTCAATCGTACGTTTTTTCTCCATGGCGATCAATTCGATGCAAGAATTCAAATCGTTGATGTTGTTGCACTTGAATTCATCCGCTAAGGCGATCGCGGCGAAAATTACATCCTTGTTGTAATTCCCCGCGGTATTTTCGAACACTGTTTGCAACCGATCTATATCGGCGCCAGTCAAATCGGCGAACAACTCTTTGTCGTTTATTTTAAAATCCTTCAAGTTTTTCGTATCGGTTCCGAATACATCTGCAATCTTCTGTATAGTATCGTTGCGTCTCACGTTCAAAGCCAAACGTTCCTCTTTCATAAATCGTTTGAATTGTTGGTTGACCTGTCTCGCGTTTTTATGATTTTCCACGTTACTCAGTAACGTCTCCGCGTTCTCCTTGGTCAGTTGGTTGAACCTGGATTTTCATTATCGATCAAACGAGGAAACGATACTTTGTAAAATAGAATTGTACACGGCGAAAGAAAACACGGGTAACCGATTTTACCTACACGCTTACAAGTCGGGAACGCTAAATAAATACTTGTAAACATTTCAAATAACGTTATCACCGTTAGTGACGCCACAGGATAAGAAGTGTGTTCACTTCACACGGGAAATAATCGAGTATTCTTACTCTTTTACACCGCGGTTTGAATAAATAGGACGTCCTTAAGTATGGAAAACTGGCGTGGCGATCGAACGTGTTAAAAAAAAAAAAAAAAAAAAAAAAAAACAACGCGTTTAGATTTAAAAGAACAAAAAGGACAGAACGGTCGTTCTTTGTACTCACCGATTAGGATTTACGGTCAGTTTTTTGTTAATGGTAACGTTTCTTCCACCTTTAACTTTCACGGACTTGGCGGTGCTGACTTTCTCGAAGAACTCGTTCGGACTGTTAATTCTATTAATCGTTCGGGCGATTCTCGCGCCTTTTTTCACGGAGAAATCCCCGACGAATTTATCGAAAGATTTTTGCGCCTCGCTGTTGGTCATGTTTGCCCTGTACTCTTTAAAATAGTCGGTTTGAGCCTTATGAATAATACCGTTCGCTGTTTTCGGCTGGATGAGCGTGTTCGAGAAGAAAAACACGGACAAAGAAAATTGCAAAACGTCCAACGCTTCCAAGTTGTCCTCCTGTTTCTTATTGTACAAGTTTACGAATCCTATTACCAGCATGGACGAATCTAAAGCGATCGTCGTGAACTTTAAGGCAGTCCCACCGGCGAGTTGCAACGACGTGAAATTGCGTCCAGCTCGTGCACCGGCTACGAATGTGCTGTTCACCGAGGCCATCCATGCGTGTAAAGGTAACGCTGCGATACTCAATCCGCATAATATGGATTCCAGATCGAGCAAACTCTGCTCGTGAGTACCTTTGTCGACCAAACGGTGTATGCTTCTGCCAGCTCCGTATATCGCGCTCGTGGTTCCAGCTGCGCCTGCGCACAAAAGCACGACTGGTGCCACGGGTGTGAACATGGCTGCTATTCCGATTACTCCGGTGACCAAGCCGATCCCTCCGGCGCCAACGTCGAGCACCTTTCCCGTACGGGCCGTCACATTGCAACTAGGCGATGTACCGAATGTCAAGTCTACGTCACAATCGATGTCGAATTCGTAGGAATTGTTACCGGAACACGTATAAAATCCGTATCTCGGATAACAATACTTCATCATTGGTAACACATTGTTCTCTTCCCAGTCCTTCCATGACTTGTACACGCGGGTTTGCAAATCGACGAAATAGGATTCCTCGGATTTGTTTATACGTACGCGAAATATCGGAACGGTATACGCCGTTTTCGAGACCAGGCAAGATACGAAAACGATACCGGTGTGCAATTGGGATAATTTCGAATAACGATCGTAAACGTGGAGTATCTTGTCTTTGATCGTATCGGCGTATGCCCGTTGACTCTTGTCGTAAATCTTCTCGAGGTCCGGCATATTGTTATTTTCCTTCGTTGGTATTCCGTATACAGCGATACAAATTTTCACGCATAATAAATCGTAGTCTTCTGGGCTGTAGACGTCCCACTGTTTACCTTCGAAAGACGTATAAAAATTCTGCTGGACAGAGCGTGCATCCTCTTTCCATTTCTTCGTATCCGGATCGTCCCACGTGGATCGATACTCCTCTGTCAAGGTACTAACTGTGTCTCCCATTTTTTTACAGCCTTGAAAACATTGTATCAGTTTTACGTAGGTACGTGTGCAATGACACACGAACAAATCGATACGGACGCGTTCCGATGAAAAATCTATCGAATTTTCGTAATTACGTATCGGTTTGAATTAGACAACGTGGAATTAGACAATCTGAACAAAAAATGTCACACACCGATACAGGTATATTTCGTTTTTTATAAAATCATATGGAAAATAATATATCGAACATCAGCTACAGTGCGACGATAAATTTATGCACTTTGTTCTATTTTTCATTTTATATCTTTACAAGTATTGTTGAAATTGCGATGACAACAGTTGTTAGGGAACAAAGGATGGTGTTATGGCTACCTACTGGTAAATTGGTGCCCCCGTGATTTTCATATTTATAATTGAAACAAAATACGTTAAATTCGACTGATCTTTTTAAGAGAACACCTCTGTATTCTATCGATGGTGACATCTGCACGAATATTGAACGAATAAAAGCACAAAAGGGGATCTAGGCTGTTATATGACGAGCATGAGTCTAGCCCATGTGCTATATGTATATACCTACGTGTTTGTACTATTAATCGAACAGTATTTTATAACGATTCAAACTGAAATTCGTGTTTCCACCAAAAGTGAGTTCTCGGGACGTTCTCAAGGTTTGGTACTTCGGTGCTCCCGTAAGTAGGCGAATCGGTACTATTTTCAATAAACTCCTCGATATCTTTCACCACATCGGAATTTATCAAGTCGTGTAATTGCTGCTTCTTATTGCTCGTACGAATGTTAAAATCGTTCGCGATAAACCATAAACCAGATAAGCAGCACTGCGCCTCGATGCGTTTATCAGCGTTTAATCCATCGTATAAGTTTTTCAATCCGTGTTCGATCGCTGGCACCGACTCTAATAATAACTCCTGTACCCTGGGACGTATCTCGGCAGAAATTGGATTCCTGTCTCGTCGATAAGCATCGAAAGAGTCGAAAAGTAATTTCTTCGTTATTGTGTAACTGGTGTACGATTCGAGTGCCTTTTGTTTCGACAGCGTGTTCAAATATCTCAACGGATCGAACGCCTTCGCTGTAATTTCACTTGCCATTGAGTGCAGCTATCGAAATAGAATTTTTCAACAATAATAAACGATACACGCAATAAATATAAATATACTACCTTCCTTTTTCGACAATTTCTGAAAAAGAATCGCCTTCTCCGTTTAGCAATCGCGATGCTTTGAATTATCGGGACACAAGCGGGTTCAAGTGTGCCGCGAATGACGTTCACGTGACGCGATTCATGTGACGCGATTCATGTGACGCGATTCATGTGACGCGTGAACTCGTGTTGAGTTATCGTTCGCACGAATCGTATCGGTAGACCTCAACTGCGCATATTCCGTTAACTCGGAGCTATGAATTGCAAAACGATCAAGGAACTTTTCGATCCCTTTTCGTACGATGAACAATTGATTCTTCGAAAAGATCCGACCTTTGTACAATTGTATCGTAGTTATAACCACAGAACACTAGGTGCGGTAATTTCACGGTACAACGACGTCACTCGAATCACCTTGAGTTGTCACATTTATGGAAGGATAGCGTTATTATCTCAGGTATTATAAGACAGGGTCCAAGTTGTCCCAATGTTTAACCCTTTGCACTCGAAGCTTCTCTGCTACCAGAAACCAGCACCTCGATGAAATCCATCGAATCGTGTAATTAATTTCGAACGGAGCGTTTATCGTTTCAACGTTTCGTACATATACGTTTACATCTTACAAGAGAGGAGTGATTGAATTTTAATCTCAATCCCAAACCACGATGGTATCCCGAATTGGAGGGAGCACACCGAAAGCACTCGAGTGGAAAAGGTTAAAACTGTACAAATATCAGAATATTTTGTCACGATTATACTACACGGATGTTAAAACTATAAATTATCAACTTACGAAGATGCGTGTACGAGCGACTACACGTATTCTTGATTTTCAAAAGCTATCAATAACGTTTGTACCAACCAAGTCCACTGATTTCAACTCCTAATGGAAGTTATCTGGTAATCTCCTGATGGCGAACAATGTTATAAAAAGGGTTTCCCCCCCCCCCAAGTTTTATTTCATTGCACTATTGTAAAATTGGAGTAACTTTTCCAGGTTGGCAACCTTCGAATGGTGTTTTCCTTTAATGATACGAATTTAAATTTGCAACAAGGTTAAACGTAAAGGACAATACAGAACGAAGTTTGACAATTATGTATTCACTTCCTAAGAACATTTAGCAAGTGCAGAGAATCTTGGCTGCTGAATTTAACGCAATATCAAAAATATTATGCTGCTGACATTTCTAGTGTCTCTGCTCTCCAACCAATTTTGACAGCAGTTGGCCGCCATGGGAATTCAGTGAAAAGGTTTGTCACCACGTATGTTTGAAAATCTCACTTGATTCTCGGCCTTCCCCAAGATTTGTCAAACAAGTCATTATATTTCTCATAGAAAAAAAAAGTCTTCGCTTCTTTACGACGAATTTAAAACACAGCTTATCTTTAGATAAATATACTTAAATTATACGTTGTGTTCTGTCACTCGATAACTTATCAAATTCCCTTCTTATCGAAGAATTCTTTTAATGTGACACCCAACTAAGGAGTGAACGAATTATTTTTTCAGCAAGTGATTTTTCTGTCTAATAAAAAAAAAATAATAAATTGAACGTTGCCACGGCATATTCTATAGGAAATAAAATTCAAATATATTGAACATTCCAATGGTAAAGAAATAATTGTTCGTTTTATTAAGAATTGATGTTGCTGGAACATAAATGAATACTCGAAAGAAAAGAAAATCCATCTTTGTCGAGTGTAGTTCACAATGCGCGTTCATCGCGCCATCTAGCAACGGAGTATTCGAAACATTTGTTCTATACGAGCCGATTTCAATTCTGGTGACTTTAATTACTAACAACTTGTAATGTTGCAATCTTATCCGAGCATAAATCGGTAACGTTAAAAGTGACAAAGAAATAACGAACAATTTCGCGAGCCCTTAATCCAAATGACACGAAAAAGCATCGCTTGCAATGTCTATTGTAAATTCCCGAAGCAACGGTTCTTTCATAGCGATTTGAGCGACACATCGCTCACAGATAAGATATTTCGAAAGATTATATTTGTCGCTCTGCGATACCGATAACCGGTATCTATCCCGCGAGAGCAACCTGCGAAGAAGAAAGGGTAACCGGAGAATGGTGACTTTCATCTCAATTGGTCAGAATCCATTTCAACTAGCGTGTCTGTTCCTAAAATTCGTCAAATATTAGTTTTCGTACCACGAGATGGTGTATACAAACGGCGTTACCGACGGCGCGACTGATTACGGATTCAGCAATGTTATTCTTGTAATTCCTGCTATTACCGTCATCTCTGGTAAGAATTGTTCGCGAGAAGCGCAGCATCGAACGCGTATCTGTATACGAATAACTGCTTTCATAAAACATATGGTTTCTTCTCGTAAACTGATAATTCCGTCTGCTATCTGCTTTTCGTTCTATCTCTTGGGTCATACGACGGTTGAGCGACTTTGTTCTCGCGATGGTTTATTCGTGTTCACTTTCGTCAACGAGTCTTGTTTGAAAATCGGCAACTGGCACTGTTCGATTAACAAGTGTTTTTTTTTTTTTTTTTTAAAGGCAACAGGTCTGAAACCGCCCGTATCGAACACCTGAGACGGAGTCGCACGTGATTCCGATTTATGAATGCGGCGTGACGCGAAAAAACTGAGTGACGTAACGTGTTGACATATGGTCCGTCTCGATCGATCGATTCGAGTTCCAACGACGAGACGTTCGTTGCTCGTGCACTACCATGTGCTTGCATCGACACGAACCGATGAATTTCGTCGACAACGCGTCCCCGGTTGAACGCACAGCGGAGATTTTACAAACGTCGACTTCTAAAGGTTGTTTCCAAAAATTCGCCCCGTCCGTGAAATTAGATCGAGCCACGCAAGATGGCGGAGCGGAAAAGTAGCCGTCGGAGGGTTTGTTTCGGTCGAAATGTAAGACGGAAAATATTTCTTTCGTGGGTTGAACGTACAACGAAACAGATTACTCGTTCGACGCGTTATGGACGCATTCTTTATCCGATTGACGGAAAATGACACGGTTGTATCTCGAAAACGGTCCGATCGGAATTGGGTACACGAGACAGAAGTATTTCCCTGTTTCGTGTACGAGCACCTAGCACGTCGTTAAATGCACGATTAATCGCGTGTACGTGGCGCTTGCCGCGTTTCCCACCAACAGACGAGGATGTACCGACGGTAGCGTTTCGCGTGACGTGCAAGAGGCGCAACGCGCCTGCCTAACGCGTTTCGTTCTACACGTTGTAAAGGTCAGGTTGTTCCAGCCGAGGTTAACCTGTGTTTCGTGGCTACTCGGTGAACACGTTGGAAACGGCCACGTTGGCTCGACGTACACGCGACCACCAATAAGATAAGGATTCCCGTTCGAATCGGCCAATCGTTATCCGAACGTCCGCTCGTCGTTTATCTTCCCGCCAAACGCGAGCGGTCTTCTTAGTGAACGATCATCCTCTTCGAGAGTGTGCACAGTCGCTTGGAGCCCGTTCACCCTCGTTTTCGAGACCGCGCGCGTCTCGAGGAACGTTCGATCGTCCACGCCGAGGGTGTTCTCCGTTCGGTGTTCGTCTTTTCGTTTACCAATGACGAAAGCATCTTCCAGGTACGCCAGTTAGCTCTCGCACGCGAACGATCCGTCGGAAGAGGATTAGGTTTGCCGTGAAGCTCGTTAACGCGCGTCGGGGCAATAGTAAACGGAGAGGGGAAAGAAAAATAGAAAAATAAAAAGAAAAAGTAGAAAAATAATTTTTTCTCGTCGTTCGGGTGCGCGTTGTTTCGCGGTACACGGGTTCAGCGTTGCTTCGTATCGCGGCCGAGGAAACCATATGGTGGTACGCTCGTCGCGTCCATGAGCCGTGTCCGCGTGAACAATATCGTTATCTAATCTTCGCCGGGCGTCTTCCAAGAGGACAGTGACCGGCGATCGACCGCTCATCTGTCGTTAATATTTTTAATCAGGATGTGGATGACACTCGTGGCCGGGCTCCTGACCGTCGCGTTCGTGAACGCGAAGGACGATGCGGCGGGCCACGTTCAGTCGGAAGCGGAGAGTATTATACCCGATGCGAGCTTGCCACCGGGAGCGTTGCCCGGCTTCGATGGGAAGATCCCAACGCCCAAGCAGCTACTCGAGATGCTCGACTCGATGACCGACATATCCGACGAGGAGAAAGCGAGCATCAGGGAGGACTTGATGAGGAACATACAAGCGGATGGCGCACAACCGGCTGCAGCCGTCAACGATCTAACCATGCAGACCATCATACTCTTGTCTCTGCTGAGCGTAGTCGTTCTAATCTTTGGTAAATATCTCCATATCCAACCCCATGTTCCATCCCAGTTCCCTGTTGCCCTCTTTGGACGTGTTCAACCCTCTTGAGACCGCGTTTACCAAGATCTCAGGAGATGTGAGATCTCAATCGAGAGTTTCACGTTCTGTTAAAACTGTCCTGTAATCCGTGATGAATTGCGTGGAAAATTTCGCAAGATCTCTAGAGCTGTGGGTGTCTAGATCCTCATGCACAGAAATTGTTCTACGTTCTGTTAAAACTGTCCTGTAATCCGTGATGAATTGCGTGGAAAATTTCGCAAGATCTCTAGAGATGTAGGTGTCAAGATCCTCATTCTATAGAAGTCGTTTTTCGTTCTACGTTCTGTTAAAACTGCCCTGTAATCCATGATGAATTGCATGGTAAGTTTTCGCAAGATCTCTAGAGATGTGGGTGTCTAGATCCTCATTCTACAAAAATTGTTTCCTGTTCTACGTTCTGTTAAAACTGTTCTGTAATCCATGATGAATTGCATGATAAGTTTTCGCAAGATCTCTAGAGATGTGGGTGTCAAGATCCTCATGCACAGAAGTTGTTTCCTGTTCTACGTTCTGTTAAAACTGTCCTGTAATCTATGATGAATTGCGTGGTAAGTTTCGCAAGATCTCTAGAGATGTGGGTCAAGATCCTAATCTACAGATGTCGTTTCTCGTTCTACGTGCGTTAGAACGGATTCGTTGATCTCCGTGACGAATCGTGCGGCAGAGTTTCGCAAGTTCTCACGGATCCCAAGATGTAGGTCAAGATCGAACCCACGTAGCCTCCGCAATGCGTTGGTTCTCGTTGATTCGTGAATCGGTTCGAATTCTGTTTCGCGTTGGAACCAAGTTGTTTGTTTTATCAGCGACATTGCGTAACGATCGGTGTCGCGTATCGGGGCACGGTGTACATCGTTTCGCATTTCGATTCGTCGCGTATCTAATCGAGCACTCGACCGGCAGAACAATCGTTTCGATCGGTGGGAACAGCTGGTGCTCGTCCATCGAACGAATCGGTGTTACGGATTGATTTCAGTTTCACTTTCTTCGTTTCCTCGCGAACATGGCGCAGAGAATCCTGGACGCTCTGCGCAGCAACGGTGTCCTAACCGATGGCTTGCAAGAGAAGTTGTCGAGTATTCTACCGGGAAACGGTCTGGAGAAATTGTCGGGCATCTTGCAACGATACGAGCAGCTGGACACAGAAGAGAAGAAGCAATTCTTGCGCGACGGGCTCGCGATGCTCAAGCAGTCCTTGCGCGATGAAACGAACGATTTGGATTTTTACACGCGGTTCTTCCACACTTCCTCGTACACTGTTTTCCTTTTCGCCGTGCTATCGATCGTTCTTGTCCTTGGTACGTTGCCCTTCTCTGGAATCATCGTAATCAACTGTAACCCGGTGTGGTATCGGTTCGTAACACGCACGTCCATTCCGTGTTAACGAATGTTTCTGTTGTTGCAGTTTTCTTCGTTTACAAATTGTTCAAGTGTCTGACCGAGAGGGAAGCGAAACGCAACGAAAACAAGAGGAACAAACAACTGAAGAAGAAGAAGTAACGCGAACGACGATCGCGGTAGGCGCGACAAACAATGTACAATTTCCAAGATATTTTATCGCGCCGCGCGAACGTAGCTCCATTGTTCGGTCGATGATCTATCGTGTGCTCGACGCACGATAAAAGACGATCTACAATTTATCATGAGTCGCTCTATTTTATTAAATGAAACATATTTACGAGTGAAAAAAAAAAGAGAGTACCTATTCGTTTGGCGGATCGTATATAAATACGCATAGGGTTATCAGTGAGTATTTTGGCATCGGAGCATTATTTATTGTGCCATTTTGTGACATTACATGACATGCGTGGAAATTCCTAACGGATTATACTGCATGCAATTTACCGATTTGCGCACGAACCTCCGTGTCTCAGCGCGGAAGTTTGAAATTAACATACGATTAAAGTTAGACAGTTCCTTCGAGCGTAACACGCGTAAAATCTTCTCAATTGTTACACCGATACGTTCGAGTTACTTGCGCATTGAGCATGTTTGACACGCCGCTACAGTTCGATCGTGCGTAAAATATAGAGAATTGAAAGAAAGAACCGTTCGCAGCCATAACGTAAACACCGACCGTGCGTCGTGTATTCGTATCTGTTCGTATCTTCGCAAGATTCCTGTAAGCTTACGATTTAGCATTTGGTAAATAGATTATAATACTTCATGCGTTTTCTCAAGACCCTCGAAGACATTCAAGGGAAAGTTTTTCATCTCCCTTTCAATTTGTACTACGAAACAGAATAAACATTTTTTTTTTTTGTTTTCTCTCTCTCTCCTCTTCTCGATGAGGTAATCATCGTTACTCTTACGACTGTCAAGCGCTTATTAAATAAATTCTAATGCTTGGATAATAACGAAAAAAATAAGGCACTTATATTTTGTTCTACGGACGCGTTTTCCTTTTTTTTTTCTTCCCCCCCCCCCCCCCTTTTTAAATCTCAAAGAACAGAACCCTTGGTACTGTGTCTTTCGTTTAGACAGCGGCTCACGCCTCGCGTCCTTTCAGACTTACACGGCTATATAACATCGTTATAATTTGTAGAAATAAAAAATATTACACTTTGTGTAAATAGAGATCATATTCATCAGTAGCATCATCGACCAACGCTCCGGTTAACATCCGTAAACTCCTAATAACAACAGATTCGACGCTGATGAATAATCGTAACAATAATAGTTCGCAAACCACACTTGCGGATTCGCTCGTGGCACAACAATTGAGTAACATCGGTCGTCGTCGCGACGTAAATATTTCCTAAGTATGTTTCAAACTAAAAACGATTCGCTTAAATCCTACGAGAAAAAAAGAAATCGGAAGAAAATTCACTGAATTCTTTGTAAAATAATATATATAAAATATATATATATATATTCCGATATATGTACGTATGTATTTTTTTAATGTTGAAAATAACTCATTTATTTCGCGTCCAAAGTACAGATAACCATCGAGAAACGATTATGCTGAAACCTTCCGATGAGTATTAAATATAGAGTAAGAATCGATTTCCTTGTTTTCCTTTCGTTCACTAACGAGTCTTAACCTTCGTCGAACCTATCGCGTTGAACAAACGTTTCGATATACAGTACCGTGTCTCGTTATAGGTCGTCATTCATGTTACGTTGTAAGCAGTCTCTCTATAAAGTTCCCTCGAGTTTCAGCAGCTTTGATAACTGATCTTATATTGCGACGATCTTTAAATTTCGTTAACCAGCACTTACTGGCATTGAATAAAGACGATATCTTAATTTCATTTTTTATTTCCGATGCTTTTTCCTGTGATAATAAACAATGAGTGGATTTCTCATTGCCCGCTGCCCCAAAAACTGGGGGTAGTTTTCCAAATTCTCAAAAACTGTATGTCTTGCTTTCGTTCTTTAAATTTTAATTCACGAATTTCTTTAGCTGCATAACTTCTTAATTTATTTTCTTCACGTTGAATGCGTAGAATCGTTTCTAGAGAGATTTGATACTGTTCTGCTAAATTGGGAGTAGTTCCTCTCATCGCGTTCAACTTGTCAAGAATATCGATCTTTCTTTCTATCGTTAACGAGGTTCTTTTCCTTTCCATGATAATTTAACGATAATTTAACTACAACAGTACACGCAATTACAATCATAATTAGTACAGTACAATTTATTAAAACTTTAAAAAATTTAAATAACCTTGAACCTTTCCTTTAAAAAGGACGATATTTATTTTCCTGTATCCCTATAGAATCAAAGCCGTTGAAACTAGAGCAGCCCTTTATGGTTTGCCGTGGTCGCGTGTCACCTCGCTCATTTGCACCCTATAGCACTTGTCACGGCAAAGAACGGAAAAACTGCAAAATAAAGGACTGATTCGTTGTAAACGCCCCCCCCCCCCCCAAGCGAACGACTTATAACGAGACAATAGTGTACTTTTGAAGGATTGCTCGTTTTGAACCGATCGCGTAGACGTTTAACGTTGGCTAAAAATTCGAGGTATTTTTCACCTACACCACGTTCGTGTCTGGAAATACCTAAGCGAGTCGAAAAATCTTCCCATAATTTTTGTCGTAATTTACGCACGAAAAGAAACAAAAAAAAAAAAAAAAAAAAAAAAAAAAAAAAAAACCACCATTAAATTTATATTTACGTAACGAACACTTTCGTTTCCTCTGATGTAATAATTTTCCATCGAATCACAGATACCATTTGGCAATGTAGGACTTATGAGAGATTTGTATTACCCAGTTTCTTGCGTTTCGTTTGGTGAAACGTTGCGCTGTTCAGGGACGCGACGACGGCTTCAGGAGTAGTTTGTATCGTTCGCTCGCATTATCTGTGAACAGAACGAACACATTTCAGGGATTCGTTCGAAGAAATCCACGAAATGGATCGACCAGTTTCATTCACCGAGTGCCTCTGAATCCCGTTACCTTTGATAGTTTCAACGAAGTACATGCTCTCGTCCTTCATGTTCGCTACCAATTCGTCGGTAACCAGAACATGGATACCCTGGGGACCGAGGAAGAGCACAGAATGCAGTCGATCGTGGGGCAAGTTCACGATGTTCAGCAGCTTGTTCATCAGAGCGCTGCTGGTCAGGCTATCCAAATAGGCGACCCTCCAAAGGGAACCGTTATCCTCCAGCGAGAAATACAGGGTGAGCTTCGGGGTTGGCGCTTTCGAGTGAAGCGCGTTGAACAATCGGATACCGTCTACCAGGCCGCAGATTTGGATCAAATCGTCTCGGGAGAGTCGCAGGATATCCGAGGCCGAGAAACTGGCGAACGTCGATTCGAAGGCACTGAAACGACCAGCACGTAGCCACGTGCTCGTCTGGGCAGCATTTGCGTCGGGTGGCAATTGGCTCGGACATGACGATACCTGGACAAAATCGAGCAGTATTAGTTTTCCACGATCGACGAGAGCGGTATTGATACGTCGGAGAAACGAAATTCTGAGTAAAAAATGAAAATATGATCTCGGACAATTATACGACGAAACTAAAACACACGAATCAAGTAAAAGGAAAAACCTTATTGCTAGGAGGACGCGCGAAATCCGTACAGCGAGCACGGTAGGTTTCCAGCTAACTGTACATGGCTACGTTTCGAGGTTATCTTTTGTTTCTTATACTACACGGGCGTATAGTGTTGTCCCAATACATGTGACATAACAGAGAGTCAAATTTTGAGAAAAAAATTCTCTCGCGATAACAGAGCACACACTAAAGAAACGAAAATTGTGAGAAGCAAACTCCTTTTAAGCGATAACGGAGTCGTTCGCGCCATGTATTTGGGTCAATCGTATACGCCCTTAGGGTGTTTTTTTTTTTTTTTCATTCGTTGGTACCAGTTGCTTCGGGCTGTCAGAACTCTTTGCAGGCAAACTAACTTCTGCTTTGATGCAGGACTGATCTGGTAAGATTGCCGCGGACGATGGCAGAGCCGGTGCGGTTCCCACGTTTTCCTTGACGTCCGAGGCAGGTGCCAGCGGTACAATACCGGGATTGGAAATCGAAACTGCCAAAGGCGCAACAGGCGAAGTACTGCCGCTTACGGTCGGGCGTGATTGGGGCGATCTGCAAGAACAGAAACAATCCTAAAGGACACTTTTCACGACCAGGTGTCGATGCGTTGAATAGCCACGATGATCATCGACGTTTTATAACCTTACAACGCTCCTTCTTGTAGTGTTTGCACGTGACGAATCCCGATACGATAGACTCCCTCTTAATCGGTCTTTATAAGGATGAAGGATATTACGGAATTCTTAAAAATTTAATTCGAAGAAAAAGTTCGAAGGAAAATCAAACGGAGCGAGAGTGTGTCGATAATTTTCCTACCGGTTAGTTATGCTGATACCATATATGTAATAATACCGAAATGTTTTTGTTTAAAAAAAAAAAAGAAAGATAACACGACCGGATAATCGAGAGTCTATTGCACTCGTAAACTTTTGAATAAAGTTACGATAATCGTTCTATAATATCGTATAAAAACAAGTACCATAGACAAAACATCGAATCTTCTTTTTCTTTTTTTTTTCTTAGGTTTCAGAAAACAAACGTCGAGGATATCCTTAAATGTGAAAAAAATTTGGCGCGGCTGTCAACGCACTGAGAAAGATTCGAGAGAAACGGTACACTTCGGTACGCGTCGTCCCGAGATCGATTATCGCTTTCCGCTCGATTCGTCCGATCTCGATTCCGCGCGCGCGTTCCCAGAATACGGCGAGAGTTCGAACGCGCGTGCTGAGCATTTTTTCATTCGTCGACGCGACACGTCGCGACGTCACGGTGGATTGATGTCCGTCCGCGCGCGCGGCGCGAATTAACGGCATTAGGCACAATGAAAGCAAACACGGTTTAATAATTGACACCGCAACCCACCGTCGTGGCGCGCGAACATTAAATCGTCGGGCCACCGACGAACGTGGACTATATTATTCGTAACGAGCGCTTCGTTTCGAAACGTAAGCCGCGACGGAATAAATAATGTCGTTTAATCGTTGACCTTAAACTCGTCTAACTTATTCGCGAGTTACGTAAGCACGTGCGCGCGAGATCTCGAAATTCGAGAATCAGCGGAATAATCTTGTCCCCGTCTCTTTCTCTCTCTCTCTCTCTCTCTTTCCTTTCTTATTTACAAACGCGACGTGCAAGTTTTTGTCGTCGCGCGACATCTTACATGGCGCGTCTCCTCGAGCGAAAAATCAGCTTCGAGACTCCCTTCCCGTCGATTCTCTTGTTGCTTCGGCCTTTTCTTATCGTGAGGCTGACTAATCCGCCGCGCATGAGATTACCTCTTCTCGCTCTGGATTCCGAAATAGAATGAATAAACTTAGCCACCACTTCCACTTGCAGAGGGCCACCGCTGACCGTTACCTCGTGCTCCAGTAGGTAAGCCGAGACATCGCCGAGAAATTCGGGCGTCAATCTGATGGCCCAGCAGCTCTTCAATTTCCAACTGGGACAGCTTTTTGGCATCTCGAGTACTCGTCTCTTAAATTCCATCTGGCATTCCCAAAGATCTATCTCTCTTTGTCTCTCTCTCTCTCTCTCTCTCTCTCTCTCTCTCTCTCTATATATATATATATATATATTTCTTGTTCTCTCTCTCTCTCTCTATCTATGTTTCGTATCGGTTAAACCGTTCGGTCGTCCCGCTATCACGTGCATGTGTTCTCCACGAAAGCTTTCTTTCGTCTCTTCACTCGTTCCTTCGTGAACGCAGGCAGCGATCTAACCGCGTGAACGCTCGAGCAATCTCGGATTACCTTTCCATCCATTCGTACGAATTTTAGTGGCAGTCGATAATTCCCCGTTGGTTCACCTTCCGAGAATCGGTGACCATATCAACGCGATCGCGTTCCTCCCGCGACTCCTGGTGTCACGAGTCGTCCCCGTGGTTCGAAGGGCGGTGGTTCTCCGTCGGCTTTGTTCCTCGTCCGCAGACTAGTGAAGCTTTCGATCGAATCGTTGACTCGAAAGTCTCGATTCGCGAACGAGAAGGTCGATGTCGGATACAATCGGTACGAATCAGATCGCTATTGGTACACGCGTCTGCCCCGAACCGGATAACTCCAGTCGCGACTCCGTTCGCGCTAAATTTTAAAAAAATACTCGATTCCTCCGACGATAATAAAAGCCGGTTGGCGATCTTCTCCAACCGTCGAACCGACCGTATCTTGTCGCGGTCGATTCGTCGATCCGTTCTCGCGCCTTTTATCGCGCGAGCATGTAACAAGGAGAAAAAGAAACAAAATACTTCATGAAACGAACGCGACGCGGCCACCTGCGTCCGCGAAACGCGTTCCAATCGATGCGCGAAAAGTCCTTCGCGTGCCGTACGACGAATTATTCAACCGCATCCTCGTGCATCCAGGAAATCGTCGTCGATTCGCTTCACGTTTTTCCTTGTTCGTCACTCGGCGCGACGAATCGAAAACGAAACCCCCTAGCGTCGATAGGGAACGAGACGAGTTCTCGAGAGACGGCTCACGGAATCGCCTCGGTTCGCTGATCGGGGACTAGGTACGCGCAAGCAACACACGCCACACCGCCAACGATTCTCGCTCCCGGGCAAATCGGTTTACTTTCCCTGATCGAGTTACGTCTCGTTCGCTCGACGATCGAGCACAGCCTCGTGGCACTCACCGAAATCCGGTATCCGATTCAATCGATACCCTCCTCGGTTCCGCGATGGCGGTGGACGCCGACGCGAAATCGGAAAGAAGAAAGTAATGAACGAACGGGCCCGGATGTTACTCTCGGATGCGTTCAGTTCAAGGCCGAATCGAACCGCCCTGGCATCAGCTTTCCGGCGGCCAGGCTGCTCGTCATCTGAGGAAGTGATCCTGCCGTGACAGGAGCACCTGGCTGGCCAGGATCTCGCGCACAAGCACGCGTTGATCGACGACGTGTAACAACGACTCGGGATCAAGGATGCTCGACGCGCGAGATAATTGCGGACGAACGGCCGGAAATCGAGATTCTACGTCGGACGAGGGCATTCCAACGGCGTGCGGACGCTTCGCTCTCGATTCGATGTCCGAGCGACGACGGAAAACTTTCTTCCCGGGTACCGTGCGACGGCGGTTGTTGCGGTGATCCCTCGTTGACGTTGCACTATGGTCGCGCGTCGTATACGTGGACGAACGAACGAATCGCGGTGAGCGACGGGCACGCGAGCCTCGCGGGCGAGAAATTAGCGTCGTCGCGATCCCCGAGACAACATTACACGCACGGCGCGAAGTACTACTCCTGTTGTGTCTCCGTCGATCGTCCCTCCACGATCGATGCCCTCAATCGTCCACGAACGATCCTCTCTCTTTCTCTTTCTTTCTTTCTCTCTCTCTCTCTCACTCTCTCTTTCTCTCTCTCTCTCTCTCTCTCTCTCTCTCTGTGTCCGGGGAAACGACGAAGCGGGTGGTTCCGGGAGTCCGCGAACGATTTATTTTTAAATTCACGGTCGACGCAGCGATCCGTTTCTTCCCAGTGCTCTGAATTCACCGAAGGACGCGAACCGTGCTTTGCGGACGAACGTCTCCTTAACGATTTGCGCAGATTATTTCACAAGGCGGAAACGGTTGCACTCATTTCCGTGCATCGTGCACGAGAGCCTCGAACATCACCCCGGTACGACACTGACCAGTTGTCGTCCACGTGGGGGGGCAGGGGGTGAGGAGGGAGGGGATTCAATTTCCCTCGTACGTCGAATGTTTGACGTTTCCCGTGGATCGGGGAGCCCCCTTTGTCGACCAGCCGAAGAGAAGCTTTTATCGTGCGCGCGTGCGTGTCTTCGGTCGGCAGAAATGGCTCGAGGCCGCGGAAACGAACGATAACCAACGACGTCGTGTCGATTTTGTCCGCAGAAGTATCGCTGCGGAAGGTACCAACGATAACGCGTCCTTCCGGTCGCAGAGAATCTCACACGAGAAGACAGTCACCGATCACCGCTTTATTTATAAACATGCGCCCTCAGCGGTAGATCATGTCTGCGACTCTCACTCGATACGGTTTCCGTCGACTATCTCGTTCACTGTAGCTTCAACGGTTGCTCGTGGTCCGCGTCGTATCCCCGTCCGTGAACGATGGGAGGGACGAAGAAGAAAAACAGCAATCGAAACGCAATCGCAGCCTTCGACCGGTATATATCGCGAAAAGACGAACGACTCCGTATCGTCGTAACAGGCTGACGAATAAACGAAAACCGAAGCGGCTGCGCAGCGACGCGTGTATCGTACGGCGTTCTGAATCTATTTGTCGTCGACGCTGTCTCTCTCTTTCCCTCGGAGCGTCGTTGTCGGTTCTACCAGACGCCGGCTCGTGCCAGTTCGAGCCAGTTTCTCGACTCCCGTGCCGGCACCTCCTCCTCCTCCACCAACCTTATCCCCCAGCCCCGTATCGTCCATTGCCATTACCATCGCCAGCACTTCGCGAACCGCTTCCACCTCCCCCACTCGATTCATCAGTGATTCCCCTTCTACGACGACTCCGTCTCGCGGGGAGAGACCGACGGCAACGTTGCATTACATTTCAGCTTTGTTCGCTCGGTGCATCGTATACCGGTGACCTTTTCTCTCGGACAAATGTTTTTCTCTTGAGTTAGCGCGCGGACGATGTTTCGCCCAGTCTGCTGCCATTTTCAGGTTCGAGCAATCCTTCGAGGTTAGGGCAATTCGAAAAGATTATCGAACAACCCTTCGAGCGTACCAGAGACTTTTCTGATCGCGTTTTCTCTGGATCGCAGAGAGCGTGCGAGATCCCGATGTTGCGTCGCCCTGTGTTCTCCACAGTTAATACGTATGTCCTAGATCTCGATAAGGAACTGACGTTCCTGCGTGTGCAACACGCAGCGCAGAAGGCCATTGCGCATCGAAGAGGCGGGCGGAGAGTGTTCTGCGCAGCACGTTGCGCATCGTGCAATCACGGCTCGGAAGCACTTCGAAACGAATTTATTCTTTCGGCGGCATTACCGTACGATTTTAATCAACGGAGAGAAACTCCGTCTCGATCTTACGCTTCTTCGGAACTTGCTACAGGTGTTCGAGAGTCTGTTGATCTTTTTTATCGCGATGATTCGATATTTATTTTACCATTCGAAGCGAGCGCGAAACTCCTTTTGCGCAACATCGCGAAGGACGCGGAGCTTCTTTGTTCCTTGTTTGTAACAGTGTCTATTCGTACCATCGCGTCGCTAGAAAAACGCGAATACCGTGTTGTGTTCGATATTTATGATTATTCAGAATTATCGATCGGCGTGAAGAATATACCGGGTGGATCGATTCGAAGTCGCGATTCTAAGAATACTTTTATCAACCGAGAAACGGTCGTTCGATCGTTTTGAACGATCCCGGTCTTTCGAAAAAGAGAACGTTCGATGATTCTTCATCGAACATTTGGCTTTGCGTTTCGTTCGGTTCCCACGCGAAGCGCACATCGGCTGCTGATATAGATTGCTGTTTGTTTAGACGAACGACGGGAACTTGCGATATCCGGTACGGACCAGTTAAAGTTTCCGTGGCAAAGGAAAATTTGTTATACAACCTGATGTGTCGCGGAACGAATAATAATTATTGCCAGCGTGATATTTCGCAGCGGTTCGTGCCAACGAATTTCGCGCGCAACACGTCCGTCCAAGTACCGAGACAATGGAGGGCAATAAATTTATCGTATCGCGGAACGCCCATTGATTGTTAAAAATTCAACCAAGATCGATCCAATATCGCAGACGTGCTTGCGTAAGAGTCAAGACTTAAAAATTTGTGGTATCGCCGATAAATACCGGCGTCAATATACGGTGATAACGGACGCCGTAAACCGAGCAAAGTTTAAGATCGCGATCTTCGCGCGGACACGGATCGAGATGCCAGACGGTGATTGGATTCGTACTTACATTGCCTCCGTTGAAGCGTAAGGGCTCCCTCCGTTCTGCGCTATCAGATTCGACGACGATAAAGACTCTAGAGGAATCTGCAACCAGAACAAGAAAACGTCGTTTCGTCTTTCCGCGGGAATACTGCGATGGATCGGTTACTTACGTCGGAGAGAACCGTGCAATCGTAGCTTGGCTGGTATTTGTCCTGCTCGTGGGGCGGTCGTTTCAAAATTTTGTCCCGATCTTGTTTGTGTTTACGATCGGCTCCCTTCAACTTGAAGACCTTCACCTGGCAAGAACCGGCGTGCAAGCGGGGGCCACCCGGTAGCCGTGTCTCCACTTGGATTCGAAACGGTACCCCTTTTTCTCCGCCGTGCTTCTTCGGTGTGAATTCGGTGCTGATACAGTTCACCTGAAGTCCGCGTAATCGTGCGCTTTATTATCGTAACGCGCCGTTTCCTTTAAAATATAACCGGTGGACGTATCGCGTGAGTCAACGCGTCGTTAAACGATCGGGAAGATCTGCTTGTTTCGCACCGTGCCGCATTGCGTCACGTTTACAATCCTTATAGTAAACCGAATCCAAAGATAACATCGATAGGGGCTAGATTAGAATCGATTTTAAAAAGGCACGTGTGTACGAACGTATATTCTTTTAGGCAGATTCGAATCTCGATCGAGTACGGTTCGTAAGATTTTCTTTTTGGAATTAAAAAAAAAAAAAAAAAACTTACTATTTACATAGTAATATATATTACTCGAGCAAAAATCGTTTCTGTTAATATTGATTGCGCGATATCGTTTTCCATGAAATAGGAGATTTCAATTTCGGTAAACGATATTTGATCGAAGTTTACTGAATTTTGCATCTACCGAATTATTCGGAAGATCGATGAGACTCGATCGATGGTATGGAAGGTGTGACGTAACCCGATATAAACTCCGAGAAAGTCCCTCCAATGAAAACTATTCAAAATTTGACCATGCGAAGCTCTTTGGCTTGGCTCTCTCAAAGCACTTCAAACATTCCAATAAGATAACAGCCTGTATATAAACCCGCGAAACGATCGAATAAAGCAGTCTGCATTTTGACGTCAATCTTTCGGCATGTTGTTATTCTGCCCGAAATAAAAATTTAATGAAAATTCATTAAACCTTCTATTACGCGATCATGGCGACCCTCACCAACCCGTCTAACTACCTTTAACTTTAACAACTCAGGATTCGAACGCTGCTCGAATCTTTCACTGACGAATGACAGGAGAATTCGTTACAAAGGACACGCTTAGTTTTGTTCTGAAATTTTACACCGGTGAGACTTCTGTCGCGAAAATTACACAAGTTTAAGTTAATACTAGTACCGATAAGTTTTTCGTATGTCTTCGGTCAAATTTCCCATCTGTGTTGTCATTTGTCTATGGAATAGACCTTGGAAAATAAACGCTACACGGATGACCCATCGAGTTCCAATTGCATTTTATTTAAATATTCGTTAAAATGTTTCGAGCAATCCCCGAGACGATAACAAGTTGTCACACGTCCTCGCATGCCAAATGAAAACAGTACATACTTTCGCTGAAAAACTGTATTCGCGAGTACTCAAGGCACGTATATACGAGACAATGTCCTTCGATGGTAACGTATCGTCGAAGTGTGTTTACAGCAAGAAATTAAACACGATCGAATGAAAATTTACCGTGTGACGATAATTGGAGCGATTTTTGGCGGAGAATTAAGAACGATCGAATGAAAATTCTAAGAAACTTTTCCCACGGCACTCGATCGTCAAAAATGGCCCCCACGATAGATAATCGACGTACAACGCGATTAAGGCACTTTACAATATTGTAACTCGAGCGTCGACGAGAAATTGCTAGCGAAGAATTAAGAACGATCGAATGAAAATTCTGAAAAACTCTTTCCAGCGTAGCTAATCGTCAAAAATGGCCCCCACAGTAAATAATCGGCGTACAACGTAACTCGAGCGTCCACGAGAAATTGCTAGCGAAGAATTAAGAACGATCGAATGAAAATTCTAAAAAACTCTTCTCAGCGCACTCGATCGTCAAAAATGGCCCCCACGGTAAATAATCGGCGTACAACGCGTTTAAAGCGCGTTACAAAGTAACTCGAACGTCAACGAGAAATGTCTAGCGAAGAATTAAGAACAATCGAATGAAAATTCTGAAAAACTCTTCCCAGCGCACTCGATCGTCAAAAATGGCCCCCACAGTAAATAATCGGCGTACAACGTAACTCGAGCGTCCACGAGAAATTGCTAGCGAAGAATTAAGAACGATCGAATGAAAATTCTAAAAAACTCTTCTCAGCGCACTCGATCGTCAAAAATGGCCCCCACGGTAGATAATCGGCGTACAACGCGATTAAGGCGCTTTACAATATAACTCGAGCGTCAACGATGATTGTTGTTCGATTCTCCGTACCTTTATGTAAACGCCAACTTCCTTGGTGGGGTCCCACATGAATTCCACGCTATTATTGGACGGAGACGGTTGACATACGTCCGCCATCCCATAACTGAGGGGAACATCAACCTCCAGCAATCTTTCACCGGGTCTTGTGCGTTGCCAAGCGAGCATCTGTTCTCGTTCCGTGTACTGAAGTCGCCTCTCGTGGAAGCATATGCGTATCGTTGACTGAAACAAAAAGGTCGGATGTCCCTTCAGAGACGTTGTAGCACCGTTTGGGTCGTCTCACATCTTTCGAACGTCGAGGACCTATGAGCTCACGCCGAACTTGGTACACATTAAGCGAAACGTACGAGGCCCGAACGACCCCCAAACGATACGGTAAACAATTGGGACACGTCTCTCTGACGATTCACCTCAACGATAATCGGTGCAACGGTGGCTCGAAACACCTTTCGAAAACTGTACGACCGTGTACCCGCTGACCGGTACGAGAAACACGCGGCAACGATCTGCAATCGTTGAGTCGTTTGAAACGGTGACAACGTTTGTTCATCCATCGCTACGTACAATTCGCGCGGACGTAATTCAGCAAAATTGATATTCCACGGTTTCGACGAACGTTTCGCGCACCTTCGAACGTTGAAACGGCAATACCGCGTCTTTCAGACAATTTCTGACGCTCGAGAACACGCTCGTCCTTCGTTTCAACACAGTTTGACATTGTCTCGAGTTCCGAGTTGAATTTCGGTCCCCGTGTTACGGCACCGTTCCTTTCGCCCGAAAGGAACGTTGGTTATTTACGAAACGATCACACACTACGACCAGCATGAGCTCGCTTGATTCCGTCGTGTGAAACCAGCACGTTTTTTAAGATGTCGCTACCCAAACATATAGACAGCGTCCTGACGTATTCTCGTGGGCAGGTTGGTAGCGGCCAACGTACCTTGAGAATTTTCCCGCGATACGTGGACAGGTCGCCGAGTTTCTTCAGCTTGATCTCGTACGATTGTCCCTGGTTCAGGTAGGTGAGCGTCTCCTCGTTCACTTTCGTCGCGATGCTCGTGGCCGCGGCAAGAACGTACTGGAAACTGGGGGAACACAAAGAAGAAATATTCAACGATTCGTTCACAATTAACCCTTTACGGTCGTATTGAATTTGGACACGGTCGGAATTCATTCCCCTTGAGAAAGCAGTGATACCTTACATTTAAGATTGAGGACAAACAAGATTCATCGATTCTTTTCTGAACTTTAGATACACGTTCGTACAACGATGTGTTTCAACGTAATGTCTTTACGTAAAAATGATATTTTACAATTCTCCGTCGTATGGTATCTTTCGAAAGATACGTGTATCGCAAAAATAATTAGTTCGGTGTCTTCCGCTCTCAATCTTCGAACGTACTGAACAATCTTCACTTTCTACATCTTCACAGTGCCGCGATATATCCACTTTTCCATTAAGGATAAAATCATCGAGCCTTTCCTCTTTACTGAATTCCGTTATCTCTGATAGGAGCACCGTATTGGATTCGGAGAAAATGTAAACTAATGATACACAATTGAATAAAGTATACGATTAGTACGGTTCCTTGCTGTGTTGGCTGAAAGCAGACATACGACCGTGAAGGGTTAAAGTCAGAACACACTTCTCAGTATCGTCTTCTTTGAACTTGGATGTCTCGCGAGGAATTTTCGAGAGACTGGACATCCACGTACCGGCAATCCTCGTTGAGTTCGTTCCCTTGTTGAGAGGAGGACACGTGGTTCCCGGAGGAGGAGGTCGGAGGATACTCCTCGTTGGACGAGTAGAGCAACTGGTGAAGACTGGCCGTCGTTTGCCCGTTATTGTTGCTGTCAGCCTCGACGGTGCCGTTCGCGTTGTTCGCTGGCACCGAATTGATCGTTCTGTGCGACACATGGTTCAAGCTGAAGCAGACATCGAACGAGGAAAGAATATTAATGCTATGCGGTACACGTGGAACGATCACGGTGAAACGTAATCGTTCGAAACACGCGCGATTAGAGCGCACGGATACGATTGGGAATAATTTCCACTCGGTTCGAATCAAAGAACACCGATAACGGGACAGTTAACTCGGAGGGAATTAACGCGATCACACCAAGGGGGAAATAAACTTTTCCGACGTGGAAATCGCGTTTGTCGCGCGGACTAGCGTGCACGGATATGATTGAGAGTAATTTCCACTCGATGAACATTGAAAAACATCGATGGCGGGACGATTACGTCCGATGGAGTTCTCATCGCGACGTTAACGAAGTCACAAGAAGGGGAAAATTAACTTTTCCCTTCTGAAAATTATGACAGTTATGTATGAATATAGTCTAGAGTAATTTCCACTCGCTAAAAATGAAATAACACCGATGGTGGGACGATTACGTCCGATAGAGTTCTCATCGCGACGTTAACGCGGTCACACGAAAGGGAAAATTAACTTTTCCTCTCTGAAAATCATGATAGTCGCACGATGACTGTGTACGAATATAGTCCAGAGTAATTTCCACTCACTAGAAATGAAATAACACCGATGACGGGACGATTACATCCGATGGAGTTCTCATCGCGACGTTAACGCGGTCACACATCGGGGGAAAGAAACTTTTCCACGGTGGAAATCACGTTCCACGCGAGAAGTACCGATATCGTCCGTGACGGTGGTCGATTCCGTACAGTCACGAGATCCCAGGGAAGTTTCCACCGATTAGACGGAACGGTTCAACGCGGGGTCGTGTTGTCGCGCGTAGGTCGCACGTGGTAACGTTGCGTTCCTAATTGGCGGCAATTTCTACGTGTACAATTTAACCATTGCTCGCGCGTCTTTCGGGGTACGGTGCTCCCGGCGTAATCCATTTCCTTCCCCCGTGTAAAGTCTCATTATACGCCGTCATCGCGTACGTGGACGTGCTAGTGACTCCCTGACGCGCGTTGCGTATCGCCCGAGTGGCACACGGTGTCCACCTTCCCGCTCAGTTGCACGTGAACGATTCCCGCCAACGTACCGAGCCCCGGATCGCGTAAATATAGAACCAATTGTCAAAACACTTAAAAATACCACGGCGTATCCCGACTATCATTCATACCGGATGAAACAAACACCCACCCCCGCGTCACAGGCGTTACACGCCACGCGATTCCCGCGCTTTTCACGATCGTGCGATCGGGTGGATAACCGACTTTGTTGTTCGTCGTTTCACGCGAACCGTACGACACTTTTCCATTCGAGAAAATCGACGCGACTGTTTCACTGCGAATCGGTGCCTAGTTTCTCAGCGAGCGCGGAACTGCAACTATACACGATCGATGCTACTCTTTGTCTCACTCTCTCTTTCTCTCTCTCTCTCTGTTCTTGGATAATCGACGCTCTATTTTCGTACGACTCTCGCTCGCGTTCCGTTTCCCGATACTCGATCGTCGATCTCGGACGCGCTCGATTGCGTCATCGTTCGCGCGATTTTTCCGCGCGCTCGCGATCACGATCCTCCGCTGTTATTAGTATTGAAACGTTGACGAACGAACGGACATCGCGCGAAACTGCGCGCGTTGAAACCCGCGAGTGTAAAGGTCTGACCTGCGTGCCATTTGCCCGATAGATCGGCAAAGAAACGCCGCGATAACGCGGTTATCTGGCCCGAGTCTTTGCGGGAGAGCCACTACGGGAAATTCCGCTCCACGGTTTCTTCTTCAGCTTTTCGTTTTCTGGTTCCGCGCGGTACAACTGCCTAGACCGGCCTCCTTTCCACGATCGGGTTAATCGGTGTGCCGATCGATCGCTACTGACGTTTCGCGTTTCCCCCGCGGACGATCGCGCGACGACACGCGTGTGGAAATTGACGTCGGATCGCGTCACGATAGGTGGAAGAATCGGTCGAACGGTAAAAAAAAAGAAAAAAACAAAATGAAGGAAAGATGTTGAGATCGTCGCGCGGGAAGTATAGTTACGTACGAGGTGAGCGAATTTTCCGGTATAGCGCGCGCCTCGAACGATCTCTTAGATTGAGCGATCGTTATCTCTAACGTCGCGCGTGCAACGAAGGATTTCACGAGAAGGTGTGAAATTAAAAATCGTTTTTCTTTTTAAATATTTTCTTCAAAATTCGGGTCGAAGTATACTAGTGCGTCGTGTTGTAAAAATTAATATGCGTGTAGCGAAGGGAAGGTGTTCAAAATTGATTTTTTTAAATATTTTTTTTTTTCAAAATTCGGGTTGGAGTATACTAGTGCGTCGTGTTGTAAAAATTGATATGCGTGTAGAGAAGGAGAGGTGTTCAAAATTGATTTTTTTAAATATTTCTTTTTCAAAATTTGGGTCGAAGTAAAATAATGCGTCGTGTTGTAAAAATTAATATGCGTGCAGCAAGAGAAATGTGTTAAAATTAATTTTTCTTCAAAATTCGGATCGAAGTAAAGCAATACGTCGTATTGTAAAAATTAATATACGTGTAGCGAAGGGAAGTTGTTGAAAATCGATTTTTGAAATATTTTCTGTAAAATTCGATTCGAAATAATGCGTACAAATCCGGTCGATTTAATTGTTTGCAACCTAGGAGGAACGTTAAGTTTAACGAGTATTGAAATATTCGAATAACAACATTGAGAATTGTATTGGGTTGTTCGGAAAGTGATTTCATTTTCCAAAATGGAGAGTACATAATTTAATCAAATGTTTATACGCTCTACAAAAATCGTGTTTCATTTTCACTAAAAAAAAAAAAAAACGAGATGACTTTCCGAACAACCCAATTGAAAATAAGAATTTTTATATATATTCTTTTTATACTTCTATGAGAGTACTATCAACAAATTAACATGACAGTGTCCTAGTTAAACATGACAAAAATCTACTCTGTTGCAAAGTAAGAAACTTTAAAGACGTTGGGTGTATCGTGTCGTTTAAATAATCTTTCCACCTTCCTCCGTATTAAATAACATTTTTTCGGTACCACCGGTTGCTTGTAAAATATTCCATCGTAACGAGATAAAACAGACACCCTCTGCAAAACAAATATCTTGTCGTAGAAGTTTTACCTCGAAACTTCAAATTTTTGTGAAAAAATCTCGTTTTTTTGTTGGTCGCTAACGATTATAACCATGCCAATTATGAACACAATTTTTCGTTCGACACAATTGATTTATTTGCGCTCGAAAGAAATTCCACAGCTCGAAGTTGAACGTCAAATATACGTTCAAAGTTTCAAACCGATGGTCCAATAAAAAAAGAAAAAAAAAAAAAAAATTCAGATACCGTTTAATCATCGAGACTCGAAATTAGACAAACAGAAATCGCTCGTAGAATAAGCGCTATCGCCACGTTTGCTCGTGCTCTGTAATCTCTAGTATCAGTATCGTACAATACTTGTCGAATATTCCGTCGTCCGCACTGATGGATTATTTAATCGTACAAGCTGAGAAACGAACAAAATTCGGTGTCCTTTTCTAACAATCTTAGAATTTTTAGTTCTCAAACAATGAAATCTAAACGAGCGAATACAAATGACAAAATTTCCAAAAAAATTCCACAATAACGTTTCCATAACAAGAGAAATGAAATTTAATTATATAATTACCAATCAGTCGAACGAAAATATATCAAATGTCAAATATATCTACACTCCTATGACACAGAAATCAACGTATGTATGTATTCTCTTCGATCGTTTCTACGAACATAAACTTCGTTCGAAAATGAAATTCAAAATGAAATCAATGATTTTCATCGATTTTGGTATCCCTGGATATATAAAGTCCAAAGTGTACGTCTTCACCGTCCGTGTGTTCCGTCACTGGTGTTCCATGATTGGACGATCTCCGATCGAACGTCCGATACTTTTTCCACGAGCGAATCTTCCTTTGTTTAACGCTCGGAATCGGCGAAAGTTCGTCTTAACGGATAATCGGGAAGTGCGCGAGAAAATCTACACGGTAAGGCGACGTTAGATAAGAAGCGTGATCGACGATAAGCCGTGTGTCGTCGAGCAACTTGAAAACAAATGAAAAAAAAAAAAAAAAGAAAAAAAAATTCGCGACCATGGCCGAGCTCGCTCCCGAGAGGTGAAAAGAACCGCGTTTTTCCGCACCGTAGTTGAGAAATGCATTTGCGGCTCGATGTTTGTCGAAAAGAAGCGTGTCCTCGACGCACGATGGAAAAACAGCGTTTCGTATGCATCTACGTAATGTTTCACGCAGTGGACAAAGGATGCGATTACGAAACGCGCGGCTGAGTGAAAGCTTCGAGCGACGCGCGAACAAGAACGACGCGTGAACAAGGACGACGCGCGAACAAGAACGACGCGCGAACAAGAACCAGAGCGGACAAGAGAGCGGGTAAATTAAAACGTTGAAAAGGATTTTGGAAGAACTTACTTGGAATTTTGCTGATTTTCCGGCGATGGTGCTTCTTGCTTGAATACCGTCAGCGATGGCAGAGCGAGCAGGGCTTCGCTGCAATTTAACGAAATTTTCGCTACAATTTTGAAAGATTTCGAGTCCGTACTTCCGAAAAGTCTCAGTGACCGGCGTAAAATTTTGGAAAAAGGCGAGGTCGGGAATGGTAGATCCTAAATATAAAAGATTGAATTTCTTTTTCGACGAAGATAACATTTTTCGATTATTTTACGCAATTCGTGTTTCACGAGCACGATCCGAAAGTACAAGTTTTTATTGGCGGAGATCTTTCAGTTTTGAGATATCAATGGTACAAAACTAGCGCAATTTTGATTTCAGTTTTTGCGCGCCAAAATTAATACCAATCGCGGGATATTAAGAGGACGTTAGGTACGGCGTAATTTTCAGCGAAAGTTTTACTTTTACCTAAACAATGGATTTAATGGCTCCGAGCCAAGTTTGGCGTGATAAACAGACGTATAGTTGTATTGTACAGTTGGTAACTCTGAAACGTGTGATTTTAGCTAATGAAAATTCGCATTTTCGAATCGGTTAGAATTGGGTCAGTTTTTCGTTCGTAGATGGCAGTTTGGTTAACGCGTGAACAAAATTTACGTGACCACCCTATAGATACGGAAGACTACATCGTTGTTGTGTGGTCCGCTGTTCAACAGTTCGAGATACTAGTAGAGAGAATGATGGTTGCATTAGCGAAAGTATTCCAACGGTGACATGTTACTAATTGAAATGGACACAAACCGTACGGTATAATAAATATTTTGAAACTGTCGTATACATCACGTGGATGACATGTATAAACTCCATTCCCTCGCATATTCCCCATACGCGACGTTTCTTTCAAAATATTTACTATACCGTACGGTTTGTGTCCATTTCAATTAGGAATATGTCATCGTTCGAATACTTTCGCGAGCCTGCGTTGGTGAAATGCAATGTATTGTGCGGAATTTTTTTTCATTATTCCGAAAACTATCAAGCATACCAAAGTAATATTTTACATTTAGGATTTACTACTATACCTTTTGTATTTAGGATTATATTTAGGATTTACTACTATACCTTTTGTATTTAGGATTATATTTAGGATTTACTACTCCATCTTTTATATTTATGATTATATTTAGGATTTACTATTCCATCCTTTATATTTAGGATTTACTACTCCATCTTTTATATTTAGGATTTACTATTCCACCTTATATATTTAGGATTATATTTAGGATTTATTATTCCACATTTTGTATTTAGAATTTACTACTCCATCTTTTATATTTAGGATTATATTTAGGATTTACTATTCCACCTTTTGTGTTTAGGATTTACTACTCCATCTTTTATATTTAGGATTATATTTAGCATTTACTATTCCACCTTTTATATTTAGGATTTACTACTCTATCTTTTATATTTAGGATTATATTTAAGATTTACCACCCCATCTTTTATATTTAGGATTTACTATTCCACCTTTTATATTTAGGATTATTTTTAGGATTTACTACTCCATCTTTTGTATTTAGGATTATATTTAGGATTTACTACTCCATCTCTTATATTTAGGATTCTACTTAGGATTTAATACTCCACCTTTTATATTTAGGATTATTTTTAGGATTTATTACTCCACCCTTTATATTTAGAATTTACTACTCCACCTTTTATATTTAGGATCATACTTAGGGTTTACTACTCCATCTTTTATATTTCGGATTATACTTAGAGTTTACTACTCCACCTTTTATATTTAGGATTTACTACTCCACCTTTTATATTTAGGATCATACTTAGGGTTTACCACTCCACCTTTTACATTTCGGATTATACTTAGGGTTCACTACTCCACCTTTTATATTTAGGATTTACTTACTACTGCTCCGCCAAATATGGCGCCGATTGATCACTAGGGCTTTTCGGAACGTTCCTCCTTTCTGCGCACTATTCTCGGCGCACGATAAACGAAGCACGATTTTACGGGAAGGACGAGACTCGCGCGATAGTTCGATGCATTGTTTCCCCAGTGAACACGAACGTGCAATCTTAACGGTTTTGTTTACCGTTCGCCGTGTTTACACACGCGAAACGTTACAGAACTCGATTCGGGTCCCCGATCGGTGAACGCACCAACCGATGATAACCGATCGATTCCAGTTTGCGTTATCGACGTTACTCGATTAAGATTTTCGCGATCCGAGTAACCGACGAACGATCGAGAATAATATTTACTCGTTGCGTTACGTCTTCGCTTGAATACGAAATAACGGTCTCGTCTCGAGCGAAGAATGGAAAAAATAACGTTCGAAAAAAATTACGGTGTTATCGCTGTTGAACTCTAATTCACCTTTTCGAGAATCGGCGAGTACCTTTGAACCTCGATATGCCGGATTCGAGAGGGAACAGAGAACGCGTGTACAATTTAACGAAACAACGAACAAAACAGGAAACAATTTTTCAATTTTCACGCTCTGGTATCTGTGCTCTCGAATAACGTAAATATTACCATTGATTATTTTCCACAATTGAAATCGCAAGTCATGCATCGAACGCAGTTCGAGTCAAGCCCTCGCTCACCAAAGTACATTGGTCTTTATTTGTTCGTTCTGAAATATTATTTTCTCGGCTTCGTTACCGTGGAAAATTTTTTATTTTTCATTTCTACTTTCGAACGAAAGTGTGCAAATTGAAAAAATTTGCTCCTTATGTTCCATACAGTCTCGAAATTATTGGGTTGTTCGGAAATTGATTTCGTTTTCCAAAATGGTGAATATATTATTTAATAAAATGTTTATACACTCTTAAATAATTGGATTTCATTTTCACTAAAAAAAAAAAAAAAACGAAACGACTTTCCGGACAACTTAATAAAATTATTTAAAAAAACGTGAACAAATTTATTTGTATTACACGTTTGAGCAGATGTGAATAAAAATTGGATAAATAAACATTACGTACGCAAACATTTCATACTTCTAACGTGTTCCGTTCACGAGATACGAGCGACTCAAGATTTCAAACGCGTTCCAAGAAACCGATATGATTTAAAGACTCGCGCGTAAAAAAAGAAAAAAAAAAAAAAAAAAAAAAAAATGGTTGAATATATGCACGAGTCGTTTATTTAAAGACGAAGCACGGTTTCGTCGTGGAAAATCCAGCGCGAACCGGAAGGAAGTTGCCCGTGATTTACACGAATCCCATTTTATCTAAAGACAAAACAATAAATATTCTCAGACACTTGGTGTCTGTTTATCGTTTTCCATCGTCGAGTCGCGAACGTAATTACGCGACATTCGTTGAACAAGGTCGCAATTTGGTCGAACACCGATGTATCGAAACACGATATATTGATAAACATAGGTAACAAGCGTTGCGATGCAATTTGATCGTCGAAAACGTTACAAAGAATCGAAGAACAGTTTGAGAACCACTATGATAAGAATTGAGTCACTAAGGTCAACCAGAACCGGAGCGCACCGGTTCGCCAATCCAGTGAATTTAATATCAACCGCCCGCGAAACACCGCGATAAGGTATTGTCAAAAATACCGCAGGAACTTGTTGACAAATTTACCATCGGCGTACTTTTCTAAGAAAATCGATACTCGAAATTGCTCGATCGGTCCGAAAGTACGTTTTCTCATTTCTTTTTTTAATTTTATTCGACGACTTCGATCGCAACTACGAGAGTCAAAAAAAAAAAAGAAAAAAAATAATAATACAAATTTGATTACACGAAAACGCCACGAGTCAAAAGAATCGGATTAGACGACTTGGAACGCAATTGCGAGACAAAAAGGAAAAAAGAAAAAAAAATTACAAATTCGAATACACGAAAATACTCCAAGGCCAAAGTACAAGGTTCGGTTTGGAACCTGTTTAGGCATTATTGGACAAGGTAGTGCGAAAAAAAGAAAAAAAAAAAAAAAAAATCCTAAGAGACGATGTGACGCACTATTTGATTTCTCGGGAAACACGACGGAACGTGTTACGAGCGTTTCCTTCAACGATGAAAACTCGACTCGCTTCTCATCGACCGGTTCTATTGCACGATTCTCAAAACATACGGTCCCCGTGGAAAGTGTCCCGTGTTCGACGAACAAATTTCACAAACGCAAGTAAAATGTTTTTAAGTCTATCACTCACCCACTTTTCAAATATTGATGCATGCTTTCTGCGCTCGAAGGTCAGTCACGATTCCTCTTCCTCGAAAACATTTAACAACAAACACCGACGTTGTTCAAACGCATATATATGTATACACACATACATATATAAATATATTTTTTCTTTCTTTTCCAACCGTGGACGCGGTATCGATTACTCATGGAACGGTCGCGTTAACGAGATTTCGAGCTTCCCCTGTTCAAATTTCGCCGGGCGATACGGCGTCACGTGCGCGCGAGGACTCACGCGGGGCTTCTAAATAGGAAGTACGCCGAGAAAGTGGAAAGTGATTCACCGCAGCGAACTCAAATGCCAAGAATAACTGGTTCCACGCTCAGGAACAGCACCGCGGATCGGTTCCGCATAGATTTCCGTCGTGGGCCGCGCGTTTCGCGAAATTTTTCATTCATGAACGATCGAAAAGGTGGCGGAACGTTTACCCGCGGCGATGACGAAACACGCCTGCCACGTGTGCATTAACCGCCAGCTGATGCCTGACGGTAGATTCTCTCCTGCCTCGCGTCGAAGTTCACGCGCATATCTGGTCGCACAGGGTTCTTTCTCCAAGCGAATCGTATTTTAGTTTCCGTTTTTAGTAGACATTAACGACGCTCTTTAGTCCCACCCCACCGTGACGCGAATCTCGATTCCGATGTTTCTCGTCGTGGAACGGATTACGACGAACTCGTTAAACGTTACTACGCCGGTTTATCAACGAAGGCATCGGTTAGCGCGATCGAGAGTGCAATGGACGCGAGAAAAATGAAACGATAAGTGTCACCGAGATCGCGAGAAACTCACGGAGATGATTCGCGGAGAATTTCTTTCGGTAAGTGTACCGAATCGATATCTACGATAGATAAGAAGAACCGGCCGATTCAACGAAACGAGCTACAAAGGTGCGGTGCAACGATTCGAGGATTCGGACTTACTTCTCGTCGCAGAATCGCGAAATTGGTCCGGTACGCTAATTGGAAGAGCAACTCGAAAGTACAAGTGAATTAACAGAGGCGGACGTAGGAATTCTGCAGACTTATTTCTCAATTGGTTCCGGACAGAGAAACGCACGTGCCTGTACGCGCGAACACTCGCTAAGCGTCTAAGCGTTCGTACCCGGCGTGATTTCAAAGTGTATGCCATCCGAGCGACGAACATCGACAACTGTGTCTGGTTCTAACCGGATTTCTGACTGGACACGCGCGACACACGCTCGCTTCCCACTACGGCGCGAACACGTTTCAATCGATGTTCGATTCGCTCGCGCGCACGAATCGGTCGGGGAAATCTACATTATCGACAACCTGCGTCGCTACCACGGTGAAAATCTGCGTGATCGACTGCCAGTCGACAAGGAGGATCGAATGGAACATTTTCACGAAGAAAATGTTCATTGTCGCGTCTAACAGAGTCGAGACTCGAATTCGATATTTCAACGCTACGAATAAAATGTGACATGAAAATTCATTTTAAGAAAGAATTTCAAATCCATGCTACGATACTCAAAGTACTACCAATATCCAGATACTCGATCGAGACGCAAAACATTCGAATAGATAGGCGTCCGAACGATTCGACGGTTAGTCTCAGGCTCCACCTTAAGGCGGATTTCGAAAAGAGAAGAAGACTCTACGTTGCCTCGATCGTTTCGAGTCCTCGTGTTTCTTCTTTTTCGTTCTTAGTTTTTCTTTCTCGTTCTTAATGTTTCTTTTTTCGTTCGAGTTCGTTCTTAAATATCGCGTTATCTCGCGTTACGAGATACTTGTAATCAAACAAATCCAATTTACCTCATGTTGTAAGAGGCGACGGCCGTTGCGAGATCGGACGCCGCGAGTGCCGACAGAGAACCATCGAAATCGGCGGCAAGGTGTTCTGCCAGTTCCTCCACTTGGGTCGACCAACCTTGTCCGGAACCATTGCTTCCGACGGATCCTGCGAACACACAAGTAGACGTTAACACACGATACACTTGGAATCATTGTTTCACCGGTAAGCGGTACGAATCTGTCGGGTTTCACCGGTAAGCGTTACGAATCTGTCGCGTTTCACCGGTAAGCGGTAGGAATTTTTCGCGTTTCACCGGTAAGCGGTACGAATCTGTTGCGTTTCACCATAAGGGGTACGAATCTGTCGGGTTTCACCAGTAAGCGTTACGAATCTGTCGGGTTTCACCGGTAAGCGTTATGAATCTGTCGCGTTTCACCGGTAGGCGGTACGAATCTGTCGTGTTTCACCAGTAAGCAGTACGAATCTGTCGTGTTTCACCAGTAAGCGGTACGAATTCGTCGCGTTTCACCGGTAAACGGTACGAATCTGTCATGTTTCACCGGTAAGCGGTACGAATCTGTCGGGTTTCACCCGGTAAGTGTTACGAATCTGTCGCGTTTCACCGGTAAGCGTTACGAATCTGTCGCGTTTCACCGATAAGGGGTACGAATCTGTCGTGTTTCACCGATAAGGGGTACGAATCTATCGTGTTTCACCGGTAAGCGGTACAAATTTCTCGCGTTTCACCGATAAGCGTTACGAATCTGTCGCGTTTCACTGATACGCGTTACAAATCTGTCGTGTTTCACCGATAAGCGGTACAAATTCCTCGTGTTTCACCGGTAAGCGGTACGAATTTCTCGTGTTTCACCAGTAAGCGGTACGAATCTGTCGCGTTTCACCGGTAAACCATACGAATCTGTCGTGTTTCACTGGTAAGCGGTACGAATCTATCGTGTTTCACCGGTAAGCGGTACGAATCTGTCGTGTTTCACCGGTAAGCGGTACGAATCTGTCGTGTTTCACCGGTAAGCGGTACGAATCTGTCGTGTTTCACAGGTAAGAGGTACGAATCTGTCGCGTTTCACCAATAAACAGTACGAATCTGTCGCGTTTCACCGATAAGCGGTACGAATTTCTCGCGTTCCGCGAGCGAGCTGTTATCGTAGAGGGGCGGTTCTCGGTTCGCGCCGCGTATAGAAAGCCGTCTTCTCTTCGAGCAACCCGTGCTTTGAAACGAGCTGTACATAGCTCGTTATTTCGACGCGTATCGCGGCGAGAGGAACATACATTTCACGCAATCGCGTCGTTTCCCGCTTGCGGGAAATTTCGCAAGGGCGACACGTTGACCCGTTCAAGACCAGGACTCTATTTTTTACCAATTCTATATTGTACCAGCCTGCGCGTTGGCATAATTGATGTAAAATTGATGATGCATGGCACCGATCCTAGACTTGGTGTCTTGGAGGGTCGTGACCGCGTTTCGTCGTCGGTTCTTCGATGTTATCGCAGAATATCGCCGGCTCTGTAGCAACGGTAGCCTGGAGCTGTCGATCTCGCACCACTTCATTCTACGTTTTCCCGTAAGCGAAACAAGGGAGTTATATACACCGTTCGATGAATACGACAACGAAAACGAAACGAGTACGCGCACCACCGCCTAGTTCCTCTTGTACGGTGAACTAGCCTCGGTTTCAGGTCTGCCACGGCCTTAATCTCCGATACACTGCGTACTCGGTTGTTATCGGTTATTGCAACCACGTGGTCGAAAAGGCGTCGAACGTAACGCGAAAGACTTTTCGCGAATCAGTCACCAAGTGATCGTCCAAGTGGAATCAACTACTCTTATCCGTAAATTTGTTTCCCCGTGAAACGAGAATTCGGTATTCCTAGATGGGAATCGTTCGTCGAGGACACCCTCGATACACGCAACGACGATGTCTCGGGAGCTCTCAACGTGGAGGTGCGCGAAATCGTCCGTGGTACGTGTCTCGGTTCAGCGGCGGGTAAAATTCTTGCAAATCGTAACGTAACGATGTTTCGCACGCATCGAGAGAACCAAACGCGAGACGTTGTTACAGAAACGCGACAAATGTATGGAAACTGTTCGCGCCTACGACCGTGTATCTGGGGTCATTTGAACGCGACCTCTTGTACGATATATCTTACTCGGTGCTACGCAATAAAGACGACAACGTTGCAACTCAACGAGTGCGATCGTTCTTGAAAAAACAATCGGCTCGAGTTTCGCGAAATTTTCGATCGAAATCTACGGGTCTGTCGAGCGGTGAACCAAATCGGGAACAGGTCCTTTCTTTTTTTTTTTCAACGGTCACTCGAACTTCACTTTTAGGGGGTAGTTTCGTTACTCGTGTCATCTTGAGAACTATCGAAGATACAAGGAAGTTTTTTTTTTTTTTTGGACAATTCTTCATGGTTCTTTTTTTGTTCAGGGGGGGAAGTAACAACGGTGAAGAAATAAACGAGGATGAAACACACTTTTACAATCTACGAATCTCGAAATTTGTGAAAATACGATGTATCATGGGCTCGTTTCGAATTCACAATTGGCCACGAGTATCTTTATTTTGCATCGATCTTGTACACACATTGACGTAGAAGAACATAAAACGGTCAATCGCAGGGGTCTTCTTCGGACTTCGTTTTCGGGTACGAAACGCGGACCTCGGAGTTTACGAGCGAGTTTCTTATTCGTTGTTTAGTTTTTATACCAATCTATATACCAATTCTCCATAGAGAATCGTACGGAAACTTTGTTCGAGAGACTTCCTTGTATATCCGATAGTTTCGAAGACTTTGGAGGGTAGTTCCCTCGCTAACTTCAATTACCGCCGCTAAAAAACAAAAAAAGAAAAAAAAAACACGTATCTCTTATTTCACGTTGCTCTACGAATCTATGGAGGTTTATCAATTATCGAGGGAGGGGAGGATGAAGAGTCTATTTTTGTGTGTTTTCACGTATTCAGAAAATACATCGATCGATAATAATTCGTACCGTTTCTCACGCACAGAGAATACATTTTTGAGTTTCTTTTCAAAAAAATGCATTCATCGTCAATGATTTTCGTCGCGTCACGTTCCTCAGGCTTAAAGAATTCATTTTTGGGTTCCTTTTCACGTGCTCAAAAATTGCAACGATCGGTAATAATTCGCGTCAGTTTTTTATGCCCAAAAAAACTACTTTTGAGTTTTCAAAAAAGGCACCGATCGATAATTCTTCGTATCATTATTTCTTACGCCGAAAAAGTCCATTTTTGAATTTCTAAAAAATGCTCCGATCGATAGTAATTCGTATCATTATTTCTTACGCCGAAAAAGTCCATTTTTCAGTTTCTAAAAAACGCTTCGATCGATAGTAATTCGCAACATTATTTCTTACGTCGAAAAAGTCCATTTTTGAGTTTCTAAAAAACGCTCCGATCGATAGTAATTCGCGTCATTATTTCTCACGGTCAAAAAACCTACTTTTGAGTTTCCAAAAAATGCACCGATCGCTAATAATTCTTATTACTGTTTCTTAGGCGAAAAAAAACCAACTTTTGAGTTTTCGAAAAACGCACCGATCGACTATAATTATTACATAACAATAATTATTCGCGCCACTGTTTCTTCGGGCCATAAAATCCATTTTTGAGTTACCAAAAAAAATAAAAAAACGCACCGATCGCTAATAATTCTTATTACTGTTTCTTAGGCGGAAAAAAAAACAACTTTTGAGTTTTCAAAAAACGCACCGATCGACTATAATTATCATATAACAATAATTATTCGTGCCGCTGTTTCTTCGGGCCAAAAAATCCATTCTTGACTTACCAAAAATAAAAAAACGCACCGATCGCTAATAATTCTTCTTACTGTTCCTTAGGCCGAGAAAACCTACTCTCGAGTTTCCAAGAAACTTGCAGCGATCGCCGATAATAATAATAATAATTCTTACACGTGAAAGAGAAGGGGGTCGGTAGGTATATTAACACGTTCGCGTTGAATTTTCGGTGTTACACTAACCGTCTCTTCTGGCATGCTTCTTCTCGAGCTCTGTGATCTGCTGCAACGGCTCTCCGGCACGGCGTTTCAAGCTGCTCGGTTGGCAACCCGCGGCGTGATCGTTGGATGGGCTCAAATGCTGGGGGGATCCGCTGTTCGAACGTATGTGGACACCGTCCTCCGGAGAGTCCTGGGGTGAGTTGTACTTGTCCTGCCAGAAAGAATTTTGCTGACTGTGATATCCCATTGACGCCTACAAAACGTTTCATCACGTCAGTTCACGGGGACGTGGATCACGGGGGACAACGATGGAACCAGTTCCTTGGCGACGATTATCGCGAGACTTCGAGGGTAGTCGAGGGTAGTCTGGGGTAGTCGTGACCGGCCGGACGATATCGAGGACAAAGAGAACAAAAAGAGGGGACCACCGGGTGTCATCGATGAGACGATGACCACGCAAATGACACACGGAGGATCGTTTTGGGGTAGTACCTTCTGTCGCGAATTACCGAGAGGAAAAGAAGCTCACGGGACGATGTACCGTTTCGTCTTCGACCGAGTTTGAATTCCAGGGATAGTTGAAGAAAACATTGTCGTAATATCGGAGAATTTTCAAAAGAATTTCAATCAAGTTTCAACTAAAGGCGAAGATAACTGAACGACGAAAGAAGTAACAATTGACACGCATTAGTAAAGTCGAGCGCGACCGTTCTAACGAACTCCGAGTCCGTCGGTTGTTCAGATTCTGAGCTACTCGTCGTTTGTTCAGAATCCGAGCTTATAGTCGATTGTTCGGATTCCGAGTGCACCGTCAGGTCGATCAATAGCGTTCGAACGTACAGTCAGTTTTCGAGACGAAATCTAACCAACGAGATCGCGTCGCTCGGGTACTCGAACGTTGAATAAATATCAATGAGAAACTTACTTGCTGGGCAGCAATGGCGTCGCATCTGTTCTGACGAACCGGGGACAGTTGCTCGTACGGCGGTGACGGTGTGTTGGGAAACCATATCGTCCCGTTCAGAGCATCTGCGCCGCCGTCCATGATGAATTGGAGCTCCATTCAACGTTCCTAAATCTCGTAGCACTCGTACCTGGGGTTTCTCCTGTTTCCTTACACCGACCCTTGACGCGTCGTTTCGATCCTGTTCACGATTCCTGCTGCTCGAGTGCTCAAAGATTCCTCGGAGAACGCTTTGGTAGCGCGTTTGGAAGAAAGGGCGAGAAGTACGGTTCGATTGGTGATCATTGACTCTAGAACTGGGGAGATTTCTTTTCTTTCTTTCTCTCTCTCTCGTTTCTTTCTCTTTTTTTTTCTTCTTTTTTGCTATTTTTTCATTCCGTACACATCAACCGCAGAATAGTGCACATACTCCGTGATGTTGAACGATACCCTGAATGTTTCTCCGTTTGTTCCGGTCCTCGCTACTTCCTCCCGTACGACTCTCTTCCGTTTTTACGTTCCCCTAACCAAAACGTCCTCCTTTTCCGCGCGTTTTCCTCGGCTGGATCCTCGGTGATCCCGGGAGCGCGCGGTACATCACACTCGACTAATCGTTAATTAACGGCCGTATTTCGACGCGTACGTGAACAGCAATCCTTAGAACATCACGAAGAAGCTGTTGTACAATTTCTTGATGCCGGTTGTCTCGCGCTGCCGATGCGTTTCCAGGAGTGCGCAACCCCGCGACCTCAGGGACAAAAATCGCGAAAAGACGACAAACGCGTCCTCGAATACCATCGCCACACCCTGGCTGTAACGCATTTTGTTGTTATTTTTCCGTAGAGATGGAAGCCCCGCGAAATACGAACGGTCTGTTGCTGTTGCACGCCAACGAACGCGATCCGTGCGACCAACCGCACAAAATTCCACCGCGTAACGATCGATCTCGTTAACTGTTATCACTTCTCGTTACCGATCGAACGAGTGATCTCGCTCGACGTTGTATCCCTTACGATCTTTGCGAACGTTTCGTCGATATCCTCGTCACGATTCCACCGTTTCTTTCTCGTATGATTGTGTATATACATATATAAATATATCTAACGTTTGCGTCTTTCTTTCCTTTTTTTCTCTTTTTTTTACAACGATTCAACGGCTGTCGCTCTCCTGCGTGTGTAACTGAACACTTGGGACATGTACGTATATACATACATGTATTTCCTATTGTTGTTTTCTAACGACTATGGCTCACACACTCGATAGTGTCTTGGTAATCGAAGGCCTTCGCCTGGCACGTCGTCACCACATTTTCATGATCCTTTGCTCCATCGTGTCGGTGGAAACTTGAACACGTATCGTGAGAACAAACACGAGGCTTCCTCGTAACGTGGAACCAAATTTCGGCCGGTGTTTCGTTCCGTGAGGTTTCTCAAACCCGTTGCCAGATTACCGGATGAACGATCCACACGGATGAATTTCCAATCGGCAGCCGCGATTCGTTCACTTCCACGATTCGATCCGCGAACTGCTCTTCGGTGACTTCTTCCTCCTCTTCTTGTTCTTCACGATCTCGTGGGTCGATCAGGTTCTTTCGAAGAGCAACAACCAGTAGATCTGTGCCATTAAATTGGCAATCGAGACAACGCGCAGACCTATTTCGTGAATCCTGGCTTATAGTGCGTAGTTGTCGAACGCGCTTATTGTCGCGCGTTCGATGATGAAGAAAAAAAAAAAAAAAAAAATAGAAGAAGAGAAACGGGTACACCGTAGCCCCGATATCTGGTTGGATTCGTACGGAGTCTCTTCAACGAACGTGTGTACCAATACTCCTAGAATCTTTCCACTCGATGGAGATCCTCCGGATTATTTATCACTACGGAGAGAATCCGTGAACGTTCAGTTCCTCGATGGCGAGAATCCGTAAACGTTCAGTTTCCTCGATGGTGAGAATCCGTAAACGTTCAGTTTCCTCGATGATGAGAATCCGTAAACGTTCAGTTTCCCTCGAACGTTCGATTCCTACGTTGGATGCTCGTAGATAGGTTCCTCTTGTCCGTTGGTCCGACGAGAACTCGGTGTCACGGTTGACCGACTTAAACCGACTGAGATAAACCGTGGAAGGCGTACGTCTACTTGGATTCAGGCAGCTCTTAAAGAACCGAAGGCGGTCCGCACAGCAAATTGCGCGACACCGACGACGTTAAAAGTTTTGAACCGAATGCTCCGGCGATGTCTTCTGTCTAAGAACGATCTGGGTATCTGATCCAATCGCGACCGCCGGTATTAAAAGGCTGACCAATAGTGTCTACGCTGGAGGGTCGACCCGACCGTCAATTGGAACCACTCAGTGCTGATGAGCAAAATGTGACTCGGTTTACCTCGTAGACTCGTCCTGCATTCGGTAACGCGCTCAATTCGTATTCAGTTCCGATACCTGGCCCAACGTGATTCCGTACTGGTTATTTATTTACAAATATTTCTTTGCCAGCGACACGTTCACCGATCGTGGACCAGAGCATCACCGGGTTCGTTCGAGCGGTGCCAAAACGATCGAACGATCACGCGTCAGTTCGCGAAGACGATGACGACGTTTCGCGTCGATTTGACGAGCACCAGCGTCGTAAAACGCTGCGTGTCCGCCACGTGGTTTAATTATCGTACAGCCGCGTTCTCACCGAGCGAACCGCGAGAAAACGAGCCTTCGAGACCGCGATCGAACAACAGGAAGTCGTCGATTGTTCGAAACTCTGTTCCTTCCTATTGGTGTTGTTCGCGGACCGAACGACAAGAGAGAGAGACCAACCGTTCGTTGTGTTGATGGCGTTTCCGGGTTACGATTATTGGAGCCACGTGCCGGCCCAGTTGGACGAAGGACGTGGAACAAACGACGTTTGTTATTCGCTGGCTCGTCGACGTGCTCGATTTCGATCGTTCGTTTCGCGCTACAAATTACCAGACTACCTGGCCCTGGGATGACTAGGCTCTGTCTAGGGTGTTCCCCTTTGTCACGTCGAACGAACAGCTTCCGTTATCAGCGGCTATCCACGAAAAGTTTCGAGAGAGTTTCGTATTCCACGCAATTAACTAATACCGTCCGTGTGCCGGTAAACCTGAAACAACAAAATCAATTGTACGTCCCCGTGAACAGCTGACACTGCTACCGGGATTGCCTGTACAAGGACTGGTACAATCGAGAGTAAACGTTCGTTGATTTGGATCTTTTTTATTTACAGAGACACTCAGGGGTATTTACAGAAACGACTCTTGTGGATTTTCTTGAAATTTTACGGGCACAGACCGAATTGGGGATGGAAATTCTATCTGTACAGAGATGAGAATTCGAATCGAAAAATTACCCAACAGAAAATGCAAATTTAGGGAATGATGGTCAGTTGTGAGGTAAACGAGGGTAAATTTTGGGGAATCAGGGTGTACACGAATAACAGAGCATACTCAGCAATAGTAACTATGCGAATGTAGAGGATCATATTTAGTTCTTTTGCAAGAGGGACATCAGAACTGATTCTTGCCGATTTTGATCAAATGTGGTAGTTACGTGTACAACGTACCGGTATGTGAGTAATTGTCCAAATGAGTCCAAAAATTGATCGTTTGGGTGTATTTGGGTAACAGAGCATCCTCACAGGTAGACACTGTTGTATAGTGAGAATCGTAGATCCTATTTTGTTCTTGAACTCGAATCTCTTCGAAAGGGCAACAGCTACCAAATAAAGGAAATTTGGAGAAATTGTTCATTTATTTGACGCGGTTGGGCATACTCGAGTAGCAGAGTATCGAAAACAGTAACTGTTGATTGGAATCCAAGAACAGAACATGACGATCAGTCTTCTACGTTCGTCGCTGCGTCATAGTTACTATTGACAAGGGTGCTCCATTACTCAAGTATAATCAACCGAACGATTTTTCCTCATAAATGACTGACCATCTGCGGTTATTCCAATTACCAACATACCAGTGTGTCGTACACATAAAAAGCCTACCAAATTTTATTCAAATTGGCAAGAGATCACTTCTGACGTCCCTCTTGCAAGAGAACTAAATATGGTCCTCTACGTTTGCGTAGTTACCATTGGTGAGGATCCTCTGTTATTCGTGTGTACCTAACTGAGGGATTTTCTCAAAATTTACACTCATTTTTCTCGTGTATGACCGACCATCTGCGGTTATTCCAATTACCAACATACCAATGTGTCGTACACATAAAAAGCCTACCGAATTTCATTCAAATTGGTGAGAGATCACTTCTGACGTCCCTCTTGCAAGAGAACTAATTATGGTCCTCTACGTTTGCGTAGTTACCATTGGTGAGGATCCTCTGTTATTGGTGTGTACCTAACTGAGGCATTTTCTCAAAATTTACACTCATTTTTCTCGTATCTGACCGACCATCTGCGGTTATTCCAATTACCAACATACCAGTGTGTCGTACACGTAAAAAGCCTACCGAATTTCATTCAAATTGACGAAATATCACTTCTGACGTCCCTCTTGCAAGAGAACTAAATATGGTCCTCTACGTTTGCGTAGTTACCATTGGTGAGGATCCTCTGTTATTGGTGTGTACCTAACTGAGGCATTTTCTCAAAATTTACACTCATTTTTCTCGTATCTGACCGACCATCTGCGGTTATTCCAATTACCAACATACCAGTGTGTCGTACACGTAAAAAGCCTACCGAATTTCATTCAAATTGACGAGAGATCACTTCTGACGTCCCTCTTGCAAGAGAACTAAATATGGTCCTCTACGTTTGCGTAGTTACCATTGGTGAGGATCCTCTGTTATTCGTGTGTACCTAACTGAGGGATTTTCTCAAAATTGACACTCATTTTTCTCGTATCTGACCCACCATCTGTTACAATTCCGGTTACGATCGTTGTACTAGTGAGAGTACATGTCTGCCAAAATTTATTAGAATTGGTGAGAGTCACTCGTGACGTTTTTGTTGTAAACGGTAGCTGCGAAACGAACATCGTCGCTCGCCTATTAACCCTCTGAGTAGTGGGACTTCGCAGTCCCGTGCCGAAGTCATTTCCGACTCACACCGACGTGTCACTAAACAGATATATTTGCTCGTGACTCGAGCTCGCGCATACGTAACAACACATTGACGATCGCTCGAGACTCGAGCTCCTCACGAACATTACACCGATACTTTGAGGTTGGAACATACATCGTTGTACATACCTAGCTACGTATACAATTGTCATTGTCGCGATAGCGAGGCTTAGAGCGTCGAAGAAAGTAACGAGTCAAAAGTGACTCCGGCAAAGTACTCGAAGGGTTCGTTGCAAATGGCAACTGTTTACGCGACTACGGGAGAGACCACGCTTGGGTCTAAACGGACCCGTAATTTGACCTCGCACGGATACTTCGAATAGAAATTCCATTGTTTTATCGTACTTTTTGTAATTTTCAAAAAAAGTTGTAGTAACGGTACAAATGAGTGATTCAAAAGTTTCTCTGGGCCCAAACGGACCCGTAATTTGACCTCGCACGAATATTTCGAATAGAAATTCCATTGTTTTATCGTACTTTTTGTAATTTTCAAAAAAAGTTGTAGTAACGGTACAAATGAGCGATTCAAAAGTTTCTCTGGGCCCAAACGGACCCGTAATTTGACCTCGCACGAATATTCCGAACGAAGTTTCTATTATTTCATCACACTCTTCTTCGTTTATAAGAAAAGCTGTATAACGCTACAATTGAACGATAAAAAATATCTCTGGGCCTGATGGGACTCACGGTTCGAGCTCGCATCGATATTTCGAACAAAAATTCCACCATTCTATCGTACCTCTCCAAATCTCCAAAGAAAGTCAAAGTATAGTACAATTGACCGATGAAAAAATTTCTCTAGTCCCAAACGGACCGATAATTTCCTACGATTTGATCAACGGACCCAAATATATAACGCAACAAATATTTTTAACAAAAATTTCCAAAGTAACAACCACCAACGGTTCAACTAACCGATGGAAAAATCTCTCTGGGTCCGTAACAGACCCAAAACTTTACCTCGCACGAATTGATCGAAAAAAAAATCCCCACAATTCCATCGTGCCCTTTCCAATCCCTGAGCAAAGCTACATCGTTACGATCGTGCAACGCGGAGTCACTCTCGGTTCGGAAAGATCCAAGCACAGTTCGTCGAGTAGAAACGGAATAAAATGGCCGGTGGTCCGAGTCTTTTCGCTTCCGATGCTCCATTTTTATCATCGTTTTCTCCCATGCGCGTGTACCGAGGTTCTCCGCTTCACCGCGGTTGGACATCCGTTCGGCAAAGGCCCAACCAGCACAGGCTCAACAGGGTTAGACGTCTGAAGTTTCGCTGATTGAAGTTAATCCGCGAGGTCATTGTTATATGCGCTACTCGTTTCTACACAAATTGAACCGTCCGTGTCTCTTGTACAGGAAAGATCACAGACGCTAGAAGTGTCGTCGTCGTCGTCGTCGTCAGCGTCGTCAGCGTCGTCGTCGTGGTGGTTCCGAGTGCCCCACTCCGTGGATATTCTTGCGTCACGCGGCGTTGAGGATATCTCGCGGGGAAAGCCTTGCGGCAACATTTTCAGCGGTTCTTCGAGAGATCAACGACCACACCTCTCTCTCTCTTTCTTTCTCTTCTTGACGAATCGCTTCCGCGGCCTTGGTTACGGTCGTCGTAAAAAGCGGGCGTCTTCGTTCTTCGAACAAACGAGAGTGTTCGAGCGCTGTTCGCTTTGCACGAGGGGAGAGGAGGGGGGTTGGTGTGCACGGGGCACGTTTGAAACGCGACGATCGACTCGCGTGGAGGACAGAATTGACATCGGTGTTGTCGATTCGGTACGAGCACGTCCCTCCGAGAGCGAGCGAAAGAGACAATGGACGACGATTTAGGCTTAGGACGTTGACTCGCGCCGAACGAGCTGAATTTTCGGACGTTGACGTCCCCGACTATGGCACCGCGATCGTTTCTACTGCTCGTCCCATCGACGACCAACGGAATTCGAATCGAGATACTTCCAGCCGACGCGACGCCCTCGAACCTTTTCCCATCGTTTCGCGGGTATTGTTATAGGATTTCGGAGTCATGTGAGATTGTAACATAGGAGGCTCGTCGTGTTATTTCTCAGCTATTTACGATACGTTTTAAGCGGGAAATAAGCTTCTGTATTCGACTCAAAAGCAAAAATGGAAATATTTTTGTTTTGGAGTACTCGAACATTCTCGAAAGAACGTCCTTCAGGATGTCACGTGTGCTATAGAGATTCAACATGTTATTTTTGAGCTGTTTACGACACTTCTTCCGAGTGTAATGAGCTTCTGTATTTAACTAGAAAGCAAAAATGGGAGTATTTTTTTTTGGAGTACTCGAACATTCTCGAAAGAACGTCCTTCAGGATGTCACGTGTGCTATAGAGATTCACCATGTTATTTTTGAGCTATTTAAGACACTTCTTCCGAGTGTAATGAGCTTCTGTATTTGACTCGAGGGAAAAAATTGGAGTATTCTTTTCTTGGAGTATTCGAACACCCTCCTTCAAGATGTCACAGTGTTATAAATGCCCATCATGTTATTTTTGAGCTATTTATGACACTTTTTCCGGGACTAATTTTCATTCAGGTATTATAAGCTTCTGTATTTGACTCGAAGGCAAAAACGGGAGTATTTTCTTGAGAGTATCGAACACCCTCCTTCAAGATGTCACGAGTGTTATAAATGCCCATCGTGTTACTTTTGAGCTATTTATGACACTTTTTCCGGGACTGATTTCCATCAAGTTATTATACGCTTCTGTATTTGACTCGAAGGCAAAAATGGGAGTATTTTCTTGAGAGTATTTAAATACTCTCGACGTAACGACCTTCGAGATGTCACATACACTATTAACACTGACTTCGTAGCGAAACAACGCGGCATTAAAAAAGTGCAAAATGGCATTTCGTTTGACAATACTTTTCGAAACATATCGCACTCTGAGAAACTGTTAATAATTTTTTCAATAGAAAAAACATATTTTACCGTATTTTAAAAATTCTATACAAACTAAATTCTCAATTTTCAACGACAGAATGTAATTTATTCGTTTATTTCTTTTTTCTAATGCGATGTTTTAAATCGAATTGCAACCGGTTGCATGGGCATTGTAAATGCGAATTTTCGAAGAATGTTTAAAGCATGTTTAAGAATGTTAATTGTCTTTCAGAATTTCAGATCGGTCGACGAAAATTGTTACAAACTCGAAACCATTTTTGATGAATCTTTTCTCGGTAGTCGTTATCCACTCACCAAAAATTCATGCTTTCGCAATTATTCGGTACATTACTCGTCGAGTGTGCGGACATAATTTATGATCTCTGAGGACGACGTCTTGTAAGGTCGACTTGTATTATCCGTTTAGGCACGTTCTGTATCCGATGAATACAGTCGATGAATAGAAGAACGATATACAATGTATCTAGGGGAATGTGGGGCAAGATGGGATGCTGAGAGAAAATGATTACGAGAGATCAACGTACGACAATTTAAGATTTTATTTCTTCATCGCGAAATATTTAATTCCAAGAAATCAAAATTTAATTTCCATTCATTGTGTCACGAATGAAAAGTCGTTCATCTTTTATTAATCGTTGAAAACTATTATTCGGATACAAATTTTGTCCGTTTTTTTTACTTCAAATTTTATAGAAATATTCTCCATAGAATATTCTACAACGTAGCGTACGATTTTCTAAATATGTTAATTATTTAATCTTTTATAAACGTTTAAAGTCGTTTTCGGATAAAATGGTTGCTTTTTCTTCAAAAATCGACCGTTTCTACAATTATTAGAATTTTCGAAAAATCTTACGCCACATTTTAGACAATAGTTCCTAGTTTACGAATGAACAAAATTCTTTTACTTCAAACCTCCCAGTTATTGTCAATTGTGACGACCTACAAACAACGTTTCACCAGAAGGGGTTCCGGGAATAGCGAATAACTTCGTCATTTTGTACAATTTGTACTTTCGAAAATTCTAAATAGAAGCAGAAAGTTATATTCACATTCTCTGAAAAAGACTACATTTTTCATTTAGTAATTACTTAGAAAACAAATTCGTAAATACCCATTTTGTAACGTCTCAGATTGGTGTCAGCTACCTTAACGATTTACCAATCAGTAAAAATGGCCAGTTTCAATTGTTTTTGCAAAGAAATTTATTTTAAATTCCGTACTCATTCTCCGAAAAAGACTAAATTTACGTTCAGTGACAATTGGTAAAAAAAAATTCGTAAAATTCCCCCATTTTTCGATCAGTCTCTAAGCAGTGTCCCCTTGAACTCAAGTTCCCCCTTTCAAGAACAATGTCATTCGCGGCCATTATTCCCACGTTTCGATCCATACGTTATATTTCATTCGCGGTTATCGTAAATTCTTCTGTGAGGGATGTGTAGCCGCGCGCAAGAAAGCCGTGGTTATCATCATTTTGTTATACAATTCGAAAGAGGAACGTCGCGTTACTCAATCGAGTTTAATTCGTACGATACCGGGACAAAAGAATTTACGAAAACGACGTCCATTTTCCTAGAGGCGAGTCGGTGCGTCATCGTCTAACGGAGAGCGAGCGCGTGTGCTTGCTAACTCGACGAAGAAACGGCGACGGACACGGACGTATGTACGTCTCCATTCCTGCAAATTATACCAAGACGCCAAGGTCGTTCGTATATCAGCCCGGTTGATGGGCGAGCCTCGTGCACGGACCACGTGTAACGATTTTCTGCGTCGTCTGTTTTCGATTGAAATCGTAAACCGGTCGTTACAACGGTGTTACAGCACCGCGGTGCAACTGACGCACTTCGGGACGTGTCTCTCGTTTCACCGGCACGGAAAACCCGGCAACTCGGGCGTCTAGAGTGACCGATGGTATGATATCGGAACGAATTCGCGCGCGATACGTGATCGTCGTCCCGTTTCCGAATTTCATCGTATTCGTGGCCGCACCGCGTCGTACGTGGCGGTATATACGCGTTTCTTTTTCGTCGAATGTATATTACGCGCGCAATTCCAACGAACTTGCCGTCATTGGAAAATTACTATCAATTACGACGAATACACCCGAGCGTGTGTCAATCGGTGTCTCGGTGCGCGGCTTCGCGCAACGCAAGTCGACATTCCTGTTCCAGGACGCCGCTCCAAACTCGGTATCGATGATTCAAACCCGGCACCGCGTGCAAAACGCTCCTGGAACCTAAGACACCGGTGCACGGATTGGTCACACCGTAGAATATCCTCGAGACTCGCGAGTGAAGCAGTGCCATCGCGCACAATGGGCAGGGTTCCATCGTCAGAAACGTCCAATAACCGGTGCACAAATACGGTCCGCATTTCTCGGAGGGAACCGACTCGGTATTTTCTATCACCTTGGTTCTCGCTTTGTCGTTGTTTCTGCGTCCTCGTCGCGGCGCGAGCGACTTCAGGGTACCCTCTTTCGGGAGACGAAGCACCGACAACGATCTTGGATATCGAAGCGGCGCATCCTCGAGGTATTTCCTCTTGATCGTTCTCAAGCGTGATTCTCGAGGATCCTCGTTGGCTTCGGACGAGTACGATTCCGTTGAGTTGCCCTCGCGCAATTTCCAAGCACCACCACCTTGGAGCTCCGCGACCAGATCCACCGCCAACATGGCGGCGTGCCACATCGGATGACGATCGATTTGTGACGCAGCGATCGCGAGAATCCTTCCGTCCTCCGGATCGACGATCACCGAGCTCCCGTTGCAATTATCGTTACCGATTGCTTCCAATCTGGTCGCCTCCACAGCCACGGTCATGTATCTCTCGATGAGCTCCAATTGGTGATCGGTGAAAATCGATCCGTCGATCAGGGACTCAATGTCAGGATCCGGGTGAAAATTCACCGGCCAGATCCTCGAGGCTCGTCGAGACTGCGATTTCGTCTTGGCCGCACGTGCTGGCACTTTCACCACCTCGAAATCATCCTCCAGCAGGGTCAGATCGAACCCTTTCCCTCTCAACAACGACTTCAATTCGTCCTGGGTCAATGTGACTTTGTTTTCGGTCAGTGTACTTCCGTTTTGGGTCAACCCACCTTCACATTGGGTCAATGTACCTTCGCTCTGGGTGAATGTATCTTCATCCTGGGATGATTTACCTTCGTCTCGAGGCAGCGTAACTTTATCTTGGCTCGATCTACCTTCGTCTCGAGACTGTACAACGTTATCTTGGTTCAATTTACCTTCGTCTTGAGACTGTGTAACTTTATCTTGACCGAATCTACCTTCGTCTTGGGCAGATCTATCTTCATCTTGGGACAATGTACCTTTGCCTTGGCTCAATCCACCTTCCTCTTGGGACAGTGTACCTTTGTTCTGGGTCAATCCACCTTTATCTTGGTTTAATCTACTCTTGTCTTGGGACAATGTACCTTTGCCTTGGCTCAATCCACCTCCCTCTTGGGACAGTGTACCTTTATCTTGGCTCAATTTATTTTCGTCTTGGGACAGTGTACGTTTGTTCTGGGTCAATCCACCTTTATCTTGGTTTAATCTACTTTCGTCTTGGTACAACGTACCTTTGCCTTGGCTCGATCCACCTCCCTCTTGGGACAACGTACCTTCATCTGGGGTCAATCTGCCTTCCTGTAGGAAAAATCTATCCGTATCTTGGCTCAATCCACCTTCGTCTTGGGACAATGTACCTTTGCCTTGGGTCAATCTGCCTTCCTCTTGGAGAAATCTCTCTGTATCTTGACTCAATCCACTTTTCTCTTGGGGCAACGTACCTTTATCTTGGCTTAGTCTACTTTCGTCTTGGTACAATCTACCTTTGCCTTGGATCAATCTGCCTTCCTCTTGGAAAAATCTATCTGTACCTTGGCTCGATCTCTCTTTGTCTTGAGACAATCTACCTTTGCCTTGAGCCAATGTACTTTCGTTCAGGACCGATCCACCTTCATCCCGGGCCAATCTACCTTCGTCTTGAGACGACGTATCTCTGTCTCGGCTCGACCCATCTTCATCTTGGAAGGATGTATCTTCGTTCTGGGCCGATCTAGCTTCTACCGACAAAGGTTCCTGGGTTTTGCCCGACAAATCCGAAACGAGGACCGGCGCCAACAGCAGTTTGTTCGACGAGCAGCGTTTCAGGTGACCGAATCCCGGCAGAACAGCGGACACGGTTCGAATAGCGATTGAGATGTCCTGTTTCCGCTTGAGTAGTCCCACGTAGACGTCCTGGAGCGGTGGATCGTCCGTGTAGTCCGAACCCAATATCGGTCTCGGTGTCCAGCTTCTAGCCACGGTTTCCGTTTCGCTCTCCTTGGCGCGTTTCGGCGATGTGGTCGCCATTTCCCCCTGAAAAGACGGTGGTCTTCATTTTACGTGGAAACATCCCCGTTGGCGTAGCTTTCGAAGCCTTCATCCTCGTCGATGTTTGCAACGTGACACACCGAATCGAACGACTCTCTTCGTGGTTGGAAGAGCGTTTCGAGAGAACGCGACACGAACTGGCAACAGGTGTCCTCGAGAGGTTATCGAAACGTTACGTTAACACGGGACTGTTTAACGCTCGAGCGTTTCCACTCTCGAAGGTGTCTAGATCGCGACCGTTGTTAGTTAAGTTACTCCACTTGAATCGAGGATTGTCGTAACACGTACGTGAATCTGTGCACTAGTTTGTCATCGAGAGGCTGGGTATCGTGACGAAGGGGCTGTAAATCACAGGGAAATTTTTCGTACGTGAACGAGCACAAATTGTGTTCGAGTTGGTCCCCTCGAGACACTCGTTTGTCGCACGTCGGGGAAACACGCTGGTAGTGTGATCGCAAACGAGGTATAGAATTGACGTAACGTTCAATGGAAGAATGTGTAAACGACTTGGGGACGGGGAGGGGAGGAGACTCTCAAGCCCCGTTACTATTTCAATGTTACATCCTCTTCGCGATAGATAAAATGGTCAAGGTCGATTCCATTCAGAAACCGACCCAAAAAATTTCTATTCTATCGGTTGAATATTAAACGGTGGATCCGGTAGAGTATTTAATTTTTTAGGTGGTTTGAAAAGTCATTCCGTTTTCCAAAATGGAGAATATGTAATTTGATAATATGTTTATACGCTCTATAAAAATCGTGTTTCATTTTCATCAAAAAAGGCGAAGTGACTTGTCGAACAATCCAATAATATTAGAGTGCACGACACGAGAACTCGAGGATTAATTCTCTGATCGGTTTCTGATTTTAACTCGACCTTGAGCACGATTTTATCCGTTCAGAAGCGAAAAGAACGAACTCTTCGCGTTCTATGTTAGACGAGAAATAAATTCTACGATTGTTAAACATACTGGCGGAAGAATAGATTTTTTTCGATCGAGAAGAGAATCGAATTGCCCTTGACAATGATTTTCTGCTCGGTAGAGAAATACGAAGAACGATTCCTCGTGTTACATAGGAAACAAAATAATATTTCGTTCGATCGTTAGTATTTTCCTTTTCGCGTTATTTCTTCAATTTTTATCACTCTCAGCTAACTATATATAATATTAACATCGAACGAAGAGGTTTCACAATACGATATTTCATCCAATCGGTTTCTCTTTTTCTTTTCGCATTATTTCGTGAAAGAAGATAATTTAAAATAATATTACTTATTTTTAAATATATTTCTGTACTATTTCTTAAACTTTTATGAACTTTTTAACTAGGTGTTCGCTACGTCGAAAGAAGATAATTTAAAATCAAATTATTTCTCTAAAAATTCACCTCGATAAATGTTCCTGTTCTTCTTAGCTAGGTGTCTCATTGAACTTTTAAAGATTGTTTAAAAGGAATGAAGCGATTGATCAGATATTCCCGAGGAAAGAAGTTCAAAGATCTCGAGTACCCATCCCATTGCTTCCCTACGCTTCTTTTTCATTAATATGTATCCATATATTGCTTTTATCAATGTGTACACTTATGTTTACGTATAACTTTGTTTTCAGATTCATCACGAAGACATCGAACGACGACGTCGCGTCTGCTGCGGGATCTTTAAGCTTAATCAGAGCTAGTTTTAAGGCCATTGTGTACAAATCTTCGTACTCTGCCGAGTAATTATTGAACAAGTAGCTTATTTTTTGCTGGTTCGCTAGTTCCTCGCCCCGGTCACCATTGCTCGTTGGATATGCACGTGACCGACCGTATAACTGGTCTCGACGATCAGTTGCTACTTTCTGGTGGATCTGATTCAAGCAAAAAACGATTTCGAAGTCGTTCTCTCAGGAGAACCTTCTCTGTTGTCAAAACATCCTACTCTTATCTATGTAGACAAGAGAAAAATAAGTCACCTGTTTCGATAAAATCATCTTCGTTTTTAATTAGGCTTGCGAAAGGAAACGAGACGAACCCTAGTATCAGCTGCACGGTTCGCGTTTTCTCTAATTTTCTTTCATTTTCTTCGATAAAGTAATTACTCGACAAAAGTGAACGATGAGATCGAAGGAACTTTGATATTTTCAGTTTAATAATCTCGATTGTAAAAACAATACGTGTAGAGGGAGATAGATGAAATCAAAATTTCATCGGACGAGATCTGATAATCGGTATTATTCGAAACTTGACAAATTATGGTAAGATACTAGATTAACTGTATGGTTAACATTGAAAGTATTTGTAGGAAACTATGGCAGTTTGCTGAAATATTCCATGCTCCGTCTGTATTCACATCTCTCAGCTGTTTCAAGTTCCATCTGTTCTTATATCTCTCAACAATTTCAAATCCCATTCGTTCTCACATCTATTAGTTCCATGTACCACGTTCCATTTCTACTCACGTCTCTCAGTTACTCCAAGTTCCATATATTTTATTAGGTTGTTCGGAGAGTCATTTCGTTTTTTCTGGTGAAAATGAAATACGATTTTTTTAGAGTGTACAAACATTTTATTAAATTATATATTCTCCATTTTGGAAAACGAAGTCACTTTACGAACAACCCAATAATATCAGGCTGTGCTAACGAATCTTATTGAAATACTTTCCTATAGGATAGAGAAAACCACGAACGATGTAACAGGTTGTTTAATAAGTTTTGTCGTTGGAGAAAACTTATCGAGCAATCTAGTATTATACTGTTCGGTAAGTTTTATCGAACGACAAAACTTATTGAACAATCTAGTACCGTTCAATAAGTTTTATTGACATAAGAAACAAAAAAATTGGTAATAAAAATTGGTAAAATTGGAAGATGTAGAAAACTCGTGTGCAAGTTCGATGAATTTTATCGTTCGATAAAACGTAAAAAAATTGGTAATAAAAATTGATCAAATTGGAAGACGTAGAGAACTCGTATACAAGTTCGATGAATTTTATCGTTCGATAAAACTTAAAAAAATTGGTAATAAAAATTGATAAAATTGGAAGACGTAGAGAACTCGTATACAAGTTCAATCACACCAAATTTCGTCGTTCGATAAAACTTGTACACGAGTTCTCTACACCAAGTTTCGTCGTTGGATAAAACTTAATAAAATCGATAATAAAAATTGGTAAAAATTGGAAAAAATTGGAAGACGTAGAGAACTCGTATACAAGTTCAATCCCACCAAGTTTCGTCGTTCGTTAAGACTCATCGAACTTGTAGACGAGTTCTCCACATGGTTCAAGTTTACCAATTTTTACAGTCACATCGAATACACGATCGAGTTACCGCTCTTGAACGCGACGTGTCCCGCGTAATCGTTAATTCCACCGACCGATATTTCGGTACGTGTGTCACCAGCTACCGACAAGACGTTTCGTCCCATCCCTCGTCTAGTGGTGTGATTTGCAAAAGAGGCGGAAGAATGTCCGTGACGAGTGCGTTTCGTGGGAGAAGCGTTGCTCGTGACGGTGCACTTGGTACGGCTTGCAGGAGGAGAAGCGATTTTAAATTGCTGTCAAGTCGGGCCACGGTCGGATCGATTGCCGGAGTTAGGCGCAATTGCGCGACGTCGATCCGCGAACAAAAGAAATAAGGTCTTTGTTGCCATGCCGCTAAACCCGTAATCGCTTTTCAATTTAAACCGAAAATGTTCGCGACGTGCTCCCGTACCAATGAATGGACGGAGGGGGGGCTGACTGGTACCGATAACGAGAACGTTATCGAATATTTATCGATTCATCGATTTCATAGATCGCGTAACCGTTAACACGTGTCCCGTGGCTTCTAGTGACCTATAAACGACGCGAATCGTACAATTGGAATTCCATATACCGAGCAGTTTCGAAAATAACCGCTCGAATCGTTTAACGATATTTTTTTTCGTTCGTCGTATCGATTTATTTCAGAAATATTTATTTCGTACAGAAATATTTCCAGGTGAATTTTCAAACGGTGTATTTTATTCGAAATATTTGTCGAACGTTTTAAATAAAAATTCACGATCATATTTCGAGCACGCTGAGAACACTCGACTCTTAAGCTGGGTGTAATTAATCGGTGGATCTTCTGAATTGAACTAACTTCTGAATTAAAGTTGGTTGGTATTGGTGTTACTTCAATTCCGATAAGGGCGTTTAGAAATAATCGTTTGTGTTACTCTACGTTACGGAGTTCTTTCGGAGAGTTACGTTACACAGTCCGGAATGAGCTCGATTGCAAATGACTTCATCAACAATTTCATCAACTTGTATCCGGGATCGTCGTCCTCGCATATATCTGTTCGTGAATCTTAACCTAATCAGAGACGAATTATTTCGTTCGAAACGAAGGAAAATTCGAATCGGTATCGATACTCGTGACATTTATTTATTACGAAACGATGACGTCGTGTGTCATTGGTGAAATTTAATTAGAAATATTTATTTATCATCTCTGTAGTTGTATTCACGTTACAATATTTAAAGTAACGCAAAAACGTTTACGCATATGTATAAATATTCCCTGAAGATATCACGTACTCGTGATTTTTTCTTTCTTTCTCTGGTTTATTTATTACACAGCTATTATCGATATTGTTTATATTTTTCTTTTCTTTTCTATACTTATCATATTTATTGTATTACTCGCAAATTAGGCTAAATAGCAGGACAGTTAGGCTTCGCTTCTCGTACCGTGTTGTATACGTATGGAATATTTTTCAAACGAAATAAATAATAAAGTTATTAATACGATCATTATTAAAAAATTCTGTATCAGTGATTACGTTTAGCGTGATTTAAACGTGTAATAAACGAATTATCGAAGGGTTGTGTACTAGCAAATAAATTATTATTATTATTATTATTGGGTTGTTCGAAAAGTCATTTTATTTTTCTTGGTGAAAATGAAACACGATTTTCTTAGAACGTATAAACATTTTATTAAATTATACGTTCTCCATTTTGGAAATGACTTTTCGAACAACCAAATATTATTATTATTATTATAATTTCGGTGAGTGGAGTACGTTCCAGAAGTTAGGCTTCTCGATTTGAAAAACTCTCTGCAATGGCCGGTGCTTTGGGAACACGTGGAATTGTTTACGAGATTCCACGAAGAGCAGCGTGAAATCGAGAAAAAAATATTTGTGAACGCAATATCGCCGTATCTATTATCAGTCGGCCAAGATATCGTTAAAAGTAGGCCTGTCGGAGACGTCACCGTGCAAGTCGGTCAAATAAGTTGGAAAAATAAATTTCCAAACGCGTACGATTAATATTGAACGGAGAATCGATAAATGAAAAAATTGCAAGATTGATACAATTCTTTCGAAACAGCGCGCCCTGTTTTTCCACGGTTATTTTGTTTTCAACGGTTCGAGTGTACCTGGACGATTAGAAATTATTGGATGTTCGGAAAGTCATTTCGTGTTTTTTTTTTTTTTATTGAAAACAAAAATTTTTTCAGAGTGTATAAACGTTTCATTAAATGATACATTCACCATTTTGGAGAACGAAACGATTTTACGAACAACCGAATATGTCAGCGTGACACGTAAATGGAAAAAAGAAATGGTTGCGGACGCGTTTCGTTAGTAATGGAAACGTGATCGGACGATGCTTGCTGGGAAGTCGCTTCTTAAAGCGTATTAACCAGCCAGCGGGAGGAAAATATGCCACGGTCGGATGATCTGTGAATGGATAAATGAGTGGACAGGACAGATTAAATTATAAAACGTTCATAGCGTAATAGCGTGCCGCGAATACGAGGTTATTGTTGAAGATGGTTATTAGATGGATGATAATTTTATTATGCATCGCGGTGAGAAAACGCAACGTGCGTACGAGAATTTCATCGACCGATTCTGAAAGAAACGCGAACACGCGGGGCCTGTGATTTATGCCTACACCTTACGCAAACAATCCGATTATTTCGTTATCATTGTATTCTTGTCAAACGGACGAAATCTTACGAATAGCTAGTCACTCGATTCGGTTACCTGGGTACACCTGGCCGGTGACATCGGTTACGTTTCAAGTAGACTCGTGTAAGAGATCGTAAACACTCTAATGAAATTAATGGGCAACGGTTACAATTGCCGAGTTATCGATAAAATTCTAACTAACGAAATAACAACGGCAATCGAAGCGATTGCACGCATTGAACGCGATTAATTAAATTTTCAATTGTGATAAATGTTCGTTCAAGTGTCGACGAAAATGTTGAAACGCTTTTTATTAGAACGATTTAACTTGTTTACCGATTCTCGGTAATGACTCGCGCAATTACACGTGACGTTATCGTCGTCGAAAGCGACAACATCTTTCTCTCCGTGTTTAATCGGTACAGGAACAATTTCACATCACGCGTTACAGTGGCCAACCGTCGAAAGAAGTTAAATTTCGCGCCTCGTTACGTCCACCAAGATGGTGGTGGCACATTCGTACGAAGCGTGTTCCTTATATAACAGAAAAGGAACAACAAGCGGGCACGAGTGACGCAGCACGCGCGAACGTAAACTCGCCAGGCGAATGCACTCGATGAACCGAACGACCGTTTCAACCGAACCGAAGTAACGAGAAAATCCCGATCGAGCGGGAAAACGGAATTTCCCACGTTCGGGGCGTACCGCTTTTTCAATGGGTCCTGTTCATGCGCCAATATGTCTTCCCTGGCCTTGAAACGAGATGTGACACGCGTGTCCCGCATCTTGTCAAACAAAACAAACAGTCTTGATCGTCGTGGACGTCTCGTCGTGTCGTGGCAAAAGGTCGCAGACTATTGTGACACACGGGCACACGTGTTCGCCCTTTCCACTCGCGACACCGTGAACGATGAAAATTCTTACCTGCTGCTGTGAGAGTACACGTTCCTTTCGCCCGCTCACGCGTGCTGCTTCCTCCTGGCGACGATACGAGGGAAAACTTTGTTCTGTCAGCCACACCTCGGGAAACCTTTCGATACTTTACACTCGATCCACCGACACACGAACACCACGGAAACGCACGTGAAGATATCCGCGGAGATGGACGTTTACAGCAGGTCGACGTATACCTTTCGTGATTACGAGTTATCGGCGCTACTGACGCACCCCCTGTCGGCCGTCGACGTAAGCTCGCGACTGGAGGAAGGGAAACACGACCGCGACACACTGTGCCTTTCTTCGTTTTCTTTTTCCAAGAATAATTTTTGATCCCGTTAACGGCTCCTCGTATCAATCTGTCGACAATTCGACCAAATCGTTGCTCTGCCCGTGTCTTGTGCCCGATCGAACGTCGCAACGTGTACCTTAGAGAACGTACGTACATACATATTATCCGACTGGATTTTTTTATTCACGTAACGCGATCAGACGTTTCGAACGATCGTCTCGAGATTACGCGGGACAATCTGGAACGATTGTACACGTTCGGTACGGACTATTTTCGTGAATAATCTTTGTACTTTGTTCGTTACGTTTCTATTCAAAGTTCATGGAAGAAAAACAATCACTTCACGGGACGTTGATACAATTTCGTGTACGGTGATATATTTCATAATACAAGAGGAAACGCAGTACGTTTCAAGTCACGCTGTCCCGCAGTTTCGTGAATCTGATCGCGTTATGTTTACATTGCCAAGGTCGGACTCGAAACGTTGTTTTCGCTCGCACGGCTGGTCGCTAAGGTTACATTTGAAATCGAGAGATAATTTTAGCGCGTGCGTTTAGTTTTATGTTGGCACCTCGATCGGTAATGTTGTCGGGAACGAAACGTTCCAGTTGGTTAAAATTTTTGCGGAAAAAGCGTGCATTAACGGTGTCGTTACGCGTGTTGTCGATTATCGCGATAATCGACTCGATCAAGAGACGAATGTATATCGACGAACCGTGTATCGATGTTTCGCAAGCAACTTTTGAACATTTATACGCACTTATACGTTCGCGTTGAAACAGATGCTTGTTATTACGATTACTTAACAGGACGAAAACGCTTCTCGGTGTGTGCAGTGTACGCGACACGCGGTTTAGGGGGAATCCCGGTGCAGCGAGGTCATTGCTGCATACGATTATGATAAATCACGAACGCTATCGTGGGAATGAAAGTCGTTTACCTTGGGGAGCAGGAAAGTAAAGGAAAATGGGAAAATCAAGAGCCGGGAGTTCTAATAGTGAGTAATTTATGAGTTTCACGATACTCGTATTAGGAGAGCAGTCGCGTATCGTTAAAATCAATCGAATCAATTTGTTCGATGGTTTCGAATCACCGATCGCCGCGGAGATTGTTCACGTGAAATTGGCATACGTTTCGAAGTATTGCAAGTACGTGATCGCAGCATCGTACAAGTACTCCATATGTTTCTGAAATGAAAAAAAAAAGAAAATAGAAGGAGAAATACATAATGGATAAAGATAACGAGAGAATGAAAAATGAACGTAGAGGAGCTCCGACACGTGCTTCGCACCAACGATTATCGTTGTTTCTTTTATCGCGACGTTGCGTACAATCGATTCCAAGGCTGTAGCTCACTTTCTTTTACATTCACCTATTTCGTGTCTCTATCCCGTATTATGTATTTTTACCGTAGAATTTTTTCACGATTAATAATAATACTATTGGATTATTCGGAAAGTCATTTCGTTTTTGTCTTTTTTTTTTTTGTATAACAAGATTATTAGAGTAATATAATATTTTATTTTTTAGAGTAATATAAACACTTTACTAAATCATATATCCTCCATTTTGGAAAACGAAACGACTCTCCGAACAATCCAATAATAATAATAATAATACTAGTAACGATAATAAATATTAATAATACTGAAATTGATATCGAGTAAATTAATACTACTAATAATAATGAAATTGTTATCGAGTAAATTAATATTGATAATAATGAAATTAATATTATTACAAATACGATATACGTAGATCTCGATCGGTAAAAACAATGGCTCGAATTACCAGAGACGAATACGGTAAAATTTACCAAAGATTTAACGAAATCGTGTCTCGATCTTCGAACAGCGCGAATCGCCAGGCAAACGTCACATTCTCGTTCCACGGCCATCCTTTCCAAAAGAAAACTCAAAGCCAGGTACAGTCCGCAACCGGTCACGCCGTCGCTAATTGAAAACGGAAACACTTTAACGTATTACACGTGGATCGAGCGACTCGTGGACAGATATTTTTGGAGATTCAGAAATTATTATTTTTATGAATTAATATATCCTAAATTATTGTATCCTTACTGGCAGAGGACAACGGTCGGTCCGTCTCCTCTTGGTATTTTCTCCGATGCCTGCCACAGTGTTACCAACATCATCGTTGTCGGTGGGTCCACGTTTCTACCGGCTTGCCATTCCGTGGAGCTTAAAATCGTTACCTGTAACTCCGTGGCCGGTTTCTGAAACGAAACAAACACAATCAATGTATCCTTGTGATACTCGAGTTCAGTGTTTTCAATTTTGTTGGAATTTTACGCATACGTATCATTTATCGTTAGAACCACAATGTGCCACCAGGCTGAACCGATTCCTTAATTCTCACCTCCGAGTTGTCGACGAGTATCAGCTTCTGCGAGGTGTAGAATTCGAAATCGACTAACTCTTTCGATCTGATGGTTATGTACGGCACTGGTTTGAATTCATTGTACGGAACGATGGAGCAACAGGTCTGCGAAGAATTTGATTCTCGTGTAGGAGAATTTTCGGGGTAATGCACGATTAATTGCGTGCAAGTTTCGTTGACACGGTTAGGGTTATACGAACCGTATCGTTCGGGTCGGGCGGTTGCAGGGCAACGATCAACTCCACCCTGTACTCGGCAACCATTCGCCAAAAATCGGTGAACGTTGATGGTAATGGTAATTGCGTTGCTATGTACTGGTTATGAAGTTTCACACCGTCCACGTAAACAGCGGAGATGTAATCGCTGTCCTCATCTGTCGGTGGATATCTTTTCAAGTACACTCTACCGATTTTCGCTGTAACGGAATCGTTGCATTATTTCATCGCGAACAGTGTTGCGAGACGCTTGATATACACACGTCACAGGGAGATGGTAAGTTGGCGAATAGGGACGTCGCAGAGACGGGAAGGATTCTTTTTAGAGAGCAAGAAATGTTATTTGGTTCGAGTGATTCGATTACCAACGACCACTGTTAATCAACGAACGATATATGTTACAGAGACATGGAAATTAAATAATATGAACCGAACGATTCCTCGTGTATACGATTCTCTTTCTTTATCTTCTAGGAACACCTCTTTGGACAGATGTATATAAATTCTCTTACGATGCTCGTTGGTAGTGTTTTTCTGATTTCTCGAGGATCGAGAGATTTGTTTATTCAATAGGGCTAATGGTAAAGATATTTACATTTAATAAATAATTGTTTGTTTATTTTTGTAAAGAGAATCTTTACGAAATGAAATATGAGCATTTAGGCTTGAAATAGCTTTTTTAAATTTAACGAAATTAATTAGGTAGAAAAATTTCTTTTATTCGGCGTGGATATTGGCTCAATTGTATGTAGAATATACAGAAGTTTCTGTATATTGGGTGTGTTTTTTTTCCCGAAAATATGAAATATAAAATTTTAGGCTGTTTGCAATTTCTTACTCTAATTGTTTTTTTTTTTCAATGGTGATTCTTCAGTTTGAGTATTTGAATGTTCTTTGGTAATTTTAGGAGAATCTTTATCGTTGTACTCTTCGAAACGTCTGCTTAAAATTCGAAACTGGAAACTCACTTTCGAAAATAAGTGAGATTTATAACGATAGACTTAGTTTCTCAAGGAATAAGAAACCAGAAATGATAAAATTTCTCCAGAATTTCTTCTCTAGAAATAAGAAACAAGAAGCAATACAAAGATTTCTCAAGAATTCTTTCTCGAGAAATAATATAAAGATTTCTCGAGAATTCCTTCTTCAGAAATAAGAAACAAGAAATAATATAAAAAATTCTCAAGTATTCTTTCTCGAGAAATAAGAAACCAGAAATGATAAAATTTCTCCAGAATTCCTTCTCTAGAAATAAGAAACAAGAAGCGATATAAAAAATTCTCAAGAATTCCTTCTCCAGAAATAAGAAACAAGAAACGATATAAAAATTTCTCAAGAATTTCTTCTTCAGAAATAAGAAACGAGAAATAATATAAAAAATTCTCAAGTATTCTTTCTTCAGAAATAAGAAACAAGAAATAATATAAAAATTTCTCAAGTATTCTTTCTCGAGAAATAAGAAACCAGAAATGATAAAATTTCTCCAGAATTCCTTCTCTAGAAATAAGAAACAAGAAGCGATATAAAAAATTCTCTTTATCCCGATAAGAATGAACCCAACAACGTTCCTCAGACTCGCCAATTTACCAGCTCCCTATAGTATTATATTTATGTATCTGTGCAAAGAAGGGGGGCGATAGGAAAGTGCAGAGAGATAATTTCGAACCTGAAGCTAATTCTGGGAATCTGTTTTTGGCAAGGTTGCGTTCCGACAGTGACACTCGACTGGTCAGTGGCCGAAGGGCTTCGTCTTGCCAGTTGGTCTTTTCCAAACTGTAAATTTCCACCCTCTTTAAGTAATTCTCGAACCGATGGTCGATCAACAAATCGTTAAACGGTTACCTTTGCTGTTGGTTCGCGAACTGTTTTTTAAGTTCCTTGATCTTCAATGGGAGGACCTCGTTGCAAGGTAACGACGTTGGAATCGAAAGCAGACACTCGACGAGAGTCAAATGAGCCAAGAGGTACTGTTGACTCGTGTCCACCATGTTGGCTCTCTGGCTCCTGATCGACTCGGTTTCGCTGAACACGTCCACTACCTGGAAGTATTTTTAGAAAATTGAAAAAGGAAAAAAAAAACATTGCATCGCGTCCTCTGTCGTTTACATCCATCTTTTCGAACGTTTCAATTTACCCCCTCGGCGGCGGCTCGTCGCAGACAAATGTCGCACAAAATTATAGTTCCAGTTCGGCCGACACCTGCGCTACAATGGACCACCACCGGTCCGTTTCCGGGTGACGTTGCCAAGAGCTTCTTTAAATACGTTACCACAGAATGTGTGGACAACGGCACGCCGTGATCCGGCCACGCTGTATAATGCAGATGCTCGATCTGCAATTTCGAAACGATCGATTCCAAACAAGATCTGACGGTTACGTTACTCGAAAACCGTTGGTCGCGCGAAGAAACTGTTACGTACAAAAATTGTAGGGTATCGTTACGATAAATGTTCGTTTCACGAATTTGTTTTTATCGAGACACGAAGGTTATTTGAAATTTTTGGTTATTGTAGTGTATGGAATTTTGGTCTGTTATCGAAAGGAGTGTGATAAAACTGAGTAAAATACTGTGAGCGTGTAGGGATCCGAATAGTAACACTTATCGAGATATTAGAGTTTGATGAACGATGATAAAGTTTCGCGAATGGAAAATTTGTTTTTATCGAGATACGAAGGCCCTTTGAAATTTTTCCTATCGAATTTTATTCTATTGTCGAAAGGAGTGTGATAAAACTGAGTAAGATTCTGTAAACGTATAGGGATCCGAAAAGTAACACTTATCGAGATATTAAAGTTTGATGAACGATGATAAAGTTTCGCGAATGGAGAATTTGTTTTTATCGAGATACGAAGACCATTTGAAATTTTTTGTATGGAATTTTATTCTATTATCGAAAGGAGTGTGATAAAACTGAGTAAAATACTGTGAGTGTATAAGGGTCCAAAAGTAACACTTATCGAGGTATTAAGCTTTGATGAACGATGATAAAGTTTCGCGAATGGAAAATTTGTTTTTATCGAGATACGAAGGCCATTTGAAATTTTTCGTATCGAATTTTATTTTATTATCGAAAGGAGTGTGATAAAACTGAGTAAAATACTGTAAACGTATAGGGGTCCAAAAGTAACACTTATCGAGGTATTAGGCTTTGATGAACGATGATAGAGTTTCACAAATGGAGAATTTACGTTATCCAGACTCGATACTTCAGGATTACTTCTTTTGCAAGTATTTGAAATATAATGTGAAATACCAACGACACTCCAAAATATAAAAAATAGTATTTTTACAGCGTAAAATCGTATTTTACGATACTTACGTATAGACTACGCATATGTGTTGATTATAACGAGCAATATTTTTACAACAAACATTTTTCAACGAATATCTCGGCAAATATTGATTTTTCGGATCCACGTACACTTATAATTCTTTTATTCAGTTTTCAGATATTTCAATCACTCACTTATTTCATTAATTGTAATTTAATCTTATAATTGATACATCGTTAATGTTGCGACGATATTTTACGATTTCTCGTAGAAGAAACTATAAAAACTTGAAAAATAACAATTATAGAATCGTAACTAAAATCGAAATGAACCTGAACCGATATATCTGCAACGGTTATAATATTTTTTTCATTCTCGTAACTAAAACAAGTTTCGAGAACCGAAACCGATATTCTAATTGCTCTCAACCTTTGTGTCACATTCGACGATTTTTGTACGAAACATTTTCTCACATAATGAACAGTTTCGAAGTAATTCGGTTGGCAGATCTTGATGGACCACCCGGTATACCTGATATAGATCTGGAAAACTTTCGTCGACGTTACCTTGCGTGTTTCGTCACCGTGTGAGACGTGAAACGTACTGAACGTGAAATCCGCGAACACGGTGTGTTTAACGTTGAAGACCAATACCTCGCCATATTTCATCTTTTTTCGAATATCCGGCCAATACTGTTCGCACTTCGCCTATTAAAATTTCGATCGTTATTACAACCCCTTTCCCCGAATTGCACGATTTTTTATTAGATTGTCCGATAAGTTTGTGCGGTCATCGTTTCGTAATAAATTTCTTCGGACAACAATTAACTACCGGTACTGCATCGACTAAATACAATATGGCCGCTGAACATCGTTGCACCGTATCAGACTTCTTCTGAATGGTAGAAGAACTTCTCAATGGCATAATTACAGAGAACATTATAGCATTATCCATCAGGAGATTTATAACGTATTCTATGATTCTTTCAACTGCGTTAACAGTATAATAAACAATGTCAACAAGTTTCGTGAACTGCTAAACTTCTTGTGGAATTTCAGATAATAGATTAAAATTATTACAATTTATACAATATACATGATTTATAACTACGGTAGGTGTCTGTTATTTTGTCGTCAGTCATTTTTCTGAGAAACAAAGCCTCTTACGAATATAATATTCCATATTTTTAATTCAGGTTTTCATATAGAATTACTATATTTTCGCTTGTACCATTAATTATACTCTCTATAATGAATCGAACGTTATTAAATATTTTTGGAAAACATAAAAATTCTATATGGAATTCGCACGAACTTATCGAACGATCTAAAAATATCAAGAGTATATAATACAACCTTCCCGTTCTCGACCACATTTGCGACCATGCAAATGATGAGGGTTTCCTCTTGCCAGATCATCCTCCAGAAATCAATGATCGTGGTTGCCTTTGGTCCTTGGGTGGCTATATAACACTTCTCTTGTTTGTAACCCTTTTCGCAGAATGGAATAAGTTTAACATTCTCGAGCGTTTAATTAACTGAAATTATTTTTCTAAACTACCTTGATGTAGTTCGCGTTGATGTAATCCGAGTAAGGTGAATCCGGAAGTACGTTCAGTATTACACGATTCTCATCGTCTGCAAAACGCTTCGTATATCGTTAATCGTCGATTACAAGGGGATATTGTCGATCGTTTAAAAATTAAAGACTCTTTGTGGAAACCAATGTAGACGCGAAGATTGAAAATTAAATTATTTTTCTGAAAACATATTCTACGCGATAGATTTCTTCATTTTTCTGAAAAATTGAATGTTTGGCATTTTTTTTTTCGCGAAACATTTTTCACTCGACAGATTTCTTCATTTTCCTGAAAAATTGAATTTTTGGCATTTTTCTTTTCACGAAACATTTGTTACGCGATAGATTTTTTCTTTCTACTGAAAGATTAGATTTTTGCCATTTTTTTTTAAATGAAGCATTTTTTACGCGATAGATTTTTTCTTTCTACTGAAAAATTAGATTTTCGGCATTTTTTTTTCACGAAACATTTTTTACGCGATAGATTTCTCCTTTCTACTGAAAAATTAGATTTTTGGCATTTTTTTTCTCGAAACATTTTTTACGTAATAAATTTCTTCATTTTCCTGAAAAGTTAGATTTTTTTATATGTTTTTTCACGAAACATTTTTCACGCGATAAACTTCTTCTTTCTCCTGAAAAAATTAGATTCCTAGCACTTGCATTGTTCTCGACAAAGACTCCTCAATTATCGAGGGAAAATCTTACGCACAAGCGATGAGATTTCCGTAACGATTCTTTGTTTTGTTCTGCGGCAACTTCCCGTACGTGCATGGTTTCGTTTCGCCTCTCGGGAGCGTCTTTGAAATAATTTGCAAAATTGTTAAGTTACGCGGGCAACGAATCGTTTAGAACAGCGGTGTCAAACACGGGACCCGAAGACCAAAAGTTGATTTGCCTAGCAATTTACGTGTCGTGACCCAAGTACGAAAACTAAGACTTTGAAAGATTGATTGTATTTCATTGAATAAAAAAAAAAATGTATTTTACCAACAGTGAGAAAAAAGATATGTACGACTTCCATTGATACCGACTTTCAACAATTGTGCAACAAAAAATATGCATTTCCCTTTAAAGAAAGGATGCAATCCTTGATTGCACATGCACTGTTGAATTTGAAAAAAAAATCCAAGATCCTACAGACGTGGTGCTCTTCGAGCTATTTATCTTCTTCCTTTGACAATTTTTCGTAAATGCATTAATAATGGAGTTATCCACAGTCGTGTGGACCAACCAGGATACTATTAGTTTGACACCACTGATTCCGAGTTATCGAATGGCTTACATTGAACTGGGCGTTGAGTAGCCCAGAATCGATCGCTTGTTTCACATAGTCTTCGAAATCCTTCACTTTCACCAGAGAAGATACCTCTTCTCTTCGATTAATATTGTTCGCGAGTAGTACGGAATCGTCAATCTCGGTCGTGCTCGGCTGCGATAAATATTCTTTATCGGACGGAGAGGGGGCCGCGGATAAAATTTGTTTGGAATTCAATTTGTCCACTGGGTTCTCGGTGGCGCGTGCCAGTGACATCTCTTCGTTGATAACGATGATTTTCAACGGTTTTCTCTTCCTCCTGCGACGGAAACACGATGGTTGAGATACCTCGAGACTTCAAAGAGGGGCGAACGAATCTCGTTCGGGTTAATTATCGGATAATTTAATATTGGGTGGTTCGAAAAATCGTTTCGTTTTCCAAATCGGAGAATATATAATTTAATAAAATGTTTATACGCTCTAAAAAAATCGTGTTTCATTTTTACTAAAAAAAAAAAAAAATGAAATGACTTCCCGAACAACCCAATAGAAACTGAGTTTTTCACCTTCGATAAAAGTAAACCGCCACGGCCACGATGACGAAAAATATCGTGATGGGGATCAACCACGCTTCGTCGTGTCGCTTCGGCACCTCACCGATACGAATAAACGTTGTTCTCGCGACCATAATCTGACCGTCCATCGATCCTTCTTCGGTTTGCACGATAACCACTATCGCGTAGGATTCCCCGGGCTTTAGCGGACCGTTTACAGCACCGTTGTAAAGATCGTTATCGCCTACTATGAAAGTTTTACCGGCGAACCTGTCTGTCTGCAATTCATTCGACGAAGAGAATCTACCAAACTCGTATTAAGATTGGGTCTTTTCGAACCCATGTAGACTTTAGTTCAGTTATATCGTTAGTACAATTTTTTTTAAAAGTGAGAAAACGTATAATAGAATCTGGTAATTGTTTAGAAGTTTGGCCTGCTCATCGATTTCGATTAGTCGCGGATATGTTGTAGAGGACAAGATTTGGAATACCTTCTTCCTGTACAGGTATATAGCGGTCTGTCTTAGTTTCTGAGATATTCGCAAAATACTTTTGCTAGTATTACATTTAATTTGGCTTGCACGTACGCGGTCGTGGCAATGTGTTCCACAGTGTCTGGTGGTGTCTGGTTTACTTATTGTTTCTACTTTATTGTAGAACTTTATTTTCTCTGAACACATCGCGTTACAATGGCTGAGGACAGTAGTAATTAACTCTGAATGGACCAAACGAAAAGTAATGGGTGCGTAGAGTTATGAAGAAAGAAACTAGTTCTATGTTGGTCTAATTCGTAACTACGAAAACAGTATTCATTTTTACGAATTAGATTAAGGTGAAACAATTTTTTCTTTCATACTTTCCGCGCCAGTTTGAAAAGAATTGATCGCGAATCACCGATGAGTTTACGAAAATAGTATGTAAGTTGCAATTGCCTGATTTCACATATCGATATACGCTCTGTCACAAACTTAGATGTATAGTTACAATTCAACGTAGTCTTACCGACAGAATTTTGCAAATATCTTGAAAACTAAGACCGACCGCATATACAAGCAAAGGAAAAAGTTGTTACAAATTATGCCCTCTACAATATATCCACGAGTAATTGAAATCGTTGAGTAGGCCAAACTTTCGAATAATTGCCTAGAATTTTTGTACAAAATCTTTGCGTACAGTAGAGTTACGGGTTCGGTTGGACCCAGAGCGTCAAAACCATCGATATTGCGAAGGTTGAAATAAAAATTTGGTAAAGTTCGAAGATACTCACGGGAAAGGTGGCGGCGCGCCACGAGAATTTGTAATCGCCGATATTCGCCCTCTCGGAGAGAAGCGGATTTAATTTCACGCAGTACTCGCAGGAGGTTGATGCTTTCACGACCACGCTCGTCAAGCTGTTTTTCGTGTCGTTCAACACTAGAGGAATACGCAACGCGATCGTCGAGTCCACGTCGCGTACTTTTGTGGTCAGTTCACCTGTTGGAGAGAACAACAATACTATACGATCGTGAGGCGTGCATGTGGATTACGATGAAGGGTTCGTTTCTTCGTTTCTCGGTACTGTAAGTTTTTCCAATAAAAGAAATAGAACTTATCGAATTTATTATCGAAATTCAAATTCATTCATTTTATTTCGATTCAAAGTTGTATCGCTCTTATCGAAAAATTCTCTATAACGATAACGCGAAGGGTTTGCATCATTGTATCTCTGTGACTGTTATTTTTTCGTGTCGATCTCGTTCTAATCGCATAACACGAGACACACATAAGTGTACCTACATCGGTGTCTTGCCCTCTACAACATATCCAAAAATAATTGAAAACGATGAGTAGGCCAAACTTCTAAATAATTCCCAAATTCTATTATTTTATCGCCGATATCCGTTCTCTTAAGGCCTTTGTTCGATTCATTATTTTTATGATCAGTTACTTTATGTATAATTACTATTCCACCGTATTCACGTGTATCCATTGTGCTTTAACTTTTATAGTTTTTAATAAATATTCTTTATGAGAAAGTAAAGACTGAAGCATCACCCTGGAACGCCATGGCCAAAGGTGTCGTCACTTGGGCGATCTTTTCCTCGCTGAATTTCTGCGTGTTGGTCACAGCACTAATGGAAATGTTGTAAGTGGTCGACGACAACAAATGCAATTGTTCGTTGTATCGAGTTTGGTATTCCTTGATCAGGTACTTGTGGGTTGTAGGATTCTCCGACTCGTGATTTCGTATTCGAAGATCCGTTGATATCGTTTGCACAGTCAGCCAAAACTCTTCGAGGTGACCGCCGGTTCTCCATGGATGAGACCAGCTCACGTTGACCACACCTTTCTCGAGAACCTCAAGGGTAAAATTTTTCGGTGCTTCTGACTTGAATTCGCCAACAATGACCGTGAACGACGCGTCGCCAGGCGTTGAGACGTTCACGTTCATAGCTTCGACCTGGGGGACACATTTATCGTATAACCAGAACTATTCGAGTACACAATTAAAGCGAATCGAGCAATACTCGGTTAATCGAACCGAGAACTCGAGAACAACCTAATAGATCGAAAGAATCGATTAAAATGTATTCCAATTATACGTAATACAGTATTCCCGCGATAAATGTGAAAACCTCGGTACGAAGATTCACATTTATAAAGGACCATCCGTGAAACTCTACACCGAGTGTAGAAAAAAAGATAGAAAGCAAAAGAGAAAGAGGAACTGAGCTTCGAAGTTTAAAGGCCACTTGATCGCTTAGAACATTAATATTTACAATCACATTTTTTTAATTTTTCGTTTCTTCTTCCATGAAACATTTATCAATGTACTTGTGAGACGAAATATGACATAATTTGAACGATATTCACTCATTCAGTAATGATTTCAAGAGAAACTACTCCCTCTTAGTAGCGAGAATGAACTTTTCACATTTATCGTGGACCGATAAATCGTGTCGTTACATTCTAATCGATAATTGTGAACTGTCCTATCAATTGCTTGACCGATTCCAAGAGAAACTCCTCCCCCTTAGTAGCGAGGATGAACTTTTCACATTTATCGTGTACCGATAAATCGTTTCGTTACATTCTAATCGATAATTGTGAACTGTCCTATCAATTGCTTGACTGATTCCAGAAACTCCTCCCCCTTAGTAGCGAGGATGAACTTTTCACATTTATCGTGGACAATACTGTACTCGGTTCGAATAGCAGAAAATTCGAACGAAATCTCGCGGCACCTAATAAATTAATTAAAGTGTACTTCAATTATAAGTAATACCACAATTTCGGATACTTATAATTACTTTATACTTTACTTTAACGAAGTTCTGTGAATGTTTTCACTTTTTCTATGCATTTTCGTCCCTTTATATTCGTATGCACGCGTGACCCTTGTTTTCATTTCTACTGTATTAGATTTTAAAAAATAATTGCATTTAACGATCTTTCCCTTGGTATCTTCGTTTACCTTGATCCATCCACGCAATTGGTCGGTATATGTGACAGTCGCGCAGATGTACTCGTCCCACAAGTTACAACGTGCTGTTGGCTGTACGTTCGTTAAAATATTGCTTCCTCTGTTGTAAACATTGCTCACGCGATAATGTTGCATTACTCCCTGGTTAGGTGGTTTTGGTGTTTGCCACCTTAAATAAATGTTCTTGGTTCGCGAGTCGGTTTCATAAATCTCCAGATTCCTTACCGATGGCGGAGCTGTCGCAAACGAATCTTGGTTATCGATCGAAGACACCGTGTCGAAGATCTAGACCATGCGATAACTGTACTAACGTTTCGGTGGCGTGGTGAAAATAATTGTCCGATAACGCAACTCGTTGTGCTTCTTTTTGTAATCCCGAATCACGTAAATCCGTGCTTCGTACGTTTCCGCGCCGTGAAGAAAGCTCGTTAAATTGATTTTGAATTGCTCGGTTTGCTTTCTCAGAGTGAAGTTCGCCACTGATTTGCTAATACCGGAAATAATGATTTTCGTGCGCATAGGTCCAGTAATCGTGGTGCAATCTTCCGGTAGATTCCACGTTAACATGTAATTGTTAATTGCCAAGTTACTGTACACTTCTGTCGGTATTTCTGAAAGGAGAATACACTCGTTGGTTTCACGGTGAAAATTTTAGTTATACTTACGGTGATCCGCTCAACTGTTTTAGTTCGTAACTCAGTAATCGGTGTAGTTAAAAAAAAAATATGTCCAAAAAGAATGTTTCAAGGGTGACACATTTTTAAGATCGTATTGTTTTTATAAGTGCAATGATACACGTGCGTCAAATACTTGTATTACTGCTTTTTTTTTTAACCGAGAATGCTTTTCATTTGCATAGAATCTCTCGCGTCATTCCACGTAAAAAAGTATGGAATCGTAGCAATAAAAAAAAGTATCCAGTGCGCGAGACAATTTAAATAAACATTACAATTCCGTCCGTTTGAAACGTCATCGTTAGAAAAACATAAATCGATAATATCGAATTCGTTCCACCTCAGTTCGGTTATTTAAAATAATTTCTTAAATAGTTGAATTACCAGTTATTATTGATTATCATTTTTTTTTATCACTTCATCTCCATATTTGTTTACGTCGAACGACGAGTGGATTCGTTCGGCAGGGAAAAGAAAAAATTCATTTCCACTTAAGAAAACGATGCAACTTTTGTATGCACATGAACCGTTGCATATGCACATGCACTTATCAAACATGTACAGTCCTACGAATGTTGCACTCCTCGAAACGTTGTGTCCTCTTTTCACGATATATTTCTGCAACTGTACTAATAACGGAATTACAACCTGAAACACTCGAGTGTACCACACTGTCGATCGAACGAGAATTGTTAATCGTTGTTTACCATTCCGGGCAGTGGAGAAAACAATCTCGCTGACCGATCCGCAATAAGAATTGCACGCCGAGATTTTTGCAACGTATTTCGCGTACGGTGCCAAATCGGGCAACGTGACGTTGGTGTAGCCGGTGATTATAGTTTGTTTGTTCGTAGAATCGTTATTTCGATCGGGGCAGCCTAGATGCTTTCGGATCTGAAAATTACCATCAATTTATCACTACGTGTGAATCGATTTCTCGATGCTTTTTACAAGAATTTTGTTACTTTGTACTCGATCTTGTAGTTTCGGAACATTCCGTTCAGATTCAGCGGTGACTCCCATTTTATCGTTACTTTGTTATTCGAAGTCAGTGTTTGCTTGATGTTCCTCACGTCAGAGGGCGCTACCAACGCAAAACAGGTACATCGGACATTACACGAATTGAAACGTTTGGAATTAAGAGAGTATCCTGGTAAACCGATTACGAAGAATTGAATTTTTAATTTCACTATTTTCTCGAATCTTTCGAAAATATCCGTGCACAAGGACTTCCTCGAGTTCGCAAAATTAACGAAAACATTAAACATACGTCTTTCTCGAATTCGCACTTTTTAGACTGACCGACAGTACATAGTCGACCGATTTACTTGAAATTCGGAGAGAATCTTTGACAGATGTCTCTTTATCGCGCGAATTTCAAAATTTGACATTTTTTTTTATTTTTTTAATTTTTTTTGCGCTAAAGGTGCAAAATATGCGAAAAAATCGACACTTGAACTTCGAGAGCCTCTATTTCTTCGATTTTCGAAATTCTTTTCTAGTGATTCCATGGCTGATACCATAGCTATTTTCATACTGATCAAGATATGGTTTAGTTTTTTTCGTTTCACGTAAGCAGAACGATTGGAATAGCGTTAGCCATTCGAATCAATTTTCAAAACACGTTTCACCTAAAATCGTACAATTACTGTAATTTTTATTATTTTCATTTGTAAAAAATTGTAAATCTAGCTCAAACATGGCCAAATACGTGTACGAAAACTCTGTACCGAAAGGTTTTATGGTTTCTTTGAAAAAAAATTCAAAAGGAGTGAATTTTTTTTCGATTACCAGAAGACTCCTATAAATTCGAGAAATTTGTTTGTTACCTGCTTCGAGGGTTCGAATTTCCTGTGAGAAGAGGATCGCTGCTCCTTTGACGATTGTAATTTTATAAAGGGTGAAGGGTCGCAGATTGTTGAATGTGTGCGGCAATTCGTCCAGAGGCCCTTTGCTAATTTGAACCCCTGTTTCGCGGTTCTTGAAAACGTGATTGTACCAGTGATCTGGACACGGATATGACGAGTCGTCCTGTCAAAAATCAATAATTTTTACCGGTCAATCAATCATTTATACGTTTTTAAATCGTCGGAGTATACAAGGTGATTCTCTCGTTAATTGACTCTAGTTAATGATAATCTCGTGTGAGTTTCGTTTTTAGTTTACAGATACTATAATAAAAATACACTAGCCTTCGTGGCCACATTGTGATATTTAAATTTGGTTCATTTGTATAAAATTTTGAAATTTCATCTACCGTACAATTTTGCAATGAAAAAATTCACTTGAGAAAAATTACCTCGCTGCTTGCTGTAAAATGGATCAATTTTATTTACGCATCTCGACGATGCATTTTCTTTTTTTTTTTCTTTATATACAATTCTTAAGTTTGATCTGCCATCGGAGAAGTTAATTTAAAGAAAGTTTATTATCCGTAAATTTGCGAATACAAATAATTAATTATACACAATTGTATTCGAGAAACTCTCCTTTATTTTCAAAGACCAATTACAACTTTCTAACGTGTTTACTTTTCATGTAATATCTCAGTTTTTGTAAGAAATCCTTGGTTTTTACAGAATCTCGTGTTTTTCGAAAATTTGGGGTGATACAGAATTTATTTATTCATTTGGGAGGTGTGGCTCTACGAGGATTATCCACTAGTTATTGAAAGACGAAAATCGTGTCGGGCTGTGTAATTTTTTAAGTTACAATTTGTTACGTACTGCGTGCTGGCTCTTCCTCAGAGTGAGACTATCGTTTCTCGGGACAATCTCGAATTTGTGGGTCGCTGAAAAATTTCATAGTTGGTGTTTACGCCATTGCATCGATGTACAGTGCGGCAAGTATACGAGCGATGATAAAATTCGTAACATTTAAATATTTTCATTTTCGACTCGGTACCACTGATACTTTCTCAAAGAAAATACAAGTCTGGATTTGTTATTATCAAAAAGTGTACAGCTTCGATAAAAAATATTGATTATCCGTTACGTAACGAGAAGTGATTATCGCAACTTTGTAATTCCGTACCAATTTATATCAGAAGAACTATCAAATTCTCGAAATAAACCGAAGAGAAATTGAAAAAGTATCAAAAACAACATCGTGTTCAAAATCGTCATTAATTTATCCAAAATTTTCTTCCCTTTCTCCGATTTATCTCTCGACACCCACGCGCCCATTAAATCTGAATTGTTTACTCCGAATTTAGACAATTTCGAGTATTTCGAAACAAAATATTAAAGAAAACTTCATTTCTGAATAAAATTGATAAAATGATAGTACTTAGAACCGATGAATTTAAGCATAGAATGGTATAAAAACTACAAAGTACTTTCTCTTATAGGTTAGGTTGCTATGTTGTTATAGGTAAGGTTTTTTATAGGTTAGGTTGCTCTCGAGAGCGATTGAAAATTCCATGGAAGTTAGACGCATCAGTGAGAACTGATCGTATTCGTAAAAAACAAATATAGACGTTAAGAAGTATGCATCTTTAAGTATTTTACACAATACTTATATGCAAATAAAAATAAATGTTCGTATTATCGAGCAAGAAATTCAGGGTAAACGATAGACGAGAAATGAAGATCGATTGCTACTTATTTCGTTTGAAAACGCGCCTTGTTTAAAATACCAAACACGTGGTAACGTTGTAAAAAAAAAATTTTAATTCGATAATACGGGGTCTCTCAATTTTTCCCCATTGCTTGCCGCAGCAACTTTTACACGGTGTACTCACACGTGCAACGAGTTGTAAAGTTGGTCCATTCTCCGGGCGTAACATGCGTGACATTGCGGATGTGCATCGCGTAAGAAACATTGTACACGGTGCCGGGTTCCAAGTTCTCGGTGCAACCGACCAATTTGATGGTTCTCTCGAACACTCGGTCGTAATATCTGACGAAACGATCGGCAATGGCGGTGTTCGTTCCCTTTTTCTAACGGAGATGCGTGGTGCTGTGTTATATTATTTAACAAACCTAAACTTCGCTTTCGTTCCCTTAAAATATTGTTCGGAGAGTTCTTCAAACATTTCGTTTGTTTTTTTTTTGTCGGTGAAAATGAAACACGATTCTTTTACAGTGTGTAAACATTTTATTATATATTCTCCATTATGGAACGCGAAACGATTTTCCAAACGAGCCAATATCTTCGTTTTCGATATTTTTGTTCAAATACTCATCGTAACACTTTTTGCTGTAATAATTGTATTGAAGTGACTCGAGTAATATTAAGGAAATTATTTCCACGGATGAAACCAGTCTCCTCGGGAGACTTATTTAAATAAAAAGGAAACTTATTTAATAAATTTTTCTTTTTTATAAAAAAGAAACTTATTTAATAAATTTTTCTTTTTTATAAGAAAGAAACTTATTTAAAAACTGTCGTTTCTCACGTTCTGCTATACTCTGTATAATTTTGAAGGAAGTAAGTTGTAGTGTAAATGGTACTTGATGAAAGAAGAAAACTTTCTTTTTTCTTTTTTGTTAATTAATAGTAATTGAGAATTCACAAGAATGCTCTTCTTTGAATAGTTCCTTGTGAATAATATTCGGTTGTTCGGGAAGTCATTTCGTTTTCCAAAACGGAGAATATGTAATTTAAAAAAATGTTTATACACTCTAGAATCGTCTTGCATTTTCACCAAAAAAAAAAAGAACGAAATGACTTTCCGATTGGGTTGTTCGAAAAGTCATTTCGTTTTCCAAAAGGAGAATATATAATTCAGTAAAATGTTTCTACGCTCTAAAAAACTCTTATTTCATTTTTACTAAAATAAAGCATTGGTACAGCTTACAAACATTAGTAATCTTTAGCATTGGTACAACAATCCTAACGTCACTGTCGTATCTCGAATGCTATTTGAAAATCATTTTCCCTTGCAATTTGTGTTTTCATCCACGGTACCTTAAAACTCCATCTCCTTTGAGCTTCGTTTTCATTTGTCGAAACAAGAACAACTCACAAATGGGCCAAGTGTGTTGAATACACGTATCAGCCCATTGCGAATACACGTATTCGATACAATTAGCCCATTTGTGACTTCTTATTTCCAAAAGTAAAAACAAAGCTCAAAGGACCACGTTTCGACACAGTGTATGAAACAGAAAATCGCAAACAGGTGCTAAGACACTCTAGGAGAAACTTTTAAACCACGACAGTATCGTCATAATCGTTATACCAACGCAAAAGAGAACTACTCTGAAGATAACGAAAGCCAAATTTGGGTTCGTCGAATAATAACATTTTTCTAAGCACAGTATCGTTCCTTTTCGATCACACCTCGTACAAACTTTCGTGACAGGCACACGATAAACGTGCACGGTGTTCGATACTGGGAATACTCACCTGTATGATCAATTTATAATTAGGAAACGCCAGCTCGTACTCTTTTTTCGTTGAAAGAACAACGCAAACGGCCGTCTCGTTGATAAAATCGATGCTCGGTGCTGGAAGATTGTCCAGTCCTTTAAAAAAAGAATAGGCGGATATTCACCATCCGATTCCCGAAGAAATCATGGTAAACGTGACTGTGAATAACACTACCGATTTTGCACAACGGTGGTAAATAATGTCTCACGGAATTCTCGCAACCCAGGGTGCATAATCCTGTTTTGACGTTGCACGCTTGATCCTTGCACGAGCCACAGGTTTCGTTGCATCCGTGCCCGTATCGATTTGCATCGCAGTCTGTAAATAAGGAATCGATTTTAACTAGAATCGCTATTCGTAATATGATTTTATGACGATTTTATTCATAAAGCTGCGTTCACACCCAAGCAACATCGAGAAACGGTTTGTCGACAGTTGTTGGTGCACGTTTCGAAACGTTTTTGAAGATATTTAACGAATCAAGGTGGGTGTGATAGGTTGCTCGATAAGTTTTGTTTGTTCGATAAGAAATGGAATTAGTTCGTTGTTTTATTTTTCTAAAGATGGTATGTTTATGATACTGTTGATGAATATGTGTGATGTAGATCTGTCGAGTCGTTCGTGTATTTACAGTTGTTCAAAGTTCATGTGTCGTTGTACTTTTTGTTTCTTTGCAATGGAAAAAAGGACAAATTTTATCGAACAACCTAATACACAATTTGTGAATAATGTTCAAAAGTAGTATTGTAAATGTTTTACAAGCTAATATAATTAATTACTTTGTTCTTTCCTGCTTGGAACAATTTACGAACATTTATCGAAGAAATGGGTTTGCAAACAGTTTACGAAAAACATTGTCGATGTTTGTCGTTTGTTATAGAAACATATATACATTTAAATGTATATATAAATATAAATACAAATATATACTCGCAATATCTTATACGAAAAGTGTAACATAATTATTTGAAAGTTTGGTCTATTCACCGATTTCGAGGACTTGTGGATATATTGCAGAGAATAGAATTTGCAATAAATTTTTCGTTCGCGCGTGTGCACGGTATGTACTAGTTCACGAATTGTAAACTATCGGCAATAGTTATTTAGAATGTATCTAGAAGTAATGAAAATCGACGAGTAGGCCAAACTTCTGAACAATTGTCAAATTCCTTCATTTCATTGCAAGTTTTCTCGTTTCCAAAGGAAATTGTACTAAAAAAGTTACAATAAAAGGATATACTAGGTTGTTCGATAAGTTTCGTCGTTTTTTCCATTGTAAACAAATACTGTGACACTTAAACTTCGAACACTGTAAATATACGAACGAATCGACAGATTTACACGATACTTCGCACATGTTCGATAAAACAGTAGTATCGTCTTTAGAAAAAATAATACTACGAACCTAATAGCTCCATTTCTTATCGAACGACGAAACTTGTCGAGCATCCTATGAAATGTATAAATTTTTATTAAATGAATTGAATTGAATGAATCTGGAACAACATTCGGTAACATGGAACATCGACGGGATGTTTCCAATGTTTCTCGATGTTGCTTCGATGTTGCTTCGATGTAGACGCAGTTTAACAATGCACGACTTTTACCAAAATCGCAATTCGCTCCAACGAAACCGGCTGGACACGTGCAGCCTGTTTCTTCGCAAATTACGGTGCCCAGGCAGTTTGCCCCGGTTTCCAAATGATTTTGACAACTCAACGAACAGTGTGGTCCCAAGTATCCGTCGGGACACTGTAAATCGTCTGTGAAAGAAAAAGACGAAGAACAAGACAAAAATCGTGTATTCGCGAATATAAGTGTATAATAAATGTAAATGTAAATATAAAGTATAAATAGATATAGAAATAGAAATAGAAATAGAAATACAAATAGAAATAGAAATATAAGTATAAGTATAAATAGAAATAGAAATAGAAAATACAAATAGAAATAGAAGTATAAGTATAAATGGAAATAAAAATAGAAATAGAAATAGAAATAGAAATAGAAATGGAAATAGCAATACAAATAGAAATAAAAATAGAAATAGAAATAGAAATAGAAGTAGCAATAAAAATTGAAATAGAAATAGAAATAACAATAAAAATGGAAATAGAAATAGAAACAGAAATAGAAATAGAAATAGAAGTATAAGTATAAATAGAAATAGAAATAGAAATAGAAATAGAAATGGAAATAGCAATAAAAATAGAAATAAAAATAGAAATAGAAATAGAAATATAAGTAGCAATAAAAATTGAAATAGAAATAGAAATAACAATAAAAATGGAAATAGAAATAGAAATAGAAATAGAAATAAATATAGAAATAGAAATGACAATAAAAATAGGAATAGAAATAACAATAAAAATAAAAATAGAAATAGAAATAGAAATAGGAATAGAAATAACAATATAAATAAATATAGAAATAGAAATATATAAGTTTATATTGAGTAAATTGAATTGAATGAATCGTTCGTTACCGAATTCTAAATTCCACGTGACGTCCGGTACGGAATTTACGATGGTCATTTCGTTGTAAAAGAGCTTTTGGCACGAAACTACCGGCCAGTAATAAATTGAGGAGTAATCATGCGTGGCTCTCATACTCCCATATCGTACGGAATCTAAACGTGGAATACGACGTAATAATCGTGGATCGATCCGTATGCATTTTCGTCGTTGTTTTACAGAATTTTATGGTTATACATAAGACACACCTACTGGTGGACACACGCGTAAATTCGCAACCGCCCACAACGGATTGGGACTTTTCCGCTCGAGTCTCGGCGTCAACATCAATCTTACGCTCGGCCCCAAATCGGACGAAACGATTTTCTTGATCCGTACGTATTGCCACATCGGTAATCCGTGAGCACCGGCCACAGTGGATCCACTTATTATCTCTAAACTCTCCTCGACGTTTTCGTTGGAATGTTTCACCAACGATACGTCCATCTCGCATTCCGTGCACAGGCCGATTATCATTTCCACGCAAAGATTTTTGTTCGACAAGGATAACTCGGGACTCGTTAGAGCTGCCTTCGGATCAGTCGTGTGAAAGAAATCGTCTGAAATCGATTCACTCTCTGTTACACGAATCAATAATTTCAATGATCTTGCTCTTCTTTGTTTTACCAATTGCACGGTGACGCACGGTTAATTTTCATAAGATTTGGGAACCAGAGCAGAGAACTTTCTTCAAACTGGACTCGAACATTGCTCGACGAAGAAAGAGAACGTTTGTAACAGGATCTATCGTTTAGATAACGAGATAGATCCCGTTATGATAAAAAAATATATAATTGTGCAATATATAAGATTTTACTCTTCTTGATTTTCGCGTCAGCTTTCTAAGAACGGTACCGATGCATTCTTCGGACTCTTACGATTAAAATGAGTCCAAACTCAACATATATCGGAGTACTTTTAATTCAGTTAATATATACCATACGTAATGTATTATATCTTTCCTTGTCCGCTGGGTTGGATTTCGTTAGGTTCGAGAGGCTGAGTGGAAAGGATTGGGGGGATGAATCGTGGACAATTAACCGTACATTACTGTATACAGGGTGTCTCAGCTAAATGGGATCACCTATTTATTTGTATACTTTTTGGTGTACGAAGAAACTTCTCAAAACGAAGTTATTTAATCATGGAAAAAACGAATTCAACAATTATAATAACCATACCGTTTATAATCGATTTGCTCTGAAAAGTATTGTAACTTTTCTAAACGTAAAGTCGCAGAAATTGGATAACATATAGGAAGAATTACAGTATTGTCGCGATAAATGTGAAACTGAAGTCCACGATAAATGTGAAAAACTAAAAGTCCATGATAAATGTGAAAAACTGAAGTCCACGATAAATGTGAAAAATTGAAGTCCACGATAAATATGAAAAACTGAAGTCCACGATAAATGTGAAACTGAAAGTCCACGATAAATGTGAAAAGTTTTGCCCTACTGTTGGAGAAAGTCTACCTTGAAATCAATCGTACGATTAATGTGAAACTTTACGATACTCGTCGGTTGATTACAATGTAACACTGGTAGACTACGATAAGTGTGAATAAAAGAGAGATTTATTTAATAATTGAAAAATATCGAGTTAACATCACTTGCTGGATGAGTAAGTATCGTGCAAATTATGCTATATTTAATCTAATTTTAATCAGGAAGATCTTACGAATATATTGATAAAAGTTTCGTGAAAAACGAAGCAAACATTTAAAAACCGTAATTATATTAATTTTGTAGGCGATTAAGTGGCCTTTAAACTTCCACTATCTCAAATACATAAGTTTAATGTAAAATTAAATACAGTAAGATCGTGATATTTTGGGAAATTTAATAAAACAAATCGATACATAATTTTACAATTTTAATGTTTAAAGAAACATTAATTGCACTATTGCATTAAATTTCTTTTGTTTAATGATAGGAAAAGAAGTGTACCGTTTAAATAAATATCATTGATCTTGAAATCTCGTAGAAGAAATGATCTTGAGAAAAAATCATTTTCGTAGTCCTTGACAGACATTTAGGCGATCCTATTTATCTGAGACACCCTGCATATTTTATGCTTGGAATTCTATCCGAATTGGTCAGCAAAAGGAACGGAGTACATTTGAAAAACAAACGTTTCGCGAAATTCTTACTGTCTTGCAAGAATAAAATTCCAACTATCTTAGTTTATCGTCGATTCATAAAAATTAAACGTCTTTTGACTTATGTGAAATCGAAATAGAAGAATAATTATCAAATAGGACTCAAATAATCATCAAGTTGAATAATCACTGTTAGAATAAAATTCCAACCATTATCGTTAGTTTATCGTCGATTGATAAATATTAAACATCTTTCGATTTACATATGTGAAATCGAAATAGAAGTATAATTACCAAACAGAAATCAAATAATCATCAAATTGGATAATCACTGTCCTGTTCGAATAAAATTCCAACTATCTTAGTTTATCATCGATTGATAAACTTATGTAAAATTTCAATAGAAGAATAATTACCAAATAGAGATCAAATAATCATCAAATTGAATAATCACTGTCCAGTTAGAATAAAATTCCAACCATCATCGTTAATTTATCGTCGATTGATAAATATTAAACATCTTTCGATTTACATATGTGAAATCGAAATAGAAGTATAATTACCAAACAGAAATCGAATAATCAAATTGGATAATCACTGTCCAGTTAGAATAAAATTCCAACCATGGTCGTTGGTTGATCGTCGATCGTTAAAAATTAAACGTTTTTCTGACTTACATATATGGAATCGAAACAACGCCGTGTTGTAACTCTGTAAGAACAGTCTGTATTTGGTTGAATTCGATAATCGTTCCTCGCTGTCCGTGTACGTAACGAGCAGTCTCTTCGTATCGTAAACCGATACGTTTCTCGTGTCTTCGTTCCACGTGACAACGAACGTTCTCCATTCGGTGCTAGAAAGTGCATCGTGCTGCTACACAAGTGATAATTGACAATTAGATACTCGTGGACGGTGAGGAACGGAACGCGTGAAAAAATTCGAAGTTACGGTATTGGAAACGCTCGTTTCGGTGCACGCGAACAAAGGCGGCAAACCGTTCGGGCATTTTCGTATCGCTTGTTGCTTCTTGTTCCAGCCGCTGAATACGATCCAGTAACAGAAATCGCTCTTGTAATTTTCTCTCTCGCAGAGCAGGAGACCGACGTTCACAGATCCGCGTATCGACACCGCTATAGCTCCCGATTTCCTCAAGTAATCGACCGATAGGTAATCCTTCGTTTCGAAGGAGTGTTCCAATTCGTGGAAGTCTAAAAATTCGAACGTTAAACGAAACTGAATCTTCGACGAGTCGAGGAACGATACAAGTCCAAAATTTGAATCTTCGACGAGTTCGAAACCATTTTCGAACAACCTCGACACCGTACGTAAAAATTCGATAAATGTATTTGGGATTGAGAACGATGCAACGAATTTATCCTGTACCTGTCTTTCGGGTAGTCCCTCACATCTAACGAATACGAAAAGCTGTTTCTTTAAGTGTCTTTAAATTGTTTTGGACTTTTACTGTTCTTCGGTTCGGTTTAGTATCAATTTGTTTCATTGGTCGCGAATGGTTACCAAATTATCGAAACGAACCTTCCCATCGACGATCGAACACAGGACCCATGGGTCTCTCTTTGGAATTTATTAGTTTCCAGCCGGTTGTTTTCCAGGATGAGGTGCAGTTTTCGTTTGAATTAAACTTGCAGTCTATTTTGGCACTCGGGTACGGGTGTACGGTTCGAAAAGCTGAAATTAACGCAGGTCGAGATATTTTCGTTGGAAAAGATACTTCGTTGCACGGAGTTTAGTTGAAATCGTGGTACAATTGTAAAAGGATAGATTCAACGTACAAAAATAAGTAGATCACGCTCGATACAAGTTTTTTGTACGCGGTGTCGTTTTCGTGGAAATTAATTTTTGATAAATTAAGTAAAGTAAATCGTGGACGATCGTATGGAGATAAGTTTAGTAAATTTCAACGTGCAAATGTAAGTGGACTACCTACGATACAAGTTTCTCTGAAATTAATTTTCAAATATTCACCGACGTTTCGTCGAATAACATTTAGGACCAATCGTTTCCGAATTTTCGTCAAAGTTGAAACACGAAAGAATTTCCACGTTTGACATTTATAAATTCTTTTTTTTCTCGTATTTATCTCGATCGTTTCGGAATAATTTGTTTCAATCGGTTTCGAGCGATTGAAATTTTTTACTCGTCGAAGACGAAAGATATTTCAAACAAAGTAATACGAAGATAACGACCAGAAGCGCGAATAAATATACGATTTTAATTCACGCGATACGAGGGAATTTGTTCTTTTTCGATGTTAAACTTGAAGTTAAAATTAAACTTACAAAGCAACTATTAACTATTAAGCAACTAAAGCAAATTATTAAAACTAACGTAAGTGTCTAAATGATCTCTATCGAACGATTCTTCACTAAAACTCGATTTGTAAATGTACTAGATTTGTAAAAGTTGCTTTGGAAATAAATTTCATCGGGCAATCATTCTATTTCCAACCCTCTTTTACTTTCTTCGGTATTACCGAGGGTAATATCGGGCAATCTCGAATGAACTCTCGAAAACGTTTCGAAGATCATTCGTTCCAATTCCAAACCGCGAAATGGTACACAAATGTACACAAGATTTGTGTACAAAATTTCAAACAGACACCATCGTGTCAAAAAACGCGACTATTTAAACCTCGTACGAAAAAATTGCATTCTATAAGGTCGTTCGGAAAGTAGTTTCGTTTTCCAAAATGAATAATATATAATTCAATAAAATGTGTATACAGTGTGTATATACTATACAATACTAAATGTGTATACACTGAAAAAATCGTCTTCACCAAAAAAATAAAAAAAAAAAAGTAACTTTCCAAACGAATATTCCAACAGAATGCAATTTTTTCGCACGAGGTTTAAATAGTCACATTATCATTACGACCCTTACGTACTCGAGAGAACACTCTTTTCGCGAACGCAAGTATTCGAACACTTTCACTGTCATTTCAAACAAAACGATCGTCCCTTTCACAGAATCGACACCATCTGGAGAAACACTTACCCACGTTCGATTTTCGATCAGAATCCTTGTAATCTTTGTACTTCCAGTCCAGGTTACCGTTCCATATTAAAGCACCACCGTCGTTCGTCGACGCGCACACCAATTTCCTCGAACCTGGCCCATAACCGAACATTCCACTAGTTGTGTATATATTCCTGAACACGGTCAATCGTCCGGAGACCATGTACACTTGTATCACGAGAAACACGATCCGCGTTACGCTCATTATTAATTCGCCGTGAAACGAAACACCGAGTATTGTATTATTTTGCAATTTCGGAAGTAGAAAGTACCGATCGGTATATATACATACACATAGGTATGTATATACACATATATATATATATACATACATGCACCAATCACCACCGGTGTGGCTCTCTCGCGCAATTACATTTCATTATCGCGGCGTGGTCGTGTTTAATTTGTTGCGCGTCGAGGAAGCGTTCAGCGTGTACGTTCGATGCGAGTGAAACTTGAGAAGCACGAGGCAAAGGAAATGGACTTCCTACTGGTGAATCTGCGATAAGAAATATATCCGGTAGCCGTAAATGATGAACCTGAACGCAATAATGATAGTCGAGGGACAGACGTTTCCACGGAGCGCCCGGTTCGGGCTTCGTCGATTGAGTAGGTACTGCGTGGGAATTAATATTGCACACGGTTGCGTACGTTTCTTTATTCGAGAATCGGTACAGAAAAAAGAAAAGAAAAAAAAAAGGAAAAGGCCCTTGAAAAATTTATTCCATCTCTCGGTACAATATATTTTACTTAAGTGTCTAAGATTACGCGTCGTTGCGTGGAAATGAAATTGCCACGAGAATCGTCGAAATTCTTCCCTCGAGAATCGGTACGAAAAATTGTACACGCTCGTTGAAAAATTAATTCGAATCTTGTTGCGATGTATTTCACTTAGGTGTTTAAAATTACGCGCGTCGTTGCGTGGAAATAAAATTGCCACGAGAATCTGAGAAATTCTTCCATCGAGAATCGGTACGAAAAATTGTACACGCTCGTTGAAAAATTAATTCGAATCTCGTTGCGATGTATTTCACTTAGGTGTTTAAAATTACGCGCGTCGTTGCGTGGAAATAAAATTGCCACGAGAATAGTAGAAATTCTTCCATCGAGAATCGGTACGAAAAATTGTACACGCTCTTTGAAAAATTAATTCGAATCTTGTTGCGATATATTTCACTTAGGTGTTTAAAATTACGCGCGTCGTTGCGTGGAAATAAAATTGCCACGAGAATCTGAGAAATTCTTCCCTCGAGAATCGGTACGAAAAATTGTACATGCCCTTGTAGAATTGTTCCATCTCGAGAATAGGATACATCTTACTCGGTTATCTATCACGATCGGTGTCCACGTACGTACGTTTACCACGTGAATCGTCACTTATCGTATAAATATTACAAAAAATTTATTTGGCTTCGTCGTAAATGTCTTACGTGTATAAATGCTACTGAACGATCACCGTGTTCGAATCGTTCTACGTTCTTAAACGCGTTCCACGATCAATTCACGACAAAACCAGCAGACTAGGATATTGTTTATGCACCGAACGGTAACATCGAGACGAACAATATTTCAGATCAATAATTTTCCGTCGAATTTTTGTCGAGGTCGAGCCCCGAAAAACATAAAAGAATTCTCGCGCTTGAAATTTATAAATTTCGCGTCGTATTTGTTTCGATCAATTCGGAGTAACTTATTTCTGTCGTTATTTCGAGCGATTCGCATTTTCACGACACTAGTATGATAGTTTCTACGTGTTGAAAATCGCTTTTGTGTGAATAATTATTCCGAACATCGATCGACATCCGTTCTCGTGTTATCTCTCCGCTGGCGTGTCGTTTGAGATCGATTTCAAACGTGTGATTTTCATCGTTGCGATCGTGCGTCTATGTTTGTTGTATTCGGTTTGTCTCGATCTGAAGAATAAGGAAAAATAATTGAAAATCATGCGTCGTTTCGCGTGTCTGTCTTCGTTGTTTTCGGTTGCTGTCGATTGAAAGAACAAAGAAAAGCGTGGTATAATATAAAAAAATCGTGCGACGAAAAGTCTTCATCGAGCTTAAGGTTTGATCGTATATTTCTCTTTACAACAACCTCTTTATCCAATTAAAGACAACAGAGCCAGGCTAACGATCGCAACGAAAAAAATCGAACATCTGCATCGACTCTCAGGCTCGCGACCTAACTGAACGTCTCTGAACGACAAATCGAGGATAAAAGATGTCGATCGGAGGAAACCAAGTCTAATACCTCGACGTCTCTTTCGATTCTTTGTTTTTTATCCGAATTCTCTCCAATCGATATCTTCTATCCAAATTTTCTCCAATTGACATCTTCCTTGATTCGAATTTTCTCCAATCGACATCTTTCTGGATTCGAATTTTCTCGAATCGACACATTTTTTTAGCTTTTGTTTCTTATCCGAATCTACTCCAGTCGACACCTTTTCTTATCTGAATTTCCTCAAATCGACATCCATCCAAATTTTCTCTAATCGACATCTTCTATCCAAATTTTCTCCAATAGACATCTTCTATCTGAATTTTCTCTAATCGACATCTTCTATCCAAATTTTCTCCAATAGACATCTTCTATCTGAATTTTCTCTAATCGACATCTTCTATCCAAATTTTCTCCAATCGACATCTTCTATCTGAATTTCCTCCAATCGACATCTATCTAAATTTTCTCCAAACGACATCTATTCAAATTTTCTCCAATCGACATCTTCTATCCAAATTTTCACCAATCGACATCTTCTATCCAAATTGTCTCCAATCGACATCTTCTATCCGAATTTCCCCCAATCGACATCTACCTAAATTTTCTCCAAACGACATCTATTCAAATTTTCTCCAATCGACGTCTACTATTCTAATTTTCTCCAATCGTCATTTTTTCCATTTTTCACGACGTTCAGTTAGGACGACGCAGCCTTGTGGAAACAAAGGCGCGGCGATGGACCGAACTAGAAAATCAAGGCGAGAGACGAGGTATCCAAGAATGGACCCTCCTGTGTCGCCCCAAATTGCATCTGGGTGCAAGAAGTGCCAATAGTGCCAAAGCCGCGCCCAATAGGGATACCCCGCATAAAGCTCCAGCGGTGACATCGTGAAGAGGAGTGCCTGCTTTGGGCGATTTGGCGGCAAGCAAGAAGAGTCCACCGCAGCTCAGCGCTGATAGTCCCGCGAGGCCAAGACCGGTCCAAGTTCTTCTCAATGTTCTGCAAGCTCCAGCCAGAGTGCAACAAGCCCCACAACCAGCTGCACTGTCGTAGTAGTATCTAGAAGTAAACATCGAGCAATTCAATACCTGAAATTCGTCGAAAGTATTGTACGTGTATCGCTCAATGACACACGGAACGGTTATTATTAACTGTTTACTTTCTTTTTCGCTTGCTCCACTTATTGTTAGTACGAGTGACGTACATATATCTTTGTATCGGTAAAAGAAGGTACTTTGAAAAGGTATTCAAGGAAAGCTATCCCTTGAATTAATTTCATTTTTATTTTACCAGAAGGGGTATTCTGGGATTTTGTTTCATAGAACCGAAAAATAACGGTTATAAAACGAATATAATATAGATTTTGAAGAATCGTAATGGATATAGAACTGACAAGTTTATAGAACGAAAAATAACGATTGCAGAAGCCGATCGTTAATATTAGTTTTGAAAAATCGTAATCGAATTTAAATAAATAAGCCAGAATTGACATATCTGTACAATTTTAAACATGTTTCACGTAACTGTTTCAAGAAACAAGACGAATATTACGTTTGTTTTCAAACCCTGTTACTACAAACAGTTACAAACAGTTACAAACAGTTACAAACAGTGACAAACAGTGATCTAATCTGATCCTGTAGATCACCAACATTGATCCAAGGTACCTTCCACAGTACCTTGAATTCGCAATACCTTTTATCGAGCGATATTTTTCTCCCTTCACAAGTAGAAGTACTTACCGTCTCCCTTGGGTCCATGACAAATAAAGCGCCAAACCACAGGTCAGGATACCAACAAGCACCAACAGGAGCGGTGCGTTTCTCCTGTCGTTCTTCTCCAAACCACTGGCCAAGGTTGTATTCGCATCGCTGTTTGGTGGTGACAGAGGTGGGACCTGTTCAAACAATGATTAGGTTATCTTCACGGGCCATTTTTTCGTTAGATCAACGAACGTGTACTATCCACGTTCAGCCTCCATTTCTAGACGAATGGTGTCAATTCATAGACGAACATAGGCCATCGAGTGCATGTGTTTTGGATGTAGAAACAAAAGGAGTTTCAAAGTAATGTTAGTAATTCGATAAATCGTTGAAATTTTACTTTACAGTAGTTTACTTTACAGTATATTGTTTGAAATGATCACTTTGAAATATTTGAAAATGTATACTTCATTTCAATCGTTCAAATTTTACTCTATAAACTATACTTTGCACTAATCACTTTGAAATATTTTCAAATGTATATTTCATTTCAATCGTTCAAATTTTACTCTACAATATATACTTTGCAATAATCACTTTGAAATATTTTCAAATATATATTCAAAATTTGTCAAGTTTCATTTGATTGCTTCAATAGAGATCAATTTAGGTGGGCCACATCGGGGTCTTACGGGCCTGGTGTTCGACACCACTGTTGTTCTAGGCCCACATCAGCACATGGAACATGACACACACACACATACACACACATACACATGTACCCCGAAAGTACTACCCTACTCACCACCGCGGTCCTAGCGATGAACGCACTTTCCACGCTTTGGTAGCCATTCCGTTTCTGTCCCGCGGGTATCACTTGATATCTCGGCGAACCGGACACCATCGGCATGGATTCCGGCCCATTTTCCATGTACGCGTAACGTGGTGGTGGCTCACCGTGACCCATCGACACAAGGTCGACCGGAGCCGTGCCGACGTAACGGAGTCTACCGCAGTTGCTGGCCGGACAGACGATGTCTTGCGGTCGGGACGAGTTCTCCAATAGCGGTAGACACCTCCGTGCAGACGACTCCTTGTTGGGGGTGGAGGTCTGCGGCCTCGTTGCGGAAAACGCGCGGTTCGGCGGCGTTCCCTGCGGTGTCGTGCGACTGGGGCTGAACGTACGACCTGCGGTCACAAATCAACGTTAACCTCGAACCGTGAAAGACGATCGTACGCTCAACGATATCGGATCAGGGTTACACGGTGGTTCGATGACCTGGAAAACTTGGCGAAATTCTGGAAACGTATTTCTCTTGCCAGAGATCGATAGATTGCGTATTTCCTTCTTTTACAGCTGGTTATTATTATTAGAACACTTTGAAATTAAGACTTATTTAAAATTCGATAGGGAACGGAATTGAAAATTGAATTCGAGAAATATTGTACGACTGTTCAAAAGATTTTGAGAAAATTCTACTTATTTAAAATTCGATCGGGAACGGAATTGAAAATGGAATTCGAAAAATATTCTAAGACTGTTCAGAAGATTTTGAGAAAATTCTATACGCGTTGGTGATTGGTCACGTTATTTTTCTCGTCTATAATTGTCATTATTTAATTCTACATGCTTTTGGTATTTTTTCGACAGTTTTCGTTTATTTCTAACTCGTGGTGACACGCAGAGATAATTCTCTTGAGAGATCGATGTTTACTGTGGATGAAAATATGTGTTTTCTTTTATCGAGGAAGCTTTGAAATAGTTACAAGACGTTGTTACGAATATAACGATACATTTTTAAAAAAAAATTAGGTCATCGTTTTAAGGGCACTTTGAATTCCATTCTCGAGCAAACTTTAAATAAATAATACTTTCGAAGTGTTTTTCGACAGTTTTCTTTTATTTTTGAATCGTGGTGACACTTAGCTATAACTTTCTCTTGGATTTCATTCTCAAGTTCCTTTATTTCTTTAGTTCTCTGAAGAAAACTACTTTTCTTTTTATTTTCATTAGATTTCTTTAGTCGTTTTCAATTTTCAAGAAGCAATCAAAAGTATACCAATCTAATCCACCTCCCAAAGTATAGCTCGACGATAAAAAAAATAGATCCCTGAGGAAGCAGTCCGATCGTGATGAGGGTGAGCACACACTCGCGTCCCCATCGGGGGTCATCCGATACTCTTGAAAAGAATGAAAATTATGGCACAGGCAGCAACCACTGAACGAAGTAGAGAACTTCTTTTCAATATTTTGTTACAACCCATATTTTGTTATTACAGTAATTCTTGGCTACTTTCGTGGAAACAAATTTCAATTGATCGAATCTTTTTTAAAAATTATTCTCAGGGAGCAGATATTATATACACCACAGAATTTGTTCTCATTAAATAGATGCCTCGGGTCATTTTCGACCCACCACGTCCTCGCAATATATATCTCTTCTCCGCGATTAAAGTCATTCTAACAGATACTACTGCTCTGTGCTCCACTATTCTCTTTGTTATCACATTCTGTTATAAAATTACGAACCCAAGTGCCATAACTTTGGAAGGTCGAGTCAATCGAAGAATATACCATTGCAATTTCAACATCTATCGAACGGTTAACGAATACTTAACGCCAACAAATCTCAGAGAATCTCTGTTCGATTTAATAGCTTCCTTCGGGTCACTTTTGACCCATGTACGAGAAAGGTTAAAAGAACCTTTTTACCTTGACGGTGAAAAGAACCTTAAGGGTAAAAGAACCACCAAGGTGGAAAGATCGGATACACGATTCGGAATTTTCCAAGATGCAGTCGCGTATAGTGTATATTTATAAAAAAGAAATATATATAATATATACCAGTTGGGGAGCCACCTGGCGTGAGCGCTCTTCTTTGTGGTGTACCGGTTTGATTGAACGACTGTTGTCTCTTTGGAGATAGGGTCCTCTCTTCGGATCTGGATCGCGGCTTTCTCGGTGTGGTCAGTATCTCGTGGAGTTTTTGCGTGGCCAAATTGTTTCTCGGTGAAATCGAGAGCTCTTGCACGTTTCTGTCTGGCAGCGCCGGAGGGTCTTCTTCTTGCAGAGGCACTCTGCTGTAACGACCTGGTAACACGCTACCGTTTAACCATCGTCGATCGCAGGGAAAAATAGCGTGCAATTTTAATTTACAGCGTTCCCTCGACGGAAAATTACTCTTTACGATTGAACTCGTACGAAACATCGAGACTTCAACTCTAGCTCATAAGGCTCGATCTTTTCGAACGTAGAACAAATTTTTCGTCGAAGTATTTTTTACCTAACCTAGACCTAACCCTGGCTTACTAAATTTCGATCTCTTCGAACCTAGAAAAAATTTTTTATTCAAGTATTTTTTACCTAATCCAGTCCTAACCCATATCTAACCCTGGTTTACCAAGTCTCGATCTTTTCGAACCTAGACAAAAATTTTTATCAAAGTATTTTTTACCTAACCCATATCTAACCCTGGTTTACCAGGTCTCGATCTTTTTGAACCCAGACGAAATTTTTCATCGAAATATTTGCGTAAAATTAAATTATGGGTCAGTTTGGATCCAAAGAAACTTCTATATCTTTCTATTATACCATTGGTAAAAGTTTCCTTAGAAATGAAGAAGGATACTGTTAAAATAATGGAATTTCTATTTGAAGTATTTGTGCAGGGTCAAATTATTAGTCTACTTGAAACCAAAGAACGATTGAAACGATTTGCATAATTTAATTGTAACGTTGACACAACTTTATTTGGAAAATACGAAAAGTACAATACAATAAAATAATGAAATTTCTATTAGAAATATCTATACAAGGTCGTCGAATTATGAATCTGTCCTAGAGAAACTTTTGCTCAATTGTAGCGTTGACGAAACTTTATTTAGAAATTACAAAAAGTACGAAAATTACAAAACAGTGGAATATCTATTCAAAACTTCTATATAATTTTATCAACATCATTAGTACAACTTCCTTCGTAAACGAGAAAATTTGCATTAAAATAAAATAATCCACCAATCATTCAGAAGTTTGGCCTACTCATCGATTTCCATTACTTCTAGCCACGCTCCAAGGAACCATCCCCCAATAGTTTACATTTCGTAAACCAGTACACACAATGCACACACGCGAATGTAAAAACAATCGCGAATCCTGTTCTCGGCGTGTCCACGAAGTCCTCAAGATCTTAGAACAAGCCAAAGTTTCGAACAATCGTTCACACATCTCGTGAAAAGAAAATCGAATGATCGAATCGTTCCCGCGTGACGAACGTAACGTAAATCGCGGGTGATAGTAATAGACACTCGATGTCACTTACCCTGATGGGTGTTCACGTGTCTCCTGACCGGTGATACGTGTTTCGTGACGTTCCAGGCAGTCTCCTCGTCCAGGTAATCCTGATCACCCGGTACAACAGCGTATCTACCAGCGTTGTTCCGACATGTTTGCATCTGCAGTTCCCGGGCGTCGTCTTGGTTGGCCGCTGTTGCGGAACGTTGTTGTTGTTGCACCTGCTGCCTCTGACAAGAAACGAACTCGTACCTCGAGGAGCCCCTTCTTTGTATCTGATTCCTGTGCTCGTCTTGCAGGTACTCGTACCTGGAGCCACGATTGTATCCAATTGGGTGTTCGTCCACCGGTAGGCTACTGTACCTACGATGGATCACCGTGCCGCCACGGTTGGTCTCGTCGAGGTAGCAGTAACGATCGACGATCTCGGTGTTCCCGATCGGGACACCCTCGATCGTTCCTTGAAACGCGGGATTGCTCTGACCGCCGTTGCATTGTATCTGAAGGGGCGGCGGAGGTGGCGGTAGATCCTCGTTGCTCTGAAATTGCGGGGGCGGTGGCAGATCGCCGGTTTGATCGCCCGGAATGTACTCCGATTGCCGACAGAACGATGGATTCGTGTAACAGTGAACCGGCGCTGGCTCGGTGGTCTGTGCCATTTTCTACACTTCCCTTTTAACCTTGTCCCTCGTTTACTTTTCAATTCCCTTTTTACCGATCGTTTCGCGGCTAACACGACCGTGTTTGATTAATGTCTTTGGAACGAGTGGTTTTTACGCGGCGTGCGGTGGTTCCGAGCGGGCACGAGGCACTATATCTTGATAGTACGCGCGCGGCACTGGGACGTAAATGGATGACTCTCTATTAAGGCGCGCACGACGTTCGTCACGCGCATTTAGAGCTCCTTCCAGCGTTCATCGCACGAGTTACGGAGGAATCGGTCAGCCGAGTGTCTTTTTCTTCTCTCCTTCTTCTTCTTCCTTCTATTCTGTCCCTCAAGATCGATTCACGAGGATCACGAACGCGTTGCTGACGTAGGAAGGTGACGTCCAGGTTTCCAAGGAGAAAGTGATCGTTTGTACGATCGGCGAGATCACGCCTATCTCGGGATCCTGGTATCTCCTGCACATTTTCAGGCGATTCTCGACCGATTGGAATCGCGTACTCCTTTTCGTTCAACCTCTACTCTCTTTCGATCTCCCCTCCTTCGTTCTGTCGTCTCGGTGGTCGATTTCAAGTTGGAAAAGTTTCCAAGGATCTCGTCCAGGTTCCCAAAGAGTGGTGTGTCTTCGTTACGGGTCGGTTCGATGATTTCCAACGTGGCGCGAAAATCTTCCTCGAAACGTTCGCGAGTCCGTCGGGGCAAAGTCCACAAAGTCCAGTGCTGGAATTGCGTTCGGTCCGTGCACTACGGTTGCCTCCAACAAACTGCCACGCGAGTTCCCTTAGGAGCAGATGCACGAAGGGCGTTCCTTCGTGCGTTTCCAGCGGTCACGCGTGTATGTGTGCGAATGTGTGTGCGCTGGTACTACCTGAGGGGTTGTCAGAGGGTTCGTATAATACGGGCCTGGTGTCCTGTCACCGGGTGGGGGCCTTGTCACCTATAGTACGTTTCCTTCCAACGTTTTCCGTGTTCCCACTACCCTCGATAGTGTCTACTGGAATTTACACGGACGCATTTATGATGTATTCCCCCCGTTGGGTTTCTCTCGCGACATTTAAATTTTAAATCCCTGGTGAGATTAATTTCCGCTTTTTAAATAATCCCGCGCGGTTACAAGGTTCTTCGTTATTGACTTTGAAACGCGTGGGTTGGGTTAGGTGGTCCATGGTGTCGAAATATCGATAGGACGTGGAAACCAAGTCGATGTTTAAATCAGCTTGCTAACTCTTGAACGGTTTGATTTTCAGAACTGTGATTAATTGGTATGTAGGTTATGTGTCGAGAAAACGATACGTCAGGAGTTTGTTTCGTTGTATTGTTTAAATCCACGAATTGTATAATGATCAATGTGAATACTTTCGGTGAAGAGATTCTGTTCCCTCGTGTGCCACCATTTTGCGGAGTTAGGGAGTTGTATTCGACTCGTCAGCCGGAGTGTTTTCACAATTTTTCTTACTCTCGTCTACGAATCGTCAACTATTGGGTTGTTTGGAAAGTTATTACGTTTTTTTTTTTTTTTGGTGAAAATGAAACAAGATTTTCTCCATTATGGAAAACGAAATTACTTTCCGAGCAACCCGATATCTCACTTCCTTTTCAATATTTCTCTTCGAACACTGTACAGCGTAACACCTCTTGCTATAATAATTGTATTCAAGTAACTGGAATAAAATGAAAGAAATTATTGTGTTGCGTTGATAAACGAAGTAAAAGAAACTTATTTAAAAACTGTCGTTTCTCACGTTCTGCCATACTCCAGAAAAAGACAAACGAAGCAGGGTTGGAAAAGTTTGCTATTCGATATATAATTTAAATATTTATACACTCTACAAAAATCGTGTTTCATTTCCACCAAAGAAAAAAAAAAACGAAATGACTTTCAGAACAATCCAATAATTTATTTCATAATTATTTGTGTAAATTTTCAATGAAATTTTTCTTTCTCGAGGGACAGTCGGATCATTCGTCGTTGAACACTCGAATACGTAGAAGTAAACTACGAACGAGGACGTTACCGAGTGACGACTTTGAAGTGAAATTTCTATCCAAAGATCTATACCAGCGCGGTAAATTGGAACTACGTTTATTGCAAACGTTACGACGCGGAGGCCTCGTTATCCACGCGTGTGCGCGTGTGTATGCGTGTGCCGCGTAAGAACTCCAGTCGAGGGCACTATAGATAATTTTCTGGGCAGCTGCTGCGACCGTTGGGACGCGTGCCCCGATCGTAACAGCTGCTCCAACACAAACGCGTTTCGATCACAAACACGCTCTTTATCTTTCACTCTTCGTGCACCAAATACACTGTCTGTGCTCGTACGTACCGACGTACGCCTCGCTAACGGCCGAAAAGTCATTTTCGTGGAACGGGGAAGAACCCGATACGTACGAACGTGGATCACCGGGAACGCTCGCAGAGGGAGAAATCGTTGGAAAAATATAACGGCGGGGGACTTCAACGCTGGATCGGGACAGCTCGAAACGATCGGCTAGACCGCGCTGGAAACGATCCATTTGCACAAGAAGTGACCGGGGCTTTCATGCTCGAACGAATCGAATGATTTTTTCAGTTGAGACACTTGGGTGAACTGAAATGGTGGAATGCGTTACGGTGAAAATATGGAAATAATGAAATATTGGAGAATATTGAAAACGAAGGGACACGAAACGATACTTTCCTCGAGCATTCATATTCGATGGTTAATCTTTGAAATACGAGTAGTAGTAAGTAATCGTTGAAATACAATGGCTTTAGATGATCGTTGAAGGGTCTGGGTCCAAACGGACCCGTAATTTTATCTCGTGCGAATGTTTCGAATAAAAATTCGATTCTCGTATTGTACTTTTTTCAATTCTTGAGGAAAGTGACTGGGGCTTTCATGCTCGAGCGAATCGACCGATTTTTTCAGTTAAGACACTTGGGTGAACTGAAATGGTGGATTGCGTTACGGTGAAAATATGGAAATAATGAAATATTGGAGAATATTGAAAACGAAGGGTCACGAAACGATACTTTCCTCGAGCATTCGTATTCGATGGTTAATCTTTGAAATACGAGTAGTAGTAAGTAATCGTTGAAATACAATGGCTTTAAATGACCATTGAAAGGTCTGGGTCCAAACGGACCCGTAATTTTATCTCGTGCGAATGTTTCGAATAAAAATTCGATTCTCGTATTGTACTTTTTTCAATTCTTGAGGAAAGTGACTGGGGTTTCATGGTCGAGCGAATCGACCGATTTTTTCAGTTAAGACACTTGGGTGAACAGAAATGGTGGAATGCGTTACGATGAAAATATGAAAATAATTCAATATTGGAGAACATCGAACAGAGATCGAGAACGAAAGGTTCACAAAATAATACTTTCCTCGAGTATTCGTATTCGGTGGTTAATTTTTGAAATTTTTGAAAGTGTTTTGAAGGGTCTGGGTCCAAATGGACCCGTAATTTGATCTCGTGCGAATGTTTCGAATAAGAATTCGATTCTCGTATTGTACAATTTTCAATTATCAAGAAAAGTTGTGCTAATGGTACAATCGAAGGAGGTAAATCTCTCTTCGGGTCTGAAAAGACCCAGGTGCGACAAGACAAGGGTCAAGTGAGTATTCGTGTCGAGGTACGTCGATTTCTTGATTTATTTCCGGAGACACTATAAGATTTTTCGGTACGAAGTTTTCGCAAGGTATTTATCCACGTTTATACTAGATTCACGATTTTTTTGGAACGAAAATAATCAAAATTGCAGGAGTTGTACAATCTTAGGTGAAGCGTGTTTTGAGAAACTGGTCCGAGTGGATGACGCGATTCCTCTCGTTCTGCTTATGCGACACGAAAACACCAAACGGTGTCTCGATCGACACGAAAGTATGTCAAAAACAATTTCGAGAATTTAAAAAAAATTGAGGCTTTTAAAGTTCGAATATTAATATCTTTGTGTCTTTTTCGCTCTTAGCGTACTGGAAAAAATAGAAAAAGCCATCAAATATTAATATAGTATTCGAGGTTCTACGTGGTAAAGGAATATCTGCTGAAGATTCTCTCGAAATTTGAAGTAAATCGGTCGTTTTGAACTCGAGATATACCGTCAACCAGTTACAGAAATGCAGATTCGAGAAAAACGCGTTTAAAGTTTTCCTTATGCACGCACCGAGCCGTGCACTGCACTTTTTGAACGCCTGTAGTTTCGTTAATTTTACGAATTCATGGAAATCCTTTCCCACGAAGATTTTCGAAGTCAGCTGCCACGAGAAAATTGAAAAATTGAAAAATCGATCTTTTCGAAATTCTAAATCGAAATACCCGATGAAAGTACGTTCCGCTTCGTTCGAACGAATTTGTAAAAGTATGCGTGTCGTGTCATGGACGATGTACTCGGTGCAACGAATTTCAAATGAAGGAAATTTAGTCCGATTTATTCCAACGATAACATCCTCCGTTAAACGACGGTACTGACGTCGTCGTTCGCGGAATTGCGATCGTTGGCTACGAAAGTGAAGCATACTTTCCGCTCGAACGATTTATCAACGGAGAATTTTGTTCCGGAACAACGAGAAAGTCCACTTTCCTCTTTTCTTGTCTCGACGAGGGGTCGACGTGCATTTCGCTTTCGATTTTTATCAGTCTTGGCCCTTTTATCGTTCTTTCGAACTCTTCCCGCAGGAGTGCTTCGCGTTCGATAGTCGTTGACTCGACCCTGTACCAACCCTCTTAATACTAATAGTTTAGGCGACCACGGAGGGACCGTGCTTATGTAATTTGATCTTGCTTGTACAAATATTTTGAATAAATTATTTTATCGTACCTCCATCAATTTCTAAGGAAAACTGTATTAACGATACATAATTACGCGATGAAAAAGTCTCAAACGGAATCATAATTCGACCATATTTACACAAATATTTCGAATAAAAACTCCATTATTTCTATTTGCACCTTGTTTCATTTTTAAGGAAATTGTACTAATGGTATAATTGAACGTTGTAAAAGTTTCTTTGGGTCCAAGTAGATCCATTATTTGAAATCCTTGCAGAAATGTTTCAAATCAATTTTCCATCATTTCATTGTACGTTTCTTAATTTTTCAGAAAAGCTGTATTAACGATACAATTGAACGATATAAAAATTCCGTTAATTCATCGTATTTTTTTTTAATTTCTAAGAAAATTTGTATTTACGACGGATATAATTAAACGGTAAAAGAGTTTCTCTGGGTCCAAATAGACCCATAATTCAATCTCAAACATCTCAAATAACAATTCCATTACTTCCTAGTACCTTTTTGAATTTCTAAGGAAATTTGTATTTACGACGATATAATTGAACGGTATAAAAGTTTCTCTGGGTCCAAATAGACCCATAATATGACCTCAAACATCTTAAATAAAAATTCTATTACTTCCTAGTACCTTCTTGAATTTCTAAGAAAATTTCTATTTACGACGATATAATTAAACGGTAAAAGAGTTTCTCTGGGTCCAAATAGACCCATAATTCGACCTCAAATAAAAATTCCATTACTTCCTAGTACCTTCTTGAATTTCTAAGAAAATTTCTATTTACGACGATATAATTAAACGGTAAAAGAGTTTCTCTGGGTCCAAATAGACCCATAATTCGACCTCAAACAAAAATTCAATTACTTCCTAGTACCTTTTCGAATTTCTACGAAAATTTCTATCTACGACGATATAATTGAACGGTATAAAAGTTTCTCTGGGTCCAAATAGACCCATAATTCGATCTCAAACATCTCAAACAAAAATTCCATTACTTCCTAATACCTTCTTGAATTTCTACGAAAATTTGTATCTACGACGATATAATTGAACGGTATAAAAGTTTCTCTGGGTCCAAATAGACCCATAATTCGATCTCAAACATCTCAAATAAAAGTTCCATTAGGAACTTCTATTCCATTAGGAATCCTAGTACCTTTTTGAATTTTGTACGAAGATTTGTATCTACGACGATATAATTGAAGCAACGGTGTTTCTGGGTCCGAGGAGACCCATGCACGGTAGAACGAGGGGTCAAAATCGAGAAACGTCGTGCGTGGATGCCGTCGGAGATCGAGATTCGGAAAACACGGTGCTCGCACGTGCGTAGTCATTTACGTGACACGCGTCGAAACGCGTGTCGTCTCGTTTCTCTTTTGTCGGTCGTTTGAACCCGTGCTCCGGCAATGAGTCATCGAACCTTTTTCCATTGTCAGTTCGATGTTCGCGCGGCACTGCGGTATCCGCGGGCCACTGAACCGTTCAATTATTTGCGTAGACCGAGGTGGAAGGTCAAATTAAATTTTGCATGGAAGTTGTCGCCCCGTCTGCGAGCTTTTTCATCGCGTACACCCCTGTGCAAAAGTATCAGGAGTTGGGTTCCACTCGTCGAATGTGAATCTGAAATTGTTGTAAAATTGTCGAAAGAAATGGAAGAAACATTGCGTAAAAGAATCTCTTCTGTGCAAAAGAAGTGGGGAACTATTACACGTGGACACGTTGAAACAGAATATTAAAAATTTGCGTTGCTGACGAAGAAAGAATTTCTTTCTACAGGTATAATGCAATAATTTGAATATTTGAATATAATTCAAAGAACTTTACGTTGAGAATTTTATTCTTCTGGAAACTATTTCTTTTTTAACGAAATTTTAGCTAAGTCTTTGGATAAAAAGAAACACAAATGGAATATCCTCTTCCGCGTAAAACAATTTTTTAAAGATATTTTTGACGACTTTGTTTCTTCGTGAGATATTCAACCGTATCGAGATAAAATGGACGTTTTGTGTACGAGGTTATAAATTTACCAAATTGTATTGTAATTCTTGTAAATTATTTAAAATTTTGATTCGTGTAAATATCCTTCGTTGCACCGATAAAAAGTCATTTCGTCTGCGTTGACGAAAAGAGTGTCTAACCATTGAATCGTGGAAAATGATAAAAATTGAGAATTAAAAATAAAAGAAATCCATACGCCCAACTATAACCCATGCTATGTGGATTATGAATCATTGCTTTTTCATTTTGGACAATACTGTCCTTGGACATCTGTTCTCCAAATGTTGGCCAAGTAGCTCCACGTGATTAGGCATAAGAAAATTAAAAATTTTTCAATAGAATTTAATCCCTGAACATCTCTGACAACAATTCTAACGAAAGCTATCGAGTTCTACATAGCTATCGTAAAATTCAAAATTTTTAATAAAATATAATCGTTGAACACCTTTTCCAGCAATTCCAGCGAAACAGTTCCACGAGATTGGCTCCAACCATCGCAAAATTCAAAATTTATAAATAAAATTTAGTAAATTATCAATTTACACTTTCACCTAAAAATAAAGTTACCAGAAATCGCGTCCAATTGTCGCAAAAAATTGTTTCTTACACTTTCAAAGATACCTAAATACCCACTATTCGTCTTTCGAATAAATTTGAACTGTTTATATACTCACCATGAAACATAAAATATAAAATGCACATTGGTAAGAGTCACTCGAGTAATCTAAAGTTTATTTCATACCTGTATATTTTTTACACGACAAATACGATCGTAAACAAGATTTATAATAGAATTGAACCTTGGTCGTTTACCAGCTCGTCACCAGGGATTTACCCATTCCGGATAATTGAAATCGCAGGTAAATACCTGGATTACAGCTATTATTCACCGAATGTCCCAAATACGGTACCTTTCTCGTTTCTGGTAGCCATTCGGCTCTAAAATGAGTCCTTCGGTTTGTTCTTCGTACGGTTAAACTGTGTCTTTATAACACACAATTGAGTCGAGTCGAGGGTTAGCAACCCGTAACAAACTTTATTAATCCTCCTTTTAATTGCTTTGTCGATAGTGAGCAACCGGGTACCATAATTATTATGCCGGTTATTAGAATCGACTCGCAAGTCGTCCTCGTTGGGAATTATTCGTTGGTAGTTGAATTGTGCATCGACCCTTTGTCGTAGAGAAAAACGGTGGTAAACTCACCTTTGTATTATTGTTTAGCAACAGCTTAGCTAAAAGGTCGAGTGCCGAGCCTATGTGTTTCCACTGAGAAGAATAAAGGTTAGCGCGATCCTTCGCGAGGATTCTGGGATTAGGTTCGTTCGTACTCCCGATGTTGGCTTCGTGGCAAAATAATATTTACAACGAGTATCCACTCTGTAAATATTTGTCGTTGTCGAAGTATTTTCGATCGTGAGATGTTAGGGATGGATGAATGAATTTAAGGGAGTTAGGATTCGAAATAAAATATGGACCTTTTTAATTTAAAATTAATATATATACATATATGTATGTATGTGTGTGTATTTGTATGTATTGGTTAGGGTGACTTCGAAAAATTATTAAAAGAGAAAAAAACACGATAATCAAATAAATACGTAAAAGTCATAAAAAGTAAAATGAAAAATAACACATAAAATATAAAATGCATTTTGGCAAGTGTCACTTAAGTAATCTAAAGTTTATTTCATACCTGTATATTTTTTACACGACAAATACACTTTTCACACAAATTTCACTTTTTACACTATTTTAAACGTACAATTTTTTTCGGTACGATACGTTAAAATGGTCGATGCGTTTTACACTCTTTGCAGCGTGAGATTCTTCGAGATTAACGATGAGACATAAAGAGACGTTCTTTTCGCGAGGAAAACTTGTCCATCGATCATTTTTCCCGTTATTGCTTTCCTTCGACGGAGTGGAAACAATAATAACCGTGTCGTCACCCATTGGGAATCTTTCTAGTTGATATTTACACCGTTTTCTCTCTCTCGTTGTATCTTCTCGATTTACAAGAGTAATACTTTCGTTGCACATAGGAATAATTATTTCGCCGGTTTCGAAATTGTTTACGGAATACAATCGTTGTACTGTGTTTGCTAAGAAACAATTTCCAGAGAACACGAAATTATTTTCCCATTCTAGAAATAATCTACATTCGTGTACCACCAAGTAAACAAATTTCGACACAAATTTCCACTGTTATTCATTTTCAAAGAAGCATCGATACTTGCTATCGTTACTATCGCTATCGTTGTTATTCAATTACCACAAAACTACGGCTCTTGTAATTTTAGCGTTAAATTATAAGAGTTGCACAATCACTGGAACCTCATACGCGAAGAAAATCTCCACTATTCTCAAAACGGTAACGTTTCGTGACCAAGCTGCCGTTTTTCCCCAAGAAACGTAATGTCTTCGCCAACAGAGACCTGCAAGAATGATAAAAATTGATAAAAATCCTTTCCAACGAGTGTTCTTCCAGCCTGAAAAGAATGCTGGTGCACGAACGGTTAACGCGTGTAAACGCGTTGCATTTTTCCGTATCTAAGTGTGACATCGTTCCGCGAGCGCGGAAAATGGCGCGAAGAAGGCTTAAAGCCGCGCGAAGGTTCGTCTATACGTCGCTGTTGTCCCTTTCACTGGGAACCGACCGCGTGGGAGGCCTGTTCAGGATCTCGTAGCAATTTCAACCCGAACTAGTCTTCGTTCGTGGCTCAGTCTCCGTCGTAGTCTCTCGGTTGATTCAACCATTCTTTCAAATTTCGAGGGAAAAGGTTTCACGAACGTCGAGACTCCATCTCCGTTTCTTGGAGTTGCGGAGGACTGGGTGTCTCGTGGGATGGTGTTGAAAATGTTCGAAAATGTGTTCGTGAACAGTTGGTTGAAATCGTTCGGTGTATCGAGTGTTGAGAAACATTCCGCGCGCGACCTTCGACGATCTTAACACGGTGCTAATGACAGCGTGACCATCGTTGTCGAACGTCTTCGATCGACACCTATTCGTCTTTGTTTTCGTTGGAGGTTAGTGCGCGTAAGAGTACCGCGAGATTGTTGGACGAGAGATCGATCGGGACAACGAACTATTTATCATCGATGTGGAATCGAGATTGGTCGTTAATCCGATCGGTGATTTCCCAAGAGATCGAAAAGCATCGGGAGTTGTGTAGGTTTGTAACGCGATGGAGGGGCACGGTGTGCAAGAAATCGGGTGAAAAGATCGTCTGAGAAAAGTCGAGCGACGGCGAGCACCGGTACACACGCGTGCGAGACATCGCTTCGCAATCGAGGATCGGGTTGCGCAATATTCGGTCGCGGTCGGGAAAAAGAAGGAGGAAGGAAGAAAAAGAAGAGGAAGAAGAAGAAGAAAAAGAAGAAGAGAGGAAGAGGAAGGAGGAGGGGTAGGTGGAGGAGGTGGTGGAAGGTTGAAGCAACGACGACGCGTCGGTTTGTTAAACTTGTTCACCGTTCCGCGTTCACGCTCATTGGATACGGCCCCGGTGGGCCGAGAGAGCCTCTTCTTCTTCCTCCCTCGGTTTTCGTCCTCGTTCTATTGTTACGAGCGAGGATTGCACAACCGCGCCGAGAGTCACGAAGAAATCCACGCGACGGAGGGACGAAGATTTCAATTAAGCCGTTGCGGTTAGCATAATTGGCCCGGCTCCGGCTGCTCCCTTCTGCTACCGCCCGGAAATTATTGAAGACTCTTTTCTGGATTAACGCGGAGGTATCGTGGGTAGCGAAACCAGTACCGATTCACCGCGAGAATCAACGAGTTCTTCCTCCTCGACGTTACCGAGTTTTCGCGACCGTTTCCGACCCTGTTCGCCGCGCATCCGCGTCTCGACGTTCTTCACGGTATTGTTCTGGACGCTGTCCCACTGACGCTGTCTTCAACGCTGTTCCGCTGACGCTGATTTCAAAGTTGTTCCACTGACGCTGTTCTCGATACTGTTGTGGACGCTGCTCCACTGACGCTGCTTTCAGAATTGTTCCACTGACGCTGTCTTCAACGCTGTTCCGCTGATGCTGATTTCAAAGTTGTTCCACTGACGCTGTCTTCAACGGTGTTCCACTGACGCTGTTCTCGATACTGTTGTGGACGCTGCTCCACTGACGCTGCTTTCAAAGTTGTTCCACTGACGCTGTCTTCAACGGTGTTCCACTGACGCTGTTCTCGACACTGTCGTGGACGCTGCTTTATCGACGCTGTTTCACTGACGCTGCTGTCAAAGTTGTTCCACTGACGCTGTCTTCAACGCTGTTACACTGACGCCGATTTCAAAGTTGTTCCACTGACGCTGCTGTCAAAGTTGTTCCACTGACGCTGTTGTCAAAGTTGTTCCACTGACGCTGTCTTCAACGCTGTTACACTGACGCTGTCTTCAACGCTGTTCCACTGACGTACCAAAGGCTGTTTTACTGTTATTTTAAACTCTGTTCCAATGACGCTGTTCTCAATGCCGTTTTAATAACGCTGCTCTCAATGTTGTCATAATGCCGCTATTACACTGACGCTATTGTCATAATAATGCTGTTCCAATGACGCTGTTTCAATGACGCTGTTCTCAATGCTATTCCATCAACATTGTTTCACCGACATTGTTCTCGACGTTATTCTACCGACGCTATTCTCGAGGCTGTTCCACTGACATTGTTCTCAACGTTGTTCTACTGACGCTGTTTTACCGACGCTGTCCCACAGACGCTGTTCTACTGACACCGTTCTAACAACGCTGTTCCATCACCGATGTTCCACTGACGCTGTTCCATCAGCGACATTCTACTGACGCTGTTCCATCAGCGAATGTTCCACTGACGCTGTTCCGTCAGCGATATTCTCCTGACGCTGTTCCATCAACGATGTTCCACTGACGCTGTTCCATCAGCGACATTCCACTGACGCTGTTCAATCAGCGATATTCTCCTGACGCTGTTCCATCATCGATATTCTCCTGACGCTGTTCCATCAGCGATATCCTCCTGACGCTGTTCCATCAGTGATATTCTACTGACGCTGTTCTACCCTCACCGTTCTAACGACACCGTTCGAAAAACGATGTCCTCCTGACGCTGTTTCCGTTGCTCAACGTTCCCCACGATGTTCCACTGACGCCGCTCCCAACGTTGCCCTCAGCGTTAACCTACCGACGCCGTTCCTACGACACGCTGACCGGCGTGTCACCCGGTACATTTCGTTCACGGTCAAGTGCCTTTTATTCCGAAGCAACAGGAAACGGGCGAGCAATTTCCGTTGGAGGGAACCAGGCCAGGATACCTCGATTACGTGCGCGCGGTGTCTGGGAAATTTAATGGCATCGGCGATGCGTTGCCGCGCGCCAGGTGCGGTGAACTTCTCGTCGTTGGTAATATCGAACATTTTCTATTCCCGCCCCAATTAGCCTCGTTCCTTCCGCGGCTAGCACCGCGTTCAAGCCGAGTTACGTAACACCGTCACCGAATCGTACAACCATGGAGAACGTGTACGTGATAAAGGTGAAAACCAAGCCACCGTTGTCCTCGCTCTATCCGTCGGAGCGTCGTTACTCAGCTTCGACAGTGGGCGGTCTGTCTTTCGTTCATTTCGGTCTTGGGGCACTGTCTTTGCTACTGGGTAGCCTCGCTCTGTCCATCCAAGGACCGATACTGTCGGTCGCGTGTCTGGTCCCGTTCGTGACGGGTCTGCTCGCCTGGCGACGTTGGTACATCGATCGTAACATCGCCATCTTCTTCTACGGTAGCCTGTTCTCCCTAGTAGCGGCGATTCTTTGCTTCGTGGCCACGGTGTTCGATATCGCGGCTGCTGCCGAGAACACAACTGGATCCCTGTGGTCTCTCGAGAAGATTCTCGAGCAACCACGGGGTCGTTCCCACTTGGACGTACATCCGGTTAACGACACATCGAACAACGAGACCGGGTTACTCGACGGGGACATCCTCGAGGCGAGCAATTTCAACGCTCCTACGCCAGGGATAGTGATCGACAACATGTCCAATATATCCGGATACATTCTTAGAACCACGACCAACACCTCCACACCGATTATCGAGGAATTCGAGACTTCGAGGGATTACGGTACGACCGAAGTGTCTATGGTCGCGGACAACTTGCAATCGGTTAACGTCACAGAGGAATCCTTGGAGAGCATCAAGAGCAGGGTGATGTCCTTCTGGCAGAAGAACTATCGCGACGCTTCTCACGCGAAGATCCTCCTCACGGTGAACGTGTTGGTCGCCTCGCTTTTGGAGGCGTTTTGGTCCGCTTTGAGCGCCAGGATCGCGTTGCGCGGGATGTTGAACCGGTTGCCGGAATCGGGCTACGCCAATGGCGGACGTTCGAACTCGGAACGAGTTTTGGCGGGAAAGAGGAAGCCACCGGCTCCCAGGCCCGATATATTGGATCACGATCGACGACTATCGGACAGCTTGCAGAATTTGAACGCGTTGCACGGTCTGAGGAACTCCGGACCGGGCTTGCCCTTACCGGAATCCAGTAGGGAGTTCAGGGAAAGGGTGGAGAGATTCCTGGCGAATCAAGCTGCCCACAGGAACGTCGAGGGATCTTGCTCTTGAGATTTGGGGGGAAGAGAGGATTGATTCAAGAGGGATAAACGTTTACACGAAAGTGATTCTTCACCATTTTTTTTTCAAACTCCATGGAATCTTCTCGTCACTTTTCTTTGATATTTTGAGACGTCAGTTTGTCTTTTCTTTTTTGGTAGAATTTGTCTTTTCTTTTTTGGTAGAATTTGTCGAGTTTTCGTGAAGCAATAAATGTTATTCTCCGTGGACCTTCCTATTAGTAGGTCTGGTATTATTTTACGTCGATCTGGAGTAAATAATCGAACGGAGTTTTCTTTTAATCGAATCACGGGTCGTGATTGAAAATATTTGAAATCAACGGTTAGAGACGGTTATGGTGTTTCTCTGGATATTTTCAGAGGTGTTTGTATATTTATGGACATAGTGTTTTATATTTGCAGGCTGTTTTCGATCTCGGTACACCTCACGAACATAGTTGCGGGGACGATGATTTTCAATGTGTGGATTTTTATATATGGAGAGTTTAAATATTAATTCGATAACGATAACAGTGACAGATGATAATAGCTATGAATTTTCCATATTTTTGCTACGGTGGATAACGCGTGTAAATTCTACGAAATATATATATATATAGTTTAATTTAGAAATTAATTCTACAATGGTGACAAAGACAAGTGAAAATAGTTATAGATACGATAATTTCTGCGCTATGGATTTTTTGCTATTGAAAACAATGCGTATAAATTATACGAAAAATATATAGTTTAATTTAGAAATTAATTCTACAATGGTGACAAAGATAAGTGAAAATAGTTGCAGATACGATAATTTCTGCGCTATGGATTTTTTCCTATTGAAAACAATGCGTATAAATTCTACGAAAAATGTATAATTTAATTTAGAAATTAATAGAATAATGGTAACAGCGAAAAATAAAAATAGTTATGTAACGAATGGTTATAGAAACGATGATTCCTATGCTGCAAATTTTCGTGCGACATCTGTGAAGTCTACGAAGAATATATAGTTTAATTTAGAAATTAATACGATGACGGTAATAGCGACAAATAAAAATAGTTATGTAACGAATGGTTTTAGAAACGATGATTCCTATGCTGCAAATTTTCGTGCGACATCTGTGAAGTCTACGAAGAATGTATAGTTTAATTTAGAAATTAGTACGACAATAATAACGACAGATGAAAACAATTATAAGGACGTTCGCTGCACTACGGATTTTCCATATTTTTGCTATTGCGAATAACACTTGTAAATTGCATGTGAAATATACAAATTATTTTCCAACTGGTGGTACGACTCGAAAAGGGGTGAATCTTTTTGCAAAAATAAATCGAATACTTAGACTGACATTTTTTTTGCACGAAACTACGCATCCGAATAAATCAATCTTCTTGCAAAAATAAATCGAATAATTAGACTGACATTTTTTTGCACGAAACTACGCATCCGAATAAATGAATGTAAAAGAGTACGCGTGCAATTACATAACACGATCTCACGCCTACGTTTAATAAAAATCATTGCAAATATACTACATCGCTGCTCGGATTTGTAGGTAATTTCATCGTTTAGTTCATAAAGGACGAACAATGTTTGAAAATTTCTAATCCTTGTATTATATTTCTGGCATTATTTTCCAGAGTTTTTCTTTCCTTTTTAAATAAAAGAGCAATTTTCATACAAGAACAATCCGTTTGGACTGACCATGACCGGAAGTTCGAATCGAGGACGATAACAAGTCACAAGATTGATAATGTTTATAAATACGAACAGAAATTAATCTATGGTATAGACAAGTACACGTAGATAATTATTCGAAGAATTGTTTACTTGGAATTATTCGAGAACGAAGCTTTTTAATTATTCGAGAAAATCGCGTTCTATATTTTCCATTTATTTTTTGGGTAAAGCGTAGATTCATTCTTTTTTTGTCCAACTATCAGTTTGGCAACACTCTTGTATTTTATAATTAATACGATAACGTTAATAACGACAAGAGAACGTCCAGAGGGACCGTGATTTCTGAGCTACAAATTTTTTGCATTCACTATGTACGTTAATGTTCATAACGCGTGAAAATGTATGCTGAATATATTTCAGAAATTAATACCGTAACGTTAACAACGACACGTGAAAATACCTAAAAGGGTGATGATTTCTACGATATAGATTTCCTGCACTGATGATGACATCGATAACGCTTGAAGTGTGCAGTATACAGGGTGTTTTTACTAACTAGAAACAATAAAATATTTTGCACAGGATTCAAGTTGTACGAGAAAAAGTTCTTACAAAAATTATTCGATACAAAAGCAGAAAGTGCTGTAAATATTTTTTATTCGGGTAGTGTAGTAAGACATACTTTAAAATCGATTTTTCTTTAATAGAACCAGAAAAGACTGAAACTTTATACCAAATCACTCTTCGATGAACTTTCTTTCAACAGATTCGATTTCTGTTCTTTTCAAGACAACAGTAACAATCTTCAAATCAACACTTTGCTATAAATTCAATTCTAAACCTTTCAATTATACGGTAATAATTTTTGAAAGAACATTTTTTTCCAAAATCAATTCTGTACATTTCAAATATATAGTAATAATTTTTAAACACACCTCCTTCTTGTAACTTCAATTCCGTACCTTTCAACTACACAGTAATAATTTCTTAAAGAACATATTTCCCCCAAAATCAATCCTGTACTGTTCAAGCATACAATAGTCAATTTTTGAAAGAACATTTTTTTCCGAAATCAATTTTGTATATTTCAAACATATAGTAATAATTTTTAAACACACCTCCTTCTTGTAACTTCAATTCCGTACCATTCACCTACACAGTAATAATTTCTTAAAGAACATATCTCCCCCAAAATCAATCCCGTACTGTTCAAGCATACAATAGTCAATTTTTGTAACAATTTTTGCTACAACTAGAATTCTGCACGAGATGTTCCATTTATTTCACCATACGAGAACACCCTGTACACTTCGAATTGATACGTTAATTTGAACTATTCTTTCAACAGAGACACGTTTCCATAGATGAAATCCTCGAGTAACAGTCCCCCTTGGAATAATTCGTTAATACCTCACGATCGTAAGGTCATCGATAATGCGAATCGATTATGCAACGAAAGTAATAAACGTCTACGCAGCGTATACTGCTAATTTCCTTCGTCCACGGCTACGTTAATTGACCCGAAGCGATAGAAACGTACCGTAGAGCTTGCTGGGGAGTAATTTGTATTTAAACAACGTCCCGCGAAGTCGACCGCGATTGCAACAGAGTGGTGCACATATAGAAGCGGTCGATTCGGCCGCGCAATTGGGTACAGTTAAAGAACGGTAGTTATTTACGAGTAGTGTTCGTTCCACGAGATCGTATCGGCCGCGACACCATCCTGGAAAACACTTAATTACAATTTATTATGATTCGGTCGGAGCGTTCCGTCGCTACCGTTAATTAAAACGCTTCGACCGAATAACGTCGAGATCCTCTTCAACTGGAGTAGATCCCATCTTGAGGGACGCGCAGCGTTGCCCGCGTGAACGACAACCGTGTAAATTCGGTCGTTTCTCGCAATTAGTCGGCAATTACGTGCTCGTGGAAACAACGATAAACGGAGCCCTCGTCCGTGACCGATTCTACTCTTCGTTGCGTCAGAAATCGAAACGTTGCGGTCGATACATCGATCGAGATACCGGGGAGAGGGTAGGATGTGGTGGAGTGTTGTTTTTTAATTTTATCAATGAAGGATACTAGGTTGTTCGATAAGTACTGTTCAATGTAGTACTGTTCGATAGGTTTTGACGTTCGGTAAAATTAATGGAAGATACTAGATTGTTCAATAAGTTTTGCTGTTCGATAAAATTGATGAAGGATACTAGGTTGTTCAATAAGTACTGTTCAATGTAGTACTGCTCAATAGGTTTTGTCGTTCAATAAAATTAATGGAAGATACTAAGTTGTTCAATAAGTACTGTTCAATGTAGTACTGTTCAATAGGTTTTGTCGTTCGAGAAAATTAATGAAAGATACTAGATTGTTCAGTAAGTACTGTTCAATAAGCTTCGTCGTTCGATAAAATGAATGAAAAATACTAAGTTGTTCAATAAGTACTGTTCAATGTAGTACTGTTCAATAGGTTCTGTCGTTCAATAAAATTAATGGAAGATACTAGATTGTTCAATGTAGTAATGTTCAATAAGTTTTGTCGTTCGATAACATTAATGAAAGATACTAAGTTATTCAATAAGTACTGTTCAATGTAGTACTGTTCAATAGGTTTTGTCGTTCGATAACATTAATGAAAGATACTAAGTTGTTCAGTAAGTACTGTTCAATGTAGTACTGTTCAATAGGTTTTGTCGTTCGAGAAAATTAATGAAAGATACTAGATTGTTCAGTAAGTACTGTTCAATAAGTTTTGTCGTTCGATAAAATTAATAGAAGATACTAGGTTGTTCAATAAGTACTGTTCAATGAATCGATCGAGATACAGAGGAAAGGTTAGAATGCAATGGAAGATTTTCTTTTAATTTTATTAATGGAAGATATTAGATTGTTCAATAGGTTTTGTCGTTCGATAACAGTAATGAAAAATACTAAGTTGTTCAATAAGTACTGTTCAATGTAGTACTGTTCAATAGGTTCTGTCGTTCGATAAAATTAATGGAAGATACTAGATGGTTCAATAAATACTGTTCAATAAGTTTTGTCGTTCGATAAAATTAATGAAGAATACTAGGTTGTTGAATAAGTACTGTTCAATGTAGTACTGTTCAATAGGTTCTGTCGTTCAATAAAATTAATGGAAGATACTAGATTGTACAATGTAGTGCAGTTCAATAAGTTTCGTCGTTTGATAAAATTAATGAAAGATACTATTAGGTTGTTCAATAAGTATCGTTCAATGTAGTACTGTTCTACATCTACTGTCGATAAGTTTAACGAACAACAAAACTTATCGAACTGTACTACATTGAACAGTACTATTCAAGTTTTATCGAACGACGAGATTTATTGAACAACCTGTTACATCGTTTTGGCAATTACGTGTTCGTGGAAACAACAATAACCGAAGTTTTATATATATGATGTGTTACACATATTCGATATACATGCACACGTTGAACACGTTACTATCTTTTAAGTGTCATATCACACAGGATGTCCCATTTAAGTTAAACACGAAACGAAGTATCTCGTAGGCAACGAATTAAAAAAATATTCTAACACATGTTGTAAATACATTTTTAAAAATTCAAAGTATCATTTTCAGGACATTTTCGACACCATTCTCGACCAAATTGCGAATAATCGATACATCGAAAGTACTCGTAAATAACTTGATCAGTCACTGACGTATTTGTCAGAAATCTCACGTACTTATCGGACAAGCTCATCAAGGTGGTTGTCGCACTCGTTCATTGTTTCGTACAGTCGAACTTGAACATACAAGCACGAAATTTACAATGGAAACGTCTCGTTTTTACATTGTTCGATCGTTAATCGATCGATCCAGATTACGCGAAACTAATGTTACGTAGAATGAGGCTGTGGCTCTCGTACGCGGGCATACGTGTTGCGAAAGTTCAACGATCGTGCCGCCTGTTGCGAAATCTCATAATCTGATATTGGCCAACGCGGAGAGCGCGGGAGTTCACCAAGAAAATTGCTGACAATAGCGTCGGCCGTTATAGATCCCGCATTCCTCGTTAAATGCTTACCTGGGCGTGTTTCTGTGACATATCGAGCGCGATATAATCGTCGACCGAAGAGAACAATTAGCCGCCCCGCTTTTATGCACCGTCACTTTAATCGAGGACCGTACGAAACGTTTTCACGATGAATTACAAATGGTTAGTTAATAGTGGCTAGATTTTACTAACTGGTCGAAATTACTGTTGTTGATTGATTTTAGAATGAAATTTATTTTAAGAAGTTATTTTTGTTTAGAATTTTTATTTCGATTTTACTCGGAATTTGAAAAGGAAACTATAAACGTTTTCGAGTGTGGATTAGGGGAGACGTGTTTACCAATACTTAAACTGTATATAATTATTTTTCTAAATCGAAAATAATAAAAATTGCACGAACTGCTTATAACCGAATAAAAAATTTTGATAATGAAGGAAATAGCGACACTTTGAAGTTTAAATATGGTTTTTTTGTTTTATCGAGTTTGTAACGTTTTGAAAAAATATAAAGGAATGAACAGTTTTTAAAAATATATTCTTCAAGGGAAGATAATGAAAAGAAAATCGATTTTTTTTTTTAAATTCTAGACAAGAATACCATACTTAAATTCCATAGGATATTTTCAAAAGACGTTGTGACCTTTTCTATTATATAGATAATAAATTCGATAAATTTTATCGAACGTCAAAACTTATTGAACAACCTATTACTATACTGTTCAATAAATTTGATCGAACGACGAGACTTATTGGACAACCTAGTATAATCAATTTACAAGTTTCTCTTTTCCCTTGATTATTGATTTTTCTGAAAACACATACGAGGAATACTTTAATGTAAATCTATCGGCAGTTTTAATGTTAAGAGAGACTCGCGTGTCTCGAAGCAACAGGAATCCTCGTTGAGCATCGTTGAATTGCTCCGAAACGTTTCAAGACCGAGATTCGAACGCTCGTTGTTAATTGTGCCACATCGTTGTACAAAGTTCAATCACCGGATTAACCTCTCGTGTTACGAGTCGCGTACCCGCGTTATCCCCGATTTCTTCCTTCGATGTGTATTTCATTCTGCGAGAAGAACGTTTTACGGATTAATGATCAAGAAGGAGGGGATCTAGCTTTGATTTTTCAAGAGAGTATCGATTTTCGATTGGGAAGCTTTTCGAAAAGGTTAAATATTTGAAAATATATATCTGGAGTTCTATTTTGGAATTGGACGAAAAAAGAAAATTATTAGAAAATTTATTTTATAAATTATTATGCATAAATTATACGTTTTATGATCAAGGAGGAGGGGATCTAGCTTTGATTTTTCAAAAGAGTATCGATTTTCGATTGGGAAGCTTTTCAAAATAAAAGAAATATATTTGAAAATATATTTCTGGAGTTCTATTTTGGAATTGGATGAAAAAAGAAAGTTAGAAAATCTATTTTATAAATTATTATACATAAATTATACGTTTTATGATCAAGGAGGAGGGGATCTAGCTTTGATTTTTCAAAAGAGTATCGTTTCTCGATTGGGAAGCTTTTCAAAATAAAAGAAATATATTTGAAAATATATTTCTGGAGTTCTATTTTGGAGTTTGACGAAAAAAGAAAATTATTAGAAAATCTATTTTATAAATTATTATACATAAATTATACGTTTTATGATCAAGGAGGAGGGGATCTAGCTTTGATTTTTCAAAAGAGTATCGTTTCTCGATTGGGAAGCTTTTCAAAATAAAAGAAATATATTTGAAAATATATTTCTGGAGTTCTATTTTGGAGTTGGACGAAAGAAGAAATTATTAGAAAATCTATTTTATAAATTATTATACATAAATTATACGTTTTATGATCAAGGAGGAGGGGATCTAGCTTTGATTTTTCAAGAGAGTATCGATTTTCGATTGGCAAACTTTTCAAAATAAAAGAAATATATTTGAAAATATATTTCTGGAGTTCTATTTTGGAGTTGGACGAAAAAAGAAAATTATTAGAAAATTTATTTTATAAATTATTATACATAAATTATACGTTTTATGATCAAGGAGGAGGGGATCTAGCTTTGATTTTTCAAAAGAGTATCGTTTCTCGATTGGGAAGCTTTTCAAAATAAAAGAAATATATTTGAAAATATATTTCTGGAGTTCTATTTTGGAGTTTGACGAAAAAAGAAAATTATTAGAAAATCTATTTTATAAATTATTGAGCAGGATTTCGTGTTGATCCTTCGAGGAAGTACTGCACTGTGGAAAGTTTCTCTAAAAGCTAAATTGTTTGAAAATATATAAATTTCAACTTAAATGGTCAAGATGTATCGATACGCAAGAAACTTCACAAATTTCACAAACGAACGTTTCAAATTTTGCCCAATTCTCGAATACACTTGTTTCCCGGTGTTTCATTTATTACATCGAAAGATCCAAAAGTGAAACGTATAAATTATCAATTTATTCAAAACGAAACGCGAAACTAATTTCTTTTTTTTTTATTAAGCTGGTCGAATTTCACGACAGATAACTCGCAATAAAATTAATATTTGCTCACCTTTCAGCTCTCAGTTTTCAATACTCTTCGCGGAACGAATGATTCGTGCTTCGACGAATCGGGACTAAAAATAATAGGTAATTATCGAGATAGTACAAGGATAGGGTGGTGTGTGCTCTTTGAATTTATTACACTCGGGAGAATCGTTACAATTCATCGAGCCCCGCGATTTCTTTACAAAACGAAGCTTTATTCTCATTAATTGTCAGTTACAGATCGTTCGACTTGCTACGTAGATCGCTCTTAAGGTACACTTTATCGAGTAAACAACGTTAAACTACTCCCCTAAGCTGGCCTTGCCTCTTTCACTCTTGTATCCCGATTAGAAAATATGTATCTGCTTCGTTTGTGCGTGTACGTATATTTATTTATTTATTTACTTATGTGTGCCCGCGCGCTGTCAGGCGCGTGTATGTGAACGTGTATTACGTAACGAACGGCTGACTACGGCAATAGACGGTATTCTAATCTGTCACGGTGATCGAGCTGGCTCGATCGATCGATCGATCGATCGATTAATATCGTTCACTTGGTCCACCTGGATTGTGTTATATCCGAAAGCGAATGCGGCCCTAAAACGTAAAAAAGCTCTCGAACGAAGCTAACACAGACCACGAACACGTATTCCATCGATGGAATTCATCGACAAGCACGTAACAACGACAGGCTAACCATTTATTTGCGAATCGCGGGTGCGTGACGAGTACGCTGGTTTAACGATCGCGCGACAACAAAATTCGAAACTCGTGAACGCGCGCGAATACGCGAAAGTCGTGAGCGTGCGGCGAATATCAAACGCGCGTGCGTACAATACGTTTCGTCGATCCTCTCAACATCTACCGGGTGATTCTCTCGACGATAGACTACGAAGATGTACCAACGCGACGATAGTCTCATATTTGCGTGGAGACTGATTCGTAAATACATGTTCGCGCTTCAGGGGGCATATCTGCGCATTAAGATGAACAAAAGAATTACCTACGAACGTTCGTTCTACTCATCTATGCTTAGACGATGCTTAAGTATACTTAAGTGATACCTAAGTATACTTAGATAATACCTAAGTACACTTCGATGATACCTGAGTACACTTAGATAGTACCTAAGTACACTTAAAGTATACTTAGATAATACCTAAGTATACTTAGGGAATACCTGAGTAATACCTTCAGCGATACTTAAGTATACTTAGGTAATACCTAATTGATACGTAAGTATACTTAGATAATACCTAAGTACACTTCGGTGATACCTAAGTACACTTAGATAGTACCTAAGTACACTTAAAGTATACTTAGATAATACCTAAGTATATTTAGGGAATACCTGAGTAATACCTTCAGCGATACTTAAGTATACTTAGGTAATACCTAATTGATACCTAAGTATACTTAGATAATACCTAAGTACACTTCGGTGATACCTAAGTGCTCTTAAAGTATACTTAGATAGTACCTAAGTACACTTAGGGAATACCTGCGTAATACCTTAAGTGATACTTAAGTATACTTAGGTAATACCTAAGTGATACCTAAGTATACTTGGGTATCCACAGAACTTTGCTTCCGCAGTTTCCCGATAGATGGCTCTAGCGGTAAGCGGTGGCCGAAATAAATAGATCATAGATGTCGTTCAATAAACTTGGGCATCCGTCAACATAACCCTTTAGAAACATTAATCGATATGTGTTTGTATCGTAAAGTTATTCTCGATTGAAAATGTCCGTTTGTGAGTCAAATTCTGAGGTTGAGGCTAATCGGATGCTCTCAAATACTTATGGCAAGGTCGCTATTAGCGAAAGGAGGTGTCTTACTACCCCCTCTTTAATCCATACGTCATCTTTCCAACTCCCAACTGTACACGATGTGCGAGAAACGATACAAAATGGGTTTGAAACTATTCGTGGACTTTTGGACAATTTTTTCGATTGTTCATAACTCGAAGACCAAGATGTCTAGAACGTTCGCAAAGAATATTGTTTTACTCATTTCATTGCATAGATTCATGTCCTTAAATATGCACACGCATTTCGAAATCACCCTGTACAATCTGTCGACGAGGAGGTCAGACTTCTGTTGCGTCAGAAGTCGATCGACGAATAGTTTCAAGAGAGTTATATCCCTAAGAGAGAAACGGGTCAAGATGGCGGCACTCCTCCGGAGTCTACCAGCAATAGAATCACCCTATACGAGTGAACAATGAACAAGATAGCGCGATAAATGTCGAGTGGCAGTGATCGAGCATTTAGTAAATTTAACGAAACCTCTCGATGCGCGAATCGGGAACGTAACACTCTGACGATGAACTGTTTCATCGAAACGGTTAGCATCTAGGTGCGAATTCGAGCTGACATCTAGCTAGGTATTGGCAAGAGTAAAGCACACTTTTGTACATGGACGTTTCTAACGCAACTCCAAAGACACGATCCCTTCGAAGGAGTACCGATTACACGAGACGACTTACGAAGAATCTACTTTCAACCGTTTCCTACATTTTCTCTTTCTTCATTTTAAATAACCATCTTCAATTTTCCCCGGAGAGATCCTTCCTTTGGTGTCATTCACCTACGGACACTAACTGTTTCTCCCCTCCTCTCTCTCTCTCTCTTTTATCTGCGCACCGTTTCTAATCCTCGGCGTACAATAACGATCAATGTTACGAACAACACGGGCGACATCGCTTAATTAACAAAAATACGTGGCTACGGTAGGATTGATTTCGCGCAGCGCGCTCCTGTGATCCCATTCAGACTTCTAACGATGATCGGTTGTTTGTTTGCTTACGCGCTAACGGTTAAGGTATATTACGGTGTCTCAGTAGCTAAACTGTTACCGCAACAGATCACATCGCTCGAGACTGCTCTATCAACTGGTAAAATTAACTGGTAATCTTAGATTTGCACTTATCACCATCTCTTTGTTATCGCTACATATACACACACATGCTCAGACATACCCAAACACACAAACACGCACACACACATGCACACACGTTCCCTATTAGTAACTCGCGACAGTTCGTACGACAAAAGACTACTGGAGGACACGATGGTTGTCGCTTGTCATCCGGCGCGACGCCAGTCGTACTGTGACAACTCGAGAAGACTGCATTCGGTAAAAAGTTGACTCGCTCTCTGTACCAATTCGCGGTTACACGTTCACCGGTCGTACATTGTCGTCCGATTGTTGTTGCTCGCCGCTCTGCCAGCCCGAATCCAAAGTTGTGGAGTCGCTCAGACAACACTGAGGCGTTTCCTCCTCTTGGCTGCTCCTGTAATCCCTGTAGTCTCTCTCCCTGGCTCTGTCGGTCTCTTCCTCTCGGAAGTAACCAGATGTGGCCGGACCCTCCTGAAGTTGTTCGTCGTCCTTCGCCGGGTAGTACGAGTAACGACCTTGTTGTATCACCTCGTATTGGGCGTCAGGTGCCAGGAAAGGTCCTCTTGCGTTTCTCGGCTCGTCACTGTTCGCGTAATTGTCAGACGGTATGTCACCGCTGTCAGATGGAAGTGGTAGAGGCAATCTGGATCGTTTGGAGAGTTGTCGTTTGCCCAATCGGGCCGCCAGGTAGTCCACACCCTCCGAGTGTTCCGCACCTGTGGGAATTCGATCGATTAATCGGCTACGATCGACGCTATGGACTGTTCGATATCGTATCCCCATCGGAGGTTACCGCTACCTTCTTTCTCCACGGCCAGATCGTAGAAACTGCTCTCCGGGCCGCAACAGGACGACACGTCACCGAAATACAACTCGCTCTCCGATTGCTTCGGTCCTGGATTCGCTTCCTGTTGGAACGCACCGTTCTCCACGCCCTTCAGTGGTTTCCTGATCCGTCTGCCCTTTATGGTCCCCTCGTTCCCGCCCTCCGGATCGGTGCTGTTCGAGATCTCCTCGGCGTTCTCGTAGTTGTCCGAGGGACGTTTCGCTGACCTCGATCTGTGATCTGTAACGTACGACTTTCGGGAATGATTACGTCGTGTTGTTGCCTGGAATAAGGAGATGTTGTTTATGATTTCGTGAGCAATAGGGAAGATTTTACGGGAGATTCGACGTAGAGTGTGGTATAGTGTACGAAGCTGTATTTTTTTAGGGAATTATATCTCTCGTCTTTTTGAATTGCAGAATTCTAGAAGAGTAATACACGTTGTTTTCGTTGTAATGTAATTGTAAAGTTTTTAGGTCAGGTTCGATGTCTCTTTGAATTTGAGCGTGCTAGAAGAATAATGTACGTTGTTTCGAATGCAATGCTATTGAAAAGTTTTTAGGTGTTAGCTGTTAAAGCATACTGTGCACTTTAAAAGAATATATATTTTAGAAAACTTGAATTTACTAGAAAAATAATACACGTTTTTTTTCTATTCTGATGTGAGGTGTTCGTCGCTATGCAATGTACGTTAATGACTCTATATTTTTCAGGACTATGTTTTCAGACCTACGTTTCTTATCTCGTTGAACTTGGGTTTACTGTAAGAATAATACACGCTTTGTATTTCAATTTATTGCAAGAATAATGTAAACTGTTCCTATTTCAATATACTTGAAAAGTTTTCAGATGTTGACCTCTATGGTGTACAATGTAGCGAGTTTGATCAATCTGTATTTCTCAGGAAACGACATTTCACAACGCGTTTCTGTGAACTCGAATTTACTACAAGAATAGTATACACACGTGAGACTCCTTTTACACGGTATTCATTTCAACACGATTTATTCATAGTTACACGATTTTTATTCGATTTATTCATACTTTACACATAACGTATACGTAACGTAAACGTCCAATTTCATCGTTTTTACAGTACAACAGGAGTCCTAGGTGTAATTCTAAAAGTGCGTTAAAAATAATTAACGTCAGGGTTGGTACTTTTCGAATAAAGAGTATCTTTGTCTTTTACATTTTTATATTGTTAAAAAATCTACGTTCCAATTGAAATCTATCGGAGCAATTTATTTATCATTTCTTTCTCTATTATATTTTTTTTTCAACTATTACAAAATCTACAGTTCGATCGAAATCCACCAGGGCAATTTATTTATCATACCTTTCTCAATACTATTTCTCTTCTACCATTGCAAAATCTACACTTCGATCGAAATCAACCAGGACAATTTATTCATCGTTCCCTTCCCTCTGAGCAATTTTTCACCGATTAGGTCACCAAACGCTTTTGTTTCTTTTTTACAAAACGTGAAAGTAACTAACGATAAGTACGTAGTCAAGTGTCTCGTTTACAAAGGGCATAAACCGATTATTTCTCCTCGAGGATTTTTACCTTCGTTGTTCTCGAAGTTCTCTATTCGTTTGGCGATTCTGGGCCTCTGTTCAGCCACCTGCGGTCTCCGTGCCGGGCTGTTCGGGTCGCTGTACGGCGGCGGTGGGCCCCAGAGCGGTACTGGTGCCTCCAGAACGCTGTATGAGGCCGTGCTGGGCGTGTACGGGCCCGTCTGCGCGTTCAGGACCGAGTACGGTCCGCTCGATTGGGAATTGAGAACGCTGTAAGGACCGTTGGTGTTCTCCGCGTTGGCCTCCGTTTGTCTTGCCTGGGTGTGAAAGCCGTAATTCGAGTCGGGACTGGGAGCCGGTCCTCTGGATCTGGACCAAGGTAGTCGCCATCTTCTACGAGATTAGAAAGAGACCGGTGAGTCCTTTTTACCGCTGCTAGAATTCGGTTCGAGTGGGCGCGTATTTCAAATATTATTTTTACTATTATTATTATCATTACTATTAATAATATTATTAATACTATTATTATTATTATTATTATTATTACTATTAATACTATTATTCTTATTACTATTATTATTATTATTATTGTTACTATTAATACTGTTATTAGTACTACTACTATTATTATTATTATTACTATTACTATTAATATTATTATTGTTATTACTATTAATATTGTTACTATTAATACTATTATTATTACTATTATTATTATTATTATTATTACTATTACTATTAATATTATTATTGTTATTACTATTAATATTGTTACTATTAATACTATTATTATTACTATTAATATTATTACTATTAATACTATTATTATTGCTATTAATACTATTATTATTGTTATTAATACTATTACTATTATTATTATTATTACTACTATTAATATTACTATTATCATTATTATTGTTACTATTATTATTCTTATTTTCATTTCACAGGTTTGTGGATTTCATTATAATGACGGGATTTGTTCCTTGTCATATATTTTTCCTTCACATTGTTTTCCTGACTATTGTTGCTATCTTTAGTAGTGCTGTCTTTTGCAGATTCATGTGTATTCGCGAATGCAGGCCTATTGTTAACATTACTATGGGTACTACTGCAATTGTTTGTTCATTCCATATTGTTTTTTTCTTACTACTACTACTATTATTATTACTATTACTCTTGCTAGTATTCCTACTTTTCACACTTTTGTGAGTCCTTCAGCTGTACTTGGATTCCCTTCCAAGTCGTACACTCGTCCTATACACTCGGAGTATGATTTTTCATACCATTGTTACTGTTTCTAACGATATTGCTTTTCGTACGTTTACGTGTATTTCAAAGTCCAGCTCTATTGTTGATAGATTTCGTAAGAATTCCTTCGACGCGACGCCTGTTGCGTACACAACCATGGTTATACTATCGTAACTGTTTCTTATTTCCACCTCGTACTTCACGATTTTCCCTTCTTCTTTTCACCTTACCAATGCCTATTACCTACGTCTATCAACTACTGTCTATATCTTTGTCGATTAACGCAACAATCTATAATATACGATAATTTTATTCCTACCTAGTAACGTATCTCACACTGCCTCGTATTCATAGTGTTCTCGTATATTTTCCAGTACAATAAACGCGTTCTTCTCACTCGTTAACGTCTAGTTCGTCACGTGATTGTCTCTGTGCACAGTATCGCGTCTCTCTATTATTATTTTTATTATCATCGCCATCACCATCATCCTTATTATTATTATTTCCGTTTCGAATCACGAGGGATGACGAACACGCGTTCCCCGAGGGGTGGAATATTTTTTCCAGCTAAACGAAATTTTTGCGCGCGAAACATCGCGTGCTGGTACGCGAGAGCGATCACCGAGCACGATCGCGGTTTTTGCCCCCATCGACTTCGATGGGGTACGAAAAGCAGAGGCCGTGGGTAGCGGCGCCGTTCGTCATAATTTATTCCCGGAGACGAAGAAATCCTCTCCGGGTAAACGTCGGTGAGCGGAATGGAATGCCTCGGGCTTAATTAATGCCATACATTAACGTATTACCGGAATACAATGCGTCCTGGGAGCCGCGGGATCGTTGGCTTGTTTACGAGTTTATTGCGCCCCCGCTCGCTCACCCGAGATTCGTGACACTCGTGAATGAAATCCGTTGAATATGTATCGTTCCATTCGAGAACGTACCTGCACGCCGGACATCTGAATTGCATCGATAACTGCTCAATGAAGTTCATCGCGGACCTTAAGTCGTAACGATGCGAACCGTCGTAACTGTAACCACGTTACGCGCGTTGCTACCGCGTCGATAAATATTCGATCATGTTTCCGATGGAGGTTCGGGGTCCATCGAAACGTCCAAACGTTGTTTCGATCGCGAAGAAATGATTGTAGAGTCGTTTGGGTTCGTCACGTCGAACGTGGTACGCGAGGACGGACGTTGCTACTGTGCGTCGTTGGAAAGATGACCAGCGGGACGACGGAGGGGCAAGGGGAGTCCCTGGCTCCGCCTGAACCCCGCCCTTCGCTACTCCGTAACGCCCACTACCGTACCGCTTGCTCCGCCCAGTTCGTTCGGTCGCGATCGTGATCCAGGAGGAGTGGGGGAAAGAACGAGTCGACGCGATTCGTGGTACAGCGATACACGGTTCACTTTTGAAAAATTTAGCACCCTTCCGTGATAGTTTTGCGTATTTTTCGTAAAACCGGAATCGGATATTTCTCGAGGAAAATAGTAACAGGGGAAAGCGTGGTAGTTGGTCGACGATAAAAAATATTCGTGCAATGTATCAATTGTTTTTGCAATATACTTCTAAAAACGTTACTGATTCTTTCGATCGAAACAAGTCCAAGCGCGATGTAAATCTATTTTAAATTGACCTAATGTATGCAATATTGCATAATACGTTACGCGTCTTTCCGAGTGAAAGGGATTGAGTGGGTCTTGACGAATTGACTGTCCAAATTTCAGCGAAAATTAACCGTGCATTATTCCATTAAGTTGTTCGGAAAGTCGTTTCGTTTTTTTTGGTGAAAATGAAACACGATTTGTTTAGAGCGTGTAAACATTTTATAAAATTATATATTCTCCATTTTGGAAAACGAAATGACCTTCCAAACGACCCAGTATTTAGTTTCGTTTCGACACCTCCCATTCCCACTCTTTGTCAGTCGACGAAATACGCCCAACTATTTCTTCCAATAATACACCGCGATCGAGAACACGCCCACATGGAGGCGTGACCAGTTCCGCCACGCCCACTCGCGCGTAGCTTTCGCCCGTCAACTTTTCAGCGACTCACAGTAGATAAGGAGGTCTGGATACGTCGAACGAGTATTGAGGATAAAAAATATTGCGTACCTCGACGGTGCCAAATCGGGATTCGGCGTGTAGAGATTTCCCGGCGTCTGTGCCCACCAGGGACTAGCACCGCCGCAATCGTTGCAACATCCACAGGAACCAGTTGGCGGTCCCACGGTGCCTCCCTGACCGTACAGAGATCTGCATCTGAGTTCCAACTGCTCCCAGTACATCTTCTTCTTCTCGTGACTCAACAACTGGTACACCAGCATGCACGAGAATATGCAGGCCAAGATTCCTGCGACCGAGACGCCGAACAAGGCTCTCAGGCAGGCGTGCAGGGCACCGTGTACCGCCTCGCAGTGAGGAGTGCCCTCGAAGAGGACCCCGGGATCGCCCTCTGGTGCCCCATAACACGTGCACGACCTGACGGAACAATTACCGTGTGAATGAACGCGAATTTCGATCCCGTAGCAAGGAATCGGTACCGGTACCTAGCTTTCACCGTGTAGACGCATTTTCGCAGTCCCTGAAGCCGCGACATGTGTATCACAGTCGTCGTGACGGTGACCAGGACGCATACCAACGCGCAGACTACACCGACCGATCCGCAGACCTTCATCTGTAAGAAAAAAAGAAAAAAAAATGAAGCACACGATTCAACGATGAAACTGTCTGCGACGGGTATCTTCGTACGAGTCACGGTGTATGCTTACCAGAAGACCGTATCTGTGCTTCCGCCTCGCGAGTAGCATCGTAAACAGACCCATTAAAATTAACTGTAAAACGCATTGAATGTAAATTATTATCTCGTGGCGATTAGACGATCGCTAGGCAAAGGGGGCGGGTGTTCTCGTTGTGAACGCGTGGACGCGATATGGGAATTCGTACAGAAAAGCAGTGTCTACGTTTAAAGGAGGATCGGGTTAATAGATTCCGATCTGCGCCTCTCACCATTATGCCAGGAATGTAAGATGGTACAGTCTCAAAGAGCGCTAGGCTGGCCGTGTGGGCTGAAAGGACCGCGTGCACCGCCAAAAAGAGACTACCGACCGCAGCGCTCAGCCCGCCACAAAGGCAACAAAGGACAACGTACTTCTTGCAGCAACCACCTTCGCCGGTGTGGCCTGTAAAAGAAAAATCGGTCACAGATAGCCGCGGAACTGTACGCGGGGAATTCGAAGAAAACCGATGATGCGGAGGGTGGGGGTGTGTGGGGGAAATCTTCGAGGAGGATTTCCTTTTTAGGGGAGACAATAACTTTCGTGCTACGAGTGCAACTTTCTGCTGAATAAAGAATCTAAAGGGTAGGGTTAGCACTTTGAACATAATTTGGAAATTATCGATGATGTTTTTTGGTTTTTTTGGTTGGGGAGAGAGAGGGTAGTTTTTGACAACGAGATGCAATTTTTTGGTAAATAAAGAATCTAAGAGGGTAAGGTTAGTACTTAGAACATGATTTAAAAATTATTGATGAAGTCTTTTAGTTTTTTGAATTGGGAAAAGAGTAAGTAGTCTTTGACATCGAAATGCAATTTTTTGCTAAATAAAAAATTCAAGAAAGTGAGGTTAGTACTTTGAATATGGTTTAAAAATTATTGATGAAGTTTCTTTAGTTTTTTCGGTTGAGGAAAGAGTAATTTTTGACATCGAGGTGCAATTTTCTACTAAATAAAGAATCCAAAATGGTAAGAGTATCACTTTAAACAAACTTTGTAAATTATCGACAAGACGAATAGTTTTTAGTTTCTCGGTCTTAAAAGAGATGCTAGTTTCCGAGATTTACTTATTAGTTTATTTACATGCACGAACCTTTTAATATATACGTAAAAAAGAATACAAAAGCAACTGTAAAAGAAATATAGACAACACACGAGAGAGATTACGTCTAAAAGTAATGTGAGAGCTAAAGAAATTAGTTAGGAAGCTAATTGCAGAAATTTTTCACATCAATAATTATTCGATTGATAGAAATAAATTGGTCGTAAAGTGTGCGATGCGTTTCACAGCAAAGAAAGATACAAGTCCTTCTACACCCAGGAGAAATGTTTCATTTTAAGTAATCAGCACGTTTGAAACTGTATATGCAAAAAGTAAATTTAAATGCAATCTTGTGTTGAAGAAAAAATCAAAAGTCGTAGATGGAGCACTTTAAACCCGTTTATTTATAATATTATCGACGAGAAGAACAGTTTCTCAGGTTCGAGTAAGAAAGTGGTTTTCGAAATCTGGATGCAATTTCAGGTCGAAGAAACAATCTCCAATGATGAATATAGCACCCTGAACCCGATTCAGAGATCATCGACGAGCTAAATGGTGTCTTAGTTTCCAAAGAGGTAGTTTTCGAAATCTGGATGCAATTTCAGGTCGGAGAAACAATCACCAATGGTAAATATAGCACCCTGAACGCGAATCAGAGATCATCGACGAGCTAAATGGTGTCTTACTTTCCAAAGAGGTAGTTTTCGAAATCTGGATGCAATTTCAGGTCGAAGAAACAATCTGCAATGGTAAATCTAGCACCCTGAACGTGATTCAGAGATCATCGACGAGCTAAATGGTGTCTTAGTTTCCAAAGAGGTAGTTTTCAAAATCAGGATGTGATATGCCATAAAAAAAAGAAATTGTAAGTTAAAGACATAGTACTCTTTCGGAAATCATTGACGAGAGATCTCGAACGGTGTGTCTCAGTTCTGAGAGAGAGAGAGAGAGAGAGAGAGAAGGTAGCCTTCGAGATCGGATCTCGGTCGTCGTCTGTATCGCTTCGAGGGATCTCGTTGAAACACGAAATAGCCAAATGAAGGTTGGTTTTTTGGTGGCCAAAAACGGAATCCTTTGTACGCGCTATCGACCCTTTTCAGAAATGGTCCCGCACGACTTATTCCCGTCGTGCTGGTTCCTTCTCTCGAGGATAATGATTGTCCTCGCGTGAGAACCCAACAACGGGAGCCTCGATCCGACCACAATGAGAAACGTGCCGCGAGAGACATTCTTCGAATCTCGCTTGGTCGTTGATTAACTTCTGGGTCAATTTTCATCGCTCGCTCGCGTTCATTGATTACGTTTGGAGATTGGCCGTCGTATCCAAAAACGCAAAAACCTTCAACGATCCTTCGTTAATTGTCTCCATTGTAACCACCTTGTTCGCGGAATCTACCGAGTGCTCACCATCGATGGTAGAAGGAGTTACCATCCGGTAACGTTGAATAGAGGATTTTGTGTAAAATTACACCCGAAACACTGTTCTATAGGATTACGAGACACCCTCCCTTAGATCTCAGGTAGTCTCGACATGAAAGACTGTTTTATAGGACCAGAAGACACCCTTAGATCTCAGGTAGTCCCGATCTGAAACACTGTTCCGTAGGACTAGAAGACACCCTTAGATCTCAGGTAGTCCCGAAGATTTCTCTGTCTTTTAAGGGCGCGTTTACCTTTCCGACACGATCAAAACACTCCCCCATAGGACTAAACGGTACCCTTAGACCTCAAACAGTATCATAATATTCTTTTTTTCTCCTGGAAGCTCGATTACTCTTGTCGACACGACTGAAACGCTCTCTTATAGATCCAAAACACATACCTAGTTTTCAGGTTGTCCCGGTGCGTTCTCTTTTCTTTAGAAGCACGTTTACTTTCCTCGTGCGGTTAAAATACTCCCTCATAGGATTAAAACACACCCTTAGACTTCAAGTTGTCTCTACGCGTATTTGTTTACTCGTGGAAGCACGTTTATTTTTCTGACGCGACTGAAACATTGTTCTACAAGACTAAAATACAACCTTAGATTTTAAGTCATCCTGAAACGTTCTTCTTTTCATGTGAAAACACATTTACTCTTCTCGACGCGACTGAAACGCTCTCTTACAGATCCAAAACACATACCTAGTCTTCAGGTTGTCCCTACGCGTTCTCCGTTTCTCCTGAAAGCTCGTTCATTTTCCTCACACCGATTAAAATATTATATTTTACATAATAATTCCCACACTCGATTAAAATACTTCCCCATAGAATTAAAAGACACCCTTAGAAAAATCTCGATCCTACCACAACGAGAAAACATTCTTCGAATCCAACTCCCTGATCGATTACCTTCTGGTTCGATTTCGACTACTCGTTCTCGTTCGTCGATTACCTTTCACCATCGGTCGTCGTTTTTAAAAACGTTCAACGGTCCTTCGTTAATTTCCCTCCCCCGTCCCTCCCTTTTGTAACTTCCTTATCCACGAAGTCGAGCGATTATTCGCCCTCGATGATTCTCGATCCGGTAACGTCGACGATAGGATTTTATCCGAAATCACGCTCGCGTAGAAAATTGCCAGCACTCGAGTCAAGCATCCTACCGCCGATTTTTCGCGGCTCGATGTATAACAGAGGTCCCGTTCTCTCGCGGTTCAGGGCCTCGACTTTTGTTGTCAAAGCTACGCGCCGATTCAGCCGACTACGCTGTATTGGAAATTCCCCGGATGAATGTCGAGCGATGGAAGCGTCTGTACCACGTCGCTTCAAAGACAATAGAAGATTCTTTCTCCGAGGGATAGAGATAGAGTCGCCAGAGCTGAACTTTTTAATCAGGTTTCCCATTAATAAAGAAGAATACCGTGCGGTTCTATAGAGCTACCAGAGGGAACAAGCCGAGAGATCATCTTCCGTAATTAAAAATCTAATTATTTTTCTGCCGACGAGCAAAGTACATTGAAGATATTAGGCAGGTGATTCGAAATTGAAAAATTCTCTCGAAACGAGAGAATGGCTACGCGCCTATCTGTAAAGGGTCCTGGCTCGTTCGGTGCAATTTACAGTCGACATTCTTTCGAACGACGCTAACAAAAACCAATCCGTGACTTTTTCGCGTTTCGACAAACGCGACGCCATTATTCGACGAAATAAATCTCGGGCCAGAGGATTCGAATTCTTTTTTTTTTTTTCTTTTCCTATTTTTCTTTTTTTTTTCTCTCGGTTTCCTTTGACGCGATTTGCGTCAAAGACGAAACGGATTCTCCACGGTCGGGGAATTTCCCCTCTCAATGACTCGAAAATCCTTTTCACGGACTTCAATGTGCACAACCTTGGCGTAACAGTTTACCGCGGGCCCTCCATTGAAATCGCCACGGAAAATCGTTTCACCGAATACCTCGGGAATACCTGCTCCCAGGCTTGCTGAATGCAACTGAAATTTAAGGCGGAATCGTCGAACCGCACCTGCGCTACCTGTATCGGCGCAGATCCGAGAAAATCGTTCCTTTTCGGGGCCAGCCAAGCGTAAGTACACGTCTCGATGGTAAATAGATACAGTGGATTTTCCAATTTCCCTCGAAACAACGATCGTTGGGTCCCATCGTGCAATAAATTGTCTTCTACGTGGAAATCGGTAAACGTGTAACTTCTACGCCATTGTAGTGTTACGTTCAGTGTAAATTAGAAGCGTTTCAGTTTGTTCTCGGTTACTGTGACAATCCACGATTACAAATTTTGAAGGATCGTAAAGGTATTGAATTACATCTTTCGTGTATCAAATCGTTGAACTTATAACTTCTACGCCATTGTAGTGTTACGTTCAGTGTAAATTAGAAGCGTTTCAGTTTGTTCTCGATTACTGTGACAGTCCACGATTACAAATTTTGAAGGATCGTGAAAGTACTGAATTACATCTTTCGTGTACCAAATTATTAAACGTATAACTTCTACGCCATTGTAGTGTTACGTTCAGTGTAAATTAGAAGCGTTTCAGTTTGTTCTCGATTACTGTGACAATCCACAATTACAAATTTTGAAGGATCGTGAAGGTACTGAATTACATTTTCTACGATTAGCAGTAACTTTGAAATGTTTCGTACATGAAATCGTTAAATGTGTAACTTCTACGCCATTGTAGTGTTCACTTTACGTTCTGTGTAAATTAAGAGTTTCAATCTATTCTCGATTACTGTGACAATCCACGATTACAAATTTCGAAAGATGGTAAAGCTTACCATCTTAGATAATTGCATCTTTTATTACAAAAGTATTTTCGTATCGATACCTAGATCAATTTAAACACGTATTTCAATGTTTATGAACACTTTCCAAGCTAAGAGCAGGATCTTATCAAAGACTAATATTCTTTTCGCAACTATTGTACTGATAAATCAGAACCATGATACCTCTGTGTAAAAGTCTTCCGTGTGAACTTGTAATCATTAACCATTGTAGAGCAAATCATTACAACTTAACGGAATCATTATCTCGAATCTGCATAGCTACTAATTAGGTATGTAAATATAAAAGTGCAATGGAAGACATAAATCATACTACTTGACAGTGCTATCTCTATAACGCACGAAAAGCAAAGCTAACTAGACAATTACAAGCAAAGAGACTTCTCTCTTAAAAGCTATCTAGGATCTATAATTGCTCGGGCAAATGTTTAAACTTGCACATGTATTTTTACCTTTTTGGAAAACTGTAATTCAAAAGTGTAACGTAATTATACAAACTGAAGTATTAAGCAAATATTGCATACATACATAATACTGATCCCCAAGAACACATATACATATCACATATACATATATACATACGTATATTTATATATATACATACACATATATACATAATGATCGAATAGTGATCCCTGAGAACAGTACACGGTTAAATAGCAATTTTCAAAATTGTCCATTCCATGTCTACGGAATTCGGTTGCTAAAATACACTGTGACCATATTTTTCAACCAAAAAGGAGAAAAAAGAAAGAAAGAAAAATAGAAAAACTCGTTCATCGGAGCCACCGTGAGTTCCACGAACGAAACACATATTTCGCGATTCGAGCCGCGTTCGCTCGCTTTTATCCGAATCGAAAACCACTCGATACGAGGCGAGGTTTTTCGAAATTTTACGGAGCTTCGCCTCTGGCACAGGCATCGAACGTTCTTTATCAAGGAACTCGTCGATACCTATTTATACAGCAACCTTTCCTCGTCCACGTGACCTTCCACCACGGTGTAACATATTTCTCTACGCGAGCAAAAATAGAACATGGATGCTAGAAAAGTCATTGGTGGCGTTACGCGATGATATCGTGTTATTGTACAGGGTGTCTCTTGGCACGTGAAAACTATCTCGAGTACAGATTTGGAACCTAAGAATGGAAAAAGAAAGTTCGTACAAACAAATACACGATACGACTTTCTTTTCAAGATTAGTTACAAGTTACAGATTATTTTGCAATAATTGTTTCTGTACAGAGATACTGCTCGAAGTGACTACCATCAGCTTCGCTACCGAAATATTATTAATTCTCGAATTAATATTATTGATTCTCGAACGGAATAAATCCAATGGTGTACGGACTTGACAATAGATATTTTATAGAAACTACGTTGACGTGGAATTTCAATATTATCAATCAAAGTTCTATGAACTATCTATTTTAAACGTCTCCATGGGTAAAAATGGGCTGGATTTGAATCCAGAAATCGAGGTGGCCAGGAAATTGAACTTCCACATCCATTTCCTAGAAAATCGATGATCTATATAGTGTCTAGCGTGTTGGCTGAACCCGTGACGAACACCGAGCCAATATTTGCATTGTGCGTGTCTTGTGTTCGTAAAGAATTATTGCTACGTGGAAAAAAAGCTTTCGTACGAAGTATATGTTTGCACGAGACTTTTTTCCTTATTTTCGTATCCGAGAATCCATACTTGCGATACTTTGTGTCAACAATTCTGTAATGGAAAGTTGGACGCACGTTTTCGAAACATCGAGTCGATGTTTAATCCCTGTGTGTACAATTTCTTTTTATAAAAAATCACGAGGCTAACGTAAACATGGACGAACAAGTGCGTCAAGTTTTTGTACAAAAAAATCTTACGGTTTCTTTGGAAAAAAATCAAGAAGAAGTTGATGGTTTTCTGATAGATTTCCAGAAGACTCGTTTAAACTTTATGTAAACAATTAAAATGTTCAACTTTGTTGAACAACCGAAGTACAACCAACAGATATATATATATATATAATAGTTATTAGTTGGTTTGTTAACGAGTTTGATTTCCCTTTGTGCATAGCATTACGATACACCAGATACTTAGTGATTATTTTTATTTCGTATATTCTCTAAGCTATAAATTTTCTTTTCCTATAATATACCGAACGCTGTTTTAAACAATCTAAGTGAAAAATTACTCAAAAATATGATAGAGTTCCATGCTAGAGTTCCATGCTAATTTCTATCTCGAATTTCTGTTAATAATTTCTTTAAATTATATATACTTTGTTTTATACGAATACTGAACTATCTCGACAACAGGCATATGATAAGTTTGAACATTAGTTGCTTAAAATTGTGAAGATAAATTTTTCTTTGCAAAATATCGATCGAGGTAAAACTGTGGGACAATTCTGCGATATTTTAACAAGATGACGGTTAATTATTAAAAGAAATGTACAAATGGGTACCTGAATACCCAGTTGTGCACAGAATTGTTAAATCTCCATCGAGGAACTTTCCCGATCAAAACTTCGCCAAATTGGCCTATTTCCACTGGGACACGATCTAGTTAAAATGTCGTAAACGTTTAAAATATTATTTCACCGACAACGTATCGACAAGCGTTTGTTTCGTTCGATTTCCATTTCAAGGAATACGGTTAATTATTGAAAGAAATGTAGAAATGGGTACCTTGTGCACATAAGGGTTAATTATCGTTCATCGAGGAACTTTTCCAATCAAAACTTCACCAAGGTGGTCTATTATCCAAGGGGACACGATGATTTTGTTAAAAAGTCAAATGTACGAACTTTTCTATTGTATAATAATAGTTATCGGCAACTTCTTAAAAAGTTAAACGTGTAAAATATTCTCTCATAGTGATCGATATCTTAAAAAATCAAACGTGTAAAATATTATCTCGTAGTAATCAACATCTTAACAAATCAAACGTGCAAAATATTTTCACGTAGTAATCGATATCTTAAAAAATCAAACGTGCAAAATATTATCTCGTAGTAATTAACATCTTAAATATCAATCGTACAAAATATTATATCATAGTTATCGACAACTCTGAAAAAATCAATCGTGCAAAATATTATCTCGTAGTAATCAACATCTTAAATATCAATTGTACGAAATATTATATCATAGTTATCGACAACTCTGAAAAAATCAATCGTACAAAATATTATACCATAGTTATCGACAACGCTCCCCTAGTCGCAAATTTTGTTCGATTTCCATTGACAAGAACACGTTCAATTATTAAAAGAAACGTACAAATGGGTACCTTGTGGACACAAGGGTTAATTATCGTTCATCGAGAAACTTTTCCGATCAAAACTTTGCCAAATTGGTCAGCGTCCAGCGGGACACGATCTACTTAAAAAATCGCTAACTACTCCCCCGTACTTACAGACGAGACACCCCATACTTAATTTTCCAAACGCAAAAAAAAAAACTAGATCAGTTTCTCCTCTCCCAAAGATTTCGTTCGCGAGTACACATAATTTAATTCTTATTCATTCTTTGACTTAATTCTCGTTCATCGAGAAACCTTCCCGATCAAACCTTCACCAAATTTCTCCAATGAAACACGATCTACTTAAAAAATCGCTAACTACTCTCCCATACTTACAGACGAGACCCCCTCATCTTAATTTTCCAAACGCAAAAAAAAAAACTACATCAGTTTCTCCTCCCCAAAGATTTCGATCGCAAGTACACATAATTTAATTCTCGTTCATCGAGAAACCTTCACCAAATTTGTCCAATGAGACACAATCTCCTAAAAAACTCGCAAACCTCCAAAATATTCTCCCGTACTTACAGACGAGACACCCTCAACTTAATTTCCCAACCGTAAAAAAAAAAAAAAAAACCACGTCAGTTTCTCCTCCCGGAAGGTTTCGATCGCGAGTAAATTCGCGTTCGAATTAATTACCGCGGTCGACTTTGTCGCGCCAGAGGCGATTCAACGAGCGTGCTAATAGCGGATTATACGTGCACGAATGGTGGATACGGAACCGGGTCGGTGGTACCGATTGATAAATTAACAAGAAGGGTTAATCGGCGTACCGCAGGGGTGAGGATAATGCGATATCGGGAAGTGCGCGTGGTTTGCCGGATGCGGCAAGTGGGAATGCGAGTGCGCCGCCATTGTGAACGGGTAACCCTGGTTATCCATCTCCATTTCCGTTCCGAGCCGACATCTCACTATCTGGAGCACTGGATATCCTTCCATCTTCCACGATTTCACGATGTGTAGCTGTGGTGGTAGTCACGGTCCAAGTTCACCAACTTTGATTTCGTCGAGTCTCTCTCTCTATATATATTCCTCTCTCTCTTTCTCTCTCTCTCTGTTTCTCTTTTGTCTTGGTCACGAGCAGCGACACACGTGGCACGATGTTTATCTCCGACAGAGACGGAAACAGTACGCGTTGCGATCGCGTCCCGCACACGGTTTACCGCGTGCCGACGTACCACGTCCCGTAATCCGCGCAAGCTTGCGGATAAATCGAAGCGGACGTTACGTGCACGCACGTATCCTCCACGACGCTTTTATCGACCACGTTTGCGCATCACGTGTCACCCCGCGATGGGGATATCGTTACCTCAAGGTCAGATCACCCTCGTTTCTGCACTTTTCCCATCGATCGGTCCGCGATCTCGCGACAACGATCGCCCTAGGACGACCACGTCCCACGTCTTTACTACCGCGACCGTAATAGTACTCTTACACGGAAACGGAAGACACTGAACCCCCCAACTCGTCCACAAGTGTTCCTCGCTTTACCCGAAAGCGGGTTTACCTACTTCGCTGGGATCGAAACACTATCGTGGGACTGAAACAAACCCCATGACAACGAACGGTAGACGAGTAGACGGTAGACCAATTGTCTTTCCTCACAAGTTGTCCTCTCTCCCTCCTGGAAACGCGTTTCCTTTCCTCACGCGATCGAAACACTCTCTTCTACCACCGAAAGACACTTTTGGTTCTCAGGTTCCTTGTTCCACCTGGAAACGCGCTTACCCTTCTCGAAGCAATTAGAACACTCTTGTATGAGACACCTTTACACGTTGAATCCTCTTAACGAGTTCCCTTTACCTCTCGCGCGTTCACTTTCCTCGCAAGACCAAAATACTCTCACCTATGACCAAAAGATCGTTCTCACCCTCGACACCGTTTCTTCTCTATTCCTATCAACGATACGTTCTTCTCGATACGAGACACCCTCACGCGTCGAATCCTCTCGTCGAGTTCTCCTTTCCACCTGGGAACACGTTTACTTGCCTCGTGCGTGCGAAACGTCTCTTCGACGATTAGAAAACACCCTTAGACGCGTCTCCGTAAGACACTTTTCTACCTGAGACGATCCCAACTTGTCCGTATCTCTCTTCTCGCGTTTCTCGCGATCAGTTTCCTCGCGTTAGCGTCCTCGCGCGTTCTAGTCGGCCAGTTCGAGACGAATAGACACGAGAGTTGACCGTCCACGAGATCTCTGTCGGGCCGCACGCTGGGGTGTCCCACAGGTGGTGGTGGTGGTGGTGAATACGGGCCCGTGTGGTACGAGCTCAATGGTCCCGTTGCGTGGGAATCGATGATGGCATTAGGTTCGCGTTTGTACGGTCCCGTGATCGTCTCGTTGTTGAGAAACGTGTACGTGTCGCGGCTTGTTGTTCGATTCGCAGCATTCTTCGACACGGTGCTCCTGCTCTCGGTTGGTGCGAGCCAACGACTGGTCGATATACCGTGACGATTCGAGCGACTCGACGCGGTCGAGGGTCGAAATTCCAAGGGGGTTGCTACGCGATGCGAGCAGAATCGGTCAGCTAGCGTTTTTCGGTGTCGATTACCGATACCGGGTGTCCGCCGACTGATAACAACGTACGAACGAACGTGTTCTACGACCACGGTGCGAGTGATACTGCGGACTCGCACTTGGGTCTCGAGAGAGCTACCAAGGGTGGAGCTACGAGTCATCGGGTTTAATTCTATCGCTGTTTCAGGAAACACTGTCCGATCGGTGACACGAACGTTTTAAACGGAAATCGAGAAGCGAGTAAGGGTAGTTGGAACGGAAACGACGACGTCTATCGGCCATTCAAATTGCCAAGCTTACGCGCGCAGCAGACAACGATTCGATATTGTCGAAGATATCGGGGCGAGTAAGACGCGGAGTCGTCGATTATGTCTGAATCCGTTGTCGGTGTGGACCGTACGAGGGTAACAGTATTACTATTGTAATAGTTGTTAGAAGTATTGGTATTATTGTAGTTATTAGAAGTATTACTATTATTGTAGTTGGTAAAAGTATTATTATTATTTTTCTGGTTATTAGAAGTATTACTATTATTGTAGTTGGTAGAAGTATTATTATTTTTATGGTTATTAGAAATATTACTATTATTGTAGTTGGCAGAAGTATTATTATTTTTATGGTTATTAGAAGTATTACTATTATTGTAGTTAGTAGAAGTATTATTATTATTTTTCTGGTTATTAGAAGTATTACTGTATAGTAGTTATTTCGTGTTTTACCATATAATAATTATTGTAAGTAATACTGTATGGTACTTATTTCAAGTTTACTATGTAGTAATTATTTTAACTATTATCGTATAATAGTTATTTTAATTATTACTGTATAATAATTATTTTAAATATTAGTATATAATAATTATTTTAACACTTGTTATATAATAGTTATTTTAATTATTATTGTATAATAGTTATTATAAGAATTGCTATTTAATAATTTCAGAACGGTTGTTCGTGTTGTACGTGAAGTAAGTACAGTGGGCAATCAAATTATTACGAAGATTTTGAAAATATTACTTGGTCGAGAATTGAACTTAAAGTGCCCTTAAAATAATACTTTCAATTTTTTGAAAATTGTATTCATATATTCGTAACAACATCTTACGACTATTTTGAAGATTTTCAATGGAAAATTTATTTATGAATATTTTATCGCACATATTTATCGAAATAAACATCAATTGATCGAGAGAGTTATACTTATATAGAATCGCGACCTAGAATTATAAGAAAATTGTGAAAAAAATATCAAAAGCAGCCAGAAACGTTTTCGAGCAATTATAGATGAGAATATACAAATACAAATATTAATATACAAAAAATATATACTAATATGTATATATTTTTTTTAATTGTGAAAGCTTTGAAGTAGTTGTGAGATGTTGCTACGAATTAAGTGTATTTTTCATTCTATTTTCAATCAAACTTCATACAAGTAGTAGTTCTAAAGTGTTCGTGGTAACGTATTTTTGGCATACTGTTGGTAATTTGGAATACCAAAGCGACTGAAAAGTTATTAATCTTAGTCAAGCCACAGCGCAAATAATAGAATAGAAACGAACTATTGTAACAGCGTGAATAATAAAGTAGAGACGAACGATTGTAAAGAGCAGATAATAAAGTAGAGACGAACGATTGTACAGAGCAAATAATAAAGTAGAAACGAACGATTGTAAAGGGCTAACAATTGCAACAGCACGAATAATAAAGTAGGAGCCAACGATCTGTCAACCAATGACATTTATAGAACGTTTCTGACATTTTAGACTCGACCTACAAATGACTAAGGAACGTCAATTTGTTTTGCAAAAGTTTTTCAGTAAGTATTCCATCGTGACGATCATGATTAAAGTATGTTACAATTTTTAAATAAATACTTAAATACAAACGACTAAGGAACGTCAATTTGTTTTGCAAAAGTTTTTCAGTAAGTATTCCATCGTGACGATCATGATTAAAGTATGTTACAATTTTTAAATAAATACTTAAATACAAATGACTAAGGAACGTCAATTTGTTTTGCAAAAGTTTTCCAGTAAGTATTCCATCGTGACGATCATGATTAAAGTATGTTACAATTTTTAAATAAATACTTAAATACAAATGACTAAGGAACGTAAATTTGTTTTGCAAAAGTTTTTCAGTAAGTATTCCATCGTGACGATCATGATTAAAGTATGTTACAATTTTTAAATAAATACTTAAATACAAATGACTAAGGAACGTCAATTTGTTTTGCAAAAGTTTTCCAGTAAGTATTCCATCGTGACGATCATGATTAAAGTATGTTACAATTTTTAAATAAATACTTTAATTCATTTATTTGATTTCATTTATTAGTTCCACGGTTTCGTTTCAATTTTCTGATCGTTTCGAAAACACGAAATACAACGTGAAACTTTTTTAGGTTAGAACGCCGCATTGCTAATTCGAAATACCGAAGATAAATGCAAGAAGGATGCACCTCTTCTGCAATGTGAATTACGAAGACAAAAGAGAAGAATGAACGCAGCGTTTCGTGTGCGAAACGTGGGTACCCTGTGAATATACTGATTACGATTCCGGAAGTTGCATCCGCGATTACTGCGGGTAAATTTTCAAACATGAAATTGATATTCACCCAAGATAATCGTATCCAAGCTGTGATGTTTGTTTCAGATTAGATCGTAAGAGAATATAATATAATTATTAAAAATTTCAAATCGTTACTTTGCGTTATTTTTCAACTGGACCAAAGTTTCGAACAGTTCTCGCCTTTCGTCAATACCGAGAATTTGAGATGCAAAAGTTTGTTAGTTTTCTTATGATATTGTACAGTATCATTTGTCCCCAATCCTAGCTGTAATTTTATTTTAAACTGATATTTCCAATAAGTTGCACTTCTACTGTTCGGAGCTAGAAAAAAGGCAATCGACCCTCGCTCGCTCCGCCTACTTATTGTTAAACGACACGACTAAAAATAAAGCGAACTATGCACGATAACGAACATATCATTAACACTGTAAAGGGTTGCTGGCGTAAATAAAGAAAACAATACTATAGATAGATACTCTGGTCAACAGTATAATTGAAATTGTGTATCATTGTACAGTGTAGAGATGAAAAGTTGGTAGACAAGTTTCATCGGTTATAATATAATCATTTTTCTAACATGACACTCTTGTCTAACATAATCGTAAAAAAAGTATTTATTTTTGTTTTCGAAATAAATGGAATGTACATAACCTCTAATTGCCAACTTTCCCACTCTGCACAGTACATACTATTCAGAGCTGGAAACAAAACGATTGTTCCTTGTTCGATTCGCCTACTTAAGCGACACCGCTAACTCCACGTTCTAATTAGATGTCGCACAGCGACAAAACCGTTCAACCAAGCGATGTTGATTGGTTCTACGACAATGCGAGATTTTTCACATACGCTCGATCGTCGAGTGTCATTTCTGACCGAGTTAACGATCAGTTTTCAAGCTATCTTTTTCAAAGTATTGCTCTCTCTCTTGATGGAAATAGTTACGTGAAATATACACGGTGATAAAAAAGAAGAATTCAAAACTTGTAGTACTCCTAAAGTGCCCAAAAACTTACATTACCAAACATAAAGAACGTCTAATCAACATAGATCCTACGATCGATCCTTTCAGCGTTAAAATTAATTTTCGTTAAAAAAAATATCCAATTTTATCCAATACAAATTACAACTTGTTTCTTTCTTAAGGCACAAGGGATGATCTATGGTCATGTCAGACAAAATTGGACAAAATTTGACCAATTGGACAAAATTCGACATCCTCTTTTATCTTTTCTTTCTTTCTTGTCAATGGATTGGATTAACGATTAACACCTGTTTGATTGTTACAGATGTCGCGTATACGATGCACAGAGCTAAGCCACACTGACCAATCGGAGCCACGCTCCTCAGCTAGGTCCACTCTCCAGCTCCGAACAGTACATTGTTAAGAATCTCACGATGGTTGTCTTGTACCAACTTACATTGATTAGCAGAGGCTGTTTCGTATCGCCTGGTTGGTCTAGGGGGTGGTCGTGGAGGAAGGGCAGGGGGTTGATGTGTCCTGGAAGCCGTCTCAACGCCGCCATCGCTCTCACCCTCTTGTCCTCTCTTGTTCCCACCGGTCTGCATCACGTGACATTGACATTTGCTCTTCGAAGGGGCCGACACCTGAACGTCGAAAGCGTTACTTTTGCAAAATGTTCAACGGTTACCGTGTGTACCTAAGGGACAACCGCTCGTGGAAAAATGGCCAATAAAACGACACGAAGCGACGCGTGCAAACGGTTGAATTATGTCGCCCTATTGTTGTCGCGACGCGTAAATTGCTCGGTGAACGATGTTCTCGGAGCAAACGCGGTGTGCGTTAACGCCGAGCGACACCGTTGTCAATTACAGACGCGTTTAGATTTCGTTGGAAATTAATTTCGCGGTGGCTCGAAACCCGAACTCGGCTTCTCGTATACCCCGTGGACCGAAATTACCACTACGAACGAAATCGTAGAAATTCAACGATTCGAATGAAACTACGAGAATGTAGAATAACAAAATTGCATTGGCTGCTTCGCGATCGAGACATGTACACTTGAAGATCAATTTGTTACGTGAGAGTTTAATCGTGCGTGTATGTAAAAATATACACATTACGTATTATTTCGTGGTAATAACGGGGTTTAGGAGGATTCTACGATTCGAAATGAGACTAAATTGTGCAATACAAAAATTGCATCGGAGTCTTCGTTTTCGAGTAAAATGCATTTGAATATCGATCTTGTATGCGGGTATTTAATTTTGTACGAAAACACTATGGGCAAAAATTCGTGGTACGAACGGGGCTAGGGGGATTCTACGATTCGAAATGAGGCTAAATTGTGCAATACAAAAATTGCATCGGAGTCTTCGTTTTCGAGTAAAATGCATTTGAATATCGATCTTGTATCCGGGTATTTAATTTTGTACGAAAACGCTACAGAATTCATGGTACAAACGGGGTTGGGGAGATTCTATGGTTCGAAATGAGGTTAAATTGTGCAATACAAAAATTGCATCAGAGCCTTCGTTTTCGAGTAAAATGCATTTGAATATCGATCTTGTATCCGGGTATTTAATTTTGTATGAAAACGCTACAAAATTCATGGTACAAACGGGGTTGGGGAGATTTTATGGTTCGAAATAAAGCGAGAATATGCAATAAAAAAATTACATCAGAGTCTTCGTTTTCGAGAAAAATGTATTCGAAAATCAGACGTTTAATTTAACTTCTTGACACTCGCTTGCGGTAAACGCCTATAGGCGTTCAGTGAGTATGTATACTTGATGCGCGAGAAGATTTTCCGCACGGAGAGTACGTTTGTGCGTTGAATCCATAATCAAAGGGTGTAAAATGTCTTCCAAATGCATTTATTCGCTTGTATCCAGAAGGGAAACAAGTAGAGTAATTGGTACCACAAATTATGGCGTTTTTAAAACTCATTTACGTTGCTAATTTAAATTAAGTTATCTATACCATTGACACTCGACACGTGTCGTTAACAATACTACTTTTTTCAAATCACAAATATACATATGTACACCCTCGTCTATAAATATCAGAACGTACTATATATTTCGTAACAAAAAGAGTGAAAACCTTTTCGAGAAAAATATGATCCATACAATAGGAGTCATATTTGCAACAATACTACACTTTTTATATTATTTTCAAGGATTCAAACCATGGTCTAATACTCGCAAACAAAATCAAAATTTTTTCCCATCGCAAAACTGACACAACTCCTTAATATTTTCTTCAAATAGATCCATGCACTATAGTAACCTATCCCTCCTACGATGTAAACTAAAAAAGGAAGAAATACTTTTTCGAGTATATCGATAAGTTCGTAACAATATCGGATCAATAGTCAAGAAACGTTTGAATACTTCCATGAACGTAACTCTCCATGTGCGGATTATTCCCCGCACCAGAAACCGCGGGCGGAATATTCCGCTCCTCGAATGCAAATAGGTCAATAGGTGAGTATCAATGGCAAACACAGTGCTCGACATACTCTTCCGTAGAAAACAATCGCAGTAGCCGTCCACGATGAAATCCGTGAGGCTGTTCATTGATCGTGTGCGTCACTTCGACATCCGAGTTAATTTTCCTCGGAAACGTAACCTCCGATGCAATTTCATTGTCTCTGGTCCACACCTGGTCTACCACTGAACCTCTGACTCTCCCCAGGTAACGCGTATTCCCACGTTTGCGGATGAGAAATACCTGAATCGAGTCCACTCCGATGAGGGACGAGTTTTTGGTATCGGTGTTCTGCGGATGTTGATGCCCGTGACCGTGAATGTGCCCGTGATGATGATTGTGATGCTCGAGGCTCGACGGAGCCCTGTCCCTTTGCCGTGTATCGGGATGACCGGTGTGAAGCGAATGGACCTGCTGCAAATGATGATGATGGTCGTGTACGTGATCCAAACGACTGTGGGTTCTGGTGTTGGCGTTCGACGACGAGGACTCGCACGATATCCCGGAGCTGACGTGGTGATGGTTCACGCTGGAGTGTCCGGTTAGGCTACCGGATGAGCTACCGTGATGGTGGCCGGCTAACGGGGTGGTCGATAGGCTGCTGTTGGCGTTCACAACGTGCCGATGAACCGCCGGTGAACCACCGTGGTTCAACATACTCGAGTTCGAGGAAGCGGCGCTCATCGCGCTGGATGTGCCGTGGTGATCGCTGTTGAACCCCGAATTGGTCGGATAGTGAGCAGTCAGACCGGTAGCTGCACCGAGACGATGATGATTGGTCGGTGACGTTGTTCTGTGCCCAATCGCTGTGGACGCGGAGATCGGGTTCGGATGGTGATGAGCGCTGGTATTACTGGTGGTTGCCTGACCACCGTGACCTGTCATCGATGTCGAACCGGACCCGGTCAACGGTCCGGTGTTTCCGTGAACGTGGCCCGTCAGACCTGGCGCCAGGTTACCATGATGATGTCCCGTCATAGCCTGCGCACCGTGGGGATGGTGCACGGTCGCCGGACCGTGATGATGGGTCACGTTCGCGGGCTTCGCGTTACCGTGGTGATGATGGGTGTGCTGGCGTTGGTGTTGCTGGAACCCCATCAGTCCGTCACCGACGTCCAAATTCGTCCCGGCGCGGAAATTGTCCGCGTGTTTGTGCACGTGGGCGTGGGTGTCGCCGTGGAAATGCCCGTGGACATTGCGTTCCGGCGAGGTCGGCTCGTGATGGTGCTGATAGGGGTTCAACGCTTGCTGAATATTCTTCAGTTTCTCTTTGCCGGAAGGTGCCGACTGTTTCTGCGACAATCCACCGTGATCGTCCAGCTGCTTGTCCAGATCCTTCGCGGACGCTTCCAGCAACACCGAGCCGCTCGGCTCCAACAAAGGACTCGGGCTTGAAGTTAAGCTGTGCTGGTTATCCGGCAGGCTACCGGATTCCTGAACTCTCCGGGCGGCCTCGAACGCCAAGTTTCGCGATAGGTCCAAGTTCCTCGGGCTGCACGAGAGATTGTGACCGTGTCGCGAGGCGAGAATCGCCCCTTGACCGTCCAACGATGGTCTCTGATTCGACGTAGCGGACGAGGACAGACCGACGGGCTGGTGCTCCATGATATCGACGTTCCGCGTGTTCTCCAAATTGATCTGTTGGCTCTCCTGATGAGACAGCGGACTTTCGAGTCTTCGTATCGGCTCGAAAGCGCTCTGAAGCGCCTCCAGACCCCTGGGTAGTTCTTGGCTGTTGGAAATTCTTGTGCTGCCCACGCCACGCTCCGCACCCCTCTGCGCTCTCATGGAATCCATGCTACTCATCGCGGAGCACTGGCAAGGGTGTTGCGGACTTTCCGGAACGTCCAGATCGGTGGTCAATTGCGGCTGGGACATCTTCGTGCCTGAAAAACACCAGACATCGATCCGTTACGATCAACACAACTTACAATTTGCGATACTTTTTTTTTAGGTCTCTTGGTGTTAGAGTATCCCGGTTTTTTGTTACTCTTTCGCGTAGGCTCTCAGAACCCGAACGCAGCGGTATCCTATCGCGAAACGGTCAGTGTCAGCGTAACAGGAACCCCGTACGATGTGATAGAAACGACAACTCTGTCCGTGGAAGCATCGACTGCAAAGACACCCAAGAAACGGACTCCCTTTGTCGTTGTGATCAATAGAACGCTCGTTTGACGAAGTAACGAATCTTCCAATTACCACGTCGAACGCGTCAGGGGTGGCCAGTATCGCGGAACAGGGGACGAGGGTAACTGCGGACACCGCATCCGGAACGGACGCGGAAATACGGGAAACTTTCGCGGCCTATTAGCGCCTTCCGTCGTTAAAACTTCTCCGAATAGCTCTCGGGGAACTTATATAAATATTCTTGGCGAGCGTTAGACGATTCAACGGAAGAATCGCGGGGAGTGGCTTTCACCGTTCGGTATTGTGTTTATTTGGAAGAATTCCATCGCCTCCTGCTCCTACTTCTTCCCCGTAACTAACTCCAAAAAGTGTCGTCTTGTTAAGAAATTCTTCACGGATCGCGAATAATAAGCACCGCGTCGCGAAACTATTGTTGAGTTTCTTTATCGCAACGACCGGTGGGATATTCGAGCGATGACGATCGCCCGTTTGCGGAGGACGCGTTCGGGGCGCTTGTTGCGTCATTCGCGGGGATTGAGGCTCCAGTTTGAACTCTTTCGAGGGTACGGACGAGAACAGGGAACGGGGAGGAATTTTTTTTAGAGAACGAGAACGTACTTGCACGTGACCGAACAATACCTCGGGCTCGAGAATTCTTCGACAATCGAAAATAAGTTTTCCGTTTCGGTTTCTTACGATCGTGAGGAAATTTTTGTTTCGTTTCTCGAACGGTTGAATTGAGTGTTTTTAGCGTCGAATTTGGGACAATTGAACGTATTTTTGTGTTCTTAACAACTGGAAATATGTTTTTGTTTTGAATTTTTAACTAGTGAATTGAGTAACTTTTGATTTTGTATTTTGAACAACTAAAAGTTTTCTATTTAGAATTTTTAACAATTGAAAATAAGTTTCTGTTTCGAATTTTGAAGAATTGAATTAGTAAGTTTTGGTTTTAAATTTTGAACAATTGGATCGAGTGACTTTTGGTTTTGAATGTTGAACAACTAAAAGTTTTCTATTTAGAATTTTTAACAATTGAAAATAAGTTTCTGTTTCGAATTTTGAACAATTTAATTACTAAGTTTTGGTTTTAAATTTTGAACAATTGAATTGTGTAATTTTTGGTTTTGAACGTTGAACAACTAAAAGTTTTCTAGTTTGAATTCTTAACAATCAAAAATAAGTTTCTGTTTCGAATTTTGAACAATTGAATTAGGAAGTTTTGGTTTTAAATTTCGAACAATTGAATTGTGTAATTTTTGGTTTTGAATTTTTAACAATTAAATCGCGTCAGTTTTTATATTGGATTTGTAACAATTGAAAGTAAGTTTTTGTTTGTCATAGTATTCATCCCATTACGCCAATGAAGTTTCAAAGTTCTGAGTTTTTATTTGCAATATATATATCAAGATTATGTAACTCTAATTGTTTATATACTTAAAATTATGGAATAACCATAGCTAATATTTAACACACATCGCGAGGGATCCATTTTCAAGAAAAATGCATTAAAAAACAGAGGTTCTTCCCTCGTGAGGCAACACTATGCGACTTGCAGCATGCCACATGTCGTCCAGTGTGCGCCTGTTTTTGATACGCGACTTGTAGCATGCCACATGTCGTCCAATCCCACAACTTTGACGTCACATGGAAAAATTGTCACCCTATGTCTTTCGTCAATGTTTGTATAATAGTATTCGTCAAAATCAATTTTACCGATGCACACAACGAGTTTTTGGAAACAATAATAATCTTCTCTGGTAAAAATATTCAAAATCTCTACTCATTCACAATTTTCTGTGATAAATATTCAAAATCTCTCTCATTCGTGAAAAGTTCATGAATAAATCTCTCTATCATCGATAACCAATTTATCGAAATATTCTTTTCGAAATTCTTGACTCAATAATTCTCTTCTTTGTCATTTTGGTGCTCTGATACTAAATAGTAACTACTGGTGACAGTTATCCTTTCCTTATGTATCTTTTCAGGACCAAGAGGTATGCGTCATTCCAGCATGCGACATGTCACATTGAACATTGCCTCAACAGCATTGTGCTTTGTTGGGTGCGTCATTGTCCCGTGCGTCATTGCAGTGTACTATTTACACATTGCCTAAATTTTTACGAACGAGCAACTGTTCGCTGTAAGACAGTATATTTGTCTTTGTTCTCAATTGTTTTCAATTTTCAAATTAGTTGAGAAAAAATGTATTAAAAAAGTAGTTAGGCAACGTAATGTTCCAATTTGGAACGATTTTTAGGTTAGGTTGCTTCTGAAATAATGAAACGAAGATACGTGATAAGCTCAAAATGGCGGTAATTGGGACATTTACTTTAGTGGTCCGTACTAAATAAACTTTTAAGTGTGGTTAATGTCGTCAACGATTCTATAGAGTGAAAAATACATCAACAAACTATCTTTAGGTTAAGTAACTTCTAAAATAAGTATTTTAATTGTTCGAAGAAGTATTTAGTATTTCTCTTTTCCACGTTACCGTTTGAATAAGTGTTGAGGACATCTTTAAATATGAGAGTCGAAGTGAAAAGTAGAAATATTCAATAGTTGATGTATTTGTTATAGCATTGTTAACGTAACGTTACTTAAAAGTGTAGATACATTAGATATATGTGTAGATATATTGTAATTTATCTGTATATGTATTAAAAGTATAAAAATGGGAGTCGACGTGAAAAGTAGAAATATTCGATAGTTGATGTATTTGTTATTTCATAGAATTGTTAACGTAACGTTACCTAAAACTGTAGATACATTAGATATATGTGTAGATATATTGTAATTTATTTGTATATGTATTAAAAGTATAAAAATGGGAGTCGACGTGAAAAGTGGAAATATTCGATAGTTGATGTATTTGTTATTTTATAGTATCGTTAACGTAACGTTACCTAAAAGTGTAGATACATTAAATATATGTGTAGATGTGTCAATGTACTGTAGATTTATTAGAGTTCGTTCTTTGGAAGCTTTCTGGAGAAAATTTTCGAGCGTCGGTCACCAGTGACCACCACCATAGCGTAGACGCGTTAACGGTAGAAACTCGCATTATCTTCTTATCGGCCATTATCTAGGATTACGAGCCGTGGGCCCGTTTACGGCTACTTTAACCGGGGAATCTGCTCAGCCTAATGGCGACTTCGCGTTTCTAACCGCGATATCGATCGCATCTACCGTCACCTTTGACACTCGGATGACGGGTCAATTCTGACCCGAGCGTAAGTTCGCACCGTGTTCTACGTTTCTGCTTGTTTCTATGAATCACGACACGGATAATAATCGACAAGAGGGATACAAAACGAGATATATGTTGATATGTGTTTGTAATTCCGCTTTGTTGCTTCGCTGTGCGCGTCCATCGTCGCGCGAAACTTCATTGGCGTAATTATCTTCATTGTCTACCAACGATGTGCGTATTTATCATTCGTTAGAAGGAGCTTTTGTTCTTGAGAAACGTCGCTTCGAAGTTTATCGTAAATACGGGCAATGTTGGACATGAACACTGTGGTCATAACATTGTATGTATAGTATATTTTTTACAGGAGAGTTACTCGGAGAGTTTCATGCAATTGGGATGGTACGTATTGTAAAAAACGTTATATATAACCGTTGAACATTGTAACGTTAATTATTGTATATACAACGATTAAAGAAACTTATTTTCTTCGTCCTATACCTAATTTTTGTGTCTCCTTTCATTGAAGATATCTTCTCTTGTCTCAAATTTATTAACGTTGTAATGTCAAGTATTGTATATATAACTATTGAACATTATAAGGTTTATTATTGTATATACAACGCACTCGTTGCAGCGACAAAGAAAATAAGTTTCTTTAATTATTACATTTACAATAATTAACATTGTAACGTTCACTCGTTGCAACGAGAAAGAAAATAAGTTTCTCTAATCATTACATTTACAATAATTAACATTATAACGTTCACTCGTATATACAGTAATAAACGTTACAAATGTTCAATGATTATATATACAATACTCAACGTTACACCGTTGATAAGTTCCAGACAAGAGAAGATATCTTCACCGAAAGGAGACACAAGAATGAGGTCTAGAACGAAGAAAATAAGTTTGTTTAATTATTGTACGTACAACGATTAACCAAACTTATTTCTTCGTTTTCTGTCTCGTGTTCGTCTCCATTCGCCGAAGATACGAGAGAACGAGACATTCTTCGTTCTCGAAGCAACTATTAAGTATACGTTCTCGGTCCGTTGAATAAATGTGTCAGTCGTTGTGCGTACCAGCCGTGGTACCGCGTTAACACTAAACGTACCAAGCGGGGTCAAATGACCCCTTTGAAAATTTACTTTAAATTCGTACATTTATTGTTATTTCTGTCGGTCATTTGACTTTCTGTAAATTCTTATATCATCCGATTATTCAATTTCCCACTTTCCGTTTTTCTCGTAGCTTATTTTTTAGCGACAAAAATTCTTTACCTACCTTACGTACCACGGGGGGTCATTTGACCCCGTACGAAGTTTACGTATTTTTTAGCAGTTTTCCAACTGGAATCTTAGTTCTAAATTCATACTTAGAACGCGATGAAACCAGCCTGACGTCAATACCACTCAGCGAATTTGTTGCGATGAAATTAGTCGAAGCTTTCACCAACTGTAGAAGAAATATTACAACCGAGAATTTTTTTACGACTTCATCTTTGGCTGCAAAATTATTGGCGAAAAGGACAACGTTAGTGGGAAGAATGCGTGCGAACAGGAGGGAATTGCCCGCACTTGCAAAAACAACGAAAGATAATTCGAAACTTCTTTCAACAATGACGTACAAATCGAATGACTGTACGCTAACGATTTATAAATCAAAACCAAGAAAAAAAAGTAGCGATATCGAGTACCAAACGTAAAACCGTAAAAATCAAGAACAATAGAAAGAAGACATCCGAAACGATCAGTTACTATAATAAAACCAAATTTGGCGTCGATATAGTTGACCAAACGGCGCGAAAGTATAGCGTCAAATCGAAGTGCAATAGATGGCCTGTACAGGTATTTTTCAATATTTTCTATCTGGCTAGAATCAATTCGTGGATACTCTATCAGGAAACAACTGGGTTGGAGCTATCGAGGCAATCTTTCCTGTTACAATTAGCAGACGAGCTTGTTACAGAGTACCTCGAATTTTGCGAAGAAGAAAAGGAAAATCAACGAGAAGGAGTATCAAGCAGCTCCAATAATAATTCTCAATCCAGGAAAAAATGTCAAATAAGATTGCGCGCGGGCGATAAAACAACACAAACTTGCATAATTTGTAAAAAAATTTGTTCGCGGGAAATGTACGAAGGAGAAACCCATCCTATGTAAAAAATGTAATTGGTCGATTGTTTTGTTTATAACGATAAAAATATGTGTTTCATTTTATACGAAATCGGAAACGATGTTGCAAATGATTTCCTTTAATAAATAAAGAATTTCTTACGAAAAATCTACGTTTATTTCATAAGGGGTCAAATGACCCCCTATGGTAAGATTAGGTATAGAAAAATGCCGGTACGTTTAGTGTTAAAGAGGGATCGCGGTTGTTCGGGTATCCTCGCATCTAGTTACGGGCGAACGATTGGTCCGAAGTGGTCCTCGCGAGTACCGCGACGACGGACACTCCGCACCGGTGGACTCGCATTCCTCGTATCTCGTTATACGAGCCGCGCAAAGGCCTCCCGAAGGCCACGGTCAAGTTCGATGCCGATGGCGTACGCTCGGGACGCACGGTTCACTTTTTCTGTCGTTCGACGATCTCCCCCGATCGAGGTAACCACGTAGGATACGCGACTACCGACCACTCGCGGCACGTGGATTTAATTTCGTTCGCGCGGAACGCGAGCCGACCGATATCCGGGCACCCTACTACCACGACACGCGTGTGTACTTCGCACAGCCGCGGTACACATCGCAGGAAAAAATTCACGCGGTTGTTTAACGCGCCCCGATCGTAAAACCGACGTAACCGAGATGTTTACTATCGCCCTCGGCCACGAGCTGGCCATCCACCGTGGCGTAACATCGATTTCGTCTCGCACTGTCGCGAAAGTATAGAAAGGGAAACCGAACAGTCGAAACCTCGAAACGCGCTCGCCACGAGATTACGAACCTACGATCGACTGTTAATCGAACCTGTCCGATTGTTCATTCGTTGCAATCGAAAGGAGATTCTAGATCGTTCGATTTAGTTGTATTTCTCTAGTCGTTAATATTGCGCCCGGGGAACAATTTAGAATTTATGGTATGTTGAAACTAAAGAATAAGAAATGGTTCGAAATAATTCTATCGTTTATTTATATATAATATCTTGTCGAAGTGTTATCGAAAATATTTATCGAGATGCAAATTTCTAATTAAGTCGAGTCTGAATTTTTCCAGAGATCGAAATATCGCGTTTAGATAACAATTTATAATAGAACACACGGAATATCGAAACGAAAGAGTAACCTTCAAAAATAATTCCAATGGTTTATTTCTAATACAATTCGTTATAAATCATCTCGTCGAAGTGTTTCAGTTTCCTCTACCAAATTTTCAATTAAGTCGAGTCTGATTCTTCCAAAGATCGAAATATCGCGTTTAGATAACAATTTAGAACACACGGAATATCGACACGAAAGAGTAACCTTCAAAAATAATTCCAACGGTTCAGTTATAATACATTCGTTATAAATCATCCAATCGAGGTGTCTTCGATTCCTCGTATCGTAAGTGTCTCGAGTGCAAAGGGTTAATTTCCAGCGATCGGATAGGGCTATCTGTCGCTTCACCGATACCGGTTTCGATCGAGGATAAACGCGCTGGAGCGTCAACGAGTTCGATTCTCTAGCAGGAGAATTGCGCGAGGCGCGACGGTTTCGCGGTGCCTCGTGGAATTCGACGAATCTCGAACGACGTTGGTATCGTCGATGGGAGGGGTGGTGGTGGGTGTTGGGAGGGGGAGTGTACGGTACCGTGAGAAAAATCTACCGCACACCCAGCCGTTGAGAATATATTTTCCGCGCGCGCGATACCAACACCTATCCCACTCCCGGTTGGGCCCGTCTCGAGCGGGCCCACGCGAGACACCGGGAGGCGGAATCGCGTCGAGCATCGCGTCGAATCGGGGAGAAGGTTCGCGTCTCCTCACCTGCGCGCGATCGAATATTCAAAGTGCTCCCGGATCCTCTCAATCACTGTCCCCCGGTGAGGCTCCTTCCGCATGCCCGACGATCGGTGCACGTTTCTGAACACGAGGCAGGGCTCTATTTTCGTCACGGGCACGTCGTTGCTCGTTCTTGGTCATCCCACTGGAATACCGCGTGGTGTGTTGTCCCGGGTTAGGTGTGCGCATTTTCGAATCGTCGGGGCGGCCACGCGTGGCGCCAAAAAAGACGATCGCGCGCACTCGCACTCGCACTCACTCGGTCACCTAGCTAGCTCGCGCTAGCCCACCTTCGTTGCACCGTGACGCACGTAAAACGTTCCATATATCGCACCGCACTAGCGACCGTGGTCACCGTGGCGCACGTATTCCCCTTGGTCCGTGCCGGAGAGTCTCGTACACCGCATCGTACCGTCTCCCACGGAGGAACGAAACGAAACGAAACGAAACGAAACGAAACGAAAGGAAACGAAACGAAACGAAACGAGACGAAAGGAAACGAACGAAGGACGATAACCACACGAAACGAACGAACGACGATAAAGGCACGAAACGAAACGAAACGAACGACAATAACGACGAAACACGAAGAAAGGAAGCGAGCGGAGGATAGGAGCGGAGCGCAATATCGTGAGAGACTGAGTCGGTGCCTTCCACCTTCACCGGCAGCCGTTCCGCCTTGGAATGTGCCTTTGCCCCCTCGAGCCCCTCCCCTCCCCTGTACCGGGCCCGTAGACCCGAGCGAGGGGCCCTCGAGGCCCCGACTCTCGCGCCGCTGCCCCCACCACCCCTCTTTGTCCTGCCATTACGTAGCCTGCCCCCACGAACACCGATTCGGTTCTGGGACCGCGAGCGTCCGGGCCCACCCACTCTCGCGAGACGCGACGGGACTCAACGGATAGGGTAGATCGCCACCGCGACGTTTCTAAACCGTTCGAGCACCCGAATTATTATTCCGTTCTTTGAATCCGCGTTGGTCGTCCGCGCGGTAGATTTAAAAATACTTTACCGAAAGTCAGGGAACCGTGGGTTTTTCCCCCGCGGAAATTATCTCGTTCCACGAGGTTACCACGTGTACTATAAATAGGCCATTGGCACCTGAGACCGGCTAATAATATCGAGACACTCGACCAGAGTGCTAAAACGATGGGGAAAAGTACCGTAAGCGTTTCAGATTATTTATTTACTTTTTTATTTTTTTTTCAGCTGGACTGTAAAACCATGTACGATGCAATTGAAAGAGCGATTAGAAGAGTCGAGTTCGTCGATGCGATTGAGTGCTGAAACGATGGACGCAGGTACCGTAAGTGTTCGTAATTATTGTTTCTTTTTTTTTTTTTTTTTTGCGAGAAATTTGTAATACTTTGAGATGCAATTGAGATTTCACCGATGCGAAAATCCAGGAACCTTTCAGGTTAGTAACATCGAGTTTGCGGATACGGTATAAGGTTAAAACGAGGCACAAAGGTACCATAAGTGTGTATCGATATTTTTTATCGCAAATCGTAATACTTCGAAATGGAATTGATCTTACCGACCCAAAAATATAGAAATCTTCCCGATTGAGAAACTCGATTTTATCGATCGAATATTTCAAAATTATTACGCTGCACTTTCCCGGTAGTTGCACCTCGAACACTGAGTATAGAATAAAATTCCGATAAATCTAAATCTTAGTTAAAAAAAAAAAAAAGAAAGAAACACTTTTCTCGTGTATTCCATAAATAACGCATCACATAGCGCGCGATAAATATTTATAAGTATATCTTTCGTGAGGACACGGCGCACAGTTGGCAGCTCCTGTTCTATGATTAATTTGCATTCACGGTCCCGCTACATTTTGTATCCGGTCCCGTCCGTGAGCCGCTCGTTTCGATTCGTAGACCTCTCTGACCCGTAGCAAAGTGTTCCAAGTTTTCCACGAATCCAGGTATTCCTCCCGACCGGGACAAAGGGTCAGCGAGGCTTCGGGACGCGCGAAAGGTATCCTAACCAAGACAGGTACCTAGGCGAGTATATCCTTGAACCACGTCGGGTATAATTTTCACGAAGGACGAGTCGATTCCAGCCACGAAGCACGTAGTTTCTTTCCGTTCCATTCGTCACGACCGGACAATAACCAACAATCCTACCTAACCTTTGAATTCGTCAAAAAAAAATTCTTATCGAAGTGGTACGTACCTTGGTACTTATCGAAGGATGTTCTCTTACCGAGCGAGCCACTGCGAGGACTGCGACGCGAGGACTCTTTCTTACCGATCGATCGTTGTTTACATCGGGTCCTTTCGAACCGTACACGTTTCATCGTCCGTGCATCGATACAGAAAATCACTCTGTGTCTGTTAACAGTGATTGTTTCGTTAAACTATCGAGCGGTGGACTTAATGTTTAGTAGAATCTCCGAATTATAGGTTATCGGTGTAGCTACGAATCATCGAGAATTAGAAATAAGATTTCGTTTTGTCGAAATAGTCTTGGTCGAAGTAGAACACAATAGGACTATTTATTCAAAGGACTAGTATTTAAAGAAACAACGTGGAAGTGTTTACGGACTCGTCTGTGCAAACAACCCTCGAACAACCATTTTCGAACCGTACTCGAACAATGGGGACCGTGATGGCGATTCCTTGAAAGAGTCCCGATAAATACAGGTTAATCCCGATTATTTGCGGTAACGATGTTTCGAACCGCCATTTTTGTCCTTGGTGGAATTTTCAGTTCAATGGTCGAGCTAGAGATTCACTCAATTCTTGACGAGTCGATCGAAAGTATCGTAATACCGAAAAAAGTTTCGATATTCGTTAAACGGAATCGTTGCGATCGAAGATAAAAATTATCGCGCGCGTGTAGTATTTATTTAAAGTGACATCGGTCGATCGCAATATGGCACCCTCGTTAGATTCTTTATTCGCGTTCTTCTCACGGTACTGCCGGCGAAAGATGGAACTCTTCGAGTACAATGGCCGGCGTAATTAAGGGTCAAAAGTTTTTAGCTTCATTAATTACGCGAACACTTCAAACGATGCCATTATCATCGGTAGAATGCTGCGAGCAAAACGGTCCGCTGTGCATAATGTAGTTTCGTTCCTCCTCGACTTCGGTGGCCATTTTTCCGAATCAATTCGTCGGGCTCCCCTCCTAGAGGGGAGGAAATAAGAAATACGAGTGCCTTAATTGCGACTGACTCGTAATTATATTAAAAGAAAAAGTACGAGAATCACGGAACGGGACATTATTTACTTATTAATGTTCCGTTCGTCGACGCAAATCGTCGCAATTATTTGTTGGAGAGACGATTCATTTTAACGTACGGTATCCATCGTTATTAACCTATCGTACGATACGTTGTCGCATTTTTGAAATTCTTTTGAAATTCTTTTGAATTTTTTTACCAACTGGTGATCGAAATTAATCTCGAAACGATAGCAGACCGCGCGAAAGCGATACGGGAGGAACGACGAATGATTCTCGAAGAAGCGATAAAAATTTTAAATTGACTACGATCGATGACTCACTGTGGATAATTGAAAAAGGAGGGCAGAGTTCGCGGAACCGCTGCCAGATGGCGACACCGACGTCTACCGGCCAGCGAACGTTCGATTCGACGATTTCTTTTTTCTTTTTGCTCGATAGCGATCGTTTGCGCAATTAGTGTACATTCTTTTCGATCGAAAGTTAATGTACGCCAATTGGTCGCGAAATATTGTCGAATATGAGTCTGTAGGTGATAGCTTTTCCCCTTGAATTCGTAGGTAAAAATTTCAGTTCGTGTTCGATGATTTGCAATTTCACAGAAATCATTTTTCATCGATGTATCTAACCTAAAAGATTTCGGTACCGATTCTTCACGATCCACGGAATCACAGCTATTGATTACCAATAATTCACGAAAGAAAGAAGCATAAAACGACTGCTATCGTATCATAGCGTTAGTATAATATACACTTAAGTTTTCATCTTTCCTAAGACGAATTCCATCCAAATTACTATCTTCACCATTACGTTACAGTTATTATCGGTCGTGATCCACTACTGCTCGAGTACACTCGATCGAACGATTTGTCCAAACTGTTATTTATTTCACGATTGATCGATCATCTACGGTTATAACTCCGTTTAGAATTATTGTCCACATGAACTTACAAATTTGTCAAATTTCGTTCAAATGGGCGACACGTTTCCCGTAAGAGGTTACAAACGAGGACAAAACTCGTTGCTGATATCCGTTAGAATATTTATTAATAATATTCTTAATTATTTATAATAATTAAATTATTAATAATATTATATACGTATAATTATTAAAAAGCAGTTAATTCCTAGTGTATATATATACACAAATACACTAGAAGATATATACATAAAAATACATTAGGAGTTAACTGCTTTTTAATAAGATACTCCGAAATCGGTTTATTTAATGTGCGAATATGGATTTAATGAACGATCGTTTTGTTCTCCGTCGTGAACGGAATCCAATATGTCCGGCCATTAACGAAACGAACAGTACGATTACCGGTTGAGAAACGGTGCAAGGTTTGCGAAATGATCATCTTCCATGCGAAATATTCCGTAACGGATACGGAACGATCGAACCGAATTCTTCTGCGTTTAATTCCGTGAAATGGGTCTCGGTATCGGTTCAAGTTATTCACCGGGCGTGCAACGAACCTTCAACACCGACACCTTGTTAATTAGATACAGTGATCTATCGGTTCTCGACGTTGAATATTTCGTTCCGTTTCCACGCGGCCGAGGTTAAAGATGTCGGGCGATATTTCGACGTTACGCGCGAGCCGTTGACTTTGTAAACAGTTTACTTTTGTTTGCGGTGATCTGCAGCGGGCAGGCCAGCTCGAACAGCTTGTATATACATATATATATATATATATATATATATATATATACACATATATTTAGAAGTACGCTAGCAAGCAGTCCGTCTTTGTTGACGTTTTTTTTTTCTTTTCTTTTTTTTTTCTCTCTCCTCTCCTTACGTTCGACGATATCCCTGGCTAGCCGCTACGCACGCACACCTCAGTCCCCTTTTCCCTTTCGAACGGACACACACGTTACGTGTGTTTCGTTCCGGTGTATTTTCGCCTCCATTTCGGAGATTGCGCTTCGATCGAGCACGGAATATTTTAACAGCCAGTTCGACGGGTACCGACAATCTTAATCGACCTATTTTTCCCAACTTGCACCGCGATATTTCTGTGACGTTCGTTTCTAAACTCGCGCGTCATTCCCCGTTCACGTGAGTGTGTTCGGTGTTACCGTGTGCGGATCAACGTGGAAACTGCTGGATTCGACGGACGTCACATTTCTCCGGTAAGAGGGTCTAATTTATATCGATCAATTCGAGACCGTTCCGCGTGTAACCCCGGAATAGATCGAAACTTGAATCGTTCGTACGTTACACGGACCGATCCGTGCATTTAAAATGGCGCGTGTTCGGGCGTCACGTGATCGTTTATTCGACCCTTGAAATTTTCGATTCGTGTTTCACGGTAACCTGTACAGAATCGATGGTAAACATCAAGGAAGATCCAAACGCTTCGATCGATTCCTTTATTCAAACTCTTGGTGTTATTTACGCGTGTGGTAATTCCCAATTTCGAAGAAACATCAAGATAACCTACAAAGTCGAAACCTATGTACGAAACTCGGTATATACACCGAGATGGAATTGATTTTTCGAGTAACCCAACCAGCGGAAGAATCGAACGTACTGTCGTGCTCGTTCGTTCGAGGTTTTCGTTTTCTCGTTTACCTTCGGTTTCCTCCAGACCGAAATGCCGGAGAATTATGAGCGGGTTATAGTTTTACGAGGGGTCAACAGTTCGGCTAGGAAGCCGCGAGTCAGAAAGCAATGGCGGTGGTGGGGGGAGGTCTGATGGCTCGTGCCTTCGTATTCGGACCATTAGTCCAATACGGCAATTCGTCAAATCGGGAGAAATGTAGTATCAATAACGTCCCGCAGCTGCTGCCATCGAAGCATGCATTTTCCTGACGCGCAAATTGCGCGCGCACAACCTCTCTCCTCGAACCTACACGAGCGACAATTGTTTCCGATTTTCCTGATTCCACCTAGCCTCTACCCGACCCAACCCACCACACCCCTCCTCCTACCTACTCCACGGTCCTACTCTACGGGTGATCCCTACCAACGATCCGCTCCGTTTTTGTCCCGTCTCGATGTTTTTCCAGTTGTTTTGCCACCGCGTAATCGGTGGATCGATTCTTCGATTGATACCGTATGCTGGAATCTTCGACCGCATATTTTTTTTCTCTTCTTTCTTCTTTTTTCTTTCTTCTCTTTTCCGTAACGCACCTTACGTTCGACACTCGGTGTTCATTACCACTTATGTGTATATTTACGCGCCGAACGCGCCGCTCGGGTACTCTCGCGACGAAAATAGATACGCGACCACTGCCGACGAAAATTCACGAGGAGAGTGTAAATCAGTGAAGTAACGCAAGAACACACGGAACAATATTGAGAATTTTGAGTTATTGGTGTAGAGGAAAATATATATGTATAGAAAAATATGCCTATTTTTATTTTATAATAATATATTCTCTCTGGATTACAGATGGGGGATTACTAAATATAGGGTCTGCGCAAGGTCACCATGCGTACAAAAGGAAAAGACAAACACACACACACACACACAAACACATGTTTTCTCGAAAAATCTTCTTAACTTTTTCCCGATAACGATCGACTCACGTCTGTATCGGTCACTGGTTACATTACAACTCATATTTTGTCTCTCGCAGCTGAGCTTCAATGAGCTATCGATTTATCGAAACAGTCGCTCGCTCAATCGAAACTTCACGCGATTCGCTCGCGCAAAACTCGTCTCTACATAGGTATAAGGAGTTTTTCACGGGAGGATTATTTTCAGTAGACGTCAATTTCGTTTTAACGGTGAATGATCGTAAAATGGGTGCGACGTAAGCGTTTGGAATAGTAACCGTGATCGTCATCTTGTCGCGAGACGGTGACGGTTGGTGGGACAGGGTGGGGTACGGTCACCGGTGACCGACGCTTGGGAATTGGAACGCCTTCTCGATAATTTCTAGTTGCGAGCCCGGGATCGATAATTGCGAACTTTTGAATAATTAGGAATATTGTAAAGTAATCACCGAGATATCGAAGTATCGATTGAACTTCTATTCTTGAAGCAATAATTTTAACAGATAAGGAGGATGAACGTTGAATATACATGGAGGGTTTAGAGCGAATGGAGAGACCAATTTTTGTATAATTTTAATTTTAGAAATATTGTAGGGTTATTAACAAGCTGTGAAGGTATCAAGTGCTTCTTGAAGTATTAATTTTAACAAACGATGAGATAAACATGGAACATTTATGGAGCGTTTGGCTCCGAATAAGAAGACATACTTTTGAATAATTTTAAGTTTGAAATATTGTAAAGTAATCAAGGATTACTTTCCATTATTCAATCGAAGATTACTTTTATTGTTTAAGGATTAATTTTACCAAACGAGGATAATTTTGGAATGTCCGTGAAGCGTTTTTGAGTGAATGGAGAGACAAATTTTTTATAATTTTAATATTAGAAATACTTGGTTCAGTTTTGTCGTTTTTCTATTGTAAAAAATTACTATGACACTTCAATATTGAAGACTGCAAATTAGTCGACAGATTTACATGAAACTTCACACGTGTTCATTAAATAGTAGTACCATCTTTGGAAAAATAAAACGACGAACCTATTGGTGACATTTCTTATCGTACGACAAAATTTATTGAACAATCTATTATTATAGGGTTATTAACAAGTTATGAAAGCATCGATTGCTTCTATTCTTGAAGTAATAATTTTAACAAACAACGAGGATAAACGTAGAACACTCATGGAGTGTTTAACGCGAATGGAGAGACCAACTTTTGCATAATTTTAATGTTAAAAATATTGCAGGGCTATTAACGACCTATCAAAGTATCGATTGCTTCTATTCTTGAAGTAATAATTTTAACAAACAACGAGGACAAACGTAGAACATCTATGTAGCGTTTGGCGCGAATAAGAAGACAAACTTTTGAATAATTTTATGTTACAAATATTATAAACTAAACCAGGAATTATTGAATCAAAGATTATTCTTTAAGGAATAATTTTACCAAACGAGAATAATCCTAGAATGTCCATGAAGCGTTTGATGCGAAGGGAGAAATCAATTTTCGTATAATTTTGATGTTACAAATATTGCAGGGCTATTAATAAGTTATAAAAGTATCGATTGCTTCTATTGTTGAAGTAATAATTTTAACAAACGATGAGGATGAACGTAGAACACTTATGGAGTGTTCGACACGAATGGAGAGATCAACTTTTGCATAATTTCAATGTTACAAATATTGCAGGGTCATTAACAATCTATCAAAGTATCAATTGCTTCAATTCTTTAAATAACAATTTTAACAAACGAAGATAAACCTAGAAAATCCATGAAGTGTTTAACACGAATGGGGAGATCAACTTTTGCATAATTTCAATGTTATAAATATTGCAGGGTCATTAACAATCTATCAAAGTATCGATTGCTTCGATTCTTTAAATAACAATTTTAACAAACGAAGATAAACCTAGAACGTGTTTAATACGAATGGAGAGATTAAATTTTGCATAATTTCAATGTTAAAAATATTGCAGGGCTATTAACGACCTATCAAAGTATCGATTGCTTCGATTCTTTAAATAACAATTTCAACAAACGAAGATAAACCCAGAACATCTACGAAACCTTTTGGCGCGAATGTAGAGACACGAAAAACTCGTCGGTTGCACAACCTGTTAAGGAAACAAGGTTACCTTCGATAGCTTCACATGCCTTCATCTAGAAAGATTTCGTTCGATTCGACTTACGTCCTTCTCGAAACCGTGGAACGCTCGTTCGACCTATTTTTCGCTAGAGATAATAATATTGGCGTAAATCAAGGTGGAAATGTCAAGTGTCTCGCCCTGTATAATGTCGGTTGCGAAATACGTTGGATTTGTATTCAAGAACACTCGTCTTTCTCGTTCGTGTATTTTCGCGACCAATAAACAGATCATTATACAGACTGTTTCTAAACTCTTTGGCCGAACTCTACCAGCTGCTTACAAAAGGATCCGCGCCACACGTATAATATATTTCACGTATATAATCACTTTCAAAGTTGGAATTACCAATGCTAATGCGCCTTAATGTAAACCTTCGTTAACATACTTTAAGCTAGGATGCATTCAACTTGGAAATTATGTACGACTTATTTAAAAATCGCCCCGGACGAATGTAACGACTCGCGTTAAATAAACTTCCTACGATTTTTGTCCATCGAATTCATTCTCGGGCCAACCATGAATCGAGGTTTGCATCGAGGCTAATTAGAATAAGCAGACTACATGTACCAAGTGGGCGGATACTTCTGCGAGAATGTCGCTCTGGTTGTTACACTGCTGAAACAAAATTATGCAAACGTACATACAGTAGCTCGGGAAAGTATTCGTACGCTATATTATAAAGAAATTCCCCTAACTCTATGTTCGATTTCAACGAAAGTTGGTACGTATGTACAGTATAACAGTACGTATAACGTGCAATTTTTGTATCCAGGAAAAATTTTTTTAAAAAGTTGAAATAAAATCTCGAAGGTTTCAAGGAAGATTTCTTTAATTCTTTGTACATGTAATTTCTATTGGAACTTTTTGTTTTGTAACAGAACAATAGAGCAAATGGAGCAGGAAAGTTTTGCTCCATTTTGCATCGAGTTGCATTTGAAAAATGGAAGAAAAAATGGCACTATAAATATTCTTTTTTTATTTCAACTGATTTGAGAGCTTGCAACAACTTTGTTTTCTTTCTAACCTTCCAATCGCGCAAGATGGAGTGAACATTTTCTTACAAAAATTTTTTGGAGTTCTGTCGCTCTACTGTGAAAAATTCTTGGAAGATATTTTATTAAAGGAAAATATGTGAAATTTTCGGGGCTTGATTTCATCCCCTCGAAGACATTTTTCATCGACGAAAAAATTGTGTCGTATTCAGCTCGGTGTGCTTTACATACACATGAACTTTCATTGAAATCGGACTTATAGGTTAGGGTAATTTTCTTCTAACATGGCGTACGAGTACTTTCGCGAGCCACTGTACGTGTGTCCTTCGGTGCTTCCTTCCTGAGTTACGCGCTTAGAACTAATATCAAGTTATGACACGTGGAATGTCTGTTTCTTACGCGTGAACTGAATACGCTTTCATTTTTCATCGCATTAATTTTTTAATCGGAGCGCTCTTGCCGATCAGTCGTAATTTTAACGAACGAAGATAAACTTAGAGCATCCATGGAGTGTTTAACTCGAATGGAGAGATCAACTTTTGCATAATTTTAATGTTACAAATATTGCAGGGATATTAACAAGTTATAAAAGTAACGATTGCTTCAATTCTTTAAATAACAATTTTAACGAACGAAGATAAACTTAGAACACCCATGGAGTGTTTAACTCGAATGGAGAGATCAACTTTTGCATAATTTTAATGTTACAAATATTACAGAACTATTAACAACCTATCCATTATCCTTACCATTTTGATCGAAAATATTTTATCTCTTGTAACGTTCATCGAGAGAAATAAAAAAATACAAATCGATGGATATCGATGTAAGAATGTGTCTTGTTAGAAACCCTATAAACGAAACAAAATTTAACGTTTCGATTCAGTCAATTATTTCAATGTCAATCGTGTAATGTGACTGTGCAAAAGATCAGCCTTTTTTGTTTACTAAAATTAATTTTCCTTGTAAAAAATTATATTGTATACCTGTATACCTATATACAGGTACTAAATTTCACCTTCTTCGAACGAGAAATTTAGGATTTGGAGAAGGTTCGAGTTGTTCGTTGATACTCATTCATCGTAAGGTATTCAATTTTTCATCTCGAATTATTAATTGATGCAGAAATAATTCATTCAATTAATGGTAACGCAGTGAACCGAGCGCTCCGTTTCTTTGATCCTCGTTCAGATACCGTGGGGTCCGTTATTGGAGCTTCTTAACATTGTCAGATTCTTTCAATTGGCTAGAAATTGTCATGACACTTGCGTGGAGATATCCTGAGAGCTTTGTGACGAGTTGACACGAATCTGTGTCAATTAAGATTCTCAAATATTAGTTGTTCGCGAGTCTATCACGGTTTTCGTACTTGAGACACTATCGTTAAATGAAAACGAAACACCGAATAATTTTTCTAAATCAATAAATTTCATTTTTTGAATTACACGAAGCTAAACCCTGTAACACGATTTTCAATTTTGTGCAATTTTTATCACTGGAAAATTATTTATTTCTTAACGAACGTTGATCGTTGTACGTTTCTTTGGAAAATTTGTAACTTTGTCATTTTAAAAAGGACATTCTCCAAGAATTTATTCCACAACTACTATTCGATAAATTGATTTGATTTTCTTTTATTAAAGGGAGGATACATTGTGGATTGTTGTAAAAAAATTTTGAAGTAGTACACAAGCAAATACTACCGACAAATTAAATTTGTCTGCAAGATGAAAGTTCTCGATGTGAAAACGGATGGAATTTGATCGAATATTATTGCATCGATCGATCTGTCGGGGATAATTTTCAAATTTTCAATAAGCGATAAAACCGTGCGAATTTAAAAGGAATAGTGTCATTTTACGTAGCAATTTTCTCTTTTATTAGCGAATAAAAGGCTGACAAATTTTGAAATTAAAACAGTAGCTCAACAGGTCGCTGATAATCCTGTCAACAATATGTACACCAAATATTGTGAGAAACCATTTAAAATTGACAGTTTTCGCAAATATCATCTCGCGACGTATTAACATTTGCGCTATACTTTTGCGCTGTATTTTGTGCAATTTAACTACATACAATTAAATGAGCAAATGGAAAAACAATCGATCGTTCCGAACTCGTAAAGGTTCCCCCTTAAAATATAACATATACCGGGTGCTTCCGAAATAAGGTGTACAAATTTTGTTATTCTTCCTCTTCGAGATGCAAACATTTTTTCTAAGCAACTGAGTACCTTAGTAATGCTTAGAAAATTTGTTTAAAATTTACTGAAAATGATTTCCTTTCGTGACAATAGACATTTCGTCTGTATATTTCAGAAAGGTTTAAAAATCCTTTGTATATTTCTAATTTTCTCACACGCGGTAATAAACTTATTTTTTAATATAGTATTATCGAAGAAAATATCATTATTATCTTGACCTAAATTTTCCACGTAATTCCCTCGTAATTTCACGTCAACAGCTACACTAGTGTGTAATTTAGAGGCGAACGGAAAAGCACTTATATCGTAGGTGAAGAGTACCCGGACTTATTGTGTTTATATGTGTTTTTTATCTTCGAGGAGTGCAGCGCACGATACGAAAGTTTGGTCACCTATTTCCGGTGCACTCCGTAGATACGAGTAACGCCGTGTAGAAATTCAACGAGTGTTCTAAAACACCGTCTCTGCGGAAGCTTTCGGTAAAATTGCTCGAAACGAAGGTATTGGATTAAAAGTATAAATTACGAAGAAACCATCTACAGTGGTTTCCAATTCAAGTTCCACGAAATCGTCTCGGTTCATCCGTTTGATCCTCGTATCACGTCTGGGTCTCCGCGGACCCGGATCAATTATATATTTTCCATTTTGGAAAACGAAATGATTTTCCGAACGATCCGTACAGTCTCCAGATCAGGTCAATGCGTAGTGTTCGTAGTCTGGAGCAAGTCAACGCTTAATGTATTTGTTTACCTTACCTCCGGTTACTTACCGGAGTAAGTCAATGCGTAGTGTTCTAGTTTTTGTAACAAGTCAACGTGTAATATTTACAGTCTCTAGAGCAAGTCAACGTGTAGCTGTAGTCTCCTTAATAAGTTGATGTGTAGTTATAGTCTCCTTAGTAAGTTGATGTGTAGTTATAGTCTCTAAAGTAAGTTGATGTGTAGTTATAGTCTCTAAAGTAAGTCGACGTGTAGTGTTCCGGTCTCTAGAGCAAGTCAAGTGTGTACTCACTCGTAGTGTACTCATTCTCCGTAGTAAGTCAATGTGCAATGTTTACAATCTTCGGAGCAGGTAAACGCGTAATATTTACAATCTCAAGAGCAAGTCAACGTGTAGCCGTAGTCTCCGAAGTAAGTCAACATGTAGTGTTCTCGGTTTTTAGAGCAAGTCAATGCGTAGTGTTCACAGATTCTGGAGCAAATCAACGCATAGTGTACTCATTCTCCGGAGTAAGTTAATGCGTAGTGTTCCAGTCTTTAGAGCAAGTCATCGGATAGTGTACTCATTCTCCGGAGTAAGTTAATGCGTAGTGTTCCAGTCTTTAGAGCAAGTCAACGGATAGTGTACCCAGTTTTCGGAGTAACTCAATGTGTAGCGTTCTACTTTCTGAAACAGATTAACGCGTAATACAATATTCATAATCTTCGAGGCAAGTCAACGCGTAGCTGTAGTCTCCTGAGTAAGTTGATGTGTAGTTATAGTCTCCGAAGTAAGTCGACGTGTAGTGTTCTCGGTCTCTAGAGCAAGTCTCTCAACAGGAGAACGACGAACGACGAATCGACGAAGAAGAATTCGTTTCGCCCGAATTTCAATTGGTCACTGTCAGTGAAATGGTTTCCTCTCGGTCCGGATCGATCGCGATCGTTACACGATCATTTCGATCGTTACACGATCATTTCGATCGTTATACGATAATTTCGATCGTTATACGATAATTGATAATTTCGATCGTTATACGATATTTGATAATTTCGATCGTAACACGATAATTTCGATCGTTATACGATATTTGATAATTTCGATCGTTACACGATAATTTCGATCGTCACACGACAATTTCGATCGTTGCTCGATCATTTTTCATGGTTAACCCTCGGCTGAACACGTGCCGTTTGCCGAGCACGCGTCACCGTTAATTTCCAACGGTTTCCATTCTCGAGATCGTGCTCGACGCAAGTCTTCTGGTACCGATGTGTGATGTTTGCGGATAAATCCTCGTGGGCTGCCACCGTCGCTGACCCTCTCCCGCGCGTCTTCCTCTCCGCTCTTTCGGCTTCTCGCCAGCCCCTGTGCTGGCTCGCTCGCTCGCTCCCTCTAGCCGGTATCCTCGCTAAATAATAAATACGAGAGGGTTCTCCGGGAATACCCCGAGGGTGCCATTAGCGGGGTACAGGCCTCGGACCGCCCCTCTCGCACCCTTCGAAACCGTCCTCGGTGTTGCCACCGACCCCCGCAGCATCTTCCACGACCCGAAACGCGAGTCTAATACACTTAGAGGCGAGACGCGGCATCCTTCGCGTTCTATGGATGGAGAAAGGGGCGGCGGTACGGGGTCCCTCCGATCGCTTTATGGCGTTGGCTGCCGCCTCTTTTTTTCTTTTCTTTTCGTTTTCTTCGGCTCGCTTGACGAACGAGCCACGAATAGACGAATGTCTTAAAGTTCACGGGAAGACCGCGGGGGTTAGATCATATTTTCCGCGCCACCGGGGGAGAGATTCGTTTTCATTTCCTCCACCCGGCACACGGATCGCCGTCCCGCTCTTCTTCTTCCACTTCTTCTTAGTCATCGTCTTCTTTGTCCGTTCGTCGTTTGTTTCGTACAGAATCGAACCTGCCCTCCTCTTCTACCCCTCGATATCGGTTTCGGGCTTTCTACGGCTCGAAGACAGCCAACGATTAATCCCGCGGCGAAACAGATCGATCCAGATTCACCGCGAAAGGAACCATCGCAATATCGTGCGGAAAAGTTTTAATCAGGGCGGGGAGGGGTGGTGGTGGTAGTGGTGGTGGTGGTGGTGGTACTTTCGTTTCGTTTGGTTTCTCTCTTCCGTGCTGTGTTCTTGTTTTTTCTTCTCTTCCTCTTCCTACTCATTTTTTTCTTCCTTCTCTTCTTTTTTTTCCTCTTTTCGATCTTTTTCCTTGGAACGGACCCGACCTCGTCCGGAATTCGATGCAAAGAAACATTGAAACGCGGGTAGCTACGTCCGCCTCCGGATATCTGTATCAGGCTTCCCGTAGATCTCTAATAGGGCGAGCTGGACGCCTGGAAAACGTCGACCACTCGCTCTAGCCGGTCAAACGGTTAATCGAGGCCATTGCGACCGACAGTGGTTCTCAAACCCTTTACCCTCCGCGTGGTCGTTGTCGTCGTCGTCGTCGTCGTTCGTGATTTACAAACTCGGAAGCCAATGGCACTTTTCAAACTTCACTGTACGCGGCACCGAACCGATCGCTGCGGTGTTTACCCGCTCCGATCGGGTCAGTGAACTTTGACAAACAAGAAGGGCGCAACGCGAAAGATTCACCGAGTCATGGTCTCTGTTACAGATTACCCCCTCCCCGTAGTGACATGCCTGGGTCTTTTCGGGCTTAGATCAATTTTTGGTTGGAATTGTAACGTTGATACGATTTTCCTTGGACATTGAGTAGGATTTTCCTTGGAAAGGTACGATACAGTAGGAGAATTTTTATTTTAAGTATTTGCGCGCGTGAGGTTGAATTATGGGCCCGTTTGGGCCCAGAGAAACTTTTTATTGCTCTGCTGTAACGTTGATGCAATTTTTTTTAGAAATTGGGAGAGATATGGTAAAGTAATAAAGTTTCTATTCGAAATATTTGTCCAAAGGTTAAATTATGGGCCTTTTCAGACCCAGAGAAATTTTTTTATCGTTTGATTGTACCGTTGGTATAACTTTTTTTAGAAATATTAGAAAGAAATATTTCTTAGAATGATACGATAAAGTAATACAGTTTCTATTCGAAATATTTGTTCAAACTAGGTTAAATTATGGGCCTTTTCGGACCCAAAGAAACTTTCGTATCGCTTGATTGTCACGTTGGTACAATTTTTCTTAGAAATTAAGAAAGATAGGATAAAGTAATAGAATTTATATTCGAAATATTTGTCCAAAGATTAAATTGTGGGCCTTTTCGGACCCAGAGAAATCTTTTATTGTTCAAATGTATCGTTAGTACAACTTTTCTTCGAGATTAAGAAACGCACCGTAAAATAATGTGATGGTTCATTAAAATATTCACGCGAGTAAAGTCTCATGGGCCTTTTCAGACCCAGAGAAACTATTCGCATCGTTCAAATATCTCGTTAGCATAATTTTCTTTAGAAATTAAAAAAGATACGGTGAAATAATAGAATTTTCATCCAAAATATTTGCGCAAAGTCAAATCACGAGTTCGTCCGGACCCAGGTGTGTTCTCGTGGTCTCCCAAATATTGAGATAGTTAATTTTTCAAACTAGTTAAAAAATTCCAATTTTACGGTTCGAACGATTAGTTAACGCGAGGAACTAATTCGAACGACGTTCTAAATAACTCGAAATTCCGATGAAAATGATCGACTTTCGTTTCTTTTCGAAAAATATTCTTATTTTTGAAATTTCGAACTAACCTCAAAATTCCAACGCATTCACAACGAAAACGATTCGCTCAAAAATTAATCGTACCTTCGTTCCTTCTCAAGAAATATTCTTATCCCTATACGGATTCGAAGTGACCTCTAAACTCCGACACTGAGCTCTCGTCGAAAAAGTATCGCGTTCGTTTGAAAATTAATTGTAACTCGACTTTCGTTCCTTTTCGAAAAATATTCTTATCCCTGTACCTTCAAAGTGACCTCTAAACTCCGACACTGAGCTCTCGTCGAAAAAGTATCGCGTTCGTTTGAAAATTAATTGTAACTCGAGCACTTTCGTTACTTTTTCGAGAAAGCTGCCGGTTCTCGGCCGTTCGATCGTAGCGAGCTGCATCCTCGTAGACAGGATCGAAGGATGCCAACGCATCGGGAACATGCAACCGGGGAAACGCGCGCGAGGGGTAAGTATCAATAATTGAGCACCATGGGGGTGGCTCCGGTTGGCCATTTAGCGGTCGAACGAAGGGGATGGTCCGCGCGGATACCCATGGTACGGGGATATCGGTGGATGTATCGCACGGCGAGGCCTGCTATCGACATGTCGACGATGCCAGCCCGGGCTGTATATTCCACGATATAGGAAACTATCCTAGCCGCGATCATGATACGCGAAAATACCATCTGTCATTCGGGGGTGCGTGCCAGACCCCGTCCCAACGACCACCCGACCACCACCCTACTTCCGCCAGGATTTTCACTCCGTGCCTTTAACCACGCTAACCCCTACAACCTCCTTTTCCTTCAACCTTCTTTTTCTCCAACCTCCTCTTCCATCAACCTCCTCTTCCTTCAACTTCCTTTTTCCTCCAGTTTCCTAGGTCTTCGTTTTTTCTTTTTCGTGTTCGCTCCTTCTTGGTGCTTACCCTGGACCGAACAATAAGCACAAGGACCCACCTCTTTGTTGTGAAATGCGTCCCGGTCGTTGACGGGAACCGATTCAATGACATACTCGTTAACCCTTCGGTACGCTCGCCTGTTTTTGAAACGCGAGCACGATCCGTCCGAGTGTGTTACACCCTGCGGTTACCTGTTAGCGGTTTGTCAGCGGTCGATACAGTTGTCCCGCATAGTCGATGAAACTTACTTACGAAAACAACGGAGAACGTAAGTTCCTGTACGTAAGTGAACATGGGTGATGTTTAGAGGTCACTTTGAAGGTACAGGGATAAGAATATTTTTCGAAAAGGAACGAAAGTCGAGTTACAATTCATTTTCAAACGAACGCGATACTTTTTCGACGAGAGCTCAGTGTCGGAGTTTAGAGGTCACTTCGAATCCGTATAGGGATAAGAATATTTTTTGAGAAGGAACGAAGGTACGATTCATTTTTCATCGAATCGTTTTCGTCGTCATTGCTTTGGAATTGGAAGAGAGAGAGAGAGGAGGGGAGGAATTGACGAAGAGAATTCGAGAAAGGAAATTTCGGATATTGTTACGTTTTGTTGGACAAAGATGTAGAATATTTTTCGGTTTTTGGAGTGTAGGGTTTTTTGGCTGGAACGAGGGAAATTTTAAGCACGAATAGTGCAGTTTAAGGGCAATGATTCAGTTTCGTTGGGTTTGGAATATTTTGGGGTGTTTTGATATTTTATATTGATTCGTAGCTCGAATAAGTTTAAGGATAGAATTTTAAGATTTTTGATTATTTTTTTGTTTATGTAGAGAAAGGTTTCTGGTTTTCGATTGTAGAGTTTGTTAAAGTTAAGAAGGTATGTCTTGGGGGCGTATATTGTAATCCAGGTGCAAAGATTTAGTTTTGCGAGCTTTGAAATATTTTTCAGGAATTTTACTATCGATTCATCGGTTTTAATGTTTGGTTTGTGGATACATTTTTCACAAAAGTTTCTCGAATAGGTTTGACAAGAATTGTTAAGTTTTTGATAATTTACGTACAAAGATATTTCTGATTTACGATCGTTGCGTTTATTAGGACGAATAAGGCAAATCTTGCGAGTAAATATTGCAGTTTAGCTGCAGTGATGCAGTTTTGCAAGATTTGGAACATTTTTGAGAGATTTTACTATTAATTCATCGAGTGTTTTAATGTCAGTTTGTGGATAAATGTTTCGAAAAAGTTTCTCGAATAAATTCAACAAGATTTGCAAAATTTTTGATAATTTACGTTAGGACGAACAAGGCGAATCTAGTGCATAAATATTGCAGTTTAGCTGCAGTGATGCAGTTTTGCAAGATTTGGAATATTTTCAAGAGATTTTACTATTAATTCATCGAGTGTTTTAATGTCAGTTTGTGGATAAATTTTTCGAAAAAGTTTCTCGAATAAATTCAACAAGAATTGCAAAGATTTCGATAATTTACGTTAGAACGAACAAGGCGAATCTAGTGCATAAATATTGCAGTTTAGCTGCAGTGATGCAGTTTTGCAAGATTTGGAATATTTTCAAGAGATTTTACTATTAATTCATCGAGTGTTTTAATGTCAGTTTGTGGATAAATTTTTCGAAAAAGTTTCTCGAATAAATTCAACAAGAATTGCAAAGATTTCGATAATTTACGTTAGAACGAACAAGGCGAATCTAGTGCATAAATATTGCAGTTTAGCTGCAGTGATGCAGTTTTGCGAGATTTGGAACATTTTTAAGAGATTTTACTATTAATTCATCGAGTGTTTTAATATTAGTTTGTGGATAAATGTTTCGAAAAAGTTTCTCGAATAAATTCAACAAGAATTGCAAAGATTTCGATAATTTACTTTAGAACGAACAAGGCGAATCTAGTACATAAATATTGCAGTTTAGCTGCAGTGATGCAGTTATGCAAGATTTGGAACATTTTTGAGAGATTTTACTATTAATTCATCGAGTGTTTTAATATCAGTTTGTGGATAAATGTTTGGAAAAAGTTTCTCGAGTAAGTTTAAGAAATTGAATATTTTCGATAATTTTATTCACGTAAAATGTTACGCGAACGAAACGAACGGTGCAGCGACCACATAAATAAGAAAGTTGCAGCAAACGATTCGCGATGTTACAAAGTGCAGCTTCTGAATACTGTTAGTTGTTAGCGGGACTGCGAATCGAGAAGTTATTGTCATTTCAAATTGTTACGTGCGAAACACGCTTAAGCTGAAGCGTTGATATCGATACGTATAAATTTTCAAGCATTTCGCGGAGGTATCAACCGAATGAGCTGTTAGTGGTCTAGGAATGTATACTTGTTTGCGTTTGTTGCAGTATCGATACGATTCAAACATCGAATATTGTCGAGACCTCTGCTATTAGAGTCGTGAATTATTCAAATAACTTGGAACAAATATTTGTCCAGATAAGTATTCGAATAACGTCGAACGAACCTTTACCCCTTGGTAACAATTTTTCACAAGAAGATAAAGAAAACAATTGTTAATCGTTTCTCTGAAGTCAACGCTCATCAACTCTACTTTCGTTCATTCTTAAAAGAAGCTACAACTTAACGTCTTTAAGAATCTTTTCACGACATTCACAAAGCCATTAAAATATTAGTGTACTCCAGAAAATACTCCACAATTTTATTTACTTTCCTTTCTGTTATTTCTAAACTGTTCGTCGATAATTTGTCGATAATTCGTTACATCGAAAGCCCTTTTCGCGCAGATCTCGAGACTATATCTCTCACTTTTCCTCGTTTTGAAAATCGTTTCCAAAATGAACAAAATTCAAGTTTTGTTAGCTATAAAATCGAAGTTTCGTTGTTTCATCGGAAACAATTCAACCGTTGTGCGTTTAAAATTACAATTCGCCTAAAATTCAATCCATACACAGTACTGTATTCGCTTTTGGAGCTACACGACGAGACATCGTAGACAACGATACGCGAAATGAATTTTTCGCATGGATCACGGTCCGTTAAATTTGCAAATTACGAATTATCCAGAACACCAGGACGTTCAACTTTTCGCCCGCGATCCTTTCTGTAATGATGTTCGTTCGTTCGTGTACCGTTTCCTTAAATATCTCGACCGTGAGACCCAGTTACTCGTTAGTCGTGATCGTGAAACGATACCGGTATCGATACGATTGCCATAAACGCTCGTGGTAGGGGTTTCGGAGGGTGGTTCGGTAGGATGTATCGGAACTAGTTGCCACCGACAGTCGTGCACTCATGAATAATTGTGCACCGTAGTCGAATTCATTCTCCAATTAAGAGGTACGATTTGCATTCCACTCGCTCGGCTCGATCGATAGCTGCCACTAAATTGAGGTCGTCGACGAGAATCACCGTGGAAAAACGTGGCTAAGCGTGACTAACGATAGCTCTAACGTCGCGGCGCAATGTGTCGAACAATGTGTACTTATCTCAGCACGAATATGCTGAATATATCCCCCCTACCACCCCCGTATTCCCGCCCCTCCGGTAATCGAGTCTCCTTCTTTTGTACGATTGTTCATCTCCATTCCCCCGTTCTCTGGTTCGCATAAAAATCGTATCAGCCGCTTTTAAAAGCTGGCGAATTCGGTATTAATGCTTCACGCTGCTTCACGTTATTAAAAATTCCGCGCCGCGACGCGCCGAGTGGCTTCTGTGTTTCAATGACGGCAGCTTTAGGAGATCAATAGACTACTTCCGTGAGCGCTAGATCATTCCCAAGCGTACGAGTTTCCTCTCTATCTCTCTCTATCTGTAGCTCTGTATCTATGTATATATCTGTCTCTTTCTCTCTGAGGCGCGTACGCTGTCTTCTGTGTCTTTTTCTGTCTCTCGTGCGCGCAAACAGAATTTCATATATACAAGGTGTTTCGTGCGATTCATGCGGGCTGCGTCGCTGAAAGAGTCAGTATAGTTTTTCTGTTGTGAACATTATCAGTTTGGAAAGATTGCTCTTGGATGAAGCAAGTGTGACCATAAACGGGAGAATATATTTAACTTTTTAAGATGGTAAGAAAAATGTGTTTTGCGAGACTCGTGAGGACTACATTGGTGAAATGGTTAGTGGTAGTTTTCCTATTGTGAACATTATCAGTTTGGAAAGATTGCTCTTGGATGAAGTAAGTGTACCCATAAACGAAGAATATATTTTTAAGATACTAAAAAAATGTGAATATGTTTAATTATACGTTTAATTGTTTCACGAGACTTGTGAGGACTACATTGGTGAAATGGTTAGTTGTAGTTTTCCTGTTGTGAACATTATCAATTTGGAAAGATTGCTCTTGGATGAAGCAAGTGTAACCATAAACGGGAGAATATATTTAACTTTTTAAGATGGTAAGAAAAATGTGTTTTGCGAGACTCGTGAGAACTACATTGGTGAAATGGTTAGTGGTAGTTTTGCTGTTGTGAACATTATCAATTTGGAAAGATTGCTCTTGGATGAAGCAAGTGTACCCATAAACGGGAGAATATATTTAACTCTTTAAGATGGTAAGAAAAATGTGAATATGTTTTAGTATATGTCTAATTGTTTAGCGAGACTTGTGAGGATTACTTTGGTGAAATGGTTACTTGTAGTTTTCTTGTTGTGAACATTATTAGTTTGGAAAGATTGCTCTTGGATGAAGTAAGTGTACCCATAAACGAAGAATATATTTTTAAGATACTAAAAAAATGTGAATATGTTTAATTATATGTCTAATTGTTTCGCGAGACTCGTGAGGACTACATTGGTGAAATGGTAAGTTGTAGTTTTCCTGTTGTGAACATTATCAATTTGGAAAGATTGCTCTTGGATGAAGCAAGTGTACCCATAAACGGGAGAATATATTTAACTCTTTAAGATGGTAAGAAAAATGTGAATATGTTTTAGTATATGTTTAATTGTTTCGCGAGACTTGTGAGGATTACTTTGGTGAAATGGTTAGTGGTAGTTTTCCTGTTGTGAACATTATCAGTTTGGAAAGATTACTCTTGAATAAAGTAAGTATACCCATAAACGAAGAGTATATTTTTTTGGAATATTAAAAAAATGTGAATATGTTTAATTATGTCTAATTGTTTCGTGAGACTCGTGAGGATTACTTTGGTGAAATGGTTAGTGGTAGTTTTCCTGTTGTGAACATCATCAGTTTGGAAAGATTGCTCTTGGATGAAGCAAGTGTACCCCTAAACGAAGAGTACATTTTTTGAGATACTAAAAAAATGTGAATATGTTTATTTTCGTGTGGTTTATGAAGACTATATTGGTGAAATGGTTTGTTCTAATTTTTCTATTGTAAACATTATCGGTTCGAAAAGATCTATTGCAATAAGTATAACTATTTCCGAGGAATACATTTGACTCTTTAAGATAGTAAACGAGTGTGAGTATATTTCAATATATATTAGTCTAAATGTTTCGTGATATTTACGTGGACTACGTCGGTGAAACGATCGGTGTAATTTTCCTATTGTAGATATTATTAGTTTGAAAAGATTATTCTCAGATAAAATAAGTATTTCTATACATAAAGAATATACGTTACTCTTTAACATGGTAAAAAACTGTTGCCTAAATATTTCACAAGATTGTGCATTTGTGTTATTCAAACAGTTCAATATAGTTCTTCCAATGTAAACATTATCAATCTTTTTGAAAAATCAATTAAAGGAAATAACTAGCTGTTACATAAATACTCCGAGCTGTATATATTCCACTCGTTAAGATGATAAGAAAATTATCTAAACTGTCAATGAATATCATCTTTCGCACGACTTATGCGGGTCACGTCGGTGAAACCTTCATGCTAATTTTTTCCATACAAACATTATCAGTCCTTTTGAAAAGATCGATTGAATAAACCGAATAGTTGTAAAATAAACGCAGTCGTACTCGTGATATATATTATTATACGTGTTAACGATATAATATGCTCTACTAATGTGCCACCGAGTATGTTAATAAATGGAGATGGACAGCTGTTAATTATTGACAAAACAACTAACGAGCTGTATCGGGAGTTGCTCTCGAGATGTCAAAGAGAACGAATAATCATTTTATTCTTTGTTTACTAATTTATATATATATATATATATATATATATATATATATATATATATATATATATATATATATATATATATATATATTATAAATGCTGTGGCCAAAGTTACGATATTTTAAGATGATACAAGAAATGTTATCCAAACGAGGATAATCGATTCCTTTTCAAATTACAAACCTCGAAAGTTGTACACTGGTTGAAAGATTAGAACACAGGATAATTGGAATATTTCGTAGTCATTGTTAGACATCGTATACCGTTAAGAATGATGGTATTAATTAGGCATAAGATCGTCTCCTTGTTCGAGGAATTTGTCTCAACCGCTTCGCCTAATTTCGACACTAACAAGGGAACATTGCGAACTGTCACGCGCCGATTCCGATGAAACCCTGTGCAAATGTTCATTTGTCCGAGCTGAGAATTATTATCTATTCCTGAATGATGACTTTTTGATTTTAAAAGAGAAATCACACCTTGTATCCGAGTCACGTATTTTATTTTTTTTTATACAGCTATTACGTTAGTAAAGATGTTGGAAAATGTTTCGAATAAAAGTTGTATCGTTTCTGAAGGTTTTTAAATTATAAACAGTTTGTTTTTTCAAAAATTTAATTGTTCCATTGTTTTCCAATATTTTTTCCTACCAATTTACAGGCATTCGATGTAACATTTATTTACGAATTTTTCCTCGAAATTTATGCAACACGTTTCACGTATTTAGTTTAATTCCAATTCAGAAATTGTACACAATTTATAGAGAAGTTACGGAGGATAAGTAGAACAAGATACGCGTGAATTTCACAAGAAAACAACCAGTTCGATCTATAGGTAACAGATTAAAACTTATAACAAGATCGAAAGGATATCCAACGAAGTATTAATTTATTATAATTAAGTTACTACAAAACAAATACTAACTTCGGGCTACTTTTGCTACCGCCACGGATAAAAACACTCTTTTAGATAAACCGTGGCCAACTTTTTAATTGAATTCACCCTCGACCGAAGTATATTAATCAAGGTCTGTATTGCAGTAAGTGAATTAAGTTTTATTCGAACTTTTAAATCGGTCAAACATGTGAAATATAATACATCTATAACGTAGGAAAGATACTTTTGCAAATAATTGTGAATCTGCTCAGTCCCTTTAGATATAAAAAATATTTATTTTCTTCTCAAAATCGATGGCCCAAATCTACCCAGTTTTACCTCACACTTGACAGAAACTTACTTTTCTTATAAAGAGTTAACGCGTGAAATATAATACATCTATAACGTAGAAAAGATACTTTTACAAACAATTGTGAATCTCAGTCCCTCTAGATGTAAAAAATATTTATTTTCTTCTCAAAATCGATGGCCCAAATCGACTCAGTTTTACCTCATACTTGACAGAAAGGGTTGCTTTTCTCACAAGGAGTAATATATTACACTTATAACGTAGAAAGAGTACTTTCACAATTAACAGTAACTCCACTCAGTGTCTCTAGACATCTTCAAAAGTATTTAGTTTCTCCTAAAAATCGATGGCCCAAATTTACTCATTTTCATCTCACACTTGACAGAAAGGGTTACTTTTCTCACAAGGAGTACTATATATCACTTATAACGTAGGAAGGGTACTTTCACAATTAACAGTAACTCCACTCAGTGTCTCTAGACATCTTCAAAAATATTTAGTGTCTTCTAAAAATCAATAGCCCAAATCGACCCACTTTTACCTCACACTTGACAGAAGCTTACTTTTCTCACAAGAAGCTAACACGTGAAATATACTACACCTATAACGTAAGAAGAATACTTTCACAGTTAACAGTAACTCCTCTCACTGCCCCAAGAAATCTTCAAAACTACTAATATCCTTCTAAAAAAACAACGGTCCAATTCGACCAAATTGTCCAATTTATCCAAATGGACTCAGCTGCGCCTCACGCTCGGAAAAGAGAGAAAAAAAAAGAATTCTTTTCCTCGCAACGGGCGAAAGTGAACGATTCTTCCGATAGTGGAGTCCCTGGAAGAATACTTTCTCACTTAATTACAACTCTGTCCACTATCGCGGGACGTCGTTTCAATTTCCCCCGAAACTGGTCGGTCCTGCCCCCGAGGAAACGGGGTTACTTTCGTGCGAGAGGTTCGCGGGGAAGAGAGGGTAAAAGCGAAAAATTGTACCGGTGGCTCGGTTCGGGGGTAGCGCAACGGTTGGAAAGGGTTGAAAGTCGATCGTCGAAATTTCTCTCGATGCGTCGTCGACTACGCGCGTCTGGTGTCGTGGCTCTGCTTCCGCGTTTTAACCCCCATTAGTGACCCAACCTCCGAGTCGACCGTAGGCAGGAGAGCTCCGTTACACGAACAAACTTAATGTTATGTAAAAATAGCAGCAGGGGTTTCCGGATGGTCGCAGACACGCCGTGGTTCTCCATCCACCTCCATCCAGCTCCCCACCCACCCCCAAGGGCTCTCCTCTCGCACTCTCCGTGTATATTAATGCCGAGCGAAAGAAGAACGAAAGCGACGAGGAGAAAACGCGGTTAGACAAGAGCCAGTCGAACCTCGAGCAGATGCTCACCGTTGGAATATCTAAATAAATCCGCGTGTCGGCCGCCCTTGAAATCCTCGAGTCGAATAAGTAATAACATTCGCCGAGTCCGCGGTTAGATCCATCCCTTTTTCCGTATTCCGTCTTTGCCCTCGCCTGCATAAGCGAGCGCTTAGTACGATTTCGGGACTTTAATTGGCCCGGGGGAATTCCACAACGTGGACTTACTTTACGAGGAAACTTTCCGGATATTTTGTGTCTAACCCCCCCCCCCCCCCCCCCCCCCGGTTGGGACGAAGGGGGACGGATGGATGCATATTTTTCGGGAGATGCTACAGCGAGTCTCGTGGACGAAAAGTGTAAACGAAACGGAGCTGGGTAAGGATAGGGTACACCGAGATGAGATGTACTCTTTCTTCGTGGAGAGATTTAATCAGATTTTTACCATCTCCTCCTTCCTTGGTGAGTGATATCGTTGTCGTTCGATAAAACTTATCGAATAGTGTAGTACTAGGTTTTGCAATTCGATAAAACTTATCGAACAGTGTAGTACTAGGTTTTGCAATTCGATAAAACCGACTGAACAGTACTGTTCAATGTAGTATTGTTCGATAAGTTTTATCAGTGTTATTATTATTATTGGCTAAGGCACACGTAACCATTGGATCGAGTGACGAAAAAGGTAAACGAGACGTGACGAGATCGAGTGAGATAGTACCAGGTGAGCCTCTCTCTCTTCTCAGAGGACATCTTGTACAATCAACATGGAGTCTATCCACTAGGGGGTAAACACTCCTGCTTACAATGAAAACATGAACGGTAGGGGGTCACACTGGATGTTATTCTATTTGCAGCTTCCGTTGTCTTCCCAAAATCGTGCGAATATGATCTCTAGAGTTCCGTAGGGAGCGACGAAGAAAGTAAACGAGACGTGAGACGAGATAGAGTGAGATAGTACGAGGCTAGTCTCTCTGTCTACTTGGAGGACATCTTACGAGGCATGCACAGTAGATACTGGTTGGGGAGTCTGTCCACTGTTAGGTGAATGTTTTGGAGAAGGGCACTGGGTGTTATTCTATATGCAGTTCTCAGTATTTTTCTTGAAGTCATTCAAATATAGTCATTATGAGGATTTTAGTGGGTAGACTCTGCTCCTGGAAATCTCAAATACAGAAAATTACACACTACCCTTGACTCCATCTCAAGGAGTGAAATCTTTGGAAGATCTATCTAGAATATAGTCATCATGAGGATTTTAGTGAGTAAACTTGGTTCTTGGTAATTTCATATACAGAAAATTATACACTACTCTTGACTCCACCCCAAGGAGTGAAATTTTTGAAAGATCTATTTAAAATATAGTCATTATGAGAATTTTAGTAGACTCTGTTCTTGAAAATCTCGAATACAGAAAATTACACACTACCCTTGACTCCATCTCAAGGAGTGAAATTGTTGGAAGATCTATCTAGAATATAGTTATCATTAGGATTTTAGTGTGTAAATTCTGCTCTTGGAAATCTGGAATACAGAAAATTACACACTACTCTCGACTCTACCTCAAAGAGTGAAATCTTTGGAAAATCTATCTAGAATATAGTCATCATGAGGATTTTAGTAGGTAAACTCTACTTTTGGAAATCTCGAATACAGAAAATTACACACTATTATTGACTCCACCCCAAGGAGTGAAATTTTTGAAAGATCTATTTAAAATATAGTCATCATGAGGATTTTAGTGGGTAAACTTGGTTCTTGGTAATTTCAAATACAGAAAATTATACACTACTCTTGACTCCACTCCAGAGAGTGAAATCTTTGGAAAATCTATCTAGAATATAGTCATCATGAGGATTTTAGTGTGTAAATTCTGCTCTTGGAAATCTGGAATACAGAAAATCATACACTACCCTTGACTCTACCCCAAGAAGTAAAATCTTTGGAAGATCTTCCCTGAAAAACCTACCCACTGAAACCCTTATCATCATCCTCGCACGATTTCCACCCCCAATTGTGAATGTCCCCCTAAAATTTCACCGAACGAATCGAAAACGCGTTGTTTCATTCTCAAAAGATAATTTTATTCCTTCGTGATGAAAATGATCGTCCAGAGGTTTTAATTTCAAAGTCCGTTCGTCGATGCACCGTGGGACGAATGTTCTGTGTCTCTGGTCACTAATTGCTCCCTGGTACCTCTGGGAGGAACTTCCATGGTGAAACCGGATGTACACCCTTACCGAGTTTGATTCAGTTGTAAAGTTCATCAGCCTCGTGACCGAGTGTGAGCTAACAAATTTGAAAGCCATTGAAATTCTCGTATGTGTTTCTCGTGTTGTTTTTCTCGTTTAGTACCTCGATGTCGCGTTACTCGATCACGTTCACGTGATTCGTTCTCGAGTTTGCTTTTCGTGAAAGACACGATTGTTTAGAAGTGAGATAGAATTTTTGATAACTATACCGGAACTCTTGAGGTTATTTCTGTCACTGGACACGGTGACCGCGCGATTTGTGTTGTGCAACGTTTCCGTGTGACTTCGTGGCCTTATATAGGGGGATGAAATTCGTAGAGGGGAGAAAATTGTCGGTCCGTCTCACCAGGGACCGATAATTTACCGTATAAATGTATTCCGGCAAGGTGAAGCGACCCCTGGCCACGATGTCAATGTTAAATGAGCTCAAGGTTCGAGGGTCGATCGTTGTCGAATTTTTAATTGAGTAACCGGAACCAAATTCGAGAATCGTCACACGAAAACGATTGAGTTTATTGTTGTTATCGAACGTTTTTATTTCGCATAAATGTACAGGGTGAGTCGCGTAATCGATACGAGTTGTATCTTGAGTTTGGTATGAGATAGATACAAATTTTAGAGGGAAAAGTTAAACGACAGTGTCTATTTTTCTAGGACTGCATTCTTTTCATAAGTGCATCGATGCACCTGGAAAATACGAATGCACTTTTTTCTAATTGGAATCTCATGCTTTTTGGTTATTCGTATCGATTCTACGACCATATTGCGCGAAATAGTGTTAGGGTAGCGTGTTCAATAAATAAATATTTCGTGAGATACTTCACATTGTTTATAAAATCGGTTATTTATTTTGCAGAATACGTTCGAACTGGTTGTGCACCATCGGAATAAGTATTATTGTATATTTGTACAGTATGTAGAAAATTTTTGTCGCAAATCGCGAAACAAGTAAACGTATCTTTTTATTATTAACAAATGGTATCGTTTTTCAGGGTAGATTCCGTACGAATTTTATTAGAGTTTCACGAGAGTTTCTATGATCAGAAGTTGAATCTCATTGATCTTTGACACATGTCTTATGTTCTCGTATGTTTACGATTTAGGTGAAAAATGTAAAGTATCTCACGAGATATTGATTTTTTAAACACTGCATTCTAGTATATTTTTACGAAGAATGACCCGAGAAATCGATACGAGTGAAACGATGCGTGCGATTCCATTAAAAGGAAAATGAATTTTTATTTTTTAGATGCATCGTTGCATCACGTACGTTCCTTTTTTTTGCACTTTCGTTAGATTTATGGCAAAACAGACTGGTGTAGACGATAAATAGAAATAATGTTCGATACGTCTATGCAGTTCGTACAAATTACTTGAAGTATTTCACTGGCAACCGTAGAAAGGGACAACCGTATTCGTTCGATCAGCAACAGCTTTTAAAACGGAAAATTATGTATACAATTATTCCCCATTCGGAGTTAAAATACATACATCGATTGTGCACGTTCTAATCGTTGAACGCCATCTGAAAAGAAAGTAAACACGATGGATGGTCTGAAACGCGTGCTGGAAACTGTTTTACTGAATATCGTAAGACGAAGAGTTACAAACAATGCTAATTTTTACACGAATGCATCACTGAATGTAAATATATCGATATAAACGTGGTGGTAGATATCAAAGTATTGAAACATAGGTAAGCTGTAACATCAGGCATAGGCATATTTGAAATAACACGTTTGTTTAGTTTAATTTCGAAATAGTGTGTAAATAATTGGAAAATAATATTGTACTTGAAATGAAGTATTAAAACATAGGTAAGCTGTAAAATTAGGCATAGGCATATTTCAAATAACACGTTTGCTTATTTTAATTTCGAAATAATGTGTAAATACTTGGAAAATAATATTGTGCTTGAAATGAAGTATTAAAACATAGGTAAGCTGTAAAATTAGGCATAGGCATATTTCAAATAACACGTTTGCTTACTTTAATTTCGAAATAGTGTGTAAATACTTGGAAAATAATATTCTACTTGAAATGAAGTATTAAAACATAGGTAAACTGTAACATCAGGCATAGGCATATTTGAAATCATATGTTTGCTTATTCTAATTTCAAAATAGTGTGTAAATACTTGGAAAATAATATTGTACTTGAAATGAAGTATTAAAACATAGGTAAGCTGTAAAATTAGGCATAGGCATATTTCAAATAACACGTTTGCTTATTTTAATTTCGAAATAGTGTGTAAATACTTGGAAAATAATATTATACTTGAAATGATCAAATAATTCAATATTCATTATTTCGAACGTGTGAAATAATAAATAAATTTCTTTTCGAGAGTCAATACGTGGTCTTAGAACGCGTTCAATCGTGACGAAAAATGTTTCTTAATTTTTCTCAATTGCAGTACCCACCTCCACTGTAAACCTGAAAAGCGATAACAAAGTGGTATCACCAATCCTCGTACTTCAAACTTTGCTCGAAAACCGTGTTATTTCGAACAACATTGCGGAAAATGAATCCGACACAGTTATTTCAAATATTTTGTCATTCAAATACGAATTAATATCGGATCGACAAGATTAGTTATCAACAACGAATTCATCATCGATGCATCCTTTAATTCACAATCGTCGTGTCTCGTATTAATTCAAGTAGGTCGCGGATCAAATAATTCTGAACGTTATCTTTTATCGTACGCTCTCTATTATATTAATTACGTGGCACGTCGTCCACCCGTCATCGTTCCACATAAATATATTATCAAGATACGCGTTGTTAAGTTAAACAACGTTCCGAAGACGACCAAAACGATTCGGAGCGCCGAGTCTCGAAATAAACAGGCCCTAGAAATAATGCGAATCTACCGGATGGGGAAAAAAGTGTATAAATAGATAAACGTAAACAAGTGGCCCGTCTTCTGGAAATATAAAATAAATCTCGCGGAATATTTGTGGAGTGAACCGACATTCCACAGACACGTACCTTCCCCGGTACCGGATGTTTCGCTGTTCGCGTATCGAACCACGCGCTACCATCGAATTTCATTTTTCTACGCGAGCCCGCGGTATCGTTCCACAGTTTCGCGAGGAGCAATTAGCCGACGTTAATCGCTGGGCTTTGGACAGTTTTCGTACATAGATTAGCACCGGGCGTTGTACGCGCGCGCAAACATACGAGAGGCCGTCGAGTTCATCGCAACGACAGGACGATTTACGAGGTTTCGCAGGCCCGGCTGTCGGCCAGATAGAGCGGATGTGTCAATTACGATAAAGCTCATCGGCGATCGATGTATCTGATGAAATTATTTAGACGACCGCTGTCGAGCAACGACGCGTACCTACCGGTTTACCGCGATATTACGCGGTTTTGCACTATTGTATCGCAAATAGGATTACTTCGCACGCGAATAAAATAATAATCAAGCTAATTCGGTACCGGTACGGTGTACACGTGCAAGAACGTACAGACGTTTCTATGCGGTCCTTCTCTATGAATCGATGTACAAAGGTAAATAGACAATTCGTAGCGGCGCGAGTCAAACGAGACGAAACAAATGCTAGTGGATATATTACAGTAGACTTATTTACAGTCGATGAGAGACCGAGGATGAAAAATTTCGTTTAGGACGTTGGTGTGTTCGAATTGAGAATAGATTTATCGTTTTGGGTATTGGAAACGAAGAAATGGTAAGTGAAGATAAATAAATTGGAAGATTGCTAAGGCGAGACGAGGTTTTGTTTTCTTTTAGAATCGAGATTTCTTTTATTATTAACGATTGATTGAAACTGTATTGGATATTTTACAGTCGACTTACGATGAGAGATCGAAGAATAGGAATGTAGTTTAATAAGTTTGTACGTACAAATTGAGAATAGATTTATAATTTTACCTATCGGTGGAAACAGAGAAAAAGTAAGTTAAAATAAATAAATAAATTAGTAGATGATTACCAATGCGAGACAAAGTTTCGTTTTATTTTGGAATCAATTTTTTCTTTTTGTTCCTCGGACGAGGTATGAATTATCAACGATGGCTGGAAGACACAAGAGTCGATATTTGAACGATGAAAGGCCGAAGTGAACAATCGAGGAAATAAATAAACGGGGGAAATCAAAATAAAGAAATATGTAAATATGAAAACGACAAAGGGATGTGAAAAATTCAACTGGCGATACTCTCGATAAAATTTATTACAAATTACACTTCGTACAGTTTGTATAATTGCTCGCTGGTCCAGCACCGTCTACTTTCCTCTATTTGGTAGGGAATAATCAATTAAATTTATTATATGATAAAAGTTTGCCGGTAGAAACGAACCGATGTCAAAGTTTGATCATTTTGCTTTCTCTCTTTCTCTCTCTGGTCCTACTGTCTGATCTTTTTTTAGTTTCGTCGGCCAGTTGAAACTTCAAATACCGCGGGAAGATGTTCGGCATTCTTCGAGACTTTCTTTGCTGTTTCTCGGGCTTTTCCGTGGAACTTTCTGATGAAACTCATCGAGGTGCTTCGGGGAAACTCGATTCGATATTGCTGGAGATCTGTATTTTTTTTCAAACGCGTATTTAATTTTCACTTCTGTCCAGTCCTTGAACTCTTGAGTAGGCCTCGCCCAATGATGTTCTTCATTTCGTCTCGCGATTCATCGCCGATGGTTCATCCTTGATAAACTCGTCGACTTATTCCTGCCATGGAATATTTCTCAACGTGCAAAAAATGTCACTAGTGGTCACGGGTGACCGTTGCTCCGAGGTAACAATGTTTCAGTCGTTATGATCTTGCTATAAAATAACAATAGCTACATATAGTACTGCTATAGAATAACATTGGCTGCATATGGTAACGCTATAAAATAACAGTAGCTCTATACAGTATAGAATAACATTAGCTACATATGGTGACGCTATAAAATAACAGTAGCTATATCTAGTAATGCTATAGAATAACAGTAGCTATATCTAGTAATGCTATAGAATAACAGTAGCTATATCTAGTAATGCTATAGAATAACAGTAGCTATATCTAGTAATGCTATAGAATAACAGTAGCTATATCTAGTAATGCTATAGAATAACAGTAGCTATATCTAGTAATGCTATAGAATAACATTGGCTATATATGGTAACGCTATAAAATAACAGTAGCTACATAAAGTACTGGTATAGAATAACATTGGCTATATATGGTAACGCTATAAAATAACAGTAGCTACATATAGTACTGCTATAGAATAACATTAGCTACATATGGTGACGCTATAAAATAACGGTAGCTATATATAGTACTGCTATAGAATAACATTGGCTACATATGGTAACGCTATAAAATAACGGTAGCTATATATAGTATTGCTATAGAATAACATTAGCTACATATGGTAACGCTATAAAATAACAGTAGCTATGTATAGTACTGCTATAGAATAACATTGGCTATATATGGTAACGCTATAAAATAACGGTAGCTCTATATAGTACTGCTACAGAATAACATTGGCTATATATGGTAACGCTATAAAATAACAGTAGCTATATATAGTACTGCTATATAATAGTATTGGCTACATATAGTAATGCTATAGAGTAACAATAGTCGTATCTAGCAATGCTATTAAATAACAACAGCTATATTTAGCAATACTATCGAATAACAATAATTATAAAATAATACACTATATATAGCTCTATATAGCTACTGTTATAAATCACATCGACAAATTCTCGAATATTTCCACTTCTCGCGTTACAATTTGACCAATTGTCGAGGACACCTTCGAGTATGGAAAATTGTAATGGTCGATCTGTTGACGAGTTTTTCCTCTTCGAATATTCCTCAACTTTTCGGCTTCTCGATGTCGCTCGAACACGCTCCGTATCGTTGGTCATTGTCCGAATAAACGTTTATCTTCTCCTCGAGCATTCTCAGTTTGTCCTCGTTCGATAAACCGTGATCAGGGTCTCGGTCGCGGGCAGCGTGATCTTTGGAACCGTGATACTGTTCGTGTTTCATCCCCGGATCGTTTTCCGCTCCCTTGTACGAATTTGTAATCGACGGTTGATCGTTCACCACCGCGATCTCGTTTTTTCGTTTATTCCTCGCGCTCGAGTCCGACGTGCTCTGATTCTTATCTATCTCGATCAGTTCCTTAAACAACTCTTTGTCCCTGGACGACTTCCTCATGTCCTCGCCGAAAGCTACTTCCTCCAACTGTTCCTCGTTCTTCTTTCTCCATGCTTGTCGTTTATTGAGCAACAGTACCTCGTCCTCCACTTCGTTCGCCCCTGTTATCGGTTCCACGTTCTCTGACAGTGGATCTGAAAAAAAAGAACACTCGACGTTCATCAAATGGAATTTTTTTTAAAATAAATTCACGAATAATTGATCACTTTGGCGAACAAAAATAAATTACCTCGAGTCGTGGAGGTGCTCGAATTTTTCGTTGATCTTGGAGTCTTCGTATTCGGCTTCGAATTACTCGACTCGGGAAGATCGTTCGTGTCTTTCCAAACGATGTTATTCTCCTGTTTATGCGAGAAATGATCGTCTAACCAATTGACGGGCACGTCTGTCCAATCTCGAGGTCTGCACTTGTATGAAAATATAACAATAACGACGTGTACTCTATTCTGTAAGTTTGTAAAGGGCCATCTAGAAAATCGAGGACAGAGAATTTAGGGACGTACAGAGTATACTTTAAGGTGATCCAAGTTAATTTTTTGATATCGTATGCACAGTCAAATATCGTTTCAGAAATATATTCCTAAAATACACTCATTCCTTTACACGATATCCACGATACCACGATTCGAATACTTTCGAACCCCATATCCCTAAACTTACCCATCTTTTTAAATCGTACTCACAGTCAAGTACTTTCGAGTAATACGTCCCTAAACTTACAACAGCTTGTTCAATAAGTTTCGTCGTTCGTTAAAACTCATCGAGCAATCTATTACAATACTGCTCGATAAGTTTCATCGTACGAGAAAACTTACACCAATCAGACTCTAATCTTTTTCCAGATGGCTCTGTAGAATTTTAACACGGTGCATACTTCGGCGCATTGTTGTCCCCGGAATTCTCTCGTCCCTTGGGAGACTCGTCGACAAGGTTTCCGTTCGGTTCCACGTTGGTCATGTCCATGGCGTTGAGAATTAGCGGTTCCTCGTATCCCGAGTCGAAAGCGTCCCAGAAATCTTTGTCCACGTATCCGCGTTTTTGTCGCGAGGCTGCCGCCTTGTGCCTGCTGTCTTTGCGTCGCTGCTGATCAATAGTGCCAGTACCTTTGTGATGTTTACGATATCTCCTCTTACGTTTCCTACGGTTTTCGTGCTTGTTACGGTGGTACGGGTGTTTGTCCGCGCTACGGATTAGACGTCGCCCATTACGATGAAAGTCCGCGGTACCTGAAAGGGTGTCCATAATTGGCGTGGATTCGGAAACCCGTCTCGAGAGTCGTACAATCGTCGAAACTCGCGATAAGATTAAAGCACGAGTGATACTTTCGTTAGACGTTTCGTGGGAATTGAAAGGGGGGGATGGTGTGGATAATTGCGAACGAAGTTGTCGAAATTTGTTAGAAAATCGAAACAGTGTGTCGATGGACCCACGAGGCTGTCAGTGTCCAATGTTGGACATTAGGGAGGTTTTTTTTATGAAATAGGGGTGTGTGATAAGTACTGATAAGGGTGTATGCTTTGTGCGATACAGGGTAGGTTATTCGAGGTAAGAATGATTTAAGCTTTTGTTACTTTTCGTGTAATTGCTTCGTTGTTATTCATTTTTGACACAATTGAGGTTTGTAGAAGTTGTGTTGGGTAGACTACGCAAACGCAATCTCTGAAAGTGTGTTCTAGTTTTGGTGTGTCGTCAGGTATTTACGAATAGATTCGAATAAATTGTATATGAACAATGTAAGTATGATACTAGAAAGAAGCAGTCAGGTATTCTAAGTAGTGAACGATTTGGTTCTTTAGAAACACTTGATTGTTTCTGAAGAAACTATCGGGCTATAATCGTTTCAATTTGAGTCACTCGATTCATTCGAATTATACTGGTTTCGATTCAAGCTACTCAGTTGTTTCGAGCTACACTCGTTTCAATATGAGAACTCGTTTTTTTTTAAGCATTCGATTACTTCGAGCTATATTCGTTTCAATTCGAACTACTCGTCTCTTTGGAGTTATACTCGTTTCAATTCGAATCACTCGGTTCTTTCGAACTACATTCGATTCTTACGAGCCACTCAATTCTTTCCACGTATACTCATTTGAATTCGAAATACTCGGTTCTTTCAATCTATACTCGATTCTTTCGACATATACTTGTTTCAATTCGATTTACTCGATTCTTTCGACATATACTTGTTTCAATTCGAATTACTTGATTCTTTCGAGCCACTCAATTCATTCCACGTATACTCATTTCAATTCGAAATACTCGGTTCTTTCAATCTATACTCGATTCTTTCGACGTATACTTGTTTCAATTCGACTTACTCGATTCTTTCGACATATACTCGTTTCAATTCGAATTATTCGGTTCTCTCGAACTGTACTCAATTCTTTCGACATATACTCGTTTCAATTCGAATTATTCGGTTCTCTCGAACTGTACTCAATTCTTTCGACATATACTCGTTTCAATTCAAATTATTCGATTCTTTCGAGCCACTCAATTCTTACGACATATACTCGTTTCAATTCGAATTACTCGATTCTTTCGAACCACTCAATTCTTACGACATATACTCCTTTCAAATCCAATTACTCGGTTTTTCAAATTTTTACTCGATTCTTTCGACGTATACTCGTTTCAATTCGAATTACTCGATTCTTTCGAGCCACTCAATTCTTACGACATATACTCGTTTCAATTCGAATTATTCGGTTCTCTCGAACTGTACTCAATTCTTACGACATATACTCGTTTCAATTCGAATTACTCGATTCTTTCGAGCCACTCAATTCTTTCGACATATACTCCTTTCAATTCGAATTACTCGGTTTTTTCAATCTATACTCGATTCTTTCGACGTATACTCGTTTCAATTCGAATTACTCGATTCTTTCGAGCCACTCAATTCTTACGACATATACTCGTTTCAATTCGAATGATTCGGTTCTCTGGAACTGTACTCGATTCTTTCGACATATACTCCTTTCAATTCGAATTACTCGGTTTTTCAATCTACACTCGATTCTATCGACATACACTCCTTTCAATTCGAATTACTCGATTCTTTCGAGCCACTCAATCCTGTTTGACACATACTCGTTTGAATCCCAGCTACTCAGTATTTTCAAGCCACTCGATTCGTTCCGACCACTAGAACCCAATACAATTCAGTTCATTGTACTCGAGTACCGGATCATCCCTCTAGCCATTAGAATCTCAAGCTTACCATAGCGAAAATATTCCGCGCCTCCTCGGAGACTCGCGTTACCCAGCTTCAATATATTCGACGCGTTCGTTATCCGAGGAAAACCGCGATTGTGATTCTGCCTCGTCAAATAGCTTTCGTTAGTCGTGTTCCCGATTCTCGTCCGATACGGAACAATCCTTCCGGTTTTCACGACAGGTGCCCCGATCAAAGTCGTCGAATCCTTCCCAGCTCTTCTCTTCGCCTCGATGTAACCCAACAACACGTCCAGTTGTTTCGCCTAAACGGATCGACGTTCTCGAAAATAAATATTGTCGTTCAGCGAAAATCGAGGAGAACGCTCTCGTTAACTTGCCATGTAATCGTGAATCGATTGCACTTTCGTCTTTTCCTTCTCCGACAGCGCGTTGTACTCCGTTATCAGCTTTTCTATCAGTTGAAGCTTTCGCGACAGCTCGTTCAGCTCGTCCTCCATTCCCGTTCCTTGAAAACTCTGCAACAGGAATTTGTCCCGTGGAGAGTGATCTGGAGGATTTCCTTCGTGAACCACCGGCAACGACTGCATCTGAAACGTGAACATTTTCTGCAAAATACGCACCGCGAGAACAGCTAGTACAATGACGTTCCTTTAGCAAGAGAAACAGATTTTCCATTGGAAAGAGTGCTAATTGGTGTCACGAACGGATTTTTTTATTAAATTCTTCGTTAATGAGCAAGTGGGAGGTGATTTCTTTCCGAGGTGGACAATTTTAATTAGGCACATTTAAACAAATATCTCCTTTGTTTATAGTTATATGATAGAATTCCTTCGAAACACAGTTGTAACGTTTAAAGGAGCACGTGTGACAGTTGGGTTATTATTTTTCCAAGAGTTATTACTTTTTTTATGAGAATTTAAGTCGATATTTTCTTAAACGGAATTTTTATTTTACTATTTTTGTTCTGGATATTCTTGGACAGTGTAAAAAGACAAATACGAGAATTTTATACAATGTATTGTTCCGATTGTTCGATCTTGAGAAATTTACATTCACTTGTTATCGAGTGCATCGAAAAGTTTATTTGTCACGATACTCGTTCTTGAGATTGTTAATTGAAATTATCCTTTCAGACTGTAAACAATGGAGATATTCAAACGTTCCTGTTCAAACGTTTCGCTCTGTACATCGAGAGGATATACTACATAAGATAAAATGTAGATTGACAAAATTAACAATTTTTAATAGAATTAAAAAAATATTAATTTTGTTAGAAATTTTCATTAGCATTTGACAACGCGATTGTAATTTCCGTGACTTCATTCGAAGGAAGTAACAGTTTTCTTCGCGAAAAGAATGCCAGTGCATTTGTTAGTTAGTAGTTATTTAATTGCTCGTTGAACGATCGAGTACTTGTTCTGGGGAGCTTCGTTGCAAATTCATGTTCAGTAGCCAGTTCAGAAAATCTACCAAATCCGGGGGCAGAGAGATGCAAGTCTTCCTCTGAACCTCGTCAAAGATCAGTCGATTCAGGAGTACCATGACTTTCTGCAGCAAATCTTCATTGTGCTTGATCTGTCACGATTAAATGTCTGATGACTGTCACTGTCGTTGAAGATCATAAAAATACCTCTATTGCGTACAAAAGCACGTCAGACGAGAAAGATAATGCAAAAATGAAAAGTGAAAGAAAATTATAAAGAGAGAAACCGATGACAATGTTATATACAGGGTGTCTATTATTAATTATCATTTCGACATAAGGTGCACAGTGGTTAAAATTTCACTTAACCGCCTACTAGTATAGCAGCTAGTATAGCAAGTGACACTTGCTTCTAAACACCTAGACACACTACATTAATTATCGTAACATAAACATAAAGTAAAATCGTTCGCACAATAATCCCATACATACTCCCAACACTGTACAACGTTATTCACTGTTACATGAAAATATATTCTATGCTAACAAATATCACATAAACGTTCCACCCAGTAGAACTCACCTCGTCCTGGTCGAGGGACTGATGATACTTCTTACTAGCAATCAGGGTGTCTTCAGGCTTGTGTCTCTGGTAAAGTCCCGAGCCCACCGACATCTTCAGATCCTCGTTCTTCTGAACCTGAACAATTTCAGCGAAACGAGTACAGTAATGTACGATCAAATTTTACTGAAATCTGCACGGTTAACTTTCCATAATTCATCCCCAATACATTCCACTCAACGTCTCGTGTTCAACGAATCCTCAGCGTGTGTAAAAATTAATACACATCACGTATCGTGTAATATGGCACATATTGAACCGATTGTCACTTTTACAAAGCTAACACGAAGATTGGGGATGGTAAAATGTTCCATGTTGCACAATTGTTTTCTATTAAAGCATCTGTTTGTATTATCATATCTATCTCGTTCTCTGCTATCATGACCATTCTCTTTCTTCGTCAGTTTGCATTTCACGAGAAATAATTTACCCTGATCGCGAAAACGTCACCGTGGTAGAAGCTAGTGGATTGTAAACTATCAACAGTGTTGATATAAATGTTGGTCAAGTCTCACGAAAGTTAACCGTACTGTACCTCTGAGACGAGTTCGAGGATCACCTGGTCGAAGATTCGTTCCACGATCTTCCCAGCCAGCTCGCCGTGCATCGCCGAGTCCATTTGGGATTCGTCTTCCACGTCATCGGTCATCAGGAGCATCGAGATCTTGCCTCTCTGGGAGTTACCGTTCCGATTCTTCGTCTAAAAGATAACCGTTGATCCTTTTCTTTAATTAAATTACAAATCACCCGTTACCGTATCCGTTCGTCGTTCACGAGTGATCTACGGTTCGCGAACACTCACATCTTCGATCTCTGTATCCTCGTGTGGCCTGTTGTCACCCTTTCTCGACAATGTTCCGTGGTGAACACCGTGAACCTTCTCCTGAGAATCTTTGCCCTTCTTCTCGCGACGATTCACCTTCTTCGAGGTGTTCTTCGAGTGTTTCTTTCTGTTACGATCGTTGTGCTTCAATTTCGTAGCGCTCGAGTGTTTCTTACGGTGTCTACGTTTCCTCAACACGGTGTGCTTCCCTTTTCTGCGATTCTTTCGTTTCGTGTTCTTGGTCCTTTTCTTGTGCTTCGTCCTTTTCCTCGGTTTCACACGTCTCCCCATTCCGTAGCCACGGTGTTTGGAAAAGTCCGAGTTTTTGTACAGTTTGAGATCCGTGTTCCTGTTACGGAATCTGTGACGATGTTTCCCTCTGTTGTGGTGCAGCCTCAATATTCGTGTACGATCGTTCGATACCTCCACGTCCTCCGAATACGGATCCCGGTACACGTACAATGTTTCGTACGGTGAATTAACAGCTCGTCTGACTCTGGCGATGTCCACTTCTTCCGGATTTGAAAGATTCTCGGTTGGATTTGGGACGTGTTTCGAGATTTCGAATGTAGAGGAGTCTGTCGTCGTGATATCTCCGGCCTGGACCGGGTCGATCGAATTCTTTTCGGGACTCGACGACCCCGTGTCTCCAAGTTGAAGAGTTTCGATTGAATTCTTTTCGGGACTCGACGACCCCGTGTCTCCAAGTTGAAGAATGTCGATTGAATTCTTTTCGGGACTCGACGACCCGATGTCTCCAAATTGACGAGTTTCGATTGAATTCTTTTCGGGACTCGACGACCCGATGTCTTCAAATTGACGAGTTTCGATTGAATTCTTTTCGGGACTCGACGACCCCGTGTCTCCAAATTGAAGAGTTTCGATTGAATTCTTTTCGGGACTCGACGACCCGATGTCTCCAAATTGACGAGTTTCGATTGAATTCTTTTCGGGACTCGACGACCCGATGTCTCCAAATTGACGAGTTTCGATCGAATTCTTTTCGGGACTCGACGACCCCGTGTCTCCAAGTTGAAGAATGTCGATTGAATTCTTTTCGGGACTCGACGACCCCGTGTCTCCAAATTGACGAGTTTCGATTGAATTCTTTTCGGGACTCGACGACCCCGTGTCTCCAAATTGAAGAGTTTCGATCGAATTCTTTTCGGGACTCGACGACCCGATGTCTCCAACTTGAAGAATGTCGATTGAATTCTTTTCGGGACTCGACGACCCGCTTTCAGGTATTTGAACGTTGTCGATCGAATTCTTCTTAAAACTTGACGACCCGGAGTCCGGAACTCGAACCGTGTCGATTGAATTCTTTTCAAAATTCGACGACCCGCTTTTAGGTATTTGAAGGTTGTCGATTGAATTCTTTTCAAAATTCGACGACCCGATTTTAGGTATTTGAAGGTTGTCCATCGAATTCTTGTCAAAATTCGACGACCCGGAATCAGGAACTCGAACCGTGTCGATTGAATTCTTTTCAAAATTCAACGACCCGCTTTTAGGTATTTGAAGGTTGTCGATTGAATTCTTTTCAAAATTCGAAGACCCGATTTTAGGTATTTGAAGGTTGTCCATCGAATTCTTGTCAAAATTCGACGACCCGCTTTCTGGAACTTGAACGTGGTCGATCGAATTCTTGTCAAAATTCAACGACCCGCTTTCAGGAACTTGAACATTATCGATCGAATTCTTGTCAAAATTCGACGACCCACTTTCAGGAACTTGAACATTATCGATCGAATTCTTGTCAAAATTCGACGACCCGCTTTCAGGAATTTGAAGATTGTCGATCGAATTCTTCTTGAAACTTAACGACCCGGAGTCAGGAACTCGAATCGTGTCGATCGAATTCTTCTCAAAACTCGACGACCCGCTTTCAGGAACTTGAACGTTGTCGATCGAATTCTTTTTGAAACTCGACGACCCGCTTTCAGGAACTTGAACGTCGTCGATAGAATTCTTTCCAAGACTCAACGCTCCACTGTCAGGAACTCGATCAGTATCGATCGAATTCTTTTCAAAATCAAACGACCCTGTGTCAGGCACTCGAACCTTGTCGTTAGAATTCTTTCCAAGACTCAACACTCCACTATCAGGAATTCGATCACTATCGATCGAATTCTTCTCAAAATTAAACGACTCGCTATCAGGAACTCGAACGTTGTCGATAGAATTCTTCTCGAGACTCGACGACCCGTCACCTTGGTTTTTCGTTTCGATGAACTGGAGATTCGTCGTTGAATCGGATTTCGCGTCCTCGACGGTCTTCAAACCACGGCTGAGCCTCACTCTTATGTCCTTGTCGAGATCATCGATCCAATCCAAGGGCTCGACGAACGACTCGTGCAAATCCCTCGTACCAATAAACGTCTGTTTCTCGCGATCTGTATTTTGGACGCGTTCCCGGGACGGTCGCGGTTCCGTTGGATATTTACGATTTTCGTAAAGGGGACGCGAATCTGTGTCAATATATTGCCTCCGGTTCGTTAATGACCGTTTCGCGTTGTCCCTCTCCATGGTATGGTCGTCTCTCGCTTCGCTCACCTGCGATTCAAGGTTTATAGACCGAAAGGAAAGTAAGTCGTGGCAATAATTTATCGGAAACGCTTAGGTTTACTTTTTCACCTTTTGCACTCGCCATTCAGCGCTCGTTCCAATGCTAGCGCCCGGTACTCGTAATTTCACCTCGGTTCTGTTACTTTGCTCCGGCCCGCCTTTAAACATATCGTCCGTGCTTTTCAGGGCGATATAATTACTGTGGGAAACATTGTCCCCGGTGATTTCGGAGCTCCCGTGGCGCCGCGAAGATTGATTCGGGAAAGTTTTCTCAGCGATTTCCGCATTCCCCGGTCCACCGTGAACGACCAACAGTGGCATTAGGTTCGGGCTGGAATCTGAACGGGTGACGTTCCGGTACGGTGGATGGTGGACCGATTCGACCAAACTGTTGACTATTAAAAACGAACAATGACGTTCGACAATCGTACCCATCGGTGAGAAGGATTCTGTGCGATGGGGACTACTCGAGGATGACAATGTAGATTTCGCTAATGGGTGAACTTATAAGGTGACAGTGTAGATGTTGAAGATTAAAGTAATGTGGATTGACGAAGATTAAAGTGTAGATTGCCGAAGATTAAAACAATGTAGATCGACGAAGATTAAAATAATGTAGATCGACGAAGATTAAAATAATGTATTGACTTGTTTGGAAAGTCATTTCGTTTTTTTTTTTGGTGAAAATGAAACACGATTTTTCTTAGAGTGTGTAAACATTTTATTAAATTATACATGATCCATTTTGTAAAACGAAATGACTCTCCGAATAATCCAATAGATTGACGAAGATTAAAATAAATAACTTCTCCCATAAACTTTTTCAATTGAAGAGTATATGTAGTGGGGATTTTGTTTGTACGTTAATAAATATTAAACGTCAAATTTTTACCGGTGGTTCGTAGCGTAGTCTCCGTAGACTTGGTTCGATCTTTGATTTTTGGATCGATTTTGAATGGTTGTTTTGAATCGTTGCTCGTCAGACAAGATGGTTTCTCGTTGGTTTCGTAACACATTCTCTGGTCCCCCTTGATCGTCGGTTTGTTTCTCGTCACGTCGTCCATCCAATCGTAGAGTCTTCTCAGTTCGTTGTACAGCGGTTCCATGATGTTGGACATTTTCTCGTTTCTGCGAAACAGAGGCGTTCTACAGCAACCACGTACCGAGATATATCTTAAGGGAGTATCCACTTCCGGAGATGTGGCTTTTAGAGGGTTTTTGGGATAAGAGATGATCTGTTTCTATTTGATTAAGGAATTTAATATTTAACGTACTCGTTGGATGATGTTTCGAGAAAGAACAGTATCATTTTCATGTGCTTATTAAATTCACTAGTAAACTTCGACAATTCTTAAAATAATGTCTTTATGGTTCTCAAGGAAAAAAATTCCAAAAACCATCTAAAAAATTGACTTCTAAACTAGTATACCCTCAGAGGGCCCCCAAAGAAAATCCCAAAATAACACCTAAACTATTAGATCTCCGACAATTCTTAAAATAATGTCTTTATGTTACTCAAGCAACATAATCCCAAAATAACACCTGAAAAATTGATCTCTAGGATAGAATACCCCTTTAAACGAAGAACCTACTTTCGATCAATGAATGGGAAGAAAAATCTCAAAATAACACCTAAAAAATGGATCTCCAAACTATTGTATACCCTCTATCAGTATACCCTCTAAGCAAAGGACCTACTTTCGATCGATGACTCGAAAGAAAATCTCAAAGTAACACCTAAAGAATTGATCTCTATCCTAGAATACTCCTTTAAACAAAAAACCTACTTTTGATCGACGAATGGAAAGAAAATCTCAAAATAACACCTAAAAAATTGATCTCTATCCTAGAATACCCCTTTAAACAAAAAACCTACTTTCGATCGACGAATGGAAAAAAAATCTCAAAATAACACCTAAAAAATCGATCTCTAAACTATTGTAATATACCCTCTAAGCAAAGGACCTACTTTCGATCGGACGACTAGCCAAGAAGAAACCCAAAATAACACCCAAAGAATTGATCTCTATCCTAGAATACCCCTTTAAACGAAGTACCTACTTTCGATCGATGACTCGAAAGAAAATCTCAAAGTAACACCCAAAGAATTGATCTCTATCCTAGTATACCCCCTTAAACGAAGAACCTACTTTCGATCGATGAATGGCACGTCCTCGAAGAGATGGTCGATCGTCTCCGGACCCAAGTTTTTGTCCGCGATCGGGACGCATTTCACCGGTTCATCTATCGGTTGGTTCGAGCCGCTTTCCGGGAACGACTCCCCGTTTTCTCCGAACGTTTGTTGACTTAACCTGGTAACACGTCCACATATCGGTTCGATGAGAGGTGACGCGCACAGGCTGCGGCGATGCAACGTCGCGATCACATGGGTCAGTGTCAACATCCCTTAGATACTGTACTCGTCTCGTTCGAGAATTTACCGCTGACCTCGCGCGATTAACACCGTTCGCGTTGTCTTCACCTTGATCTGACCGTCCCGGCTGCCAGACGTCCGACGATTCGACCTCTCGCACCGATTCGAAATTGGGCCCCGACCTTGTCGTCGTGTTCAGTGTTGCGTTCACTGTCGTGTTTATCGACGGTGGTCTACCCGGATCGAAGAATTGCTCTTTGGGTTGTGGGAACGACATCTGGGCCTGTTTCAGCTCCTGCTTGATCATCTCCTTCTCGTGTAGATCGTTCTTTATGGCGGGTGGAAAACAAGTCACGACACCAAGGACGGTCTCCGTTGCTGTTTGAAAAGGAACAGTGAGCTTTTCTTTTTGTCAAGATTGTGTAAATAGGTGTAAATCGAATTTTTTTTTTTTGTATATCCGCGCGAGACTTTAGAGGTGATTATGCCACGTTTTCGATAATCGGTTAGAGCAGTTCTCGTTACCGGATGGTACGTTGGAATCGGAGTTCCGTTCTTCGTCGTTGACGTAGGACGACCCGGCGTTGTTTTGTGTCTGGGTGTCGTCGTTCACGTAATCGTAGTACGGGATTATGTCGATCGAGTTACGTCTATTTCTGTTGTGTTTCCGCGACTTCTTGTTCATCTTGTTTCTTATCAGTAGGTTCAGTTTCGCCTTTACTGGGTTTCTTCGATGACCTGACGTGAACCTTTGTTTCCTTTGCATCGGCACGTTGTTCTCCACTGAAAATTTATTTAGGCGTGTGTTTAATGTATTTTATTGGGAGTGTAAATGTATTTGATGTATTTTATTGGGAGTATAAATGTACTTAATGTATCTTATTGGGAGTATAAATGTACTTAATGTATTTTATTGGGAGTATAAATGTACTTAATGTATTTTATTGGGAGTATAAATGTACTTAATGTATTTTATTGGGAGTAGAAATGTACTTAATGTATTTTATTGGGAGTATAAATGTATTTAATTTATTTTATTGGGAGTATAAATGTATTTAATGTATTTTATTGGGAGGTGAACGCGTTTAGAGTATTTTTAACGTTTAGATTGTTTTGGTTCTTTTCGAAAAATTCAATCTGTGGAAAAATAAATAAGTCTGGGTGTGAAGTAAAGTTTTTTGTGTAAAACAATCGCCAGTGGTTGGATAATAAATATACGTAACAGAGTATAGGGAATAAACGGTGAAATGCATAAACGAATATCCTGAATAATATTTAGAATTTAAATTTGCTGAACTTGCTTTACAATAATTGCAATCATATCTCTTAGGTAAAATGAAAATTAATTATGTTTACGAAGTGGTTAAATAAAAATATAAAGAAACTATTGTACAACTGTAGCAGATTGATTTTTAAATGTATTTTTTTTTTCAAAACGAAGCTTCCAATGCAATACTTTTATTCTTTATTTTCATTTTATTTCTAGTCATAGAATCTCTCCGATTCGATTCACAAAAAGCAGAAAATGTTGTATAAATCGAATAATACATAGTATACAACGACGTATTAAAACTAAAAAGACAATTTCGTACGGTGTATTCGACTATTTAACGAAAAGTATTCGAGAAAAACAAAGTGTGCGACAATCAGCATCGAGAATTAAAAATTCGCCTACCACGAACGCCATTTTCGTTCCAATTTCCCTCGTAACTTCGTTTTCGGTTACATTGACTTATCCTAAAAGTGATTATGTTTTCCAAAATGAAAAATATACAATTTAGTAAAATATTTATATAATACACTCTACAAAAATCGTGTTTCATTTTCACAAAAAAAAAGAACCGACTTTCCGAACAACCGAGAAACAACCGAACAATTACCACCGACGATGATATTTATCGTTATCATGGACCCCATAATCGCTTACCAATCGCCCGTGCCTGTCTCCGATCCTCTTCCTCCTCCTCCTTGTCACCATAACCAGAATCAATATCCTCTACGTCATCGTTGGTGTATTCCACGTATTGAAGTATCTTCCTTTGAGCGTATCGTTCGTTAATGTTCCGATCGGGGGTACCGTCGGTGAGTATAAATATTTCCTTGTACCCGTTTCCATAGTTCCCTTTATTATCTCTGACCTCGTCCCTCCTCACGGACGAGGTGTCCTCTTTCAAAACCCCATGATCGTTCGAATCCCCGTTAACAGACACCCCTCTAACGTTATCGCCGCGAAACCGTTCCACCGTCCGAAGTTTATTCGTCTCGCCCTCCTGCTTGCACTTCTCCATTGCACCTCGCTCGACGTTCGCGATCACCGCTCGGTCACCGGCTACGCCTTCTCGCAAGTTACCGTGCTTTTCGTCGCCGCGGCCGCTTTGTGCGGTTCCTTTGTCGAACTCCGGGTAGTTGTTGAGCGGTTCTTCGTCTACGTTCCTTTGTTTCAGCTCGTTCGTAAATCCAACCGCGTCTTTGCTCGGTTCTTCGTTAGCTTTATTCTTCCCGACGTCGTAAACCTCGACGACGTCCACCCGGTTCTCGTCCCCCGTCGCGAGTTTCTCGTGTTTCGCGCAGGGAAGTTTCCCCGGCACGTCGATACGCGTCTTCTCGACGTTCATCTTGAGAATCGTCGATACCGATTTCCCGGAGGGCTCCTCGTTCTCCACGAGCAGTCGATTCTTGGCGCCGTAACTGTTCACGGAGAAGGACAACGGCTCGTCGAGCATCGTGTTCCCGATGTTTATCAGATTCTTGTTCTCGGACCGTAGGAGAATATTAATACTCCCCGATTTGTTCGGCGACCTCTTCCCATTCGGCTGAGACAATTTTCCACGCTCCTCATCATCCGGCGCGATCCTCCCCTGGACCTCCTTTGTGCGTTCGCTGTTTTCATACAAACGCCCTTGAGGTTCGGGGACTTTGATCACCTGTTCCACTCCCTCGCTGGTGGCGGTGTTCTCCCGTTGCTCTCCGGTTTTCTGCATTCTGGCCTCGGCGACCCCGTCTGCCCCCAGACCGTTGCCAGCGGTTCTCGCGGCTACGGATCGCTGCAATTCATTCGCGGATCCAAAGCTACGCGGACCATCTCCCGCGAGATTCTCGCCCCTTTCCTCGTACCTCGTCGGCTGACTCGGATCTCCTCGCGACGGAGCCGATCGTTCCTCCGTCTTCGCGTTCAGGTTCTCGTCCACGGTACCCGTTTTCGTACCTATGACGTTCGAGGATCCATCGTCGTTCGCCACGGATTGTTTACCATCGCGAGTCACCGGACCGCTGGAACCGGCTGGCTCGATTTGTTTCGAATTCTTTCCCTCCACCACGTCGTTGTTCTCTCGCACCTCGATCGACATCACGAGCCCTTTGTTGTGTCTTTTGCGATCGTGGCCCTCTTTCGAGGTCTCCTCTTCACGGTACGGCTCCCCAAACCCCGCCCGGTGAAACAGTTTCGGGTTACCTTCGTCGTTATTGAATTCGGTCCTTTTCGTTCGCCACAATTTCTGTTGCGTGTCATCGAAACGCAAAGAACTCGTATCTCTCGTTTTCGTATCGAAGTCACGCGGTTGCGAGCCCTCCCACCATTTGGGTGCCACTGGAAAATATGGAGAGCGAATTTAAGGGTGGTGAGAAATATCTCGCGTTAGCGTGATCGAAATGGTTACGGTTCTAGGGTAGGAATTGATACGAGAAACTGTATTTATACGAGGTTTTGGTTTTGTTTTGATCATGGATGAGAATTATTTAGAAAAGTGGCCTCTTCACCGATTCGAACGAGCTTCAAGTATGTTGTCGAGAACGTCATTTCGAACAACTAATCCAACTCTAACCTAAGTCGTAAAAACTAATATTACCCAATAATTGCTACGTAATGTACGTAATTATATTTTTCTTAGTCGTGTATACGTTCCTGTGAATTTTTATACCTAGGCAAAATCGAATATAATATTTCCAACAGTTTTTTGCGAGTATCTCCGAAACTAAAAATAAAAACTAAAAACCGAGTAGTGGTAACGCGTGTAAAAAAAAGTTGTTCGTAACATATTTCAAACTTATCCAAATCGATGAGGTGGCTGCTTTTATAAATAATTACCTCAATCTCCCGAATGTCGTAATTGGATTGAGGGTATAAAGTGTGTTATTAACTTTATGCACCCAATGCGTGAAAAAAGACTAAAAAAAAGTAAATTTCAGAAACTGACAAACCTTGTCTCGTATCAGACACCCAATTTTTTAAATCCGTATATTTGCATAATTTTAGTTTCTATTTTATTACGAAGAAACCGAAATTTGATGAATTTCAGAACGTGTATCTAATTTTAAGAAAAGTGTCCTCGGTCGAAAATTATGATTAAAAAAAAAAAAAACAAATGGCTCTTATACCGAGCAATTTAACTTACTTTCTTTCTCGTTTTCTCGTCGTTTGTTCTCTTTTCGGGTTTTTCGTTCCTTGGTCTCCTCTTTTGTTCGTTCCGAATCCGCTTTTTTCGAGTCATCGTACGACTTCTTGTCAGGCTCGTTGAGACTCTTCTTCAATTGCAACACCGTTTCTTTGAGAGCGTCCAACGATATGGGGACCTCCTTTTTCGTCTCGTCTCGTTGATTTCTCACGTTGTATCCAGCGTACGCGTCCTCGCCGCGATTCGAAGGATCTGTTTAATTCGCTTACACGAGTTTCTAAGATTCGTTCAACGGAACGTCGGAAGTAATAACTCATACTAAGTTGATTCCTTTGACCGGCCTCGTGATCACGGATCCATCGATCCCCTCGCTTCTCCTCCTCGGTCTCGGGCTCTTTGTTCGAATTCAACCAATCGCTCAAGGAACAAATATCCTCCGTCTTGGTCCAATCTTTCGGTACTCGATCGTCCGTTGGTCCCTTGTTCCTCAGAGGAGAGAGAACCTCTTTTTCGTTCATACTGAAACAACGCGTCCCGTTCAAACCATTTGCGTAATTGAGCTATACTCAGCAGGGGTGACTTGGCTTTTTCCACTAAAAAGAGGATTCGAGAACTTTGGGTACGAGAGTTTAATCTCGAAGCCAAAAGAAGAACGAAGGGTTATGTAAAATTTGCGTATAAACCCTTCGTTGCAGAGTTGTGAACAAATAATTATCGTGTGCACCGTGCAAGCGTCACGGTGGTCACTAGTGACCGCGATTCGAAGTCACAAAGATACTCTAAAACGCTTACGAGACACGAACTTTAATATTTGTAATACTACAAAATAATAAGTATATCGACAAATCATTAAATATTTCTACTTTTGACTCCGTGATATACGGAGTCATAAAAAATAGAATTTGAAACTGTAACACCTTAAGCGTCATGGTGGTCACTAGTGACCGCGCTCCAAAGTCACAACGATACTGTAGAAAGTTTACAAGACTCAAAGTCTAATATTTGCAAACTTTTAAACAGCAATACTCTCGTTGGCAATACTATAAAATGATAAGTATATCGACAAATCATCAAATATTTCTACTTTTTTACACCACGGTTTGAACAAGTATCGTGGATACCCTTTTGCTCCACGCCACTTTCCCTACGTATGGAAAACCAGCGTGGTGTTATCAAGCGATTATTTAGTTTGTAGAAGTCATTTGTCAATTTCTCGCGCGTGAGTAATACCCATTCTGGGACGCGCTCGATTCCTCCGAGTTCACGTCTCTCTTATTCGGCAAGTCGTGGTCCATGAACACTCTTTCGGCCGGACTGGGATGGTTTTCGTTGTGTCGGTTCTTCTTGAACGTCGACCATGTCGTCTCGAAGTTCTGATCGAAGCCTCTCTTCTCCCGCAATTTGTTGCCACGGTGTACGTTAACCGACGTGATGGTTCCTCGCGAGTGTGACAGTTGCGACGTCGATCTTATCAACAAGTGTTCCATCAGAATTACCGAGACGGTTAAGCGCTCAATTTCCCCATGTTTTATTCATGGATACCGGAGAAACTGTCGCTACGAAATCGATATAGAAACTTACTTTTCCGAATCCTTTCCGTGATTAACGTTACGCACTGCTTCTTCTATCCACTTGAAATCGTTCTGAGCTTTCAGAACGTTCTCCAGGAACTTGTTCAACGCTGCACTGTCGTTGTTCTTGGTCTTTTTCGATTTTACATCGCGACGATCGCCATTTTTCACCTACGAGAGGAATACACGTTAGTGTTGAAACCTGAACGCGTATCATAATCGTGACATCTCTCATCTTTCTCCATAACGCTGGATATTCGTTTGAAAAAACATCGACGACCTTTAAATCTCGTTAAAAAATCATATTAGAGAAAATTCTGTAAACCGATACTTAATGGACTAATTGCTTAGTAAATTTTGTCGTTCGATAAGAAATGGCGCTATCAGGATTCGTCGTTTTATTTTTCTAAAGATGGTACTACTGTTTGCTGAACATGTGTGAAGTTTCATGTAGATCTACCGACTCATTTACAGTTGTTCAAAGTCGAACTGTCATAGTATTTTTTTACAATGAAAAAAAACGACGAAAGTTATCGAACAATCTAGTACTTTCAACGCCTCTGTTTCTCCCACAACTTCCCACAGACCTACTCCCGAACGTTATCGTTCGAATACATTCGTGTATTTACATTTGTTCAAAGTCGAAGCGTTATAGTATATTTTTACAATAAAAAAAACGAGGAAACTCATCGAACAATCTAGTACTTTCAACGCCTCTGTTTCTCCCACAACCTCCCACGGAGCTACTCCCGAACGTTGTCGTTCGAATCGTTTCGCAGGGGCGTCGCTCGTAATTGTCGTATTCGTAACAGATGACATCGTGGTAATTGAAACGTTGGAGTCAGTTGCACGGGCAGGCAGGCGGGCGGGCGGTCGTGCAGGCTGAGTCGACGCGTTAAAGAGCACGGACGGATCGACTGTACGGGCAGCCGCGGCGCCATTGTTAACCAAAGTTGAAATTGCAACCTGTTGTCACCGAATTGCGTATATCGCGGACGAGACCGTGCTTTATTCACCATCGGCGAAACTGGTGTCGGGCGTGTAAAGCGCAGGGCCCCGTCGCGACGCGGTTCACGGTGAATCGGGTGGGCAGGCATGTCCTGTCGCTGACAATCCTCCTCCTATAATAATAATACTCGGTGCGCGGTCCCGTTACGCATTCTCGTCCTTTTTCCAAGCGCGTGCGACGCGGCGATGCGGCCAAGACAATGGGATTCTACTACGCGGAGAACGCGCGGGGCCGCCGCGGATACGGGCACGGTGTTATTAAAAATTCACTCCCTCTAGCGGCTGAAGTGGCCTCTGGCAATCTGCATCTCATTCCCGGCGGGCCCTTGTGCCAGCCAGCCATCAGGTGGCTGCCAGCACACGGAAAAAGGGGTTGGAAAGCTCGACCGTGGAAACGCCAGGCGGTTGGGAAGGGCTCCGCTGCCCTTACCAGTCGGAGTTGGCCCTTTTCGTACCCGACGACGGTCGTCGTGTCGCCGAACAAAAAAAAAAAAAAGAAAAAAAAAGAAAAAGTCTTACACCCAATTACACGCGGCATTTAAAACTAAATAAACACTCGCCATCTTCCATTCCACGGTCCACCCTCTGCCCTCTCCGACCACAGCTTTCACGCAGCAACCGCTTCGTGTCTGCGATGGTCTGTGCTTCTCAAACCTCCGTCCAGGCTTTTCCTTCGTTCCTCTCTCTCTCTCTCTCTCTCTCTCTCTCTCTCTCTCTCTCTCTCTCTCTCTCTCTCTCTCTCTCTCTCTCTCTCTGACTCCTCCCCTCCTCGTTCGTCCCTTTTTCTCACCCCGATTTCTCTCCGTACCGACTTAATGAAGTCCCGCTTTAATGTACTTTACCTTGTACCTCTTTTTCGGGGCGCATTGTTTGCCGCGAAACGCGGTCGTAGAGATTTCGGACATACGACGACGACGAGGACGACGACGACGATAGCGTACGCCGCACCTTCGCCGTATTCATCCCGACTCGTAAATGAAACTGGCCAGCAACCCACCCCCGTCGGATGATCACTTGTTGAATGTTGCGTAAACGGTCGGTTTTCGGTCGCGTCGCGCGAGGAATATAAAGCCACGTCCAGACCAGTGTATCGGGAGAACGAGTCGCTGAAAACTCGCTTTCGCTAGGAGTGGGGGGGTGACTGCTAGCGCGCGAGACGCTGACCGCTATACTTACGAGCTGAGTCACAGGGGAATGGGGGAATCGTCTACTCGCATCGGTCGTCACGCGACTGCTACGTCTTGACGCGATGCTTCGTTGCTATTGGTCGAGTCGGGCGAGCGTGCAAGTCCACCGTGCGACGAGGAACGAAACGGTACGCCACAAAGTCGTGGCTATTGTTAAGTGTCACTTTGTTGGTCGCGTTTCGTTTTCGTTTGCGTTCCTTGTCGCGCGTATTCAACTTACAAGGAACGATTGCTAACTGGGAAATTTAAAAAATATTGAATCTTCGAAGGTATGCAGGGTACGCATGGATACGTATAAGGGATGGAAATTGACCGAATAATTTGGCTATTTTTGATTCTCTTGCGGCAATTATTACAATTATATTCCTCTAGTTTTTACGAAATGTAAAAGTAGTTAACAGTAGCTTAAAGCAAGGGTTCTATTTCGTCAGTGTTAAGGATGGTATCAATCCTCGTAGGCATTGCAAACCTATTGGTTCTAGAACATTCGTCTGTTTCTTATAAAATATGAAACTAACTAACGATACTTTGAAGCAAGTACCTTATTTGCCCAACTGCCCTTCTAGTCGGTGCAGACCTATTGGTTCCAGGACAACGTCCACTCTCATCCTAAGGATCAGGCCTCTGTTCAAAGTAGCAGTTACAGGCCTGTGTAACTTTTTTCTGTTGTGGGTCACACATCCCCAACACCCATCCACCCAATCCCTACCCCATGTACCCAATCTCGTCACGTACTGTCTGGAAAATCGATTCTAGATTTTTAATAAGTAAAAACAAAGGACACAGCTCTTGTTCGTGCCACGCGTCACAGTATGAGCGATGTTTAATGTCACATAGCGGGGATTGCTCGAAGAACAAGTAAATGGGGGAAAGGGCTACATGTGGTCCACGAGCTACCAGTTAGCCAGCTCAGCTGTGACAGGGTGTAGTTCATACCTTATCCCCCTGGAACTTAGCAATTCCCGCAGAATCGCTACATTAGTCTCCACCGGGAATAAACATATTCCCCAGTCAGCCACGATGGTGTTCACTTCATGGTAATTCATGCAACGCTCTTAGCACCACATTGTATACAGAGAAAGTGTTATCATTAAGCATGTGGTAATTCAACGTGCGAAAATGAGTCGAAAAAAAGGAACAACATTTCCCCCTTGAAGTTTCGTTTACGAGAAAATCGAGTTTGAACATTATTACGAGCCTGCGCATAGCACGATCACTTTCGTTTACACTTTCACGTTCGCTGTTCTCTGTAATGTCTTAGTTCTGTCATCAGTTTTACGGTTACCCGATGATCAACTAAAGAAAAGAATAGTAACTGCTTTTGTTCAAGTAAAGCGACCGAACGACGTGACGATAGTCCGTGATTTGTCGATCAGAAGAACGAGATTACGTACACGTCAGCAAGGTTGGCACTTTCAACAGTTCGTCCAATGCAACGTAACTAACAACAAACGTATCGTCTACAGACTTCCAAACTCGATTTTCTCGTGAACGAAGTTTCAAACGGTTTTTCCAGTTTTTCGACTTATCTTCGCACGTGGAATGATAGCACCGAAGATAGTACTCGTCCGGTAAGACCCTGTATAGGTCCTTGAGTCTCTAGAAATGCTCTATAAACGCTCTATAAACGCTCTATAAACGCTCTATAAACGCTCTATAAACGCTCTATAAACGCTCTATAAACGCTCTAGAAACGCTCTAGAGACGCTCTAGATGCTCTAGAACGCTCTAGAAACGCTCTAGAAACACTCTAAAAACGCACAGTGAACGTGTTTCACAATGCCACTTATCATTACAGGTACTACTGCGTATCAAAATCTACAGTTGTCCTCGTTAAACGAAACACTTGAAGATTTCACAATCAAATATCCCGACGAACTTTGGGAAATTCTCCCCCGTAGAAACGATCGCCATGTGTATCACGAGCAACGTCTTCCACTTCCGTGGCCAATCGAGGAACGTTATTCAACCACAATCGGGTGGTTGTTCGTCCCTCGCTTCAGCCACAAATTGGTCACGGTAGCTAAACTCAGACCGCATCGATGGATCGAAAGATCGGTGTTAACGACACCTAGATCGTCGACAGAGGTGGCGGTTCCTTTCTCAGCCTCTCCATCAATCGCGCACCTACCCGTTGAGGGAGAGAGTGGGTGGGGGGAGGCGGTAGGAGCCAAAAGTACGGCGAGCATAATCAATCACGAGACGTTTTCGGCCGCCATACGCGGGGCCGGAGGGGCGTAGACAGTTCGCATAGTTCCGAAACGGAAACGGTAATATCGCTGGCCCGGGGGCGACCACCCCTTTGTCATTTTGTCATCCGGCGTAAGGACGAATCGCCCGTGGAGGGCGGCGGGAAGGTGGGAAACACGAGTAGTGTCGCGCGAAGCGAAGACAAAGTGAGACGAACAATATATGTTTCACGCGAAAAGAAATTAACGCTTGAGATATTAAAACGCGTCCGAAAGGAAACGTCTGTCGGGGTACGTTCGCCGCGTTGGTCACGTCTTGCGAGGCGTGAGAGTCAGAGTGAGAAAAAGAGAGTGTGCGTGAGAGAGAGAGAGAGAGAGAGTGAGTGGGAAAATCGCCACAATTTTTCCGCTCGCTCGTCCCGTTGGACATCGCGGATCTTTCTCTCGCTCTTTAAGGGTCTATCCACGGTGTTTTCTTCCGGTGGTCGTACGCGCGACGAATTTTATTTGCTAGGCGCAGACAGTCCGTCGTTCATCTCACCGAGCGAACTTCAAAGGCAACGGTGGCGCGAAAGAGTTTCGCACCTTGTAACGGGTGTTTCGAAACTACCGACTCGAAATTGTGGATAAACGAGAGCTGCGTGCGGGAAGTTTAGAGGAGATGGATTTTAGGTATAGAAGTCGGAAGAAATTGTTTGTGCAGACATGTGGAGACGATGGTGCAAAGAAAGGGGTTTTGGAGGATTATGGAGTTGAACTTGAAGGGATTTTGTTTGTGTGGAAACGATGAAGACATAGTTGAATACATGTAGGATATTCATCTGTGGTAAGTAACGAAGGTATGGATTTTAGTAAAAAGAAAAGTTTGTACAAACATGCAGAGACGATGGTGCAAAGAAAGGGGTAAGATTATGGAGTTGAACTTGCAAGGATTTTGCTTGTGTGGAAACGATGAAGACATAGTTGAATACATGTAGGATATTCATCTGTGGGAAGTAGCGAAGGTATGGATTTTAGTAAAAAGAAAAGTTTGTACAAACATGTAGAGACGATGGTGCAAACAATGGGGTAAGACTATAGAGTTGAACTTGCGGTGATTTTGTTCATTGTGGAAACGATGAAGAGGCTGTTAAATAAATGTATATTATTGATACGTAAGAAGTAGCGAAGGTATGGATTTTAATAAGGAGAAAAGTTTGTACAAACATGTAGAGATGATGGTGCAAAAGAAGGGGTAAGACTATAGAGTTGAACTTGCGGTGATTTTGTTCATTGTAGAAACGATGAAGAGACTGTTAAATAAATGTAGATTATTGATGTGTGGAAAGTAGCGAAGCTATGGATTTTAATAAGGAGAAAAGTTTGTACAAACATGTAGAGATGATGGTGCAAACTATGGAGTTGAACTTGCAGGGATTTTGTTCATTGTGGAAACCATGAAGAGACAGTTAAATAAATGTATATTATTGATATGTAAGAAGTAGCGAAGGTATGGATTTTAATAAGGAGAAAAGTTTGTACAAACATATATAGAATGGTCCAAAAAGAAGTCTAAGACTATTCAGGGTATTATTTAGGGACTCGTAATAGTCACAGAAAAGAATATAACATGTCTAATCAACATAGAATTTCACCCCATCTATTAGTTTATTCGGAAAGTCATTTCATTTTTTTTTTTTTTGGTGAAAATGAAGTAAAATTAATTTTTGGTTAAATTATATATTCTCCATTTTGAAAAATAAAATGACTTTCCGAACAATCCAACACATCTCCATCTACCATCGCTATGTTTGACTCGGTCCAACCATTTCGTCACCAAGAACGATCTCTCAAATACATTGACAAAGTTCGACAATTCCCATCTGGAACACCCTCAGTAATAAAATACTCAATTAACACAATACTAAAATACAATTAATACAATTAATACAATTAATACAATTAATACAATAAATACAATAATAAAATACAATCTTAAAGCCTACGATTCACCTACCATCGAATCATTGTTTTCGTCACCATGGGCCGGTAGCTCCGATTCCTCGGTGTTTTTCGTAATCCATGAATCGACCTCGGATTTCTTCGCGTAAGTGTTCTCGCGTTGAGGGTTGCCGGTATTCGACGAGATCACGACTGGGAACACGAGGACGAGGGCGATGCAGATAAAAAATGGCACTCGACGATGACCATTCGACGTATGTCGTACCACCGGGCTGATCGTCCTCATCGTTCTCCACCTGCGCAGTACGATCATCGTTTCACACCTCGACACCTCGAGTGTTACGATTCATCGAGCGTAGGATCGAGCCGGTCGTTGAATAAATTCGCTCGATCTCTCGTGTCGCGCGTACACGCGCGCGGAACCGAAAGCGCGGAACGGCCTATTAAATACGTCCGATCTCGGAAAGACATTAATTCCACGGCGCCGCATAACTTTCCCGTCACAATTTGCATTCGGCTCTGTTCCTTCTTTAGGCTCGCGCGGGGGAAATTAAAAACGTCCGATCGTAAAGCCTCGAAAAGAGGTGAAATATCACCGGCCCCGCACTCGGAATCGTAATCAACCGTTTTTCTCGGGAGTGGGACAGACCGAGCACCGGAGAAAGAAAAACTCTCGAGTCGCGTTCGACTTTTCGCGTCGGATCGCTGAGAAATTCGAAAGAAAACGACCAAACCCGGTTCGATAAGGAGCGAACAGTCTCGAGTCGTTCGTGTCCTCGAATTAAAGAGCTATTCTACTTTCGAGACCTCGCTTTTGAGTGATTATTGGGCAGAAGAGTGATTAGTTTCTAATAGATTTGGAAATTTAATAAAATCCATGTCTAAGGATGTACGTGTCCCTTTCTAAAAATATATACCATAGTTCCTCAATAAGTTTTGTCGTTCGATGAAACTTATAACCAGTACTACATTGAACAGTACTGTTACTATAATAATAATACTATTACTATACTATTTTGTAAAAGTACGTTAAAATCGTAAGATCACGAACCAGAATCCTTCCCTTGTGATTGCAAACACAAGGAATTCGCGGTTACATAGCGCGAACAATATTCACTGACCGTGATTCTCGTAATCGATGAAAATCGCCACCTACCCCGCTTTCGAGCGACTCGTCGGTCCCTCCCCGATTTCATCGCTTTTAATCTCGAACAGTCGGAACATCGTTGTCCATTCGGGTATGGTCGTTACAAGATTAAGGATTTTCCACGGTTCTAGCGAAGAGAGATTCGCGCGAGGTCAACGGGCAAGCCGCAAAATGCGTGGCAAGACAAAGGAAAATAGGGCAAGTAATTACAAACGAACGAGGCTATTTTCGCTGCGAAGGGGGCGGTACGGTTATTCGGACAGGGAGCTTTTGAATGGAAATAATTCCCAGCGATGATTCCTTCCCGTTTCGCGTCGGTGAATTTTACCACGGACCTGGATATCATCGTGAATCTGTCGCTCTCAATATACCGAATCGCGTGCCTCGATAATTTCTCTTTAATATTCCCTTTGCGCGAATCAACGCGATATTCGACCGCGACGTATTAACGATTAACCGAGCTTAATCATCGTCGATTAATTTGGCTTTGAATTCGACGATTTCTTCGGACAATTGTACCGGGCAATTTTTCTTAAATAAGAAAATCATTAATGCGTTATTGAAAGAACGATTCGTTCGATTTATTGTCTCGGTTTCGAAGATACGAAAAAAAGAGTACGGTAATTTTGAGGGAGGAATACAAAATTTCTTTCTAGAAGTAAATATTTTTAATTGATTCTGAATATATCAATTAAAAAGATAGTACGATTATTTTGAGGGAAAAATACAACTTTTTTCTTTTTAGAAGTAAATATTTTTAATTGATTTCGAAAGTATCAATTTAAAAAAAAATACGATTATTTTGAGGGAGAAATACAAAAGTTTTCTTTCTACTAGGAAATATTTTTAATTGATTTCAAAAGTATCAATTAAAAAGAAAGTACGATTATTTTGAGGGAGAAATACAAAATTTTTCTTTCTACTAGGAAATATTTTTAATTGATTTCGAATATATCAATTAAAAAGAAAGTACGATTATTTTGAGGGAGAAATACAACATTTTTCTTTCTACTAGGAAATATTTTTAATTGATTTTTTTTTATGGAACTGTACATTTTCAACCTTTTCATATTGCACCTAAAACTGATACGAATTGATCGATATAGTTCAAGCCTTGCAATACTAGCGGTTCAAGTGATCACAGGGAAGACCACGCCTGGGTCCAAACGGACCCGTAACTTGACCTTGCACAAATATTTCGAAAGATTTCATTACTTTATGACACTATTCTTAACCTTCACCCGTATAGTAATTATTTTGTCGCGTATACACTACAGTAGAATCTCATATAATTATATGAATATTTCTTGGCATTTTTAAGAAAAAAAGATCGAAATATTAGATATGTGACACGCTACAATTCTCAACCCTTAATTCCTACAGTAATTATTTTGTCACACATACGGTACAATGATCTCTAGCTCCCCATAAAATTGTTCAAATATTTCTAGAAATTTACAAAAATCTGACATTCCAAATAACTTTTATTAATCGATCAAAAAAAACTTCTCAAATTGAATTTTCCAACGATAACAAAATTGAATTTTCCAACGATAACAAAATTGAATTTTCCAACGATAACAAAATTGAATTTTCCAACGATAACAAAATTCCCTAAAGTTTGCCAGACTTCGTCTGACAAGTAACGAATTAATATCTAAGGAAAGCTGTCTAGAAAAAGTCCCCCTGGGTCTTTTCAGACCCACGCGTGTCACAAAGGTCAGTGTAATCGTCCAACGAGCCCAAGATTCGAGAAACCGACCACCAGAAGGAAAAAAAGAGTTAATTTCTTGAATCCGGGGTCGCGTCAAGGTCGTGTCGAACCACGCGCGCAGAATTCATCCGGAATTTTATCCAGGGAGAAAAAGGAGGAAGATATATCGTCCCGTGCAAGAAAAACAAGTTGACCTTAAAAACTCCTATGATATCGAGCTTCTTCCACACACACACACGTACAAAAAAAAAAAAAGAAAGTAACTCTAATATTTTTAGCGTTACAGATGGATCGCACTGTACATAAATCGACACGGAAAGGATATATTATCGACACACGACGAGGATATATTATTTTCCCAAGAATTTATTCCCTAGAAGAGAAACCTTGGTAGCCGTTAGTTACTCGAGCGCAAAGGGTTGACACCGAGGATACTCGTGAAAAAAGAAAGAAAGAAAAAAAAAAAAATACTTTGAAATATCACCGGTCCGAAAGTCGCAAGAATATCGGTGCTTGAACGAACATGATCGATTTAAACACAGCCGAACGTCGTCGCGGTCCGTGTACCCTCTTGGGGCTAATTACACCAAGAGATATTCAGTGGCTTCGTTCCCCCCATTGCGGTCTTTCAGCGCGAGAACAAGGAGCACGGTGAATTTCCTCCCGATAAAAACGCGAAGAATGAAGAGTTAAGCGATCGTTTTCTTCCACGACCGATCCGTTCGAACGAGTATGTACAAGGGGTGGGACCATAGAAAGATTTTTGTTCGGTTCGAGAAAAAGCACTCAGTTTCCATCCACCCCCTTTCCGTCTTCACCCCACCGTCTCGCCCCCCCCCTCTCTCTCAGCTTGTTCCATCCTCCCGCGTCCACACGTTCCTTTCACCCTTTTGCTCGGACAAAAGTTTTGCATGCCGCGAGCAAGCAAGCAAGCAGCCAAGCAACCGGCCGGGTGAGCAAGTAGCAGGAAAGAGAGAACGGCCGGATATTTTTGTCGTTTCGACGAAAAATCGCAAATAAAGGAGCGAAGGCACGTATAATAAAAAAAAAGAACACAAAAATAAAAAAAGATACACAAGAAAAAAGACAAAAAGGGGAAAAAAAGCTGTAAAAAGAGGAGGCACCGAGGCGGCGCTAGAGGGGGTGGGGGATGGGGGACCGTTCAACGGCCAGGGAGAAGGGATGTTGCCGACATAATGTACCGCGTAAGAGCCATTAGGTTATTAAAAACAGTGCCGGCTAAACACGAGTAACGAACCGGCTGGTGGCCACCGAGGGATGCGACAAAGGCGAAAAATTAGCCTTGATAACTTCGCGTTTCGATGCGAAAAAAAAGGAAGGAGAGAACAAAAATTGAGAGAAGAGAGCGAGGGGGGATGGCGAACAAACAAAAAAAAAAAAAGGAAAAAGGACACGGGGACCGTGGCGAGGGTCTGCGACAAGGCTGGGGAAAAAGACCACCGGAATCAGAGGACGAAACAAGGAGTAATCTCGACTTCCTTGAGCGTGGCTCTCGCGGCCGTGGAATCGCTTCCACTCGTCGAGAATGCTTTCGTTTTCCTTTTCCACGATAGTTGGTGTAGGTACCGCGGACACACGGATACGTGTTTTTTTTTTGTCTCGATCGCGGTACTCGCGAGTTGGCGAACCGGGTTACCGGGAATCCGTAGAGTTTCGCGGGGACGTCTCGGGAATGTACGAAGATCGACGGAAGGGAAGAAAAGAATAAAAATTGTAGGGAAATGTGGGAGAAGGATCGTCGAAAGGGGACAAAAATTGTGAGGAAATGTGGGAGAAGGATCGTCGAAGAGGAAGAAAAATTGTATGAAATGTGTGACGAGAAATCGTCGACAAGGAAGAAAAATTTGTAAGAAATGTGTGACGAGAAATCGTCGAAAAGGAACAAAAATTGTGAAACACGTGAGATGAGAAATCGTTGAAAAGGAACAAAAATCATACGAAATGTGTGACGAGAAATTGTCGAAAAGGAACAAAAATTGTGAAACACGTGAGATGAGAAATCGTTGAAAAGGAACAAAAATTGTGAAACACGTGAGACGAGAAATCGTCGAAAAGGAACAAAAATTGTGAAACACGTGAGACGAGAAATTGACGAAGACGAACAACCTTGTCGAGAAGGAACAAAAATCGTAGAAAACGTGAGACGAGAAGACGAACAAACTTGTCAAAAAGGAACAGAAATCGTGAAAAACCGAGCAAAAAATCGTCAAAAACGAAGAAGAACTAAAAAAGAAAATATCGTCGAGAAGGAACACAATTCGCCAAGGAGGAACAAATATCGATAAAGACGAACCTGAATCAACTGAAACGAACAAGAATTTTAAATCGTTATAACCAAAAAAAGAAAATTGTGAAAAATGAACTCGAATCGTGAAACACGAACAGAAATTGCAAACTGAACAAAAATCGATAAAAACGAATACAAATCGTGGAAGAAGACCAACGACCTTAAAAGATGAACACAAATGGTAAGAAATGAAAGCAAATCGTCAGAACCGTAGAAAAATCTTCGAAAAAAACGAAAACAAATTTTCGAGAAGCATTTCCAAGGAAAAGGAAGAAAAATCGTGAAAAAAAACGATACTTGAAATCGCGATAAACGTATGATGACACGTCGTCGATCGGCGAGGAGGATAGTTCGTATCGGTGATCGGACGAGTTACCTGTTAAAATGTCTTTAATCGCTACTATGATCCTCCTACGAGCAACCACGTTTCCAAATACGTAGAAACGCGTAACGTCATCGGTGGATTAATAGTTGGCGGGATCGAATTGTACGTCACGACGCGCCAGCGAAACTGCATACGTTGACGTTTACTCGCATAACAAATTCCGATTGCCCCGGCCGACTGTTTCGCCGCGAGCAATCGATATTTCTCGTTTCTGTCGTCGCCTCGATTCTTGCCGCGTTGTGCCGCGCGCATTCATAACGGCCGATAAATCTTCCCAACGACACGCTACTGGTACGCGCTTATCGCGACCTCGTCGTCCTCGTCCTCGTCCTCGTCGTCGTTCCTGAAATACGTTGAAGCAGCGCGGCATGGTCCAACCGAGAGGGGGTACACCAACGATTACCGCCCCTTCTCCGTTGAAATTCAGTTTATTTCGGCATATGGACGTAAACGAAACTTCTTACGAGTCGGACGGGCGGTGGAGAACGGGGGTGGTGGTACCGAGCGAAGTTAGTCCGGGAATTTCGTTACGAGGCTCGCAGCCCTCGCGAGGAAACATTCGAGCCCCGACGCGTCTACTGTAAACGCGTAAAATACCGTATAAGTCTCTATATTAGTTTCCAGTGTTACGCCACGGATGAACGAGTACGCCAGGAATGGGTCCACACCCCCGAGCGACTCCTAGCCAATCCTTATTGTTGCTAATGAATAAGAATGGAAGCATAAAATTGAAGGGTAGACGAAGCTTGAGTTTCTGGAGTGTTACGGGACTTGAGTGTTTTTTGGAAATAAATTTTACTGTACGATTCTCGTCGAAGTAAATGGGACGTTGCGAACAAGTCTGAACCAAGCTGTAGAGAAGCCTAATTGCGTTACGTCATGGATGAACGTGTGTGGAAGGATGTGTACACATCTCTGAGCAACTCGTAGGCGATTCTTATTGTTGGTAATGAATAAGAATGGAAGGATAAAGTTGAAGGGCAGACGAAACTTGAGCTCCTTGAGTGTTATGGGATTGCTAGTGTTTTTTGGAAATAAATTTGAGTAAATGGGAGTATCCAAAACATTATTCCTAAGATTTTTGGTAACATAGTAAGAAGTCTAAGCCAAGCTGCAACTAGTCTAGTTGCGTTACGTCATAACTAAAATTATCAAGTAGGTGCTATTTGCAACAACTTTCACAAGACCTTTGACATTATTAACCATTCCATTTTTATTGCCAAATTTGGTGCCTTGAGACTTTCTGGGAGCTTTCTTTCTCACATTGGTTATCCACTTGTATAACAAATACATTCCAAAGTGTTAAGTTTAACCATTCGTTTCCCAGGGTCTCTGGAGTAACTATTAGGGTACTCCAAAAACTTGGATTTATCAATGGAGCGTTAAATTTGTTAAAGTCGTCCATAACCCTCCATGATTCCACCTAATTATCAGTCACGTATTATTATATCGACACTTTATGAAATAATTCAATTTTTTCCACGCGGTAGCGCATGCATCTTGCTGTACAACGTCTTCGTAGCAACTGACGTTCCTGGTAACGGTTATCGCCTCTGACCTGCACTATCCAACTAAAAGTTGTTGCGAGTTGTCATCGGATAGAAGTTAAAGGAGACGCCGCAAAAAGCTGCGGTGCAAGGTGGTGTGTCGTCACGATCGTTGCGATCGAACGAACCAGAAAAGTTCGAAAATCGATGCACGAAAAGAAAAAAAAGAAAAAAAAACAATCTCGCAAAACACCGACCCGACAAATGGCTATCTCGAAGAGATTCCACGGTTTTCGAACCGATTCCTCCTCGTTGTTGAACAACGACCCGGCGAACGCGGGAGGGCAAAAAAAAAAAAAAGAAAAAAAAAAGGAAAAAAGAAAAAAAGAATCACGATCGTGCATAGCGGAATGATCATCCGATTCCTCTCTGGTCCCCGTGTTCGTCTTTTCCGCTCCGACTGATTGCGTATACACGCACGGCGGCTCGCTTGTGCTCAGGTTAACGCAAATGCAAAGGGAACAAACAAACGGGGAATACAAATCTAGAGTGAAATGAACAATGCCTGGGAGAGTTACTGCCTCCTAATTGAAACCAACCCCCGGCACACCCTCCGTTTCCTCTTTCCATTCCCCTTTCTGTCTTTCTCTCCCGGCAATGTTTTCGTCCTGTTCCTCCCGCGCGCGAGCGCTCGTTTCTACCCCCTCTCACTCCCCCTCTCTCTCTCTCTTTCTCATTCTCGTTCGCTTCCTCTTTCTCTCTCACTATCTGTCTCTCTTTTTCATTCTCATTCGCTTCCTCTTTCTCTCTCACTCTCAGTCTCTCTTTCTCATTCTCGTTCACTTTCTCTTTCTCTCTCACTCTCGGTCTCTCTTTCTCATTCTCGTTCACTTTCTCTTTCTCTCTCACTCTCAGTCTTTCTTTCTCATTTTCATTCACTTTCTCTTTCTCTCTCACTCTCTGTCTCTCTTTCTTTCTCTTTCTCTCTCACTCTCTGTCTCTCTTTCTTTCTCTTTCTCTCTCACTCTCTGTCTCTCTTTCTTTCTCTTTCTCTCTCACTCTCTGTCTCTCTTTCTTTCTCTTTCTCTCTCACTCTCGGTCTCTCTTTCTCATTCTCGTTCGCTTCCTCTGTCTCACACTCGCTCGCTCCCTCTTCCTCCCACTCGTCGTTTCGCTTCCCCCTCTCTCTCGCTCACGCTCCCACTCGTTTCCATTCGTGTCCCTCCGCCTCGGTTTCCACCCCCCACTCCTTCCATCCGTGCACCGCCTAATCGTCCCGTACAGATGCGTGCCGCGCTTTCTCTCTATCCGCGCATAAAGCGTATAGTTTACGACAAAAGTTCGGCCCCGAATATAACAAAACGGCTGTTGGCCCGTTGCAAAACGCGGCCCGGTGTTTACATGCGTGGAATGAACAAGTATCGATCTAGCGCTCTATAGACGCGCCGAAGGTGCATTGCGCAGGGTGGACAAAGAAATCCGAGTAACGCATTATTTCCTTGTGTATTTCCGGCCCGAGCGCGCTCCCGATATGGAAACGAATTGCTCCCCCTGCTATCGCGTACTGTTTCCCCATAGGCCGCGCGAGCCGCATCGTTCTTCGCGACTTTCATCGATACGCTCGATTATCGACAACTCGTTCCTACACCGCCTCACCCTCTTGTCCGTTTAACGAACGGATCGCGAAACGACACCGCGAGCGGTTAGATTCTTCTTTCGATCGTGCTTCGACCGAGCGAACTCCTCTCGAGCTGTACGGGGTGCCGTTCGCCATAATCGATACAACCGGGAGACTCTGACACCGAGCGTTGCTCCATTTTCATTGTCAAATTTAAGAGGATCACCTCGTTCGGAAATTTTTAAAATTTTGAAACTCTGGGAGTACGTTGGGCGCACGTGGATATGGATCGGGTAATTTTTGTTCATTTGGCAAAATCAATTCTAAGGGGTAGAAATTGAACGAGATTGAAATCGAAAAGGATTTGTTCGGATAAATGTTACTTCTTGAAACTAGATACTAGGTTGTTTGATCTAGTACTGTTTAATGTAGTACTTTTTAGTATTGTTCGATGTTGTACTGTTCAATGTAGCACTGTTCAATGTAGTACTGTTCGATATAGTATTGTTCAAGGTAGTACTGTCCAATGTAGTACTGTTCAATGTACTAATGTTCAATATAGTATTGATCAATGTAGTACTGTCCAATGTAGTACTGTTCAATATAGTATTGTACAACGTAGTACTGTCCAATGTAGTACTGTTCAATGTACTAGTGTTCAAAGTAGTACTGTTCAATATAGTACTGTTCAATGTAGTACTGTCCAATGTAGTATTGTGCAGTGTAGTACTGACCAATGTAGTACTGTTCAATGTACTAATGTTCAATATAGTATTGATCAATGTAGTACTGTCCAATGTAGTACTGTTTAATATAGTATTGTACAACGTAGTACTGTCCAATGTAGTACTGTTCAATATACTAATGTTCAATATAGTATTGATCAATGTAGTACTGTCCAATGTAGTACTGTTCAATATAGTATTGTACAACGTAGCACTGTCCAATATAGTACTGTTCAATGTATTACTGATCAAAGTAGTACTGTTCAATATAGTACTGTTCAATGTAGTACTGTCCAATGTAGTATTGTGCAGTGTAGTACTGTCCAATGTAATACTGTTCAGTGTACTAATGTTCAATATAGTATTGATCAATGTAGTACTGTTCAATACTGTATTGTTCAACGTAGTACTGTCCAATGTAATACTGTTCAAAATAGTACTATTCAATATAGTACTGTCCAATGTATCGTTTACAAATTTCATAAACAACGATCGAAATAACCGGTGAACAGTCACTACCCTTTCAATCTTCACCAGCGTCTCTCGTTCCAAGGCCCCGTAAAATCAGTCACACTCCTTCCCAAGAATTTACCCCCAGTCGCCGCAACACACTTAAATTCGAAATTATCCTTCCAAGCATCCCTTTCTCCCCCAGTGTCCTCGTAGTAAACTCCGTTGCACCCTGGCCGGTCCCTGTGTCATATCCACCGTTGATCCCCGATATTTCCAAATCTTTTATTCACCTCCACTCGTGACTGTTCGCTAACGAGCGGTTATCTCCCATCACGATCCGCGCCTCCTTGCAAATACCTCTCGAGCTTTAACCCCGAGTGTTCGTCGAATCGATACAACGTGGGTCACCCGTTATACCGTTCATTTCCTCGTTTCGAAGCCATTTTCTCGATACGTTACCCAATAAACTCCAGTCGTCGACTTATCCGCGTCATGATTCCATTTCACGGAGCCATTTATACGCGAACTCGGTCGCGACCCGTTCCGCAATTACCCCCGGAGGGGGTTGTGGGCCACGTTGGGTGGTTGTGTGGGTGTGGGTGTCGCGCGCTCCGGCGGGTGTAGGCGGGGTGGTCCTTCCGGTTCGATTAACGAAGAAAATGGCACTCGTAGGAGCGCGAATTGGTCCCCGCGAGCCGGGATCGGTGCCAAAATAACTTGGACGATCGACGCGCCTCGGCGAGCCGCGTCTCGGCGGTGTTCACGGTGAGATGGAAACCCGGGTAAAAGAAAACGGGGGTATATCCGAGCGTCGGTACGCGCGACGCTCTTTATAGAGAAAGTTTCGTCCTTGCATTGGTGGGCTCTCGGGCCACTGTAATTTTATAAATAATTCCGAGCGGCGGAAGGCTTGGCTCGCGAAGTGGTAGGACCGGTGGCGTTTATAAGAGAGAAACCGAGAGCGTGGTTACGGTGGCGGTGGAACGAAGACGATGAAGAAGGTAGCGAGAGTGGGGTCAGGAGGGGTGAGTTTTATCCAGGCGTAGTTTACAGTGGATATTACAGGCGAGCTGCTCGCGGGGGCGAGCAGTAAACAATTCGAGGCATTTTAATGCAGCCCCCAGCGGGCCGTAAGGAGGACTCGAAACTAACGTACCTTGGGTACCCCTCCGCAGAGCTCTTCTTTCGAAACGAACGAAAGCGCGAATGAAAGAAGAGGCGGAGGAGTAGAGGCCTTATCCCTTAAGGCCTTCGTACGACCATCGAAAAGGCATACTATAAGGCGGCTTCGATCGAGAACACCCGGGTAAGCCTACTCCCGGTTTCTTTATCCCCGGTCTCTTCGACTGGCGCGCTCGTCCCATTCTACGGTGCCTCTTCTGTGTTTGGCTCTCCCGCCGTGAACGTCGGAATCGAAATCCTTGACAGATTTGCGGGTAACACCTGGTCACGCCTAAAACACCGGCTTCGTGTACCGACGTTTCCTCCTTTCGTTCTCTTTTTTCTTTACTACAACCCTCTTTCTTTCTTTTTTTTTTCATAAAGGGTTCTCGCGGAGGGTTCGCCACCGGATACAACGATGCTCGGACCCCGTTTCTTAACGATATCTACGTTTTGGACCCCGAGTCGATGTATACGAGTTGCAAAATTTCACAGTTCTCCACAATAGATAGAGGATATTGTGAAATTATTTTGTTCATATTGAAGTTCACCGGTGTCCGTCCAGTTTCTCAAAAATATCTCCATTTCAAACTCTCACTTGATTTTTATGAACGATTTGAATCTATAAAAGAGTGAATTTTGAAATTAAATACGAGTTGCAAAATTTTATTCTTCACAATAGAGAGGGTATTGCGAAATTATTTTGTCTATATTTAAGTCCATGGGTGTCTGTCCAGTTTCTTTAAAATATCTCCATTTTAAACTCTGGCTTGATGTTTATGAACGAAATGAATCCATTAGGAATGAATTTTGAAATTGAATACGAGTTGCAAAATTTTATTCCTCATAATGGATAGAGGATATTGCGAAATTATTTTGTCTATATTTAAGTCCATGGGTGTCTGTCCAGTTTCTTTAAAATATCTCCATTTTAAACTCTGGCTTGATGTTTATGAACGATTTGAATCCATTAGGAATGAATTTTGAAATTGAATACGAGTTGCAAAATTTTATTCCTCATAATGAATAGAGGATATTGTGAAATTATTTTGTTCGTATTGAAGTTCACCGTCTCGTTTCTTAAAAATATCTCCATTTTAAACTCTGGCTTAAACGAGATTCATGAATGATTAAACATGATTTTTATGAACGATTTGAATCCATTAGGAATGAATTTTGGAATTGAATACGAGTTGCAAAATTTTATTCTTTACAATATAGAGGGTATTGTGAAATTATTTTGTTCATGTTGAAGTTCACCGATGTCTGCCAAGTTTCTTAACAATATCTTCATTTTAAACCTTGGTTCGATGTTTACGAACGATTTGAAATTGTTAGGAATGAATTTTAAAATTGAATACGAGTTGCAAAATTGTATTCTTCGTATACATGAAGATCCAGTAATCTTCAACCTGTTAACAATGTTCCACCTTACCCTATAAATTATATTGAATGCTAATTACAGATCACTTCTCAAGAGTGAATTTTAAAATAGTTACGGTTATGTTGCAAAATTATCCTTTTTGTATTTAGATCTTACCCCTTGAATTAATATTTATGGAGATTGGACAAAGAGTACTATTAAAGATTTGAAATCTTTAGGAGCAAATTTTGAAATTGCATACAAGTTGCAAAATTATCTTCGTCGTTTGCATAAAGATCTGTATAAAGAAACCGTTAAGAATGAATTTTGAAATTGAATGATAAAAATCTAATAATGTTCCTTTTGTTAACAATATCCCACCGTACCCCCTGAATTACATTGAACGATATTTGCAGATCACTTACCAAGAATAAATTTAGAAACGGATACGAGCATGTTGCAAAATTAATTTGTTCGTGTGTATCAAGGTCCGTTAATATTTATCCTGTTTGTTAACGATACGTAACCTTACTCTTAACCTCCCCACTCCCGCCCCTGAATTAGTATTTACGGATAACTTCTTAAGCAACGAGTTTCGAAATTGGATACGAGCCTGTTGCAAAAGTATCTCAATGTTTCGAGTTCTCGCCGCGGAGGAAACCAGCTTTCGTTCGATATTGAAAAACTTAATTCAACGAAGCGTGCGAAGAGTACATCATTTTTCTTCCCTCGTAGAATTAATGGTAAAATGTTATCCACCGTAAGTTCGGTGCGAGATCCGAGAGTTATTTACAACTCCTCGCTCCGCTTCAAGAAACGTTACAATCGCATTGTGCAAATGGCCCTTAAAACTCCGGGCTTTGTTCAAAGAGCAACCGTAGACTCGAAGAATTCGCAAGTTCCCAGGTCTCCCGATACAATGTTAATTTTAGCGTAATACGCGTGTACGATTTCAGACACCGTGATCTAGAAATCAGAGATCGAACGAAAGGGATAAATTTATCATTTTTTTATCGCCACGATGAGAATTCAAAGTTGAAAGAAATTCTAATTAGAAGTCACGATACGATGTATTCTTCGTTTAGTGTGTTATATAATTGTGTTAGTATATTTATTCGTCGAAGAGAAATAAAATTGACTACAGGAATTGCTCGAGACTGTTATATATTTCTACAAGTAGGAAATATATATTGTTTTTGTCATTGGGAAATTGACGAAACGGTTCTGTGTAAAAAGAGTTCTTGGAAAAGCGATAATTTAAAATTCGTACAACAAACATTCCGCGGGAACGGTTACAATTAGCGCAGAGAGTGGCCTACATTGTAACGTACACGTTACATTAAATATTTGATCGAGATTCGGTTACATAATTAGTTATTGAAGAGTATCCAGCATTTGTTGCATTGTGTCCGGATTGAAAATTGTTTCGGTAACGACTAACAAAATATTTACTTTTCCTAAATACTAAATCCTTACTTAAATACTAAAGTAATCCTATTTTGAATAATAAACATTTCTTACTTAAACACAAATGGATAATTATCTAATAGTACTTCATCGACAATTTTCCACGTTAAAAATTGTAGTAAACACATACTACTTAAATACTAAAATAATACTATTTTGAATAATAAACACTTCTTACTTAAACACAAATGGATAATTATCTAATAGTACTTCATCGACAATTTTCCACGTTAAAAATTGTAATAAACACATACTACTTAAATACTAAAGTAATCCTATTTTGAATAATAAACACTTCTCACTTAAACACAAATGGATAATTATTTAATAGTACTTCATCTACAATTTTCTACGTTAAAAATTGTAATAAACACATACTACTTAAATACTAAAATAATGCTATTTTGAATAATAAACACTTGTTACTTAAATAACTTAAATACAAATGGATAATTATCTAATAGTACTTCATCGACAATTTTCCACGTTAAAAATTGTCCCCCGCGCCACCCTCGGATCGCATAATAGCCCTTTAACGATCGTCCACACTTTTGGAACCACTATAAAGGTATAAACGCTCTATTAGCGAAACAATGATTCGCCCAATAGCCGGGTATATTATTCGCATCAAATTGTACGCGTGCATCAACGTTATCGTAGTGCAAGGTTAAACCGCTTCGTGATCGAAATAATTAAACGGGCAGAAACGACGAAATAAAGTTTCAGAATCGAACGGAGAATTATCACGAAATATTCGAATCGTGTTTCACTCGCGGTCCACGTTATTCGAATTATTAACATTTTAAAGCTCGTGAACGTTTCGCGCGTGACAATAACGCGTTCCGTGCGACGTTATTTCGACGAATCGGAATTTTTAACGTTCGTTTCGTCACGAGCCGAAAGAACGACGCGACGATCTGAATTCTCTCTTTTTTATTTCTTTTTTTTATCTCGCGAAACACTTAAATTCGCGAACGAATTCTATCAATTATCACCGTCCAAATCGCGTAATGGTCCAAAGAGGCGATCGATTATTAATGAAGTGGGTAACGTTGTGTATCACTGCGAGGGTTGGTCCACCCGTCGGGTGTTTAATGGGTCGTTAGCCTCGCGAAATGAACGAAATCCGCCCCTTCCGTACTCGGTGTGTCGAAACTCTGATTGCCTTATCAATCATGCCCGACAAATCCACGACAGCGGCGTCTTCGAGTGTCGCGCGAAGTGAAAAGTTTCTCGAAAGACGCATTGTTCGTTAAATTCCACCCTTGTACGGGTTATTTAACTTCTTTAGATGTAGTTCTTTAGTGAAGAGTATAGTGGGAGATTCGCGGCAAGGAACACGATCGAGCCAAACGTGAAAACCGTGGGTAAGTCCTGTCGATAATTATATGTTAAGATATATTTTTGTAGAAATGTTAGAGAAAAGGGTTTGTATACCGTTAATACAACTTTCCTTAAAAATTCAAAAAGATACGATAAAGTAATAAAATTTCTATTCGAAATAATCCGTCGTTCAAGCGTCAATTCTTACCGTGCCACGCGTGGGTCTTTTCTGACCCAGAGGGATCGCGTTTTATTGCTCAATTATATCGTCAGCACAACATTCTTTAGAAATTAAGAAGGGTACGATTGAATAGTAAAATTTCCATTGGAAATAATTCGTCTTGTAGTGTTAACCTTTATCGTGCCACGCGTGGGTCTTTCCGGACCCAGAGGGACCTTTATACTGTTCAATTGTACCGTTAGTACAACTTTTTTAAGAAATTAATAAAGATACGATAAAATAGTCAAATTTCCATTGGAAATCATTCGTAGTCCGAGTGTTAACCTTTTTCATGCCACGCGTGGGTCTTTCCGGACCCAGAGGAATCGCGTTACATTGCTCAATTATATCGTCAGCAACATTCTTTAGAAATTAAGAAAGGTACGATTGAATAGTAAAATTTCCATTCGAAATAATTCGTCGTCTAGTATTAACCTTTGTCGTGCCACGCGTGGGTCTTTCCGGACCCAGAGAGACCTTTACATTTCCCAGTTGTACCGTTAGTACAACTTTCCTTAGAGATGAAGAAAGGTACGTTAAGATAACAGAACGCCGATTGGAAATGTTTGCGCAAGCAATCTCGAATTACGGGTCCGTTTGGACCCGGTTGCTGTTTCTCCGTTGGTCTTCCAAACCGCTGATGTTGCGAGTGTTAAACACCCCGACCGTGGTTTGTGCTCTTTGCGCGTTACATCAACCGTTTTCACCTCCAAGTCTCTCTCCAGCTATTGCGCCTACGGCTAACAAAAAATTTCATAATTCAGCTCGACGGTGAACACTCGTCGTTAATATATTTCCGCTCAGCGAAAATTTTGCCTTGGCTTGGCTCCAATTCGGACGATCCTTCAAGGTAGACCTTTAAACCCCGGTGCTTTTAAGGTGCGTTCACAAAGATCGTGGCCTCGAGTGTAGCGGCATCCAAAACGAAATACGATAAGCACTTAGCCCGGCCGTATCTATCAAATATAACCCTTATGCCGGCGGTTAGAGGGTGTGGTGCACCCCTGGGAGAGCAAGGAAAGGACAACCTTCTGGAATTTATACTACGGCCCTCTCCCTTGCCCTCCCATCGCTTTATCACTTATTCATATAGCGTTGCGCGAGGAAAAGTTGCCCTAAGTGCCTATAAACGTTTAGTCGCCGCGTGTTTCTGCGTTTTCAAAAACGCACTCCTCGTGATTCGATATCATTCGATTCGTTCACAGCGCCCGAGAGGAACACTCTGCGTGTACTTTTAAAGAGGTTTCGAATGTTTCGAATGAATCGATTTCGGAAATTTTCTACCACGAGGAATACGTTGTTATGGATCGTCGATTTGTAAAATAACGAAACGGAGTAACACTTGCAGTATTAACGGGGTTGGAGAGGTCTTTTCCCAACAACGTTCCAATATGGCGAACCGAGGCGTTGAAACGCTTGATCGCATTGAAATGGAGTACGTATTAGTACATTTATCGTGGGGTTGTCTTTTTTCAGAGATGCTCTCGACGATTGTTCAAATTCGGTGCGAAAAATATAAATCTTCCACAGTTCAATGATGTGAGTGTTATTATACAGGGTGTCTAAACGGGATTACCTAAATGTACATGTTTTTACTAATTCTTTTGCTGCATCAAGAAATTTTTCTTGACAGAGTTGCATCGTTTCGAGGACCACGTGTAAACATGGAGAGAATTTTTTCGAGAGGTCATTTGTTTTTAAATTTCAAGGTCAAAATATAAAACTTGGAACACCTTATATATTTCCACTAAAAAATCGACCTTTTTACATCATGATCGTTTCGTTCTCGAGCAATTATTGACGAATTTATTTTCCCATTGTATATTTCCACTAAAAAATCGACCGTTTTACATCGTGATCGTTTAGTCCTCGAGCAATTATTGACGAATTTATTTTCCCATTGTACATTTCCACTAAAAAATCGACCGTTTTACATCGTGATCGTTTCGTTCTCGAGCAATTGTTGCCGAATTTATTTTCCCATTTTCCACCAGCTGGAAGCTTGAAAATTAATACATATTACCGTCCCTGATATTCTTTTCTCCCATTTCGAAATTACATCCCTCGTCGGTTTCTCTTGGTCTCTTTCGTTCCCCGTATTCTTCTTATTTTTTATTCACAAGTACCTTGTATTATGTATTTCGCGCCAAAGGGTTCCCCGTTATAACAATAACAATAAGTAGAGACCGGGGTACATAAATATACGACACATGGACGCTGAAAATCTCGCACAGTTCCTCCGGGATACTCCTCGAATCCTTTATTCTTTTCCTCGCGCGTCATCTCCGTTTCCCTCGAGTTCCAATTTCGTCTGTTCCGATCCCGCGGAAATATTTATCGCGCCTCGAGCTTCGAGGCTCGAACACAAAAAAAATTCGACGAATCCCTCGGCTCGAAATCATCTCTGGTAAGAGACGCACGCTCGTTTCTGCTCCGATTTCGTTGCATTTCGCGATCAGGGATAATTAATAACCAGCGATGGAGAATCGATCGGGGAAGAACGCGGGGTAATTTCGTTTCGATTATCGACTGATATAAAAACGAAACAAAAGGAGAGGGTGGTGGTTAACGAGAGCCAAAGGACGAAACGAAAGTTACGTGGCAGCGCAGAGACGTTTCTCGTCTCATGGTCATTTTCCCCACGAGAGAGGGAACTGCAAATTATTTTCCAGTCGTTCGTCGGCTCGGTCGGTATCCACGGATATAACGGGTGATCCCGAAACTCCCGCGGGAGAACGGATGCCTGCTACGCGTCCGTGGCACGGATACGGCCGCACGAAATATCCCGCCTTATGGTGATCCCATGGCACATCCACTCGGGTGGTACGTCCTCATAACTCGCGCGTCGCATTTTGACCTTTCGCGGTAGCGCGTGCGTTCGTACGGGAATGTGTACGTTTCTGTGAGTGTGTGTGAGTGTACACGATCGTGTATGTGCGTATACGAGTGTATATGAGGTTGTATGGGGATGTAGTATGTGTATACGAGTGTATATGAGGGTGTATGGGGATGTAGTATGTGTATACGAGTGTATATGAGGGTGTATGGGGATGTAGTATGTGTATACGAGTGTATATGAGGATGTATGTCTGCATATGAATGTGTATGAGAATCTGAATCTGTATATGAATCTGTATGTGTATGAGGATGTACGTTTGTGCATGTATGAGCATATACAAGTGTGTTTAAGGGTGTATGAGGATGTATGTGTATACGAGTGTATATAAGGATGTATGTCTGTATATGAGTGTCTATGAGGATGTATATTTGTGCATGTACGAGCATGTACGAGTGTCTTTAAGGGTGTATGAGGATGTATGTGTGTATACGAGTGTGTATGAGGGTGTATGTCTGTATATAAGTATGTATGAGGATATGTTTGTATACGAGGGTGTATATCTGTATATGAGCATGTACGAGAGTGTATGTAAGTGTGTATGAGTTTGTACAAGTGGGTACGAATGTATATGAATATGTACGAATGTGTATGAATATGTACAAATGTGTACGAATATGTACAAATGTGTATGAATATGTACAAATGTGTACGAATGTGTACGAGTATGTATATTTATGTATGTTTGTGTGTGTTCATACCTTATGTAGGAGCCTCGACCAGCATTGGTTCCTCGATCTTCGACCGAGGCATGCCGAAACGCGATCACGAAGTAGACACGGGGAAAATTTTCCGTTTCATTCACGTTTTATGGGCAGGGATCGGAAAAGGATTTTCCGAGCCGGAGCGAAGATTATTTTACGGGACCGAGCAACGGTGACACGTTCGTACGGATAAACACCGTACGATAGAATAAACAACCGAAACAAATGTCGCGAGAATCAGACACGGAAAGAACACTGAGGAATTATCAACGTTTCGTTACCTGTTCGAGTTTGAGTTATTTTTTTTTTTTATTCTCGATTTGAGGTCGCATTCATTTCGTAAGTTATTAACGACCTCTCTGTTTTCAGATCGTGTAAATTATCAAACAATGTAAATTATAAAACATGTATGATAATTGATTGTTTTCTAAACAAGGTTTCTGTATATCGTATGTCACTGATGAATTATTGTTGTGGGGTATTTTTCATTGCTTAGTGTCTCTTTTAGGTTGCATACTGAATTTTCTCCTTGCATAATATAATACTGGACATTCTAGTGGAACATGTTTTGTACTCATTATTAGTATAATTCGTCGTTGTTCGAATAAAAATTACAATATGATGTGTATTATAGAATCAACTTATATTTCACGTTCGAAAAAAAAAAATTTGTTTCAAATAATTACCAACCGAACAAATACCTCCATAAAGTAATTATTCATCGTATCTTCTTGTAATAAAAATTACAATCTGAGTTGTAGAATCAATTTATATTTCACGTTTAAAAAAAAAATCTTTTTCGAATAATTATCAATCAAATAAATACTCCATAGAGTTATTCGTCATATCTTCCAATAAAAATTACAATCTGAGTTGTAGAATCAACTTATATTTCACATTCAACAAAAAAACAAAACCTTTTCGAATAATTATCAACCTAGTAAATACTTTTATAGGGTTATTACTCATCGTATCTCCCAATAAAAATTACAATCTGAGTTGTAGAATCAACTTAAATTTCACGTTCGAAAAAAAAATCCTTTTCGAATAATTATCAATCAAATAAATACTCCATAGAGTTATTCATCGTATCTTCCAATAAAAATTACAATCTGAGTTGTAGAATCAACTTATATTTCACATTCAACAAAAAAAAACCTTTTCGAATAATTATCAATCAAATAAATACTTCCATAGAGTTATTCATCGTATCTTTCAATAAAAATTACAATCTGAGTTGTAGAATCAACTTATATTTCACATTCAACAAAAAAACAAAACCTTTTCGAATAATTATCAACCTAGTAAATACTTTTATAGGGTTATTACTCATCGTATCTCCCAATAAAAATTACAATCTGAGTTGTAGAATCAACTTAAATTTCACGTTCGAAAAAAAAATCCTTTTCGAATAATTATCAATCAAATAAATACTCCATAGAGTTATTCATCGTATCTTCCAATAAAAATTACAATCTGAGTTGTAGAATCAACTTAAATTTCACGTTCGAAAAAAAATCTTCTTCGAATAATCACCAACCGAAAAAATACTTCCATAGAGTTAATACTCATCGTATCTTCCAATAAAAATTACAATCTGAGTTGTAGAATCAACTTATATTTCACATTCAACAAAAAAACAAAACCTTTTCGAATAATTATCAACCTAGTAAATACTTTTATAGGGTTATTACTCATCGTATCTCCCAATAAAAATTACAATCTGAGTTGTAGAATCAACTTAAATTTCACGTTCGAAAAAAAAATCCTTTTCGAATAATTATCAATCAAATAAATACTCCATAGAGTTATTCATCGTATCTTCCAATAAAAATTACAATCTGAGTTGTAGAATCAACTTAAATTTCACGTTCGAAAAAAAATCTTCTTCGAATAATCACCAACCGAAAAAATACTTCCATAGAGTTAATACTCATCGTATCTTCCAATAAAAATTACAATCTGAGTTATAGAATCAATTTATATTTCACGAGATAGCATAGTCGAATAACTGCCAATCAAACGAATACCTGTACAGAGTATTCTATCGATCGTTGTTCCAATAAAACTCGGATGATCTTCGATCACAGCCACACACGTGACTTTCGATCGATCGTTAGAGAGCAGAGATCGATGACCAGAGTGCTACCGATCGGTAGTCGGATAGCGTTTGGCGCCTTCCGTGCATCTCTGGCTAGAATGGACAGAATCGTTTGAAGGGAGTGTACATACGTATCGTCCACACCTTGGCCTAATCGGGACTAACCGCGCTTGTAACCGGGAACGATAGCATCGCTGGAGGGTTGTTATAATGCGATCACGCTATCTTGACGTTGTGACGGTGAAGCGCGAATTGCATGTAATCAGCAGTACTCGCATCGATCCTGATATAGACATTTCCGGAATTGTCGAGCCTGTGGGTGACACCGTGCTGTTAATTCAGCGGTGCAAGATAACGGTGTATGTTTTGTTTCTAGAACAACCAACGGTTGCTAATTATTAGCGACGGAATCAAGCAGATCGAAACCCAATGGGATACGTTGTTCGACGAGCAACTTTCTTCCAGTTCGTAATCCAGTTCACTCGACCGGTAACCTCACTCTGCCAATTGTTTTCCAAAACCGGTGCTCGTTATCGTGTTCTTACTGTCTCGCGACCGGTGCGGTAGTTTGCAAACTTTCTTGAATAACACCGCTCCAAAAACCAGAGAATCTCTGCACTGGTGATCAATGATAAAAGAAGTTTCTGATGATAAAAGAAACATATTTGAACGATTTTTAGATTATTTTCGAACTGTCGAAGCTAAGTCTCTGTGACTTGGAGATCCTGTATCATGGGATTGATTGATAATCGAGAGATGTATTTCTTTTGCTCGAGATACATTCGAGCGTGGTGTTATTGTGTACAAAGTGTTTTTATCAACCGTTTATTAATGGATTAACTAATTAACATTCAATCGAGAGATTTGCGCGCTTTTTAAGTATATTCGAGGAGTACCCAAACGAGTAATATTTTCTTGTATTCAATCCGAAGAAAAATTGTTGAAGAATGAAACTAAAGAAGAAAGTTCGCACGTACGTATCTATTATATATTTGTTTGTCTTTTCGTGTTGGTAATATCACGCACTACGTATGTGTATAACACAGTGTAAAAACAAATTCGAAATCGAAGATCGAAATAAAATCAAGTGAATTTCTTAAGTACCGAGTGAAAAATGTTTAAAACACAATTCAACCGTGTTATCTCGGCCACCGATATTTATTCACGATGTATAACAGAAGCGTGTATAAATACACTCTGGTGATAATGACCAAGAAAATTGTGCGTACGTGTACGCTAACGATGCAAATGGTTTGCACTCGATCGTCCCTGTTGTCGAGTTCCTACAAGTCGGTAGACGAACTTGTCGAGTTCATCGATTGGTGCAAGCTTTTACACCGTACTGTAATTCTCTATTGCGCAAGAAACTGTTTCCCAAAATATATCCCACGGTTGCGTCATAACTCGGTCTACTTTCCTCGGGCAGCGCTCGCGCGAGTAACGTTCGAGGCCTACGCGAGCGTCTCGAGAGGGCAACGTTTGCGAGTGGATATTAACGCTACAGCTACCAGAGGGGTCGATTTGACCTATTTGGAACTTCGTTTTTAAATTAGTCAATTAGCGACACCGTCAATTTGACCCGTTTCGAACTTCTTTTTAAAATTACTCAATTAACAACAGGATCGATTTCACCTGTTCGGAACTCCTTTCTAAAATTAATCAATTATCGAGGGTACCTCACCGAGGGTGAACGAGGATATTTTTCCTACGCTTTGTAGAATTTTAACGCGTTGTATGTATATTCTTCCCGGGATAGAAGTTTAGGGAATACGTATATATTTCTCCCAAGGTAGACATTTGTAGAATTCTGGTACATTACGAGCATATTTTTCTGGTTGTAGAAGTTTATAGAATTCTCTATATATTTTTCCCACGATAGAGTTTTATAGAATTATAGAATTATAGTATAATACATTACGTATATAATACTTTTCCCGCGATAGAAGTTTATAGAATTCTTGTACATTACGTATATATTTTTCTCGTGGTAGAAGTTTACAGAATTTCTATATATTTTTCCCACGATAGAGTTTTATAGAATTATAGAATTATAGTACATTACGTATATAATACTTTTCCCGCGATAGAAGTTTATAGAATTCTTGTACATTACGTATATATTTTTCTCGTTGTAGAAATTTATAAAATCTCTATATATTTTTCCCACGATAGAGTTTTATAGAATTATAGTACATTACGTATATAATACTTTTCCCGCGATAGAAGTTTATAGAATTCTTGTACATTACGTATATATTTTTCTCGTTGTAGAAATTTATAAAATCTCTATATATTTTTCCCACGATAGAGTTTTATAGAATTATAGTACATTACGTATATAATACTTTTCCCGCGATAGAAGTTTATAGAATTCTTGTACATTACGTATATATTTTTCTGGTTGTAGAAGTTTATAAAATCTCTATATATTTTTCCCACGATAGAGTTTTATAGAATTATAGTACATTACGTATATAATACTTTTCCCGCGATAGAAGTTTATAGAATTCTTGTACATTAGGCACATATTCTTCTCGTGGTAGAAATTTATAAAATATCTATAAATTTTTCCCACGATAGAGTTTTATAGAATTATAGAATTATAGTACATTACGTATATAATACTTTTCCCGCGATAGAAGTTTATAGAATTCTTGTACATTACGTACATATTTTTCTCGCGGTAGAATTTTTGTAGAACACTTATATAATTTTCCCGCGGTATAAGTTCATAGAATGCGTGTACATTTTTCTCAACTATAGAAGTTTATAGAATACGTATATATTCTTCCCGCGATAGAAGTTTATAGAATACGTATATATCTGTCACGCGGTAGAAGTTTATAGAATACGTATATATTCTTCCCGCGGTAGAAGTTTATAGAATACGTATATAATTTTCCCAAGGTAGAAGTTTATAGAATTCTCGTATATTACGTACATATTTTCCCCAAGGTAGAAATTTATAAAATTCTGGTACATTACGTACATATTTTTCTCGCGGTAGAAATTTATAGAATACTTCTATTTTTTTCCTGCGATAAAAGTTTACATTGGTTCGTTCGGAAAGTCTTTCCTTTTTTTTTGGTAAAAAATGAAACACGATTTCTTTAAAACGTATAAAAATTTATTAAATTATACATTCTCTATTCTGAAAAACGAAACGACTTTCCGAACAACCCAATAGAATTCTAGTGCATCGCGCGTGTATTTTTCCTACGGTTTGTAGAATTCTGTTACACCGCGTACCAATATTTTCCCCGCAATAGAAGTTTCTAAAATTCTCTTACACTATCCGCATATTTTTCAAATTGAAATTTTCCCCATGGTATCTCGTATCGTTGAATTCTATACATAAACGTAAGAGTGCTGCTGTCAAGTCTACTCCAAATTGAAGCTAAAAGAATATCGAATTCCGATTCTGAACGAAATAAATCTTCCAAACGATACGAAAATTGATCGCGAAGCATTTCTAACACACTAGAATAATATTCATAGTCCTCGTTGAATATTGATCGCTGGTCCTCGATATCTCCCGAGACTGGCCGCGGGCATCGGCGAGTGCCCTTGCCCGCTGATTTTACCCGAACTCCACTCTTCCAAGCCGTGGACTCCAATACCGAAGAATCTCACGTGTTCCGTTGGAAACTGGGTCCGAAAGGACCCGAAACTCGCGATCCGAGGGTAAAATACCAAATCGGCTCGCAAATTCTCACGCAACGAGAACAACAATCGTCAAACACTTCGTGTTCGGATCGCGATCGTCGAGTTTGCGCGAAATATTTAAAAAGACGCGACTGATCGGCATCGAGGTATCGAAACATCCGTTTAATATCGGAAGAGCGAGGGTTGGGCGGTAGGACGCTATAGCAGGCAGATTTTAATCCTTGTCGTACCCGTGAAGGGAAGGGAACGACGCTGAAGTGACTTGAAGTCTCTTCAGGCGAGATGCTTAATTCCACCCCGTTCTTCTGCAACCACCCTCCGGCTTCCCCTCCCTAACCCCTCCTTTGCACCCCCGGAGGAATAATCCTCTGTTCTTTAATTCTCCTTCCCGTCGGATGGACTGAAAATTGTATCTAAACGTTGCGGATATGTAAACGCTTTCCGTATTCATCTCGCGTAAACATTCACGCGGCGAAGAATAAACCAGAAGTGACGTCGATCAATTTTCATTTTTCTTTTTCTTTTTTTTTCTCGCTCTACCCGTTTTCGACATCTATCCATCCCCTCTCCACCGACACCCGAACGTCCCTTAACGAACCATATCCGATGATCAGCGTCGCGAATGGAAACTCGGTCCGGTGTAACGTTTCAGCGCGCGAAACGAAAAGATTTCTCCAGAGAACGGAAAATTCCGGCGTGCTGCGAGCTACACACTCTTTCATCCACCACCACCACCACCAACGTCCTACCCCCGTCCGCCACCCTCGACTCCTTCTTCCTTTTTTTCTTTTTCATTATTTTTTAGTATCCTCCCTGACAAATGTATCTGTGTCCTCGAGCGCGCTACGCCTTTCATCTCTCGTCTCTGCAGTCGGAGCACTTATACGCTTCGTACTCTCCTCTCGGTCTCTTTATCTCTCTCTCTTTCTCTCTCTCTGTCTGTTTCTCCTGCACCGTTCTTCCTTTCCCTCCGTCCCGCCATCTTTTTCGGTCTCTTTGCTGGTATCCGTCCTTTTCTCCGCGCTTCGTAACCACCACTCCAGTCTTCCAACGTTCTTCGTCTTCCGGCCTCGAACCCTCGTCATTTTTCGTCCTTCTCCCCCCTCTGTTCTCTCTCTCTCTATCTTTCTCTCTCTTGCGCGCGCCTACGTCCTCTGTCTTCTTCGTTCCCCCGTTCCCCCTCGTATCGTAGTTTTCGAGAATACAACCGTCGCGACGCGAGCCACCGACCATCGCCATCGTCATCGTTGTCGTGGTCGTCTACGTCGTCGTCGCTCTAAAATACATCGTGATTTTAATACTTTTACCATCTTTGTAATCCGCTTTACAACCACGCGAAACCGGTAATGCCGCACACAGTTTCGTGCCACGGTGGTGCACCAGTATCCGGGGTTCTCTTCTTTCTCGCGGTGGTCTTCCCCCACTCCATCGTCACTTCCCCTACCACGATCCATCGAGGGGGTTTCTGAAGCGCATCGTGTCGCCCCTACCCCTCCCCTAACCCCTCCCACGCTTAGCTAGCAGTGCATCCGACGTTCATCGACCACACCGCCACACCGGGTTGCGAATTGTTTCACGAGCGTAATTTCGCCATTCATTTCTGCCTATACCGGGCGACGAAGGCCCCCTGTATCCGCGCGAAAGAGAGAGAGAAAACATCACCGAAGAGAGGGGGGTGAGACCCCCGAACAAGACACCAAGGGGGTGGCCATTCGCAATTTAGGTCGAGAAGTGGATATACGTACGCGTCTCTTCTCTTTCTACCCTCTTACCGGCCACGGTTAGCTGAAAACCGCGGGAGGGTTCGTTGTGTGCACCGAGGGGGGCACAGAGGGGGGCTGACGGGGGGGAGTTTCGAGATAATTTCAACGACGGTCGTTCGACGGGACAATTTTTACCGCGGTGGTTCGCTGCGACTGTACACCGCTCCGCTTTGTTTCTCGTTATCAGAGAGGGGGGCCACGGAAGGGGTAAGGGGGCACGGAGGGGGGATGTGGATGTGCACGCGCGCGCGCGTGTTCTCGTTCCCGCGAGAACGAATAATTACGGGCGCGCGTGTCGTGAAAATACGTTCGTCCCGTTATTCCCGGTTACGGCTCGATAAAATCGTGGAAGAGGGGGGCAAGGGGGAAGAGGTAAGGGGGTATCGTCGTGGGAACGAGGACGCTCGACGAGATTAGTAAAAACCGTCCCCCTGATTATCTAGGAAGCCGACTTTTCGCAGGTAAGACAACGACCAAATCCCAGCCGAGCCCCCTTCCATTTGGGGTTCCTTCGAGGGGGTTGCAACCGACGCGGAACGCGTAATGGCGAAGGGGTTGCCCGTCTTAATCCTCGTGACGTCTGTTCGGTGGTATTACAGCGTTAAGAGAACAATCCCCGAAACACAACGGTTTCTTCGCGTGTGCATCCCCCTTCTTCTTCTTCTGACGACGACGACGACGTTCAACGTGGCGTGACTCGTGAACGATTACGAATCGCTCTTCTTACCGCCAAACCATAATCGTACTCCATTCGAAGGTTAGGTTCTTCGTTTTCTGGCTCCTAGAGTTACTCAGCCATTTCGAATCCGGTGTTCATCGGGCACGAATTCATCGAGAGATCGGTTTTGAGAGGGGTAGTGGAGATTCTAGGGAAAAGTTACATGGAAGCAATTTTTTAAAGGTTTGTCTATTAGGTGAAATCTTTGGGGAAGTTTTTATTAACTTTTAGGTTCTTTAACGTTCCAGGGGTGCATATTTTTTTGTTTTGTTATGATTTTACAGCTTTTCGTGGAGGAATATATTGTTGGTCTACGTGGACCTTCCTGAGAAGACGTCTAGTATTTTTTTGGGGTTAATTTTTTCGTCGATTTTTAGGTTCTTTAACGTTCCATGGGTGCATATTTTTTTGTTTTGTTATAATTTTACAGCTTTTCGGGGAGTGATATATTGTTGGTCTACGTGGACCTTCCTGAGAAGACGTCTAGTATTCTTTAGGTTAATTTAAAGTGAAGTATTTTTTCGTAATAGAATTAAGTATCGTACGAATGTGAATATTGTTTGAAAAGTATAAAATGAATGTTAATACGCGCTTCTGGAGTTTCTCCGTCATTTATTTCGAATAAAAGAAATTGAAAAGTGTTTATCGTTAATTTTATACTTTTTAAACAGGATTTTATTTCATCAGATGCGTATAGTTCAGTTACGAAGAAAACTTTATTTAATTTTGTATTCCAGACAGAAGAAAATGTTAGTCTTCTCGACAGGAAGAAGAATAACATTTATTACTTCCCTTAGAGCCGATATATTGTGAATTAAAAAATTAAAATTTGTATCTTAGAATGTCAGAAAATATTCTATCGATGTCTCACATTGTAAAAGAATTGCCAAAAATCATTTTTACTTCGATGTTGTACTCGAGGATGCCCCTCGAAGGAAATTCCAAATTAAAAATCATTTTTCGATAATTGTTTTATTATACAAAACCTCGATGAAACGTTTCCTCACTTTTCGTATACTGCTCTGTCGAAAGGTTCGTGAAAATGTTAACAAAAATGATTTCATTTATTCTTCGTCAGAATCTACATTGTCAGCCTCGAAGTAGTTCCCATCCGAGTCCACTCACTTAGTCCAGCTGGGTTTCCATTATTCGAAACATTCCTGGAACTCCTTGTTCAGAATGTCCCTTAACAGCCTCGTTGCTTCTAGTTGATTCCTTCGTGTATCTCTGCGATAGTTTTTTTACTTGGGACACGTGGACGAAATTTCGCGAACTGAGCGAACGATCGAGAACGATAATATTAAATTTAGCGAGAGACTCACAAACAACGAGCGTGACAAGGAACGTCACGAGAAGTGAAATTCTGTTGCAAACGAACCATACGTTCCACGTTCGTGAAACTCGAGCTGCTGATAGATAAGGCTGTCGGTTCCACACCCCCTGTTGCACAAAGAGCTGCAATGTTGCTGGTGTAAGAGGGAAAAAATCATTTCAGGAACTTATTAAACTGAGTAACGTATTCTCTAACGTTCCAAGATATAGGAATTTTTATTTTTTTTTTTTTATAAAATTCATCGACTTTTTGAGAAGCGACAATTTTTAATTCTCTGTAAAGTGTATTGATCAGTTGCATGGTTCAACATTTTTTTACTTCGGAAGATCTGGAAGAAAAAATCAAACGGAGTGTTTTTAATAAAATTATGCGTCTTACGAAGCTAATTTCTGTTTAAAAAATTCAAAGTTAATGATTATACGTGGTTCTGAAAGCAGAAGAAGGAGGAATTTCTTGAGTTCGAATGATTAGAAGAGTAATTAAAATTTATTGTGCTGAAGAGAGTTTTAATTGAATTTTAAAGTCAAAATATAACAGAAGTTCAGAAACCACATTTTAGAATATTTGAAACAACAGTTTTTCGTACTTATTAAACTCAGGGTAGTTCTATGAATTTTACACACAGATTCGAAATTATTTGAAAATGATAAATTTTGGAATTGCATTGTTCTCCAATTCGTCGATTCAATTATGAAAAAACAATGTATGCTACGTTTTTCAACCCAGTAGCTTGAAAAAGACTCGAGATTACGTAGACTATTGTATCAATCAAAGTTAAAACAACCTTTCGAGTATGGATAAAATCTTTAAACAAAATAAACAGACAGAAATTGACAAATTTCTACGAAACAGGTATCGTTAAATTAATTCAGCATCAGGAAAAAAATACAATTATGACCATCCATATTGTTTGTTCACTTTATGAAATTATCCTCTTAATGGAGTATTTTCTGATATAAGTTCACTATAGCATAAACGAAAATTGTAACTTTCTCCGTACGGAAATATCATAGTTATTTTCCTTCGGTTCGCTAAATTATTCATCGCGAGATGCTACGAAACAGGTTCATAATTGTGGTTGTTACACAACGCGGCTTGTTCAGATTCGAATGCCGCATACCATGAGAATTTATGTCTTGCGGATTCCAGCATATTAATATACTTGACATAAAGGGGAGACCGAACGATCGACGCGAATTCTAAGCGTGGAAGTACAAGTAAGAAATACGGGGTTCTCGAAGTTACGGGGAATTTAAAATTCATTGAAAATCTTCGCACAAAGCCCGTAACTTTCGATGCGTTATCGGGAGCGTAATTGTTATTTAGTTCGTTCGAGAAAAAACGATTGTAGAGTACGTAATAGAAATAAAGGTTTTGTATAATAGAAATAAAGGTTTACGTAATAGAAATATTATTAGATTGTTCAAAAAGTCATTTCGTTTTTTTCTTTTTTTTTTTTTTTTAGTGAAAATAAAACAGAATTGTTTTAGAGTGTACAAACATTTTATCGAATTATATATTCTCTGTTTCTGGAACACGATACGTGGTGTCATCACCAGCGACGAGAATGATACAATTAAAGATGGAAAGAAACTTTATTGTAAAAAAAATATATCGACACTTATCGTACACTATAACACAATGTCACTGTAACACTGTTCGAAGATCCATGGTATTTGATGTCTACTCGAACTAAACGACACTATTGGGGAATCATCGAAAAGTTATCGATACTTTCGTAGATGCACGGAATGTGCATCGATGCTTTCGTAGATGCATCGAACACGTATCGTTATCTTCGTAGATGCATCGAATATTTATCGATACTTTCGTATCGAAAAATTGTTACTTTTAGAAGGATAATATATTTCTATAGAGTAAAGTGTGTAGTTCGATACTTTCGTATCGATGAAATGTTATTTTTAGAAGGATAATATATTTCTATAGAGTAAAGTGTGTAGTTCGATACTTTCGTATCGAAAAATTGTTATTTTTAGAAGGATAATATATTTCTATAGAGTAAAGTGTGTAGTTCGATACTTTCGTATCGAAAAATTGTTATTTTTAGAAGGATAATATATTTCTATAGAGTAAAGTGTGTAGTTCGATACTTTCGTATCGAAAAATTGTAATTTTTAGAAGGATAATATATTTCTATAGAGTAAAGTGTGTAGTTCGATACATTCGTATCGAAAAATTGTTATTTTTAGAAGGATAATATATTTCTATAGAGTAAAGTGTGTAGTTCGATACATTCGTATCGATGAAATGTTATTTTTTAAGGATAATATATTTCTATAGAGTAAAGTGTGTAGTTCGATACTTTCTTTCAAAGGTAAATGAATATCTTTCGTTCCATTCGATATGAAATTAACGTCTAGTATCGTTTTTGATATTATCGGTATTTACCACGATCCAGGTGCGAACAATCGTTTGGAAAATGTTCCCGCGCCATATTTCGAATTAACTTTTTTTACTCGAATACAACGAAGGTATCCCCACCGTTATTAAATCTAACGATAAAGTCGCTACCACCAGAGTACACATTTCTAATTTATTTGCCAAGCACTTCAAATCTGTCTATTTCCCTACGGTCAACACCGTATCGGCCAATACCAACGCAGAAACGAATCTCATTGATATTGCTCGCATCTCCATAAACGTAAGAGTGAAGTTTTCAAGGGTCTCGGTTCTCTTGATATTAATACAGGTCCAGGCGACGATGGTATTCCCCCATTTTAAACGAAGAACGCAAATTCATTTTATCGCGACCCTTACGGTTAATATTTAATCGTTCTTTAAGTTCTGTCTACTTTCCAGCTTCGATAGAAAGCTAACCTTGCAACACTAACTTTCTAATTCGAGGATAAACGAGTTGTATAGAATTATGGACAATGTGGACGAGTTGTTTAATACATAATTGCAGAAACGGTCGACAATATTTACCTCGTTAAAAATCTCGAATGAAAGATAAATTTTTGTATTTTATTAACAATTAGACGCAACAATTTACGTTATTAATCGAGGGTAATAATACCACGTAACTAACATTTCGATATTGATACTTTTGATACTGAACGTTATTCTAAAATATGTTAATAAGTACTGTAACTATATTGCTTTTCTTTCCATTCTTGCTATATTTAAGTTTCAATTTTTCCATGGTATATATTCTTACGACAAGAAGAATCTAAAGGGTTTACACCCGTTAATAAATACTTTCAACGAACTATTCCACCGTTGAATTATTTACGTATCGTCCATATCTAAGAAAAAAAAACCTTCGAAAACTCTCACCTACTAAAAATTCCCAAATAGAAGTTAAACATTTCGCACGTTATGAAATTTGCTAAAAATCGAACGCACCGATTCGCTCCATCAATCGTTCCATGAAAGTCCATGCATTATTATTTCTCTAAAAACTCGTCTATCGGATATTGATCAGAACTTGTCGATCCGAAAAACTTGTCTGTCAGTTCGATGATCGCGTCAGTCCTATCGGGTATAATCGCGAGCTAATCGCGCGGATCGATCGGTAGTTTTCGCGCGATGGTTCGGTTGCAGGGAGATTTTTTTTCCCCCCTCGCGAGCTTGGAAATTGATTCGGCCGAGAAAACCGTGCCGGTTGTTGTATCGGTGGATCGTAAGGAGAGAAGAGTCGAACGACAGGCGGTAGGTGTCGACGGGCGGTAAAATGCTCGCGGTTGCTGCACGATCGCGCGTATACCGTTTCGCGAGTGCCGCGGCCGCGTTTCTATTCGCGGGCCGTGGCGCGATAGTTCGATCAGGCGGTCGCAAATTTGAATGGGTGGCTTTCTGCCAGCCGGAGTAGCTCGCGTGGCATACATTCCACCGCGAATCAACGCCGGCTGACACGTCTTCTGACGGGACGAGGACGTTCCTGTGCGCCGGAAACGCAACGTCCGGCGATAATGTCCGTCAACAGGGACGATGCGAACGTCCCGGCAAACAATGCGCCATTGTTGCCAACTTATTCCATTACAGATAACTCCCTCGTTCATTGTTTCTTCTCTCTCGCACGCAGTCACCGCACCTCTCCTTTCCACCACTACCGACCGATCCTCCTTCTCTCTCTTTCCCCCTTGCTCTTCTCTGCTCGCTTTCTTCCGCTCTTTCTTTCTTTATTTCGCTCTATCTTTCACTTCTTCCCCTCTCGTGTTCCCCATCTTTCACTCTCTTGCTCTCTTGCTCTATTTCTTTCTCTTTCTCTATCTCTTGTCACCTTTCTTTCCCTCTGCCTTTCTCTTGCTCTATTTCTTTCTCTTTCTCTCTCTCTTGTCCTCTTTCTTTCACTCTGCCTTTCTCTTGCTCAATTTCATACTCCTTTTCTCTCTCTTGCACGCTTTCTTTCACTCCTTCCCCTCTCGTGTTCTCCATCTTTCACTCTTTTCCTCTCTTGCTCTATTTCTTTCTCTTTCTCTCTCTCTTGCTCTATTTCTTTCTCTCTCTCTTGCTCTATTTCTTTCTCTTTCTCTCTCTCTTGCTCTATTTCTATCTCTTTCTCTCTCTCTTGCTCTATTTCTTTCTCTTTCTCTCTCTCTCTTGCTCTATTTCTTTCTCTTTCTCTCTCTCTCTCTTGCTCTATTTCTTTCTCTTTCTCTCTCTCTTGCTCTATTTCTTTGGACTCGTTCTCTCTTCTGCTCGATTTCCTACACTCTTTCTTTCTTTCCGTTCCTTCCCCTCTCTCTCGCTCTCGTTCCGTGTCTTTTTATCCCCCTCTCGTCCCCCTTTGCGCATCCCTTGGACCCAATCGCGTCCTCCCCCGTTTTCACGAAGTCGAGACCTTCCTCGGCGAAGGGATGCACCTGGGATCGGGAAGATAAAAGAAATTGTGCCAATAAGTTCACCGCGGCGACAATTGCCGCGATCAGAGTCGCACGCTCCAAAAACAATAAAAAAAAGGGAAAAATAAAACCACCTCTGCTCTTCCTTTAATGCATCAGCGCGGGCGATCAGCGCGTCGATTAATATTTCATGGACGCCGGTTGGCTCCACGGTTACCCGTGGATATTACGAAAGAGGGCGGACGATAATAATGGGAGGGGATCGAATACGAGGTTAATCGTGGAATAGAAACAGCGGGAAGGGAGGGGAGAGAAAGGAGAAAAAGGAAGGAACAACGAGAGGAGGGGGCAGAAAAATGGAAAAAGAAGAAACGACACGTTGAAAGGGAAGGAACAAGTGAGAGAAATAGAGCAAAAGAAAGAAAGAGTGAAAGGAGGAGGGCAAGAGATGGAAAGAGTGATGGAAATTGTGTAAATGAGAGAACGAGTAGAAGAAATTGAGTAAGCGAAGGAACGAGTGAAAAAAAGAGAACAACAGAGAGAAAGGGCCAAGAGAGAAAAAGGAAACGAAATGGAACAAGAGAGAGAAAGTGCAATGGAAAGGAGCCAAGAGAGAGAAAAAGGAAATGAAATGGAGCAAGAGAGAGAGAGAGTGAAAGAAATTGTGTAAATGAGAGAATGAGTAAAACGCATTGAGTAAGTGAGAGAATGAATGTAAGAAATAGAGCAGAGAGAAAGAGTAATAGAAATAGACCAAGAGAGAGAAAAAGGAAATGAAATGGAGCAAGAGAGAGAAAGTGTAATAGATAGAAGGAGCCAAGAGAGAGAAAAAGAGAATGAAATTGAGCCAGAGAGGGAGAAAAAATGAAATAGAGCAAGAGAGAGAAAGAGTAATAGAAAGAGGTCAAGAAAGAGAAAAAGGAAATGAAATGGAGCAAGAGAGAAAAAGTGCAATGAAAAGGGGCCCAGAGAATGAAAAAGGAAATGAAATAGAGCAAGAGAGGGAGAAAAAATGAAATAGAGCAAGAGAGGGAGAAAAATAAAATAGAGCAAGAGAGGGAGAAAAATGAAATAGAGCAAGAGGGGGAGAAAAATGAAATAGAGTAAGAGAGGGAGAAAAATGAAATAGAGCAAGAGATGGAGAAAAAATGAAATAGAGCAAGAGAGAGTAAGAGTAATAGAAAGAGGTCAAGAAAGAGAAAAAGGAAATGAAATGGAGCAAGAGAGAGAAAGTGCAATAAAAAGGGGCCCAGAGAAAGAAAAAGAAAATGAAATAGAGCAAGAGAGAGTGAGACAGAGCAACAGATAGAAGGAGGTCAACAGAGAGAAAAGGAGAAGGAAATAGAGCAAGAGAGAGAGAGAGAGAGAAGAAGTGAAAGATAGTGAGCACGAATGGAAAAGAACGAAAGAAAGAGAGCAAGAGAGAGAAAAGAAGCACGGGGGAGGAGAGAAAGAAAGAAAAAGTAAAAAGAAAAAAAGAAAAAGTAAAAAGAAAAAAAGAAACGGGCGTTTCAAAGCGTCGAGTCGAGTCGCGTCGCATCGCGAGAATATTTTCGTCGTCGTCGAGATATCGCGTCCCGGTGGATCCGAGGATGATACGTCCAACGAGGGATGCACGGCTATGGAAGCTTCAAAGAAACGTCTGTTTAACGTTTTTAACGATCCACCGTCTGATTACTCGTTGAGAGCGTGCCTCCCCATCGCGGTTTGCGCTTTAATCGAGAAACAAAATGATTGTTTTCAGGGATGCACGCTCCCCGTGGTAACGCGGAACGACTACGAACGTGGCGCTCGAATGTCGATGTTCTCCGACGTTTCACGCTCGGAGACGAACTCTTTTAACGGAGAGAAACCAGCCAGTCGGTCCGTCAAAGGGACACACTTCCTCCGTCGCGTTCGAACTCTTTGATGCGGCTCTAACTTCTACCGATAAAAATTTCGTAGCCGGCTAGAGGGGGAACGGGATGCTCGGGGGGTCCAGAGAAAGAGAGATAGATAGAGAGAGAGGGGGTTGGGCACACGGTGGTGAGCGCAAGATGGGGGATGAAGTATCCATCGGGATCGGGGAACAATCCCTTCACTCGTGGATTGCTTGTTCCGCTATTTAAAAGTGTCCTCTCCGTTGTGCACCGGGTAAGTTAAGTCCCCCGGACCCGCGTTAAACGCGGCGAGGCTCGATCGACAATAGCACGCCCGTGTTCGGGAAAGTGGCGCTGTTTAATATTAATAAGCCGGGGAGGCTCTGCCCTTGGCAGGCACGTAGATGCATATCAGAACGGGCATTACCGGGGAAGACGACTTCCACGCCGCCGCGGCGCGCGAGACATTTTTCGTTCTGGAATTTGAATAGCCGTGTCTGTAGCGCGGCTATCGCGACAAATATCTCGGACCCGCGTCAGCGTTCGTCGTCTATTGCGTATCGTCATGGTGGAGCACGTCGATCGGTGAATCGTTCCTGTTCAAATCTTTCATAATGGAACATATTTGGCGATAACGAAGCTGGTCGGGTACGCGATCGGTGAATTTTTCAAATTTCTTTGACAACGAAATGCATTTATCGATCACACAGTTGATCAAGTACTCGTGCTTGCTCCGAATCGCATCACTCGACTCTGACATCGTGAACTCTTAAATTTATGGTACATCTGGTTTCCTTTCAATGTCGTTGTTCTCCAAGTGTTCGAGAAGATGTACGAGAATAAGAGATAGAGTTAATAATAGAGAGAGTTAGAGCTACTGATAGAGAAAGTTAGAGATTGAGAGATTTATAAATAGAGAGAGTTTGGGACGGAGAAATTTTGAAGTAAAGGGAATTATAAACGGAGAGAGTTATAGATAGGGGGAATTAGAAATAGAGAAAGTTAGAGGTAGAGAGAAACAGAGTTAGAGATAGAGAGAGTTCGTGGTAAAGATAGTTCGAGATAGAGTTAAAAATAGAGAGGTTAGAGCTATAGAGAGTTAGAGATAGAGCTGTAAAGAGTTAGAGATTGAACTATAGAGAGTTAGAGATAGAGCTATAGAGAGTTAGAGATAGAACTATAAAGAGTTACAGATAGAGCTATAGAGAGTTAAAGATAGAACTATAAAGAGTTACAGATAGAACTATAGAGGTAGTTAGAGGTCTAACTTTCGTTAGAGATAGATCTCTAGAGAGTTAGAGATAGAACTATAAAGAGTTAGAGATAGAACTATAAAGAGTTACAGATAGAGCTATAGAGAGTTAGAGATAGAATTATAGAAAGATAGAGCTAGAGATAGAGATATTTATTCGCCGTGAATTTTTCTTTCTTCGGAGAAACAAGAAGACTCTTCGAAAGAGTTTCTCGAAGTTTAGGAACAGAGTTTGTGGGCCTTTTTTTTCGTATTTCATTAGTAGGGAAATCGTCGAACGGGAGCTCCCAGCGGCGCGACACGCATTAGATCGCGTGCGAACAAATCCCGGAACAATACCGCAGCCGCGTCGCGGAAATAACTTCGTTATTTTCCCAACACCCGTATGATCGATATCGCATCCAAACACCGCTATTGATTTAATCGCGGCCGTATCCACCGCACGGTAATTAAAATTAAAATCCCGCGCCACCGATCGCGGCTGGACGGTTGCGGCCCCGGTTCCGAACTTTCCTCACCGATACGCGTCATGCCGCTCGCGAATTGGTTACGCGTTGCGAGTACACGCGTAAACAACGCTCTTGTAACCCGATCTCTTTGAAACGGTGAAAGACAGAGAGGGAAAGAGTTAGAGACAGAGAGGGAAAAAGAGAGAATTAGAGATACGGACTGATTTAGAGGTAGAGAGACAGTTAGAGATAGGGAGAAAGAAAGAGAGAGAGATAGAGCGAGTTAGATACAGAGAGACTTGAGAAGGGGAGACTGAAAGATAGAGATTCGGAGCTGCAGATAGAGAAAGTATAGAATAATAGATATAGAGAGAATAATAAATACAGAAAGTTAGAGATAGAGAGCAAGAGAGTTAGAAATAGAGAAATTCAAAGATAGAGAGTGTTATAGGTAAAGAGAGTTATAGATAGAGTCATAGATAGGAAGAGTTAGAGATTGAGATACTATAGTTAGAGGTGTAGATAGTTCAATATGGAGAGATTTAAAGACAGAGTTAGAGATTGAGATACTATAGTTATGAAAAGAGAGAATTCAAGAGAGTTACAGATAGAGTCATAGATAGAGAGAGTTAGGGATTGAGACACTATAGTTAGAGGTGTAGATAGTTCAATATAGAGAGATTTAAAGACAGAGTTAGAGATTGAGATACTACAGTTATGAAAAGAGAGAATTCAAGAGAGTTACAGATAGAGTCATAGATAGAGAGAGTTAGAGATTGAGACACTATAGTTAGAGGTGTAGATAGTTCAATGTAGAGAGATTTAAAGACAGAGTTAAAGATTGAGATACTATAGTTAGAGGTGTAGATAGTTCAATATAGAGAGATTTAAAGACAGAGTTAGAGATTGAGATACTACAGTTATGAAAAGAGAGAATTCAAGAGAGTTACAGATAGAGTCATAGATAGAGAGAGTTAGAGATTGAGACACTATAGTTAGAGGTGTAGATAGTTCAATATAGAGAGATTTAAAGACAGAGTTAAAGATTGAGATACTATAGTTAGAGGTGTAGATAGTTCAATATAGAGAGATTTAAAGACAGAGTTAAAGATTGAGATACTATAGTTATGAAAAGAGAGAATTCAAGCGAGTTACAGATAGAGTCATAGATAGAGAGAGTTAGAGATTGAGACACTATAGTTAGAGGTGTAGATAGTTCAATATAGAGAGATTTAAAGACAGAGTTAGAGATTGAGATACTATAGTTATGAAAAGAGAGAATTCAAGCGAGTTACAGATAGAGTCATAGATAGAGAGAGTTAGAGATTGAGACACTATAGTTAGAGGTCTAGATAGTTGAATATAGAGATATTTAAAGACAGATAGAATGGAAGCGAGCGATGGAGGGGAAAAGGGAGAGTCGGAATCGTTTCTCGCGGATCTTCCGTGCGTTTTGAAGTCTTCATTCGTAAACCATCGTCGAGCCCCCATACACGATCGTCTAGCGCGAGCGTACTCGCGCTACAACTCGGAACGCGAAGCCTTTCCCCCTTTTCTGTCGCCCTTGGTTCGCGATTACACACGTAGCGGCGATTTAATGCAAAACGGTGCTTCGCGGCGAACCCTGGAAAAAGGGAGCGTAGCGTACATCGTCGTCGTCGTCGTCCTCGACGACGAGGACGACGACGACGACGACGACGACGCTGTCGGCCCGTCGCTCCCGTTACACGCGTGTGCACGCCGGCTGAAGGATACTCGGACCCCGCCACCGCCGCGTGTATCGCATGCGGGCTCCATTTGAAATTATTTCTTTTTTATTCTCTCTCTGTCTCTCGCTGTTGCCATTTGCGAGTCCCGCACAAAGCCCATTTTTCCTGTCCCTGAACCCGCTACCCCCACCCCCACCACCCTCCTCTGAACGCCTAACGACCGCCGCTTGAAAGAGAACGACAATCGCGCGCGATCCGTCCTCCTTCCGGGATAAGAGTCGACGGGTAAGTGACACGATCCTGAGTGAACTTTTACTTCTCTCTGTGACGTTTCTCCTTTTTGCGGGGATATCGCGATTGTGTTGTTCCCATATCGCAGCTTTTCGGGTGGTGCCGCGCAACAAGCCGGTGAACGAGCTTTTGAAAGCGATATCGCCAACCCGGGGACAGACGGAGGACCACGAGCCGGGAAATTCGTTTTCCAAACCCTTTCGTCGTGTTTCGACACGCCTGTGCGGGATCCTCGCAGACGCGTTCGGTGGACGTGTAAGTAGAACGCCCTTGGGCGTTCAACGCACGCGGTGAATCGATCGAGTAGGGGTTTTCGCGTTCGAATGGCGAATCTCTGAGTGCGTTCACATTGTGCTTCGTGAATTATATTTTCGGTTCGAGAAAGGAGGTACTTGTTGAAGAATGGTTTTCAAGGGGATACATTATCAACATTCGTGGATTAAATTATCAAGACTTTATCACTGTATGCGATAGAGGGTAAATTACGTATTGATCGATGCAATTGTTTCGTACTGAATTCATTCTTGAGAAATTATTTCTTAACTAAATGGTAAATATGAACGTCATCGATGTCGTAAATGTAGACTATCGAGAAGTAGAAATTAAATATTCTCGTTTAAGTATAGATATTTTGAAAAATATTCTCGTTAAAGTATAGGTATTCTTTTTTAAAATATTCGATGTAACTTTCGACTTATTTAATCAATACTAATCTAACGTACTTTTAATCCGTTTCGTTAAATTTGTCCAAATCTATGATTATTGTGGAATATTTTCCATCGATTTTACGCATATATTTAAAATGCACATATTACGTAGCAACGTTTTACAACCTTTTTAAAGCTTTCACAATGAAGAAATATATACATATCAATATCCGCATATATTTTCTTATATTTCTGGGTCGCGATGCCATATCGATCTAACCAATGTGATCAAATATTCATACACATTTTTTACAGTAAAAGCTTCAAAGTAGGATGTTACGAATGCAACGATACATTTTCTAAAAAACCAAAGTATCGTTTTAAGAACATTTTCAATTCCATTCGTGATCAAACTTCGAAAAAATAGTTGCTTCAATGTGTTCACAATAACTTGATTACCCACTGTACTTGTTGCTTAGCCCCATTCCTAACAACAATAACGTTCTTTGTAACTTTACGAACAATTGAGGTTTATTCGTCGAAAATATTCAACAAAGTATTGTAAATTTAACGTGTCGATGATCACCAGAACCTGTTAATGGACTGTAGAAAACCTTTAAAACATTTGAAAAATATTCCTACGAATTAAATACATTTTCAATTCAATTCTCGACTAAACTTTGAATAAGCAGTGATTTCGAAGTGTTCATATCAATTGAATCACTATAATCTATTCTATACTTCTAACACTAGATTTACCAACCAGTCAAAATGACTAATTCCACATGCTTTCGTAATAAAATTTACTTAAAATTCCATGGCACGTTCTCTGAAGACATAATTTTTCCATTCTACGCATGTGATCAATTTCACAAATTCTTCTTTCCCCTCATCGATTGATTTTCTTTTATATCTATCTATATATATCTTAATCTGTCGGTAGTTCCAGTGTCAAACACACCAGTAATAAAATATCGAGAGCGGTACGACTTCCACGACTCTCACCTGTACCAAAAGTTGACGTAGCTTCGAAACGAGACGAAGGAGAATACAAGGGATGAAAATATTGGTAGATGCAGCTTCGAGGCACGCGCGTCGATCAATTGGCGCGAGCCAAAGAAGGTTGACGAATAATTTGCTCGCGGTACGCGGGAGGATCACGGTTCTCGGCCGTAGAGACGCCGCGAGGCTTAAAAGCCAATATATCAGAATAATAACTTGTCCATTAAAACGCTTAAGTAGTAATAAGTACGCGAGCCTAACTGACAGGCACTTCGAAGTTTCCGCGGATTAAAGTGTCCAACTTCTCGAATTTATACGAGAAAATAAATAATAAACGTACTCGCGCGAGTCGGTCTCGTTGCTCGCGACACCCGCCATTGGTCCCGGTTGTCCTTTATTTTTCGCCGTCTCGTTCGCATGTTTTTTGTTTTTTTTTTTCTAATTTATTAAACATTTCCACTCCGCTGTACCTTCCACCGTACAGTTTCGGAGATTACGGCTCCACGGTCCTCCTCGTCGGAAGATTCAATTTTCGATAGACTCGATCGCGATTCTTAACACCGCAAGAATGCGCGTACGTGCTTTATTGATCTTCGCCTAATCGTCAGTGATCTTAACACGTTTTCGGGAACATCGTGCCCCGACTTCTCCCCGTACAATTAATCCCGCTGGATATTCACCGGGCTTGATAAAAATTTAACAAAGAATATACGGTACAACGGTTGAGTAAACAAACGGTCGAAAATTCGCGTAAAATTTGTTATATTTCCGTTAGGAATTAACTACGATGTGTGATTTATTTTAGAATTTTATTTTGCACGTTTTTTGATCAATTGCGTAGTTGAGAAAATGTTCATAGCTAGAAGAAATACACATAACGCGTAATTTATTCTGGAATTTTATTTTTTATGTTTCTTAACTGTCCACGTAAAATTTTTCATTCCTTCTCAAGAATCAACTACCGTGTCTACTCTAGGATTTTATTTTACACGCTCCTGGATTAACCATGTAGTCGAAAATCGTACGACGTACTTTAGAATTTTATTTTATACGTTTCTTGGCTAATAGTGTAGTCAAAAATCCACGTAAAATTTGTCATACCTACAAAAACTAAATGTTACCTATAATTTACCCTAGAATTTTATTTTCTACGTTCCTCGACTATCCACGTAAAATATTTCATCCCTATAAGAATTAAATATAATATATAATCTACTCTAGAATTTTATTTTCTACGTTCCTCGACTATCCATGTAAAATATTTCATCCCTATAAGAATTAAATATAATATATACTCTATTCTAGAATTTTATTTTCTACGTTCCTCTACTATCAACATAAAATATTTCATCCTCACAAGAATTAAATAAAACGTCTAATCTACTCTAGAATTTTATTTTCTACGTTCCTCGACTATCCATGTAAAATATTTCATCCCTATAAGAATTAAATATAATATATAATCTACTCTAGAATTTTATTTTCTACGTTCCTCGACTACCCACGTAAAATATTCCATTCTCACAAGAATTAAATATAACGTACAATCTACTCTAAAATTTTATTTTCTACGTTCCTCGACTACCCACGTAAAACCCTCCCCTAATCGAACCAATCAAAACGCACAATCTCCTCCAGAATTCTACTCTCCAACACGTACAACATACTCGCCTCTATTATTCCGTATTTCGCGTAATAAACAAAGTTGGAAAAATTGCTCGAAAAACGTCCACACCCACACAATATAAAACTATTACAATCTCTTTCTCAACAATTACAAATACCACCAGATAAATACCTATTACGAAATCCGTGTTTCTTCGCGAACCGACTGCATCTTCGTCCCTCCGGTTTCGTGGCCGGGGAAGTTCTTGTTAAAAATTAGAGCGTCGAGTGGGGGAAATTATTTAAGACACGACAGTATCTAGGAGAGTGTACGGGAATTTTCGAGAAGTAATCCCGCCCTCCTGTGCCCTGGAAAACCATCGTTTCGTCCCTACCTCGTAGTAGGTATCGCTGGGTGGTGGATCGGTTCGGTTCGGGCGCCATTGCTCGACCCGGTGGTAGAAATTTCAGCCTGGATGTAAGAGAGAGCCGCGGGAAACAAATCGAAAATGGATTTCACCGTGCTTCTGGCCCCGTGGCTACGTACGGTAGCATTTACCAGTTTATTCGCGGCCGGCTGTTACCCGGCGGCCATCTTCCGCAACGTCTCGCGGCATGAAAGTTGCAGGCGTCTTTCGAGGTACGCCCATACGTGGGCCAGACAGGCGCGTGGCGTCTCCGTGTGCTCGTCGAACCGTGCAACACACCGTTTCCACACAGGTACCGACCTGTCTGGTTCCAACCCATGGCCCAGGTTCCTCTATCACCTCTTCCCCCTCTCTCTTTCTCTCTCGTCCCGTTACCTCCCCCGTAGGATATTCAGTGGTGGATGGGGGGTAAAGGGGACACCAAAAAGGTATTTCTTCGCTGGGATACATACGTATCTACGTGCCTCCGTATCCTCGAGCTGTACGTGGAATACTCGAGACGCTTGTCGTTCGACGAAGCCAGAGTCTGCGAACAAGTCTCTTGACCTTTGCTTCGGAACACTGGGGGAGGGAATTTTACTTACAGACACGTCACAACTCGGGACACTTTGTTCTCGGGGAATTTCGGAGAGGTTTTCTCGATACCAGTGGGTCTTTTTAGGGAATTTTTTAAATGGATTAATATTAGGTTGGGTTGGTTAAATCTTTAGTTAATTGGTTAAACTTTTGCACTGGAAGGGCGATTTCTGGTCGTCATGAATTTAGCAGAGGAATTGGTGTTGTATTGTACCGTGAAAGATTCCAAGACTTTGCGTTCGAATACTGTAATAGATGGTTCGATAAGTTTTGTCGTTCGTTAAGAGTTATTCTAGAGTAGTACATTGAACAGTACTACATTGAATAGTAGTACATTGAACAGTACTACATTGAGTAGTATATTGTACTATATGTAGTACTATATTGAATAGTAGTACATTGAATAGTAGTACATTGAACAGTACTACATTGAATAGTACTATATTGAATAATAGTACATTGAATAGTAGTACATTGAACAGTACTACATTGAATAGTAGAACATTGAAGAGTACTACATTGAACAGTACTATATTGAATAGTAGTACATTGAACAGTACTATATTGAACAGTACTACATTGAATAGTAGTACATTGAACAGTACTACATTGAATAGTAGTACATTGAACAATACTACATTGAATAGTAGTACATTGAATAATAGTACTACATTGAACAGTACTATATTGAACAGTCCTATATCGAACAGTACCATGTTGAACCGTACTATATTGAATAGTAGTACATTGAACAGTACTACATTGAACAGTATTACATTGAACAGTACTATATTGAACAGTACTATATCGAACAGTACTATATCGAACAGTACTATGTCGAACAGTACTATATTGAATAGTAGTACATTGAGCAGTACTACATTGAACAGTACTACATTGAACAGTACTGTTCAATAAATTTTATCGAACGACTAGGTGTAAACTTGTTTCCAGCTCCTTTATTTGAAGACACTCTAATTTTTCGTCATTTTCTCTCTTACTTTGTATCCATACAAAGGAACGTTCATTATCGGAACGGCGATTGTTGATCTTAAAAAAGCCTATTACGTATTGGAAAGTCTGATTATCGGAAGAGACGAGGCGAGTCCCTCTAGACTACTTTTACAATGTTTAAATCGAAGAAAAAGTAAATTTTCCTTGAACAATCTCACAAGTGCGTTTGGTAACAAGAATTACACTCGTGCTTCGAACCTACGAACGTTTTATTGTTCTTCTCGTCGATTTTAAAAAAAATTGAAAAAATAATTTATCTTCCATTCGATAATAATTCGTGTAGCGTATTTCAGTCTCGTAATAATTTTGAGATTGCGTTCGAATGTTAGAATCCACCTGTATCTTCCATTTACACACCAATTTTCGTATTCTGATTTGTTTCTCCCAACTTTTACCTCAAAATACGATATTTTTCTATCACGAAACGAACCGAGTGAACGTTACAGGCTTGAACAACAATCTCTCTGATTCTGGTATTAAATTTCGTAAATTTCCCACACGTAACTTACGCTCTTGTACCATGCGACAATAGATTTATCATTCCGTAACAAATTAAGCTTTTATTGTATTCGCGCGTTGAACGACACATTTACTTAGCTAATAATAACCGCAATTCGTGTACGAATCGCGTAACCCGCGAAGAAACAATGGTGCCATTCGTACGCAAATGATGCGACGCTCGATTAAATAAATCGTACCTAAACGTATTATAAATTATACTAATCTGTTTTCAACAAAAGCGATCAGCGCTGGAACAGGATAATTCGTTACCAACAGAATGATGTACAATGCACGATATCGTTTCTTAACAACGAGACGGGAATAATATTGTCCGAGTAACGACTGTCGACGGATGTTTCCATTTATTCGTCAACTTCTCTCACCTTAACAAAGAGAGATACAAAATATACTCAAGATTTCGAAAAAGGGGAACACAGACAAAGTGAAAAGAAGAAAATAAAAATATCTGACAATTGTCAACTAACAGATAAGAATCATTGCAATAACTCTCTTTCTATAATACGTACAATCTCTTGCAATAAAGTAACAAAAACGCAACATTATGTTTCCATTTATTCGTCAACTTCTCTCACCTTAACAAAAAGATACAAAATATACCCAAAATTTCGAAAATGCAGAACACAAAGTGAAAAGAAGAAAACAAAAATATAGACACTGACAATTGTCAACTAACGGATAAGAATCACTGCGATAACTCTCTTCCTATAATACGTACAGTCCTTCACAATAAAGTAACAAAAACCCGCGACATTATCTCTCCATTTATACATCCGCTTCTTTCTCTCCGTTCCACCGTATCAAAGCTACGTACAAAATATCCACCAAGATTCCGAAAACGCGAACGAAGCGAAAAGAAAGCGTCCAAACAAAAAAAAAACAAAAACAAAAACAAAAAATAACACAGACCACCGGTTAAGCGGCGTTAAATAGGGTCGAGGTTTCGAGTCCCGTTGTGTTCCCCGCTGGAAACCCCTTCCCCCACCGTTTCCCTGATCGCAGTAATAATATTTACGGCCGAATGCACGTCAAGCTGTGTAAAGTGTCGTGACATTTTCTCCGACGAGGAAACAACCGGTGACGCGACCGCGATGAATCCGTCCGTCAAGCCATTTCTTTTTTCTCTTTCTCTCTCTCTCTCCTCCTTGTACAAAGACAGTTCGCGAGACGAGTTAGTAACGATGGAGGAGGGATGGTATCGGTGAAGTAGAGAATTGACAAAAAAATTGCGCTCCGTTGGCTAACCGTGAACAGGCTCACGGAGCGTGAACTCGAACGAGTTCCCGGTATTTAAGTCAAGTTCTTCGAAGCGGCGGCGGCGGTAGTGGCGTCGCGATCTCAAGCGGGCTCCTCCCCCCACTCTACGGTCCCCCGGTTCATCCCCACTCATCTCTCGGGGCCCGAGCGTGCGAGCGTGTCGGTGGTCGGCTCGAGACCACCTCGATGGTTCGTCATTCGCGGCGGCTTACTCTCGCTCCAGAAAGCTGGATTCGATCATTAACGCGGAAGAGTGGCGCCCGGTTTAAGGATTAGCGTCTCTGCTCGTGTTTTCTTCTTTTTCCACGGGGATGGAGGGGGAACGGTAGGTAAGGGAGAGTCATTCGGCATCACCCCGCTACGGAGAGAGACCCCCCCTTGGTCGAAACTTGGGCGTTGGTACCGCGTCGACAAAGGACCGGTAGACACGGAGGGTTGGGTTATAACGGTGAGAGCTGCAGGGGGAAGGGTAGGGGGGGTATAGCGAAAAGGGTGCACCGTATACGCGTGAGGAATTCGGCGTCGGCCCGTAGGAATCTCGCGTTTCACCTGCGTTTTCCACCTGTCCTCCTGGGGCGTCGCTGTTGCAAGCTCCACCTACGACCCTCCTAGCAACGGGCGTGCGTCCAACGACGTCACGGGCTTTCCCAGATCCCCATTGGTCCCGTCGTATCGACGCGGTACAACCGACGTTGCTTGTATTTTATTATTTTACTTACCTATCGCGCGGCCTCGATGCACGCGCGCCTTTCCTGCTCCTTTTGCAACGGCCCTAACGTGCACCGCGCCAACACGCTCCTACGTCGCGATACCTTTTCGATCTCCTCGACGGGGAGATGGAGAAGATTGGGAGGGGGGTCTCGACCAACTCTACCCTCCCCCCCCCCACACCATCTTCGACGAAAATGCATTCCCGACCATCTTTCTTTCCCCCCTCGGTTCACCAGACCAGCGCCCATCCTCTTTCCAACGACCTTCTCTTGTTCGTTCTTCTTCGACAGCCTTCGGGCTACGTCTTCCGGGGAATGTATGCGAGTTATTGGACGAATTCGAGGGCGAAACGAGCCGATCGCTCGTTTTCGTTAGACGTCTCTCGATTTTTATCAAAATTGCGTGTCGCTGGGAAGCGAGCCCATGGTTGCTTCCCAACGATTCAACACGAACCACCGATGGTGAAGGTATTCCTGTTTAGGCATGTGTCTTCGAAATTAAACGAGGAAAGGGTAAATTAATTTACGAGTACCATTAGTTGTCCATTTTGATAATTGTGTATGGATATTACTGGTGAACACAGTTGACCATTGAGTAATTTCGTTAAATGGGGAAAAATATACGAAGAAATTTATATTCGAACTTCAAAAGCTTTTAATTTTCTTTTAATTCTAATAGTCTTTTGAATTTTCGAGAATCTTTTCTCCGTGATTCATGTTAGTATCATTTCTATACTAATCAAGATACTATTTAGCTTCGTATAAGAAGAATGATAGGAATCAGATTAATCTAAATTCCCAAATGTTTCTGCGCAAAAAGTAATTATTGCTCACGTCTAATTTAGTCACTCGCTCCATCTATGATATATCAAGACCGTTGAAATCGAGATCTCCCTTTTTGTAAATAATTACCAAAATATGGTACAAAAATTTCAATAAAACGTAATATTTTCACAAACTTCTAACTGCATACAAAAAATAGCAAGATAAGTGCACAATGCAACTTCTAATTACACTGAAAAGATAGCAAGATAAGTATACAATACAAACTTTTAACTACACTGAAAAGATGACACGATAACTACACAATACAACTTCTAACTGCACTGAAAAGATACCAAGTTAAATACACAATACAAACTTCTAACTACGCTCAAAAAATAGCAAGATAAATACACAATGCAATCTTTTACCTGCACTGAGACGAAAAACGCATCAATGTTCACGAACGCCAATAAAACACACTTTCGACGATCGTTGAGTCTAAGCTTCAAGAAGATGGCGCGTGCCAACGCCCACCAACGTGAGTCGCCATCGAGTCCTCCGTACATTAAAACAAAGTTTCGCGCAACAACCGTGGCGATTAAAAACCAGGTGAGCGAATAAAGCTCTGGTAATTGGAAAAATTCAACGTCCACGAAGAAACCCGTAACAGGATTACGAACGATTAGGCGAGCGATTCGAATTCCGTCCACGTCGTCGCAACCAGTTACCGTTTACCTTTCATCCCCCCTTGCTGCGTTTCTTTCGTTTAATGTCCGGACGCGTCGCTCTGTTCGGCGTTTTTAGGGGTCACGTGGGAGCCAGCCGCGAAAACTTAACGGCCGCGGGAACGTCGTGTCGCTGAAGAATTCATTGGAAACGAGTCGACGGTTTTATTGCGGAACGTTGAACCGCGGAACGGTGACTCTTTCGTAACGTTCAGGTGGTCTAATAAATTTCTACGTGCGCGTTAAGTCGTATATAAACGTAACGCGGGACGGTCGTGTGTGAACGTAACGCGACGGAGTCGTATATGAACGCGAGAGAGTCGTGTGTAAACGTAACGCGACAAAGTTGTATATAAACGCGGCAAAGTAGTATATAAATGAGAAAAAGTCGTATATAAACGCGAGAAAGTCGTATGTAGATGCGACAAAGTCCTGTGTAAACGTAACGCGACAAAGTCGTATATAAACGCGAAAAAGTCGTGTATAAATGGGAGAAAGTCGTATGTAAACGTAACGCGACAAAGTAGTGTAAAAACGCGAGAAAGTTGTACATAAACGTAACGCGACAAAGTCGTATATAAACGCGAAAAAGTCGTATATAAACACGAAAAAGTCGTACATAAACGTAACATGACAAATTCGTATATAAACACGAGAAAGTCGTACATAAACGTAACGGGACAAACTCGTATATAAACGCGAGAAATTCGTACATAAACGTAACACGATAAAGTCGTGTATAAACGTTGTCTCGTTCCACCAGTGAGCAGGATGCGGCAGTATCGGAATTTACAATACTCCCATTGCACGAGAAGAGAAGAAGGCCACCTTCCAGGGATCATCTTCTATGGATTCCTCGAAGAAGAATGACTTTCTCGGTCACGTAGAAAACGGTTCCCCCCTCTCTCCACGCGTCTAGACGTTATATCCACCTTGTTTCCAACCCCCTACCACCGTCAGTTTCTCGTCCCCGTGCAGACCGTACACGGGCCGATTGGTTACCACCTTCTGGTTGCGAAACGACAGGGTAACGCGCCGCCTAAAGACATCTAAGCCGCAGGGGTTAACCCGGCACCTGGTGCACACTCCCACGAGACGCTGCTTGCTATTCGTCCTGCGCACCGCCGCCCCGGACTACTCTTCTTACCTTGCCATTCCTTTTACATCGTACTGCTCTTACGGACCCCGATTGTCTTATCCGTTCGCGAGGACACGTGGCCTACCTCCGGCGAACAAGTTACACGTCGAAAACTTTCCAACGGGGTACCACGGGGTAGCTGCGCGAGACACTGCTACTGCAAGCTGAAACAGCATCCCAGGCTGGATGAGTAAGAGGAGAAGAGGAATCGACAGCCCATGTGGACATATTTTCGCTAACGAATGGTTGCAATGCTTAGCTCAGAGGATGTGAATATTCGAGGGATGATGAGGAAGCGAAGATAGAAAGCAATTGAATGAAACTTGTTGAAAATTTTCTGTGCACGATGTAACACCTAGCTAAGGTGTCGTAGAAGTTTAGAGGAACATGAGAAAGTAGCGATAGTAAGAAATTAAATGAAACATGGTAGAAATCCTCTATGTTTGACGTATGATTGGAAATTTCCATTTAAAATCGCAACAATTCCGCGGCGGTGATAAGGAAGTCGATTTAGACATCTCGCACAACTAGATGTCTTTCCCAATCCCCCATATCTTTTCGAGGCAAGTCCTTCTACACTACTCTTAGAATGTTTAAGTCATTCTGGACTACTCTTAAAATACTCAAGTCCTCTTGGACTACTCTTAGAATGTTCAAGTCTTTCTAAACAACTCTTAAAGTGCTTAAGTCCTTCTACACTACTCTTAGAATGTTCAAATCTTTCTGGACTACTCTTAAAGTGCTCAAGTCCTTCTGGACTACTCTTAGAATGTTCAAGTCCTTCTGAACAACTTTCAAAATATCCAAATCCTTCCGTACTACACTTCAATTCTTTAAATAAAAAAAAAAAGTGAATTTTCCTTCGTGAACGTGACCTCTTCTTCTTACACCGCGACAAGAACGAACCGTGATAGGAAACCCAGTTACTCGCGCGCCACGAATTCCCGAAGCTTCCATCAAAACGAAAGGGTTTCGACCTTTCTTCCTCTCGCTGATACAAATCCCTCGTAACTCTTCCACGGGAACTTAGGCGCGGTGTGTGCACAGAGAGCACACGGTGTGTACCGCGTCGTGTCGGAATCCAATAAGACGATGCAACCTGGCCCACTCGTAAAACAAGGCAAACAAATTTCGAGAACCGATATCCCCCAGGACAAGATACGTCTCCATCGGCGTAAACCCGACAGTAAAGTTCCAGGGCGGGTAAATTAGCCAACGAACACGTATAATTCCGTGGACACGATCCTCGTTTCGAGTCCGGACGTATCTCGGATCGATCGAAGTCGTTCGACCCCAGAGATTTCGAAAACAGTTTCGAGTTTAACCTGAACCCCCCTTCTGTCGTACACGATGGTTCCCTGAGATGCGCTTGTTGGACGTCCCGGTCTGGGAAGTTGAATTGCGTTTAATATTACAGACTCAATCAGGCCAACACGTGGGGCATCGTCTCAAGGCCAATGTGTATTAATGACATGCCCGTTGATGGTTCCAGTGATTCCGATCCGAAACTATGAAGTGTCCCCGGTACCCTAAGATATTGATACGAACCACCGTGGGCCGCACTATGAAAACAACGAGCTATATAATGAATCCGGTGGCAGAGCCCGGTTACGTCGATGAATCTTTGATGAATCCACCATCCGGAGACCACGAGGAACCGGTACGTGGATGCTTGTAAATCTTCCGCAAGTAAATTCGGGCGTACCGGAAGAGAAACGGTGTATCGGGCCAACCGCCTCCGCGTCTCGTGCCAAGATGGACGATAATCGTCATTTCGATACCAGGGGCACTCAAGCCTCCCTCGAAATGCATGCAAACCGACCCCGATGCACTCTCCATAAAATCCCGTGTTATACGAGATCACTTAGGGCAAGCCCTACCTAACGAGCCCCACCGTTACCTTACGGTTCCGTTTAATCGTCCCGACACGGAAAACTTCTCGAAGGTGGGGGACCACTTCGTGTCGTATCTTCGCTCGACTTCGTGTCCTCGATGCTCCGGGATCTTGTTGTAGGTTAATTTCGGGGGTATTTATTTACACGGACGTCGAACCCCGTGTTTTAGAACCACCTGCCCCGTTTTAACACGGGAACGGACCTCGTTTAAGGGTAACGGCATCGTGATGTTCCTCGTAACGATGGCGGCGGTGGCTTCGTCGAAGATTGGCGAGATTGAACAGGCGTGTCCTTGAAATAATTAACCACCGAACCGAGTTCATTCTACTTTTCGTCCAAGATCGCTGGCCAAGACTCTCGTTTAAATTTCATTCGACCGTTGAACGTGTTCTACGATCGAGTCGCGCGTCCCGGGGGCGCCACATTCGCACCAACTAACCTAGAAACGCGTCACGGGTGTGTGTAACCGGTGTCGTCTAGGTGGGGTCGGAGAATGGCCACTTTATTAGCGACCGAGTAGACGGCGGTTAATTTAACGGCTTGGACGTTTAATGATCGATTCGGCAATTTCACGCACTGCCCACCCTTCAACGAAGGCTTACAGATAATTCGCGCGCTAACTCCGCGCTCGAATTAAACAAACGGTCTGTGCTTAATCCGTGGATTAGCAAGTAACTGGCTGGATCCGCGCTCCTGGTACCCAGCATCCGTATTCGATATTCGGGTTGACGGGTTATTCGTTGACGCTATTTCTGGACATTTTTAAGCGAGGGGATATCTTAATCGCTTGTCCTACGATAGAAGTTTTAATAAGGTGTGTTATAATGAACAGCAGAGGTTAGTCACAACGCTCACTGTCCTCGAACGTTTCATTTTCTTTCACGAAGATGTTACATTAGGGTTTCTTTCTAATATTTTTAGGTGAGAGGGAATGTTTTAACCACTTGTTCTATAAGTTTTAATAAGGTGTGTTATAATGAACAGCAGAGGTTAGTCACAATGCTCACTGTCCTCGAACGTTTCATTTTCTTTCACGAAGATGTTACATTAGGGTTTCTTTCTAATATTTTTAGGCGAGAGGGAATGTTTTAACCACTTGTCTTACGATATAAGTTTCCATAAGGTGTGTTATAATGAACAGCAGAAGTTGGTCACAACTCTCACTGTCCTCGAACGTTTCATTTTCTTTCACGAAGATGTTACATAAGGGTTTCTTTCTAATATTTTTAGGCGAGAGGGAATGTTTTAACCCCTTGTTCTATAATATAAGTTTTGATAAGGTGTGTTATAATGAAAAGCAGAAGTTGGTCACAACGCTCACTCTCCTCGAATGTTTAATTTTCTTTCACGAAGATGTTACATTAGGGTTTCTTTCTAATATTTTTAGGCAAGAGGGAATTATTTAACGTAAGATTCGAGAGAGAGTTTCTTTTCTATTCATGATCGCGAGTGGGTCATTTTAGACCCAATAGTCTGGAGTCAATGTAAGTTAGACACGTTTACATTTGCGTTGGAGGTAAAAAATCGATGGTAACGCACGTTTGCGTTAGAGATAAAAAATCGATGGTAACGCACGTTTGCGTTGAAGGTAAAAAATCGATGGTAACGCACGTTTGCGCGTTTAGGTGTGAAAAATCGATCGTACACGTCCCGTTGAGAATGAGGATAGATGTCACTTAACGCGTGGTAATTGTGATAAATATGTTTGTAAATATCAACGTGGACAGAACGAGAAATATTGCGGAGTGGATGTACTGGTCCAAGTATTCGATATAAAATTGAGTTAAACAATAATACAACTTCATCGAAATCGACAAGAAGATTTCTTTATTACGAGAAATGTACATTAACAACGATACGAGAGAAGACAGAACCTAAGTCGAATTTCGTACAGCTATAAAAGCTATACGTAACTGTATTGCTTTTAAATAAAACCAGTATCAATCTACTTATAATTTGAAAATTTATTACTCCGTTTTTCACCGTCTATACATCAATATAGGCAAGTTACATGGAACGATTTTTCCACGTTCAGTTCACGTGGAAAAATTAGGTAAATTTGGATCTACTAGCACGGGTCACTCCTGACCCATGTGCCGCTACGAGGTTTAAAGTAGACAACGATTCGCTCGGTTTCGATCGACGCGTACGGAAAAAGAAAAAGCGAAGCCAGCACTGAATGTAGGTCGTCTTTAGGCTCGTGGAATTAATTCAACGGGACGGTGAAGGGAAGGGAGCAGAATTTCGCGTCCCTGGGGAACTATTCGCGAGTCCTTCGGGGTATCAATTGGCGTGCTCGTCCAGGTCGACAGCTGCGATAGTGAGACGCATTGTCCAGCGCTCGGTGCGGTCAGTTCCTTAATATTGAATAAGACCGACCCAGCTACCGCTCCAATGGCGGCGAAATATTGACGGCTTCGTCGTGCGATTCTTTGGACACGCGAGCAGTCGATCGAGCAAGAAGAAAGTTGAAAAGTAGACCGGCTGGTATTTCGTATTTCAATGAAAATTCGTTCTTTGGTCGAAATAGGAACATATTATATAATAATAAGAATATTATTATTATTATACGAATAAAAATCCTTTTAATCTGGCGTAGGCTTATATTTTGTATTTATATGAAAATTCGTTCTTTGGTCGAAATAAGAAGATATATAATAATAATAATATAATTCAATAATATTATTATTATTATACGAATAAAAATTCTTTTGGTGTGGGTGAGGCTCATATTTCGTATTTCAATGAAAATTCGTTCTTTGGTCAAAATAGGAACATATTATACAATAATAAGAATATTATTATTATTATACGAATAAAAATTCTTTTGATCTGGTTTAGGTTCATATTATGTATTTATATGAAAATTCGTTCTTTGGTCGAAATAGGAACATATTCTATAATAATAATATTATTTTCGTATAATAATAATAATATTATACGATAATGTATACAATAATAATATTAGAATAATAATACAATAATAATAATATTATTATTATACGAATAAAAATTCTTTTGGTGTGGGTTAGGCTCATATCTGGTATTTCAATGAAAATTGGTTCTTTAGTCGAAATAGAAATGTATTGTATATTTTAATTTGTATTATTATTACTATTGTCGTTGTTATTATTATTAGCATTATTATTGTCATAAAAATAAAAATCCTTCTGGTAGGTAGAATATCCGTAGCGAACAGAAGGTGTGGAATAAATTATTATTAGTTTTCTCTCTCTTGAATACTCTCCATTATCAAGTATCGCACAATGCTTTCTGCACTGTATTGTGTTTCGTATTTGCATGAAAAGGAGTAGAATCTTTAGTCGAAATAGAAACGTATTGCATTATTATTATACAAATAAAGATCCTTTCGGTACGTACAATGTCTGTGGTAAAGAAAGTATGGAGTATAAATCATTATTGTTTTTTTTTCTCTTTTTGACACTCTATCGTTAAATATCGTGCGATGTTCCTGCACAATGCATCCGTGTCAAGAATCGTCGTGTTAAGTGACCTGTATCTGCATCGACTGAAACAAATGCAGTGGATATGTTTAACACCTTCAATTATTCAACTGTCGTTTGTGGAATGATTCCCGTTGCACCAATTACAATTGATTTTCTCAATTTTGTCCGTTAATTCAACGTATTTATTTAAACTTTCGACACAGTATTCTGTAAATTGCAATTCAATGATATTTAAACGTACACGAATTGTTTCCTTCTTAAGAAATTATCTATCTATAATTTTTTCATTTATGTTAATTTTACGCTTTTTTACCTGGTTATTATACATTTCGAATATGTACGTTTACATTGCATATTTCATACAATTATCCTACACTATGCTTTCGAACGTGTACATTTACATTATATAGTTGAATTCAAACTGTGTTTCCAATAATTTTTCGCAATAATAACACCGTCTTAAATAGCTGTCATTCAGCTTGTTATTTCAAACTTGTGAAGCGTAACATTAAACATCAGAGAGAAAATTTCCCGAGTATCCTAGGTGAAGCATTAAGATTAAAAAGTTTCACGATTTGAGGACAATCGATATAACTATTTAAAGCCCAGCCACGCTGTCCGAGTGTAAATAGATACGAAGAAATTTATACCTACGTGAAATTTTACGTATAATTTAAACGTTCCAGTTTATTTTCAAGATTGTTCGAAACCTTACGTTGAATGTCTTCCAAAGAAACAATACGAACGAGATGATAAAATATTTTAAATAAAGATATACTAAACCAGGGTACAGCATTTCGAAGATTTTAGAATTTTTGAAGTCGATGAACAATTTATGCGTACACATGGTCTTTGGAGTATGTTGTACCAATTTATTTTCAAGATTGTAAAAGACTTTACGTTGGATGTCTTCCAAAGAAACAATACGAACGAGATGATAAAATATTTTAAATAAAGATATACTAAACCAGTGTACAGCATTTCGAAGATTTTAGAATTTTTGAAGTCGATGAACAATTTATGCGTACACATGGTCTTTGGAGTATGTTGTACCAATTTATTTTCAAGATTGTAAAAAACCTTACGTTGGGTGTCTTCCAAAGAAACAATACGAACGAGACGATAAAATTCTCGTATAGAAGGAAACAATATTCGAAATAAAGACATGCTAGAGCAGATTACGATATTTCGAAGATATTTGGGATTTTTGAAGTCGATGGATAATTTTATCGAGAAAACCGATGCACTTCGAACGGTGGATTTAATTCTTTGGCAATGTTCCACAAAGGACGATGAACGAGAGAAAGCAATGCCAATATATTGCACACTGGCGAGTTCACTGAGTATGACATTATCGATAGTGCAAGGATGCAGGGAAAAAAGTTCTTTCACGATAGAGACGCGTACCGTGGCATTTAGGGACGTTCGACGATTTTTTTTCCACGACAATCATCGACCTTTGGAAAATCGTGACGTACGTAAGATGTGTCGTGATTCCACGTTACGAAAGATTTTGAGATCGATCGAATGCAGATGTTGTATGGTAACACGAGACACTCGATTTTCAAAGTTCGTGAAATACAAAGAAATATTTCTTTTTTTCTTTTCTTGTGGAACTGACCATTAAAACACGACAAAATTGGTGAATGTTCGTACGGTAATAGTTAAACTTGATTGAATGTTTCGAAATGATGGTAAAAGAGGTAAATAATGTCGCAAATGGCAATTCGAAGAAATGGTATCTTTACTTTTTTTTTTAACAAAACTGAAGATTTTCTTTTAACTTACTACATTTTCTATTTGTATAAATAATGATAAGGAGAATGTAAAACTGTATAATATAATCTGATAATATGATATACTTGTAGGAATAAAAATATAATATAATACACTGTGAAATTAGTGTGGAATATGTGTGGTTTTACGTGTCGACAATTTTAATAAGAAGAAAAGACATTTAAGGGTAAATTACTTTTGAACAATCAAACTGTTATTAATGGATTTACAAAAAAATGTCAAAGGAAGAAGGTAAATAGCTCGAAGAGTTCTACATCTGTAGGACCTAAGATTTTTTTCAACAACAGTGCATGTGCAATTAAGAATTATGCTATACCATCTAGTATAGTTCAAAACTAATGCTCTTGAATTTAATTTTGCTAAAAAAATTCAACCATTTAACTCGTGTTTCAGAATGGCGAATTTTCAACTGAAACTCGAGAGTCAATATGGCTGCCTTCTGTCTACAAGTGAGTAAAGATCTTGTGTTACGTATTACATATAATAAAAGAATGAGAATTTATTTGCAAAATATTCAATCGATGCAGAATTCAATGTCAATTTTATTAATTTTTATTTTATGTGATATTTGTAGCATCTACCGCGTAAACTCTTGGGTAAAAGGTTCATTATTGTTAGAATTCCACGTAATGTAACATTTAATTTCACAAGAAAAAAAAATAATCCTCGTTTCGTGGTTTAATACATAGAGACGAGTTCCCTAATTTTTTATACAAAATTTACAAAAAAGGGATGAGAATCAATCGATGTACAATTCATGATATTTGTAATAACTTCTACACGAATTCTTGGCTCAATATGGAAAAAGATTCACATACTCTATACCTAGAATATAGCATAACATTTAATTTCGTGCCTAGTTTAATGGAATTTCACCAAAAAAAAAAATAATCCTCGTTTCGTAGTTTAATAGATAGAGATGAGTTCCCCCATTTTTAATACAAAATTTACAGCAAAAAGGAGAGAATCAATTAGTAAAATATTCAGTCGATGTACAATTCATGCAAATGTACATAGCATAACATTTAATTTCGTGCCTAAGTTAATGGAGTTTCACAAAAAAAAAATAATCCTCGTTCGGTAGTTTAATACATCGAGACGAGTTCCGTGCAAAGTTACCGATTCATCATTTCCAAAGGAGCAGGGTAATTAGTTCGGCGTTTCTAATTTAATGTCTGAGCTTCACCCCTTGGTTTCACGGGGCTATGGTACATTCCCGTGGGACGATAAATATGTCGGTAGATGTACGCAATTACCATCTTTTCTGTATGAATTCGGAAGCCTTAATCGTAATCCGAGTCGACGATTCATTAGAGCGATCGTTTCCTGTTCGTGGAAGTAATTGTTCCGCGGTAGAATTCCATCGGTTGGATCGGACTTAGGTGAATTCCTGTCCGCAGTGTCCAAGAGTTATCGATTACGCTCGCACTCAGATTTTCCCCGGCAAATGAAATTTTCCGTATCGCGAGACACGGTGGCTGCTCCGTCGATGCGAAAATTCTTCGCCCATAAATCATAATCAATCGCTTTTCCTCGAACATTTGATTCTGACACATCGTTTTCCCTTCCACTGCTCTGCTTTTCGGTTTCTGGCATCTGGCGAGCCCGCGACCATGATTTTCACCGCGGTGAACACCGTGGAACGGTTCCAGGGACGTTTGCTGGGAAATCCGAAGATTTTGCACCGGTCGATGCCGGAATGACGAAAAATGGCGGGGATTAACGCGATACGTTTGTCCAGGTCTCTCGCATAAGTTCTCGTTGAGATACGTGTGAGCTTCGGTCGAGAAAAACCGGTGACTATTTTCAATTATTTCGTCCGAGACGTGAAATTTATCGTTTAAAATATCCTCCAAGTGCGATACGTCGCCAGTTCTACGATGTGGCGAAAGAAAGTAGAACTTGGCGTGTGTGTGGATCGTGGTTTTCACGTAGATGTTTCTTTTCGACGTTTTCAAGGTGTATTAATTCTTTTGGTGCAGACTTTAAGAAGGTTTCGACCGATCGGTATCCCCTTGTGCGGTGAACGCCTATAGGCGACCGGTGAGCGTGTATAACGAATATACTTCTGGATTTCCGCACACGGCGAGTGTCGTAAGGATGAATAAAAGTTGAAACGTAAATATTCAATTTTTCAGTCTATTAAAAATATTCAGAGGAGGGTGTAGCATACGGTACGGTCGTTAAAAACGTTTTGAGCCGAAAGAATCGATGAAAGTTGGATTTATCATTCTATGAGAAATATTCAAAGAACGATATACGTTATGATCTTCGCGAGCTGATAAAAGATAGCAGAACTGGGATCTATGTAGTCCATGGTTTTCACGTAGACATAAAAGTGTATTAATTTTTCGGCTGCAAACATGAAAAAGAATTCGGTTGATCGATGACTCCTCTTCACCATCTTTACGATCAAATGAAAGAAAATGAAACTATAATCGACCTCGATCACAGTTTCCATTTCCTTACAATATTCTAAATCGATTCAACCCTTGAACAAAAATACTACCAATCGGTAACCCCCATTTGCGTCGAACGCCTATAGGCGGCCGAAGAGCGTGTACAACGACCCACCTCCCGAGTTTCCGCACACGGTGACCGTCTCGCGGCTCGACGAAACTAAAAACGTAAATTTCCAAGCCGGGTGGATACTGCAACGTCCCGGGAAGGTTCACCGGGCAATTTATCTCTCGTCTCACGGAGTTTTCCGTCACGGACGGAAATACGAACGAAGAATTCATCGGGTGAAATTCCAAGCCCCGAATTATTTCTCCCCGCGTAGCGAGCGCAGCGGCGAGCATCGTCGAAGGAGGTACGTCAGTCGAAAGGGATGTGTCTATTCACGAAAACGCATCCCCCGGTCGGCGTTCACGAGGTAGAAGTGGTTCCCGAAGACGGGCGGGCGTACGCGACGGTTTCTCGCAGACACTCTTAAATTTGTGTCCCATTGTCGTGCAGGACGAAAAGGAAGTCGGAAGTCGCTCACTTGGCAGAAGTAGCGATACCGGCGTGTATTATGGCGGTTCGGTAGCTACCGACGTTGGACGACGGGTGGGGTGGGGAGGGGGCAGGCGGTCGGGGACCGGGGGGAAAAGAGAGAGGAGAGGCTATATACACGGGAGGGACGCTCGACTTTGGCGAAACCAGAATCGGCCATTGTTCGTTACGAGTGGCTATCTCGCTGGACATTTCCGTACCCGAGTAGGTACATACTCTGGCCACTGTGGCCTACCAGATATTTCGATGTCGTGCTCGAAACTCCTATCGAATATCATTGTCATGTTCGACTTCTCGATGTCGGTCGGTGGGTCCGGATTCACCGGTTTAAAACGGTGAGTCGCGCGCACGACAACGCGGAACGAGAACCGACGACGGACGGATGAGTGGCAGGAAGGGTGGTGGGGTGGGGGGACGAGCGAGAGGCTAGTGAGTGAAACAATTTGCCGCGTTTTTATTGCAGCGTGCTCGCGGTGAAGGCGCCGCGGAACGTTCGCGATAGTGGGGGTGAGGGGAGAGGAGAGGGGGTAGCGTGGAGAGCGATTGGTTACGTAAAAAGGCACGCGCTCGCGGTGGTTTTCAACGGTTGTTCGCTGAACGCGGTCCCGTGGGGTAGGGCGCTTCGATCAACGTACGTACGTAGTTCGCGGCGTTGTTCCGATGAAAAATTTGTTGGCTCGGCGCGCATAACTGTAACACATTTCCGGGGGGCCAGGGAGCGTCGGTTGCCGCGGCTTACCAGCTATTGCTAAATCGTGCTCGAAATTCCCAGCTTGTACGTCATTATGGAATTCGGCCCGCCTACGGTGGCCTCGTTTTCCGATCGAAAGAAGCACGTATCGACGCGCGCGGGAAAACTCTACGCCGCGCGATCGATTCGTAATTACGAAACACACCAGCCGGACGATAATTATGGATAATGGAACAAGTTTCACGGAGGATTCCGCGGAACTCGGCGTGACGGAATCGATGAAAAATTTGAATGAAATTTTAGCCGACGATGAAACCGATGTATGTACATCCGCGAGATGTTTAATTGTAGAATATACGTTGGGTAATTATTATCAATGAGAAAAGTAATTTTTTGTAGAAGCACACGGAAGTTGCTAAAGTAATATTAACGCTAAAAATGAATGACCTACGATTAATAAAGAATTATAAAACATATAATTACCGATAAAGAAAAAAAATTGGTAAAATATCGCTCGAGAAAATCGACGATCGATTGAAAAAAAATACCAACCTACATCGAGGAAATCGACGCACGATTCAAAAGAAATATTAACGTTAAAATTGTACGCCCTCACCATTAACGTATAATTATGAAACACACGGTGAACGATATTTAACGATAAAGAAAAAAATCGAAATTCGACCACGAGATCGAGGAAAAATTTCGAAACGCGGAACCGTTACAAAGCGCGGGAAAAGATTCGAGAGGTTCGAGCGCGCGTTGGTATTCCTGGCATCGAAAGATCCAATTGGTCGGTCGAATCCTTGGTAATTAAGGAGGTCGATGCCTGTCCAGGATGGACGTCGAACGAGCACGAACAGGGCGTGGTTGCAGTAAACGTCATCGGCAGGACACTAGACGTCACGGGCCACACGAGTATCGCATACGCGTCACATTTGCATGATCCTGTATACGCACACCACGAGCAGCCAGGAACAACGGATGCACATTGCGACGCAATGTGTTACCCTCCCCGAGTCGAGTGGTCGCGCTAGGACTCTCGCTTCGAATTTTCGACGGTACTCGATGCTCCGTTGCGTTGCCTCGTGCTCGTTGGTACGCGTTTTCGATTTACCTTGAATCCGCGAAACATCGCGATAAGTATCGATGAGAACGAGCGACTTTTCGACGTACGATCGTCAGGCTGACTTCGTTGCTCCTCGAATGGGAAACATAAGGAAAAAATGTACGTATCATGGACGAGAAATTGTTGGTCAGTGTCGAATCTGCAGCTGCGTTCCGTAGTGTTACACAGCGACGCGATCGTTTGTTGATACAACCAGGATTACGTTCTAATTGAACGTCGTACAGCGATAAACTTGACCCACCGATCAAACGAAACTGAGGATAAAAGGAGGATGTCGAGTTTTGTTCGATTGAATTTTGTCTAATTGAATTATGTTGAGTTAAATATTGTCCAATTGAATTTGGTCGAAATGAAACAGAGGGTAAAAGGGGATGACGAGTTTTGTTCGATTGAATTTTGTTTAATTGAATTTTGTTCGATTGGATTTTGTCTAATCGAGTTTTGTTCAATTGGATTTTGTCCAATTAAGTTTCGTCCGATTGAATTAGGTTCAGTTAAATATTGTCCAATTGAATTTGATCGAAATGAAACAGAGGATAAAAGGAGGATGTCGAGTTTTGTCCGATTGAATTTTGTTTAATTGAATTTTGTTTGATTGGATTTTGTTCGATTGGAGAGTGTCTAATCGAGTTTTGTTCGATTGGATTTTCTCCAATTGAATTATGTCCAGTTAAATATTGTCCAATTGAATTTGGTCGAAATGAAACAGAGGATAAAAGGGGATGTTGAGTTTTGTCCGATTGAATTTTGTTTAATTGAATTTTGTTCGATTGGATTTTGTCTAATCGAGTTTTGTTCGATTGGATTTTGTCCAATTGAATTATGTTCAGTTAAATATTGTCCAATTGAATTTGGTCGAAATGAAACAGAGGATAAAAGGGGGTGTCGAGTTTTGTTCGATTGAATTTTGTTTAATTGAATTTTGTTCGATTGAATTTTGTTCGATTGGAGAGTGTCTAATCGAGTTTTGTTCAATTGAATTTTGTTTAATTGAATTTTGTTCGATTGAATTTTGTCTAATTGAATTTTGTCCAATTGAATTTTGTCTAATCGAATTTTGTCCAAATGAATTATGTCCAATTAAATATTATCCAATCGAATTTTATTTAATTGAATATTGTCCAATCAACATCTTTTTTTATCCTTTATTTTTTTTCATCGATCAGTCGAATGTGTCTCTGTGCAATGTTCAGTTGGAACGCACCCTAAAATAAATCGTTGCAATTTTATAATTATATTTGGTACGTTTCAAAAACACTTGTCTCCGTGGGTCGGAAGAACATAATCGAAGCTCGTTGAAATTCGAACCACTCGGTGGGGTTCAGAGTCAACTTTTGTGTTCCACTTGTGAGAACGCATAAATAATTTTTCAAAAGTTATTGGACTTTTTGGGGAAGGTGGTATCGATGTATAGACTAATTGCTGAATACGGTCTCCATGGCGCGGCCATTGACCCTTTCGATGCTAGGAGCGTCTATACTAATAATTGGTACGCATGTGCGTTATGGGCGCGTATACACGTTTACCGAATTGGGCGCTGTGGACGCGTTTACACAAAGTAAAGTGTTCAGCGTTGTGGCGTGCCACAAACAGTATTCTGCGTGTACGAGACACACTTGTCGAAAGTACGCAGCACCGAACCGTTTAATAGCCATCACGGCGATGCTTATTAATCTTTTCCAATGCTACGAGCGTCTACATTAATAATTGATACGCATGTACGCTACGAACGTGTATACACGTTACCAAAATTGGGCTCTACTAACACTGTGGACGTATTTAAATAAAGTAAAATAATGCAAAGTAATGTGAAGTAATGTGAAGTAGTGTAAAGTAATGTAAAGTAATGTGAAGTAATATAAAGTAATGTAAAGTAATGTAAAGTAATGTAAAGTAATGTAAAGTAATGTGAAATAATGTAAAGTAATGTAAAGTAATGTAAAGTAAAGTTAGAGCAAAGTAAAATAAAGTTAGAGCAAAGTAAAATAAAGTTAGAGCAAAGTAAAATAAAATTAGAGCAAAGTAAAATAAAGTTAGAGCAAAGTAAAATAAAGTTAGAGCAAAGTAAAATAAAGTTAGAGCAAAGTAAAATAAAGTTAGAGCAAAGTAAAATAAAGTTAGAGCAAAGTAAAATAAAGTTAGAGCAAAGTAAAATAAAGTTAGAGCAAAGTAAACTAAAGTTAGAGCAAAGTAAACTAAAGTAAAAAAAAGTTAGGGCAAATTAAAGTAAAACAAAAATAAAGTAAAGTAAAATTAAAAAGAATAAAGTAAAGTAAAGTAAACTAAAGTAAAGTTAAAAAAAATTAAGCATAGTAAAGTAAAGTAAAAAGAAAATAAAGCAAAGTGAAAGAAATTAAAGCAAAGCAAAGTTCTTAGCACTGAAGCATATAGTACTACGAACAGCAAAGTATTCAGCACGAATGCAACATACTCGTCAAAAGTGTGCAGCACGGAAAGGATACATATATCCATCACAGTGATATCTATTAACCTCTCGATACTGTAAACGTGTATGTTAATAATTGGTACGCATATGTGCTGTAGACGCGTATACACGGTTTACGTATTGGGCGCTGCGAGCGCTGTGGATGTATTTACGCAAAGTAAAGCGTTGAGCGCTCAGATGTGCCACAAACAGTGGAGCATTCTGCGCGTACGCAACACATTTGTCAGAAGTATGCAAACACAGAAAGCTCTTATGTATCTTACAAAAAAAAACCAATCGATGAGAAAAAAGAGGAATTTTTTAAATGATGATCAAACAACTCTTTTCATTTGTAAACACTATTTATAAAAGACACCCGAATCTTCAACTTTTCCTAATAACTTTAAAGAAACCAATTATCAGTACGATGTTCAACAAACGTTAAAATACATTTGTCATTAATTTATTCACCCTCCGTTTCTTCATACGTTCCTTTTTAAATTTCCCAATTGTCGATTTTTACCAAATTTCTAAAATTTTCCCTTCAAACATCATCAAACTACGTCAAACTTGCTCGGTATTTTTCGCTCAGCGAAAACCTATCCCTTCATCGCTAAAACATCATTATACAATACATTTTCGATTACTTGATACAATACTAGATCGTCCAATAAGTTTAATCGTTTCTTCCATCGTAAAAAAAATACTGTGACACTTCAACGTTTGAACAAATCTACACGAAACTTCGCACACGTTCATCAAACAATATTACCATCTTTAGCTCGATAAAACTACGAACCTGATAGCTCCGATTTCACATCGAACGACACAAACTTATTCAGCAATCTATCAACATTTTCAAACTTCGTACATCCGAGACTTCGGAACTTATCCGTTCGTAGTCGACCCAAGGAACCATTTTCGATCAACGCGAGTAATTTTTCTCCGCAAAGCGATCGGTAACCGGACCCGAGGTTGGAAAGTCTTTCGATTTTTTAACCGTGGAATCGACGCGTAGACGAAAACCCCGAGCAGGGTTTCGCGGCACGGCCATTAATAGCCATCACGACGATGCCTGGTTGACCGGTATTAATTCAATGCGTTCCTGAATACTTCACGAGAGGAGCGTTCTGATGAATTTCTACATCAGAGGCGATTGCCGGGCGGCGCACACGCGCTCACCGGATTATCGTTGCGGATCTAATGGAAATATTTCATTTCTACCGAACAGGCGGTTCTCGGTTACCAAACGAGGCACCGCGATTCGCGCCGTGTAGGCAACGATACGCTATCGACAGTTCGACGCTGACAGAATTCAAAATCTCTGTCGTTACCCCACCGCTTTTCGCGTCATTTGCAGCCACCTGCGCGCGAATTCGAAAAGGAACGCTTTAATCCTTGTGACGCGGCTGGTATCGTCGTGCGTTAATCGTCCGAAAGTCCACTGTGCGCGTAAGGGCCGTTAGACTCGCACGGGTATGGGGAACATTTTAATTCGAATAATCGACCACCGACGAGAACACCGTATAGGGAGTTATCCTCGCCGATTATTCCATCGAACGATTCACCGAGATACGCTTTACCGTTCATTCGACGTGAAATATGACAATTCCGTTTTACTATTCCAAGTGTAATTTTTAGCGAACAGGTAACGATTGTTCGATGTTTTCGACTAGTTGTCGCCGATAATTGTTTCATCGAAATGAGAGGGTTATTTATTTAGAGGTTATGTTACAATTCCGTTTCACAATTCCAAGTGTAATTTTTAACGAACAGGTAACGATTGTTCGATGTTTTCGACTAGTTGTCGTCGATGATTGTTTCATCGAAATGAGAGCGTTATTTATTTAGAGGTTATGTTACAATTCCGTTTCACAATTCCAAGTGTAATTTTTAGCGAATAGGTAACGATTGTTCGATGTTTTCGACTAGTTATCGTCGCTGATTATTCCATCGAAATGAGATTGTTATTTATTTGAAGGTTAACCAACCTTCATCGTGCCACGCGTGGGTCTTCTCGGACCCAGAGGGACCTTTATACTGCCCAATTGTACGGATGGTACGACTTTCCCCAGAAACGAAGAAAAGTACGATAAAATAATCAAATTTCCATTCGGAGTAATCCGTCGTCCGAGTGTCAACTTTAACCGTGCCACGCGTGGGTCTTTTCTGACCCGCAGAGACCGCGTCATATCATTGAATTATACCCGTCGGCGCAACATTCCTCCGACCTTGCTGTTAATTACGACACACCTCGTTGAGATTGAAATCGCAGGGCAAAAAGGGTCGAGGCGACCGAAGAAATTTAAAACACTTCGCACGATCGACCGTTTCGTCGAGTCGAGCGTCAACAATGGCCGAGTTTCTCGAAAGAAATGGCGAACGGTCGTTCGTTCGCGCTCACCTAAGCGCTAATAACCCGTGCCCGACGGTTCCTGGGTCACGGAGTATCGGACCAACGCTTCGTAAACGACTCGTCGCGGCTCCGTTAGTCAATAATACTTAGCTCCTAGGGTAAATCTTGGTTGATTCGTGCCTACGAGTCCGATTACCCCGGCGTGCGCGTCCGCGATACAAAGGCAGGCGTTATTCCGGTTCGGGCAGCAAGATCGTCCGTGAAGCCGGCGCTCCATTCTAGTCATTCCGTGCCACAGGAATGTCAATACTACCCTCCCGGTGCAATCGCCGACCCCTTCGCCCCGTACCCTGCCACCCGCCTGCCCCCATCTAGTCGCATCGACGTATCCGTTCTCGTCGAAGTCATCCGGAACCGCTCAACCTGACCCCTTTCTTCCCGAACCTTCCTTCCCGCCCCGGCCAACGAGCCCCGGGGTCCCGGGGAACCGCACCAGGGATACAGGACAGCGTCCTCGATAACCCCCAAGTACCCTCCTCGCGTTGCAAGGACAATTCTACGGCCGCCCCGTTGGCTAGGGAGAGTCGATGACACGAAATCGCAAGTACCGCGGCCATTGTTTTCGCATAGCGAGTGGAGAAAGGACAAGCAGGAGGAACTGGTGGTCGCGGTGGTTCTCTCTGGGTACCACCGCGTCGAAGTCCCCCTACTCTGTCTCTCTCTTGCGTTCATTGGTCTCGGTATCGGTTACGCGTTGCCGGATAGAGCACCACCCCACCCACCCACCACCGCCATCCCACTTCTTTCTCCGTTACTTCGAAAAGGGGGCGAGAGAAACGTAGAAAAAAAGAAGAAGAAACAGACGGAGGAAATAAGGGAGAACGACTGCGAGCTCGCGAGCGAGACAGCCGTATACAGAGAACGAGAGAGAGAGACAGTGAGTGAGAGGGAGAGAGAAAGTGGTAGATAGAGCGAGAGAGAGAGAAAGAGAGAAGAGTCGCGCGGTAGGCCGACTTTTTAATATCCAGGGATGATCTGTAGCTGCGGGATGCTGCGTCAGCCGCTGTCATTGTTATACGCCCGGACCTCTTCAGCACAATGACAATTTCTCTGGTTTTATTCTCCGCTAGGCACTGCCTTTTTCCCGCCCGTTTCCGTCTCGCGTATTACCGTGCCCTCCTACTCCCTGCTCCTCGACGTTTTCCGCCGTCCAACCCCACCCCACCCCCTTCGCCCACCACCTCATTCCCCCACCTTCTTTTTTTTTCACCCTCCCCCCCTCATCGTTTCCCAACCATCGGCTCCCTTCTCGTTTTCTAGCCGGTCTCAGCCGGGCTTCGTTTCGTTTGTCTACGCCGCGCCTCCGTTCGTCGACCAACCGCGTGTCCATCCGTCGACGGTTATCGCTTACCAGTTCCAGTCGTCGTTCCGACGAAACGTCGGCTTTTTTTGTCCACGACAATTGCTTGGAAAGCGGTTTCCGCTTTTTCCAACCGTCGCGTCGTACTCCACCGCGCCACCGTAGAGCCAACCGATCGCTCGTGTACGATCGCGTTTCGATCAAGAACGGAAACGTCAAACATCGACGATCTTTTCAGAAACCGGGATAATTTCTCTTCCAGGGTACACCTCAGGGGAGCGTGACGCGAAGTCTACGCGGTGCAAGGTTAACGGAGAGGGTGTCCCAGAGTTGATCGAAACGGGAATTTCAACGCTGAGGATTTTTGCACGGGGAACGTGTCTTTTTATGCGGGAATCCTAGAGTACGTGATGACGTTTACACGTGGTGAAAGGATTCGAAGGTTCGTGGAGGAGAAAGGTTGGGAGATATCTTATTTGCGTGGGAAATATCGTGGCAATGTCTAGTCTGAGGAAGGTTGTTGAAGAGGATGCTATAGGGTCGATGGAAATGGGAAGGTGGATGATTTTTTATCGGGAAATGTGTTTTTAAGCGGGAATCCTAGAGATCGTGGTGACGTTTACACGTGGTGAAGGGATTCGAACGATTATCAACGATCTCTGGTTGGAGAACACCTTGTTCCTAGGGAATCTAGATGCTTTGATAGGTAACAGAGCGACTCGAATGATCGTTGACAATCTCTGGTTGGAGGACACTTTGTTTCTAGGATATCGATGTGCTCTGACATGTGGAGAAATGACTTGAATGATCGCTGACAATCTCTGGTTGGAGAACACTTTGTTTCTAGGGCATCTAGATGCTTGGACATGTAACAAAGCGACTCAGATTTACATGGAAGATCTAGGATCGGAGAACACCTTGTGTCTAGGGCATTTAGACTCTTTGACACGTAACAAAGTGACTCAAACTTACGTGGAAGATCTCTGGTTGGAGAACACCTTGTTCCTAGGGCATCTAGATACTCTGACATGTAATAAAGCAACTAAAACTTACGTGGAAGATCTCTGGTTGGAGAACACCTTGTTCCTAGAGCATCTAGATACTCTGACACGTAACAAACTGACTTAAACCTTCGTCGATGATCTCCATTTAGAAGACACCTTCTCCCACAGAAACTAGAGCTCGTAACAAAGTCTACACGTAGAAAGGTTGCTAGAGGTCGTCCCCAGAACTCTATCGAGAGCAAGATTGGAACCTTCGTCGAAGATCTCTGCTTAGAAAACACTTTCTTTCGCGGAAACCAAAAGTTGTAACAAAGTCTACAAAGAGAAAAGTGACCAAAGTATCTCGAGACTCTCCAACATGGTAAAACGGCTCAAACATTGGTCAACGATCTCTGAACAAGGGAAAGTTTCTCGTGTGGGAACCAAAGCTCATAACAAAGTCTACGTGAAGGAAGGTGACCAAAGAATCTCGAGACTCTCCAATGTGGTAGCACAATTCAAACATTTGTCAATGATTTCTGAACAAGAGAAAGTTTCTCGTGTGGGAACCAGAGTTCGTAACAAAGTCTACACAGAGGAAGGTAGCCAAAGGACCTCGAGACTTTCCAATATGGTAAAGCAATTCGAACATTTGTCAACGATCTCTGAACAAGGGAAAGCTTCTTGTGTGGGAACCAGAGCTCGTAACAAAGTCTACACAGAAGAAACTTACCAAATTGCCTGGAGACTCTCCAACATGGTCAAACGCCTCAAACATTCGTCAACCATCTTTGAACAAGGGAAAGTTTCTCGTGTGGGAACCAGAGTTCGTAACAAAGTCTACACAGAGGAAACTTACCAAAGTACCTGGAGACTCTCCAACATGCTAAAACGCCTCAAACATTCGTCAACCATCTTTGAACAAGGACCACCTTCTCGCGCGGGAACCAGAGGTCGCAACAAAGTCTACGCAGAGGAAACTTACCAATGTACCTGGAGACTCTCCAACATGGTAAAACGCCTCAAACATTCGTCAACCATCTTTGAACAAGGGCCATCTTCTCGCGCGGGAACCAGAGGTCGCAACAAAGTCTACACAGACGAAACTTACCAAAGTACCTGGAGACTCTCCAACATGGTAAAACGACTCAAACATTGGTCAACAATCTCCAAACAAGGGCCACCTTCTCGCCAGAGCTCGTACCGAAGTCTTCGCGCAGTAACGTTCCTCAAGAGCGTCGAAACGCTCCGGGACGCGACAGTCCTGGAGAGAGATGTCGCTCGTGCTGCCCCCCTGGAGGAAGACGTTCTCCCGAAGGTCTCGCAAAAGCGAAAAAAAAAAAGAAAAAAAAGAAAAGAAGTATACAGAGATATCGCCACGGAGGAACACGGACCCGCGGCGAACCGGTCTGCGGACGGACGGAAGAAAAATGTAGAAATAAAGGAAAAGTCGGCACCCGGAGCACGGTCGCGCGGAAAAAGGTGCGATCGTCTTTCGCGGCGCTCGGCTGGAAGTCATAACGGAGATAGACGCGCATCGGAGCAATCCCTCATGCGGTCTATACCGCCGCCAGGCCGCGTACGTGTGTATCGCGGCCGGGTGTATACGTTCGTATGGCACCCGCCGGCTCCAGCCCCCACGGGACCGGGTAATAGATTTATTGGACACCCGGTACATGGGATATAGATATGGATGTTATAGGCGCTCGAGTTAGAGATACAACCCCCCCTGCTCGTCCGAACCCGAGCCACCGTCCCTGGCAAATACGAATGGCACATCTAACTTTATGAAATTCTACACCCTTGCCCCCTTGTCTCTATCTCTCTCTTTTCTACGTTTTCTATCCACATTCTTCTCCCGTTTCTCGGTTGTTCGTCTTCTTCGTTCACCTTGGCCCCCTTACGAAACCCTCCTGAATGGAAATGCGACGATTTTATGAACTAGAGCCGGTTTTCCCAATTGTTATTGGGTATACCCTTGTACTTTGAAAGCGGAACGATGCAAGATCGTTTCTGACGATCGATTACGGGGCAACGAAACCTTTGGAAGGTTTAACACCTTGGTCTACAATTTTGGGTGAGACTCGTGGTAAGGACATCGAGCTGAACGTAGGAACCATGGATGAGTGTTGTCCACATTCGTGGAGTCGAAGGTTTCTTGGAAATATTGGAAAGGAAACATTGTGTAATGTCTTCGAGAAGAGAATTCAGCGCGAGGATCTTGTTGTTGATCGTGTCACGTGTTATTAGAATTAATAAAAAAAAAAATACACAAATTTTCTCTCTTCCTTTTCCTATTTTCGCTCTTCCTCCATCGCGCTCCAGAATTCGCCACGCTTTAATCTCACCGAATAATAGACCCTATTTTTAATCTGTATTTCCAATAACCAACTCGTTGCATCGTGAAATCGAGCAGATCGATTCGATACGTCCGGATGATATTTTCACACGTTTGTAACAGTCTCGCGATAGAACCCGTTCGATCGCGAGGAAAGACGCTATTTTAAGATCGGGCGCGATACCCTCGGCCAACGGTTGAAAAATCGGTCCCGTTCGAACGAAATAGAAACGGAACACCGGGTCGCGCGTTTCGACGTCTCGGCTAAACGTTCCGGCGCGCGACACGGAAATTAGAAACATTATCTCTCTTTCTCATCTCTGGTATCGTTCCTCTCCTAACCATCGACACCCAGCAGCGAAGCTTTACGAGCATGTAGCAACTCGCGTTGCCCACGTAATAGCTTTCTGCCCGTAATCAAATACGAATCTCGGCCGCGGCTCGACAACCCCAACCCCCGCTACCCGTTCGCTTTTAATCAGTCATCGGAACTGGAACACGTAGGCGATATAATCGGTGTCGAATCGCCCCGACACTTTTTCGCGCGATAATTACCGGTTTCTCGAAGCATCCGGTTTGGTGTCCAACAGTGGTGGTGAGGGGTGTGTGTGCTCCATCGGTGCGCGGAGCCGGAAGAAAGCTAAAAAATTCATTCGCGGCCTTTATTTCCTGAGACATTGTGTCCTCCGGGCCCGGAGACTTTCATCCTTTTCACCCTTTCATCCCCGCGAACTTGTCGACCATGAAATTACTCGCGCACGGAAAAAGGTAAGCTTCAGCGGCGAAAATATCCCTGACGAATCCCCACCCCCTCCACCTACACCCGTTCGTTCCTCGTGTTCTCCCTTTCTCCGCGGTATTGCGGACCCGGGCTGCGTGTATGCGGAATCCCCCACGCCCACGCGGAAACTTAGCTCCGAGCCGACTCTTATTTACCTAGAACCGGTCACCAACACGATCGCTCGGCCGTTTTCATACGTAGGTATGCGTGGGTACATGTGTGTGAACTTGCGAGGAAAGGGAAGGGGGAGAGAGTGGTCTGTTGAAAGGGCTGGTTTTGATTAGCTCTGTAGACAATACCCACTCTCTGATACCGCTGTGATTCCTCTCTCTCTCTCTCTCTCTCTCTTTCTGTCTCTCTCGTTCTCTATCGTTCCCTCTGGTTGTTCACTCTGTTGCACGCGTAGGCTAACCATCTCCACCCACCGTGGCACCCTCAACCCTCGACCCACCCCCTCGTCACCCACCGCCCTCTCCTCGGCTTCGCCTTCGCCGCAGCGAACGCAGCAGCCACTTTGTACGCCGACTGTTTTGTGTCTGACGAACAATGGGCCTGCACCACTGACAGTGCACCACCACCGGCGCGCCTATCGTCGTCGTTCTATGCACCATTACCAGGCTAGTTTTCCACCAACACCGTCGAACCGCGGGTCGTCTCCGCGTCGCGGTATTAAATACCATGCGCGTGGCAGACGCGTGCATCGAGATACATAACTTTCTTCTCTCACCCCCCACCCCACCCCACACCCTGCGTAAGTAACGACATTTCGAACCGCGATGGCCCAGCAGGTACCGCGAGCTTTGCTCCCACCAGTTGCACGCCATTTACGACGACGACCTCGGTGATTTTTTCACGCGCCGAGCAACCTTCCCGTCTGGGGTGAATTCTTACGAACGATAGCGCGATAACCGGATCGTGGGATCGTCGTTGTCTGCGCTTAAAACACGAGAGCTTTCGATATCTGCGTCAGTTGCGCGGCTAATTGCAACTGACGTCGTTGGTTTCTTCGTGCGAAAGGAACATGCAATGGCAGCTGGATACGGTGACAAAGAGAAGATAGAAATTGACTCTCTATGGCCGTAGATGGTTAATTGGTCATGAGGAAAGTGTAAAGTTTAGAAAATTCGATAACCAGATCGAGGGATTGTCGTTATCTGCGCTTAAAACCCGAAAGCTTACGATATCTGCGTCAGTTGCGCGGCTAATTGCAACTGACGTCGTTGGTTTCTTCGTGCGAAAGGAACGTGCAATGGCAACTGGATAGGGTGACAAAGAGAAGATAAAAAGCGACTTTCTATGGCCGTAGATGGTTAATTGGTCATGAGGAAAGTGTAAAGTTTAGAAAATTCGACAACCAGATCAAGGGATTGTCGTTATCTGCGCTTCAAATACGAGAGCTTTCGATATCTGCGTCAGTTGCGCGGCTAATTGCAACTGACGTCGTTGGTTTCTTCGTGCGAAAGGAACGTGCAATGGCTACTGGATATGGTGACAAAGAGAAGATAAAAAGCGACTCTCTGTGGCCGTAGATGGTTAATTAGTTACGAGGAAAGTGTAAAGTTTAGAATATTCGTTTATCTGGTGTGCTTGGATAATAGGAGACTTTCGTTTTGTAAGAAAAAACTCTCCTTATAAGAGACAGTATTTAGCACCTTTCGCCGCTACCGACGCCTATGGGCGCCCGGCGCTCGATCACGTGCGGTGAACGCCTATGGGCGTTCAGCGTGCATACATATTCCATACGCGGCAAGAATATCCGCACAGATGGGTTTCGCGTCGAGATTGTCCACGATGAAATGGTTAAAGGGCAGCAAAACGGAGAGCGGTTTTCCTCGTTGATAGTTTACGGACGTAACCCGAATACAGATGTGCCGCGCGGAAATAGTTCCGCGAACTAAGTTTAACGCGTATAACGAAGCATTAACGCGCGACTCGTCGACTATGCTCACTATCACCCATGTCATTTATTAACTGTGCTATTCATCGAGTTACGAGTTCCCTCTCGTTAACAGAATATCCTGTAACACTTACTGTCGCTTACCACCGCGTGTAACTACCAGCCGCGGCTGGATAGGATCGCGGTACCTATTTCGCGCGATTAAACACCGAGGAGCGTATACGCCCTTCTGTGTTACGAGTTCCTCGGACCACGGAGACCTCGAAGACTATCGTAGCGTTCAAAATTGTCGGTGTTCGATAACGCGAGACCGACTTAAAACAAATGCTACGCGAAAGCGTCATCGATCAGTCTTTTGTTTATGGCTCTATAGGTAGGTTTATATTCGACACTGGACGTTCTATCGACTCGGATCGAAGTACCATTTTGTATTCATTATTATTCGTGTATTTTTTTCCTTTTCGTGCAAATTTTATCGAATTGAAAAATCTATAAAAAAATAGCGGACTATTTTAATTTAAACAATTTCTAATAATTTCCATTCAACGTTTCGACGTCTATCTCAAACGAACCTCAATCTTCAATTGTTAAGGATTTCGTCTGTTCCATAGTTTCGTACAAAGTGCACTTATCGAATTAAAAAGTCAAACGCTAGCTGAATGCTCGTATCTTTAAACAGTTTCTGATAATTTCCATTCAACATTTAGACTTCTATCCCAAAAGAACCTCAACCTTCGATTATTAAGGATTTCGTCTGTTCCATAGTTTCGAATATATTCAATTTTCGAAGAAAGTGCACTTATCGAATTGAAGAGTCGAACAGTAGCCGAATGATTCTAAGTTTAAACAGTTTCTAATAATTTCCATTCAACATTTAGGCTTCTGTCCCAAAGGAACCTCAACTTCATCCATCGTCAATGATTTCGAGCGTTCCATGATTTCCTACCTGTTCAATTTTCGAGCAAAGTGCACTTATCGAAAAGACGAACACAAGTAGCCGAATGCTTCCAAGTTTAAACAGTTTCTAATAATTTCCATTCAACATTTAGGCTTCTATCCCAAAAGAACCTCAACTCCATCCATCGTCAATGATTTCGAGCGTTCCATGATTTCCTACCTGTTCAATTTTCGAGCAAAGTGCACTTATCGTAAAGACGAACACAAGTAGCCGAATGCTTCCAAGTTTAACAATTTCTAAAAATTTCCATTCCAATATTTAGACTTCTATCCAAAAGAACCTCAACTCCATCCATCGTCAATGATTTCGAGCGTTCCATGATTTCCTACCTGTTCAATTTTCGAGCAAAGTGCACTTATCGAAAAGACGAACACAAGTAGCCGAATGCTTCCAAGTTTAAACAGTTTCTAATAATTTCCATTCAACATTTAGGCTTCTATCCCAAAAGAACCTCAACTCCATCCATCGTCAATGATTTCGAGCGTTCCATGATTTCCTATCTATTCAATTTTCGAGCAAAATGCACTTATCGTAAAGACGAACACAAGTAGCCGAATGCTTCCAAGTTTAAACAGTTTCCCATGATTTCTATTCGACGTCTCGACGAAAGAGTGACCCCCGATTCACGATCTCGTTTTCGGTGTTTTCGTTCGGAGAAAATCTCCGCTCGAAAGTGCACGCGTCTCGAACCGGTGACGTCGCAGCGAGCTATCGCTTCGGTCTTCGAGATTTAATCGCGCACAATGGCGTAGACGATCCTGTTGCGGTATTGTCACCGTTGTCGGTGGCAGACAAACCCAGGTGGGGGACGAAACTTAGTTACTCGATACGGCACACGATGAAACGCGTTACTCTCGCTAACATGAGTGACGATGTGACATCGTGACTATCTTTGGGCCCCTCGCGAGACACCTAATTCGCTTACGGTGCTCCGTGAGGTAGCTCGCAATCTGTTTATCATTCACACGTGCGCAAGGTTCGAACAAGTTTCCCTGGCGTTTGTACGCTAATTGAATACCGCTCGACGAGTTTCGCGTTAGATGGAAAAAAAAAGAAATGGACTTTGCGTTTTTCGTGTCCTCGAGTTGCTGATCTCTAATACGGGATGTACCGAAATTCGGTCCAGTAGATTTGACGAATGGTTTGAAGGACGTTCGATCGGTTCGAACAGATGCACGTTGTTTCACAAGTGAGAACCGGGAGCGTGGGAGATTTATTTATTTGTTTATTCACGACTCGTACCGGTCACGTGCAATATTGTCCTTACCAACGGGTCTTGGACATAAGGAGAAGCTGTATTTATTATTAGTTACTTCCACGTTTTGCAAGAGATAAATCAACGTAATTGTATCAGTCGATGTATTTAATTCTTTTTAATATACTTTTAGAATTGCATTATTCTTTCAGTGAATTTAAGTTTTTCGTTGTCCCCTCCTTGTAATGTACAATCTGTTTTCTAACATTTGGCAAATTTTATTATCATGTACCAAATAAACGTGTGATAAATTGTTCGCACTATTTATGTATTAATTTTCAGAAGAAAATTCTCAATATTTCCACAAGAAAATTCCCAGTGTCTTTCACAAGGAAATGCCCAATCTTTCCACAAGAAAATTCCCAATACTTTCGTAAGAAAATTTCCAATCTTCCCACAAGAAAATTCCCAATTGTTCCACAAGAAAATTCCTAATGTTTTTCCCAAGGAAATTCCCGAGCTTTACAACAAGAAAATTCCCAATACTTTCATAAGAAAATTTCCAATCTTTCCACAAGAAAATTTCCAATTTTTTCCCAAGGAAATTCCCAATGTTTTTCCCAAGGAAATTCCCAAACTTTCGACAAGAAAATTCGCAATTTTTTCACAAGGAAATTCCCAATCTTTACAACAAGAAAATTTCCAATTTTTCCACAAGAAAATTCTCGATCTTTACAACAAGAAAATTCCCAATCTTTCTACAAGAAAATTCCCAATCTTTCCACAAGAAAATTTCCAATTTTTTCCCAAGGAAATTCTCAATGTTTTTCCCAAGGAAATTCCCAATCTTTCTACAAGAAAATTCCCAATCTTTCCACAAGAAAATTTCCAATTTTTTCCCAAGGAAATTCTCAATGTTTTTCCCAAGGAAATTCCCAATCTTTACAAGAAGAAAATTTCCAATCTTTACAAGAAGAAAATTTCCAATTCTTCCAGAAGAAAATTCCCGATCTTTACAACAAGAAAATTTCCAATTTTTCCACAAGGAAATTCCCAATCTTTACAACAAGAAAATTTCCAATTTTTCCACAAGAAAATTACCAATTTTTCCACAAGGAAATTCCAAATCTTTACAACAAGAAAATTTCCAATTTTTCCACAAGGAAATTCCCAATCTTTCCACAAGAAAATTCCCAAGCTTTCCACAAGTAAATGCCAGATCTTTCCACAAGAAAATTCTTGATCTTTGCAACCAGAAAATTCCCAATCTTTCCCCAAGAAAATTCCCAATCTTTCCCCAAGAAAATAATTCGTCCGATGACACAAGCACAATATTCAACGTTACGTTTAAATCAATCCGTGTACCAAATCCCCGTGACAAATTGTACACAAGCTCACTCGTCAATAAAAACAACAAAAAAAGAAAAAAAACCAAAAGCATATACTGTGAAACGGGGCACATTATGCAGTAATTTCGTAGCAACCAGACGTTGAAAATCCGTGAACGCGTACGACAAGAATCCGAGTGATTGGACAGTAATATCCAAACAACGCGACACCGCTTCCTTCGACTGTCGCGCGTAATTGATTTCACGCCGAAGCGTACTCTATTCGCGAACTTCCCCGTTTCTGCGCGGAAATTAACACGAACTTGTGGAAAAGTCAGCGCAACCCGAGGATTACACCGTGGAATTAGATTTTCACCGGCTTTGTTCCAAGTCGCCTAAATCTGGTGTTTAACCCCCTCGCACGTCGCCCGGCGTCAATAAGAGATACGAACCCATGCAACCGACTGCTTGCACTGTCCCTGTACCGATACGAACAACAATATTGTAACAGGGACTGTGTATTTCATTAACTCGTGAAAGCGACCATATACGGTTTACGCAACTGCACGTGTTAGATTTTATTTTATCCGGCGATAACACGGAAAATGCTCGAGGAAAGTCGAGCCAATTATTTCTTCGGTCTCGAACCATGGTTTCGTGCGGCAGAGTTTATATAAATTGTGAAAAGGAATTAAACTAAATCCACGATTAATGGAAAGGTTGATTTCTCGATTAGGAATCGTTCTCGTTTCGTTTTAAATTTAATTAATCGATATTGGGTGCATTCTTTGGAAGATAACGTTTACTGGTTGGCATTTACACGAATGTGTGTAATTATAAAAATTAAATAGTAATGTGTGTAGAGTGGAAATAATATGTGAAAGTAAGTAGTGTATGGAACGACGCGTCAAATTTTCCATAACGTATTATGGAAAAATTTTGAAATAAGATTTCTTGAGTACTATATAACGGATTAGTTGTTCAAATTTTTATCAATGGCATAATTTAGTTTTTGATACTTTTTTATAATTTTCAAGGGGTCGACCAAGATTTTTATGCTTTACAAAATTATAAATACAAACGGCGACTGTAAACAGCGAAGAATTTCTATTTTAGCATTAATTTGCAATTTTCGCGTGTCCTAGAAGAATATTGCAAATATTCTCAATTCCACATAATTGAAAGTATAGTTACAATTGATTTTCCCATTTATACACTATCGTCAAGGGATTAACCATAAGTTTTGAGTAGTACAAAATTGTGTACAGAAATGAGGGAGGTAAAAAAGAACAATATTCAATTTTCAACGTTAATTTTACACTTTTCACAAGTCCTAAGAGTATTGCAAGTATTCTCAATTCCACATAATTCAAAGTATAGTCACAATTGATTGTCAAGAATTGAACCACGATTTTCGTGTTTTTAAAAATTATCTAAAAAAATTGGGCTCAACAAAAAGAACAATATTAAAATTTCAACGTCAATTTCACCCCTTTTGCAAGCCCCAAGAATACTACAAATATTCCACATAATTCAAAGTATAGTCACAATTGATTGTCAAGAATTGAACCACGATTTTCATAGTTTTAAAAATTATCTACAGAAATCTGAACCGACAAAAAGAACAATATTAAAATTTCAGCGTCAATTTCACCCCTTTCGCAAGTCCTAATAGTATTGCAAATATTTCACATAATTCAAAGTATAGCCACAAATAATTTTTCCACTTATCCACTATCGTCGAGGGATTAACCATAAGTTTCGCCCAGTATAAAATTGTGTACAGAAATCAGAGCGGTCAAAAAGAACAAGATACAAATTTGAACGTCAATTGCACACCCATCGAAAATTCTAAACAAAAACCCTACCACAGATCTCGTTTTAATTCTCGGCAACCAAACGAATCGTTCCGTGAGAATTACATCGTCCAATGAGAAATTATCGACGAATTCGAACAATTCCTTTTGCATTTGAAAGTAGAAACTACTTGCAACGTTATAACACGAATCGTCACCCGAGCGACGATAAAACCGACAGAAGTGATCGGAAATCCTCGATCCAGCGTGTTCTCCGTCCTCGTTTCGTTATCACGACATAAACCGATCAATTTTCGTACAATCCGACACACTTTGACCGTTTCTCGTTCGTATCACGGTGGCTCCCTCTGCCCTCGAGCCGCCCGTTACACGACGCAACCACGACGCGTTGCGAATCGCGAGGTAGCTGACTAAATGAACCAAAACGAGAAACAAACAAGAAAGAAAAAGCGAAGCAACGTAAAGAAACGAAAAAAAAAAGAAAAAAAGGCGGCCGAACGAGAAGAAAAAAAAAAAAAAGGGAACTTGCGCGAGGGAAGAAAAGAGAGAACAGAAGCATCGGTCCCGGTCTCGATTGGAAATTACTCCCTTTCATCGTTCCACGTGGGGTTGAAAGAGCAAGTAGGAATCGCGACGCGCTCGACGGTTATCCAGCTGCGGCTCGAATACATTTTTTTCCCTTCCAGCTGCCAACGCCTCCCCGTGTAACCCACCCCCTCCCCAACGCCCGGTTTACGAGTTTTCGGCTGGTGAATTTCGTTAGGTCGTCGCGGCGTTGTTAACGTCGATAGGTGGCCACGGATTTAATTAAAAAATGTTTAACAAGTCCTCCCGGTGGTTCGCGATGTTTCTCTCCGCTCGCGAGGAACCGCGTAAATATTAGCCGGCATTCCGCGGTTAATTTCCCGAGCGGTGGCGAGCTGCACGGGCCGTTATTATCGCCGAAAAATAAAGAGATAAAAGCCTCGCGAACGGTAGTAAGGAGGGGGAGGGTCACGCGAGAAAAGACTCGAGGCGCGGATAATTGCAACGGGCAAATTAAAAATTGCACTATCGTCCCCTCTGCGCAACCCTACATCGTTGCCACCGTCTACGATTAAGCTCGCTACAGCAGACCCAGTTCGAATAAACTTTCCGCCTCGTGTCCGGTGCTTCCGTGCGAGGACTCGCGAGTCGGTTTTCGCTTCGCTCACGCGAAGAATGCGCGCGCGAGGTTGCACCCCTTCGACTCACCCCCTGACACTCATCTACCCCCTAACCCTCTTAGCCGAAAAGCGTTCCAAGCGTGCCTGCGCCAGCTCGAACCCGGGCCATTTTATTGCGCCCGAAATTCTGAGCGCGAACGCGCACGCTTCTTCTTCGGTTTCCAGCCTACCTTACCGAACAGAACCTGGATCAGGTTTACTCAGCCGATGGGTTTCGGTTAGCCGTCTTTCGATACGTTTGCCGGAGTCTGATGGAATAAAAATATTTCACAACCGTACGTTCTCTCGAACCGCACCTCAACTTCTCTCGAACGTGGACGCGCGTTTCGCGAGTCGAGTAACATAACCTCGTCGTTTTCGAATTATTTCCGAATTATTTTCCAATTATTTTTAACACGAGTTATGGAGCGTTATGGGTGATGGGGATTTGGAGATTTTTTAGGGGGCTTGGAATTGTGATTTTTGGGAGATAAACTTTTTTGGGTTTGTAGATGAGTTCGAGATTTTGGAGGTTAGAATTGTTGTTGACGAGACGTGAACTTTTTTCTCTCGTATAGGTTGAAGTTTTAATTGTCGAAAGATGTACTTGTTTTGGTATTCGGACAGCTTCGAGATTTTTTACGATTTTTAGTTATCGAGGGATAATATTTTTTTGCTTTGTTGATGTTTTTGAAAGATTGGATTTTGGAGTTATGGTTACCGAGAGTTAACTTCTTTTGCTGTATCAATTGGGATTGGAATTGTTGAAGAGTAAACTTTTTCTGGTGTACCATCACCTTTGAAATGTTGGATCTTGGAATACCAAATGTAATTGTTGAAAGATAAACTTCTTTTACTGTATCAATTGGAATTGGAATTGTTGAGGAATAAACTTTCTCTGCTGTATCGACCCTTTTGAAATGTTGAATCTTGGAACTATAGTTACTGAGAGATAATATAAGTTTGCTATAGTGAAACCTCTGAAATGTTGAATCTTGGAATCCCAAATGTAATTGTTGAAAGATAAACTTCTTTTGCTGTATCAATTGGAATTGGAATTGTTGAGGAATAAACTTTCTCTGCTGTATCGACCCTTTTGAAATGTTGAATCTTGAAACTATAGTTACTGAGAGATAATATAAGTTTTCTATAGTGAAACCTTTGAGATTTTGGATCCTGGAATCCCAAGTGTAATTGTTGAAAGATAAACTTCTTTTGCTGTATTAATTGGAATTGGAATTGTTGAGGAGTAAACTTTTTCTTCTGTATCAACACCTTTGAAATATTGGATCTTGGAAATATAGTTACTGACAAGTAACTTAGGTTACTTAACCTAAGTTTGCTATAATGAGACCTCTGATATTTTGGATCTTGGAATTCTAAATGTAATTGTTGAAAGGTAAACTTCTTTTACTGTATCAACACGTTTAAAATTTTGGATCTTGTAATTCTCTTTTTGCACCAACGCAAAGGGTTTTCGTTAACACGTTTATTAAAACATTTTACAATTCATCCGCACACATCCGCAAATTTAAAAATCCAAGCTTTAAACATCTTCCACCCATTTAATTTCTTACATTCTTCGCGGTAAAAATAGAACAAAATAATCGAATTAATTGTTTACATGTATTTTCGAAAAAATTCATGCTTCGAAAAAAATGTCCAAGCTTCGATTCCAATCATTTTTACTCGCAAAAATAATCATTTCTCACCCTGAGGAATAATCTCACGTTCGACCTGTAAAATCATTTTGCAGTCGGATTAATAATTTTCCAACGAAAATTTAAGGTTCGTGAATCGTGAAATCGATAGTTCGTAAGAAAATACACTTGGAAAATATTTTTCCGTATTTCTCGGCGCAATTTCGATACAAATAACAATAACATCGACGTAAACGCGATCACGTCCGTGCGTAACACACATACCGAGGTTAGTTCACTTGTTAGTTACCGCAAGTAACGTGCTATTAACCCTCCACTGCATAATGTGCCCGATCGGAAACCAATAAAAACAATCCCGGTAAAATTTGCCGAGGCAATTTTATGAAATTTGTCCATTATGTTTTCTTACGGAGACGCATAATAGCTCCGCAGTTACAACCACTTATCGTTTAGTTCGAGTGCTAATTGATTCATCGACGTTCAAATAACCGAGAAACAATATCTCTCTCGAAGGAACGAAATCAAATTTATATCTACGATTCGAAGTACAGAGAAGAAAGAAAATATCGAATTACATGACGATCTCGCGAATTTTAACAAATTGAACAAAATCATCGAATTGAAATTTTAGCAATGATCGTTAACGCTAGAGCTACATGCAACGTTTTCGTTTCAACGAAAGTACAGAGTAGAAAGAAAATATCGAATTACAAGACGATCTCGTGAATTTTAACAAATTGAACAAAATAATCGAATTGAAATTTTAGCAATGATCGTTAATACTAGATCTACGTGCAACGCTTTCGTTTCGACGTACTTTGAATTTACGAAGAAAATTGTAACAATCTTTTACACCTCTCTCCTATCAATTTTGCTAACTTTTATCCATTTAACGAGACAAATGTGCATTTAAATCTATTTTTTTCTAAGTTTTCTAATCTCGAAATTTTTTGTACAGTGTTTATACACATACGAGTTGATTATAAATCGAGAATTAACCCTGGTAAATGAACTTCAATAGTAGAAGCTTATTTTTTTAGTAATAAATATATACGTAATTAAAAACTTTATAAAAGATAAACGTTTTAAAAGTTTCGGTTATTCGTGGTCTATTCGAGAAGAAAATTCCTAGTTTATTAAGTACCAGCAATAATATTATCGTAAAATTCGATTTTACATTATTTTGAATTTTTTTTTCATCGGGACGTATCTAGAAGAGGTGATGACACAATGAAAAAAATAATAAATATAAGGAAAGCTTATATTAAGCTATAATTTATAATTCTTATAAATATAAGGATTGCTCTGGTACAAAATTTGAGGGGAATGAAAACAAAATTACCTGTATCATAACCTCAATTTCATTGAGGTTCTCGGATCGATTGAATATTTTTATATAAATGTATAATATCGCATAGTCTCGTTAAAAAATTAATAGTGTACAATTACTTTGTTTTTTCGAAGAAAATCAGTCGTTATTTCAAGAAAATAAAAGAACCAGAAGATAATCCTACGTAAAAAAAGAAATGAGAAGAAAATGTGTTACACAATTTTTTCAAGACTTTGATTTCGAAGTTCCTTACTTTTGTTTTAGTTTATTACTTTACAAACATTGATATAAATATCCTCCCCGTTGTTGTATACATATCTATGAATTAAACACAACTCGTCATATTCCAACGTATTATAATTTTTTAGTTACTATTCGCGGTAGGAGTTTGCTAAATTCGCAATAATTTGCAACAAACGAGACGAAAAGAACGGTTACACACTCTGACAAACTGAAACGTCTCTCAGACACCGAACTATGCGTGTACTTCCCGCAGTATCCTATCATTATCAATATTTACAAATACCAGCACGGACACGGACAACCTCTAATAGAGTACGCGACAAATAAATCGCATCGTCCAGCTGGGCAAACTTCAAATTCGATTTTCTCGAAAAGGAAGCCACGGATGAAAAAATTCTACACCACACGTCCTCCATTTTTGTTCACATGGAATCACTCTCTGTACGATCATACCCCGATTTCTTCGCATATCCTCAAAAAAGAAACATTTTCTCCCACACACGTGCACTTCGTTTCAAAATCTATCCATTCCCAAAAACAAATTACAAAATTCATTTTTCAAAATCAATTTCCTCGAAGAAACCGATGGAAAATTCTATACCAAATATTTGTCTTAATTCCTCCTGTTCGATCACCTACCCCCATTTTGATTTTCCAACCATGTACAGTACGCACAAACAATATTTGAAACTCCACCGGTAGTAATTGTAAATTTACCCACGGATGAAAAAATTCTACACCACATGTCCTCCATTTTTTTCACATGGAATCACCCTCTGTACGATCGTGCCTCGATTTCTTCGCATATCCTCAAAAAAGAAACATTTTCTCCCACACACGTGCACTTCGTTTCAAAATCTCTCCATTCCCAAAAACAAATTACAAAATTCATTTTTCAAAATCAATTTCCTCGAAGCAACCGATGGAAAATTCTATACGAAATATTTGTCTTAATTCCTCCTGTTCGATCACCTACCCCCATTTTGATTTTCCAACCATGTACAGTACGCACAAACAACGTTTGAAACTCCACCGATGGTAATTGTAAATTTACCATCGTCCCCGTTCATTTCTTCGACTTTTCGAATCTCGTTTGGTGATGCAGGGAGGTGCATGGGCTCACGGCATAATCGTCGTATTTATTTCGTCGGCTCGAGTGGTTCGTTGACGGTCGTATTGCAAAAACCACGTGACGCAAAAACCGTTACGGTGATAATTTTACGTCGAAAGAAAATTATTTTAATACGCGACTATGATGCCGCGATAATAGTGCCGGGGCTAATGCCTTCGGTCTGCGCGATATACAACGAATTAAATACGCGTTACGGCGACCGATTCGGGGGCGGTTGGTCGGCAAGGGGGCGGGTCGGGACGGTGCACGGTGTGCGGTATTGGATTTATTCGTAGGGGCGTTCTCTGCGGCGACGGAGAGGAGAGGGTCGGAAATCTGACTTCGCGTGGAATTTTTTAATTAGCAAAAGCAAAATCCGACGGTGGCGCCCCGTGAACTGTACTGTGGTGGTGGTGGTGGGGGGCAGAGGATGAAGTCATCGACGCGCGAATGCAACGCGGATCGACGCGATCCAACACCGAACCTCGTCGGACGATCCTCGATAATTGTCGAGATATCGATTCAACGACTCGCGGTGTTTATTATTGCACTTGCTACTTCGACGAGAGCCGCGTGCCTGGTTGCTGTGCTACGAAAACTGACCTCGTCCAGTGTGGATCGAACGAGCAATAATTGTATCGAATTGTTCGGAAAGTGATTTCGTTTTACAAAATGGAGATTGTGTAATTTGATGAAACGTTTGTACGCTTTAATAGAATCGTGTTTTAGTTTTACCGGAAAGGAAATGATCTTCCGAACAACACGATATTTTGTGTAATTGTTCGGGATACAGTGCGGGAAGAGGGGAATGAGTCGAGACTTTTTGAAAATTTCTGGAATGAAAGAAAAAAATAATTTCCGCGCCAGGAAGAAGAAACCGCGCGGGAAGAACGCATCGGACGCACTATTGGGTGGATAAAATTGAAAGAACACGACTGTGTGGAATTTGAACATTTTTAGTTGTTTGTGTACAGTTTCTGTACTAGTCGGATGTAATAAGTTGTTTTTTTTTTTTAATTTCCACCATTTTGATAGTGTGTCGATAAATTGTATTATATCTGAGTGAATGATACTGGAAAACACGACTGTCTGGAATTATTGTACATGTGTTACTTATTTATAGAGGTTCTGTGTGAATCGAATAGAGTGACAATTTTTTTTTTTCATTTTACCATTGCAATAAGCTATAACTTACAACTGTAAGGAATTGTAAAACTATTGGTTGTTTATAGAGGTTCTGTACGAGTCGGATTTAATAATTTTTTTTCCTAAATTTCCCCTGCTACTATAATAAATTTGTAAGTTATATTCCATCTGGTTGTAATAACTTTTTTTTTAATTTCCATCATTTTGATAATGTGTCGATAAGTTGTATAAAATGTGAGTGGACGAAAGTGGAAAACGCGACTGGAATTATCGTAAATTTGTTAGTTGTTTATAGGGGTTCTGTATGAATTGGACAGAATGACATTTTTTTTCTAAAATTTCACCATTGCAATAGTTGTAAGTTACACGTAGGAAAAACCGACTATTTGGAATTGTAAAACTATTGATTATTTATAGAAATTTCGTACGAGTCGAATGTAATAACATTTTTTTTCAATTTCCCTCGTTGAGATAACTGTAAGTTGTACAATATTATACGTAGCTGAGCAAAAAATCGGATTAGATAACATTTTTGTAAAAAATATTCTCCTTTGAAATATTATCAAATATTCTCCTTTAAAATAAATTGTATTACATCTAGATGTTTGAAACTGAAAAAACCAACTATCTGTAATTGTAACACTGTTAGTTGTTTCTAAAGATTCCGTATGACTATAATAACATTTTGTTACATAGTACTTCGATGAGTAGTATACAACTTAAGAATAAACGCTGCTTGGGTTATCAGTTGATGGTACTTCGTTTACTGACAAAGGTTTCCAAAATTTTGACAAATTTTCATCGATCAACACGATGCAAGCTACACTTACCATTCTTACTCCGCATTTTTAAGAGTATCGCGACCTCACGGTGGCGAAAAAAAGGGCGGTAGAATTCGAGAACCTCCCGACGTTCCGCGAGAAAAGATCGAAACGGTGAGGAATTATACAATATCGGTGCGCATCACTGCGGAGTAATTCTAGGAATTTCCGAAATCGCGTAACCGGAACGGAACGTCGAAATTCCGGAACGATCGTCTCTGTTACGGACTCGGGTGGATGAAATCGACGAGAGATGGATCGGTGTTGGCGAAAAATTGATCAGAACGTTGAAATTAACAGCTTTCGAAATCGTGAAATCGTATTTTATTCGCTCGGTGCACTGTATAAGAACAGAGTCGAGAATAGAAGAACGAAGAATGAAATCGTGACCGATTCGAAATATCTCTCGAGTTTCGCGCGCTTTCACGAACCGTAACGCGAAACATCGAATCGGTGTACATAACCATTCGTTAGGTATCTTTATCTCTCTCGTAGCGCCCCCCCGCGGTGTTACGGCGGTGTCCTGTTGGCCATGGGGCGAGCAAGGGTGGCGCCACGCGTAATGGGGTTACGACGGTGTTAAAAACCTCACTTATCCGGGTATAATGTCATCCCGGATCGCGATAAAGCTTCCGTCGTTCGCTCGAACGACCGACGACTTAGCGGGAATTTGTGACCTTTGGTCTCCGTTTCCTTTCATCGAAATCTATCCGTCATCGTGTACCGCGATCTTGCACGGATCTGGTACAGAGAACGACGTAACGTCGCTCGCGTGGTTCGAATTCGACGAGAGCGAACGCGAGATCGAGAAATTTTGGAGAGCGACAGATTCGACGTGGACGAATGCAAAATCGAGCGATCGCGCGATTACGGGAGCGTTGTACGCGGAGAGCGAGAAATTCGACGAGAAGGAACGCGGGACGAGCAACCGCGCGATTCCTGGAACGTTGAACGCAGAGAACGACAGATTCGACGCGAGAAGAGCGAGACGAGTGTGGAGTTTCGGTAGCGTTCAACGTGTAAAGCGAACGCGAGCGATCGTCTCGGTTGCTCACCGTCGGATCGTGGACCGGTGATCACGGGACAAATCGCTCGAAATTGTCTGGCAGGCCGAGGACTGTCGGACGATCGACGAAGGAAACAGCGGTCGACTGCGTGCCGGGCGCTGGAAACGGCACGAAAAGCTGGCTCTCGCGTCGCGAATCATTCACGCCGGCCGCGCATAAGCACGTAAGTCCATACTCGGAGGCGTGCTTCCGTACGAATACGAAGTCCATAATGCGTGTGCGTTGCGGGAGCCCGCGGAGCGAGCGAGCGAGCGAGCGAGGTGAGAGAGTGGGGGGTTTGTATTCACCCCTTCTACATCCGTGGCAACACTGTGATGGTCCACGGGCGCAGCGATCAATGCCACCGTCGGCCCTCTACGCTTCATCCCCACCGACCTACACCGGTTACCATAGCGACAGCATCCCTACAAGCCCCCACCGCGGCGTACGCGGGCGCGGTGGTGGGGGAACCTTCGAAAGCCACGAAAGGGGTGACGGAGCGCCCTCTGTCGCCGCCGCGGCAAGAAATTCCTAGGGTGTGCGGGAGACGGCGACCCTCTCTCTCTCTCTCTCTCTCTCTCTCTCTCACTCGCTCTTTCTCTCTCCGTCTCTCTCTCGCCCTCTCCTTACCCCCTTCGGCGCGCGTCTCGCTCGCTCCGCGATCGTCTCTGCGCGTCCTTGTCGCGCACGCTGCGCAGATCGCGAGTCAGGTGACTCGCCACCGACTCGCGATTTCTCGATCGTCGATCGGATCGTCACCGATCGTCAACGACGATTCGACCGCCACGATCGTTACCGATCTACCGCCCGAACCTCTCCGAGCACCAGAATCCCCCCGAAACGCAAAAATAGGTGACGTCTCGGTCGCACGATCTCTCGATCCACTCGGTGGCTTCCGCGCGTCCGTCTCGCGACACGCGCGCGTTTTCCAGGCGAACGGGATCGTGGGCGTGTGCGAGCGGAAAGGAGGATCGGTAAGGTGGACAACGCGAGAGGAGGAAAGAGGGCCGACGATACACAGGGGCGAAAGGGAGAAACTGTCAGAGAGAGAGAGAGACAGGGAGGGAATTCGATCCGCCTCCAAATCGAGTTACGCGGCCTGTTGGAGATAATGATATTTATGCGCGTCAAGTGTATGATGTGTGGTCCGCCGCACATGGTTCACACATATGCTTCTGCGGAGAGCAGGCAGAACGACAAAAACACCGGCAAACTACGAAAATGTGTCGCACGCTCGTCCCGTGAGAACCGCGTACTCGCCTGTGCGCGTCTACGCGACGCTTGCCGGAGATTTCGAGCGTTCCGCGCGATTCGGGGAACCACTCTCGGCTATGTCCTTCGATTTTCGTCCTACAGGAGGATAACTCTGCTCACGAGTGTAAAATTCAGGTTCGACGAATATTTACGGCGAGCTCGTGGAATATTTTCCACGAATAGTTTCCTAACCTAAAAACTTAGAGGCCGCGCGAGACAATTTTTTTCGTCTCTGAAAAATTTTTCATAAGTTCCACCAATCTCGAGAAAATGATTGTTTATACACGGCTCGATTTGGTCGCGAGGCGAGAGAAACCGGACAATATCGCCCATTGCGAATGGTCGTGGTAATTTTCATCACCTAGCGTCTCGACGTCGCTAATTCGGCCAGCAACTAAATAAACGAACATCGAAATTCGTGTACCGGCGGGCAAAGTGTGCAAGGGATGCAGCGACAGAATAGAGGAGACACTAACGGGATGCGAACGCGAGTCGGGTTATTTTTCCGGCATTGTTCTTTTCCCTTTATTACGAGACGCTTTGTCCCTCCGCTTTTTGATACGAGTCGTGTATACGTGTACCTTTATACGCGCCGCGAAACCGCCGGCGACCGTACGTAATCTTAACTGTAAGAGCGATATCATTACTCCCGCGTTTAATCGCGTCGTTCCTCTCGCGACCTTTAATTACTGCGATATTAAAAGCGGAGTCTTTGTACCAAAAAAAAAAAAACACAACACGTTTCCGTTTCGGTTTACGAACAAAAATTGTTTCTTCGCGACGACCAAGTCGGAGTACGCAACGTCTTCTCCAATTTCGCGGGGTCCACACCGCGTCCCTGCACACTCGCTCGCAATTTCGAACGTTACTCGCCCGCGCGAGCCGAGTCGTTCCACGCGCGCGAAGATTAAACGTTCCGAGCGGAAGCGAGGCTCGAACCTCGACCGCGCCGGTTGCGCTTTCCAATGAACGTGAAAGCGCGCTGCGAGCGCGTAAATATTTATCGCGAATAATCGCGACGCGAGTCGAGTCGAGGCGAAACGAACGCCGCTCTCGTCGCGACTCTTACGCTTATCGTATCCCGAGCGCGGGCTTCTCTCGCTCCGTGGAACTTTTCGTCTCTGTTCACTCCCTCCCGTTCGCTCTCGCCGCGGATCTGACCCTGAGGGACATTCCTGGCATGACGCGTAAGGTCTGTCCCGGCGAGGGACGAGGAGAGCCAGACGACGGGGCAGAGAAGAGAGAGCTTAGGCTGGTGAGCCACGGGGTTTCGAGCACGAAGTTTACACATTGTCATTTGGGACACGGCGAGACAGAGGGAGGAAACCGAACGACGAACGAAGAGGTACGCGGACTACAAGCGGGAGCGAGAGGTTCGCGTACCACTGATCGAACAGAACGAGAGAAAGAGAGAGAGAGAGAAAGAGAGCCTCGCGTACCGAGGAGAAACGAAGAGAGTCGCGTTTAGGGTAACGGGGAGAAAGAGAGGGGCTCGCGTATCTATCGCGTACCGAGAGTGGAACAGAGAGGGGCTCGCGTATCGCGTACGGGAGAGAAAGAGAGGGGGAAAGAGAGGCTCGCGTATCGCGTACCGGAGAGACCGAGACAGTCTCGCGCGTACCGCGCACGGACGAGGAACGGAGAAGGTCGTATGCGCTGACCGGGGATAGAGCGAGAGGTCGCGTGCGCGAACCGTGGAGAAAGTGAGAGATCGCATGCGCGAACCGATGAGAAAGGGAGATCGTCGCGCACGCGGACCGGTGAGAGAGGGAGAGGTTTACGCGCGCTAATCGGCGAGAAAGAGAACGGAAACGGTCCGTGTGGAGGGGAGAACGGAAAGAGCGAAAAGTAGAAACAGAAAACGGAAGAGAACGCGCGGGGGTGGTGGGCAGCGGCGGAGAGAAAGGGAGAATTTCGGTGGCTCGGTGGAAGGGAGAGGGTACGATCGTTCGACGGGCGAGGAGCGGAGAGCGAAAGGGAGATATCGAGTCCTTGGTGGACCACTAGGATTCATCCCCACGTAGCCGGCGTCTTGCGTGCAGGGGTTGCTCCGGTGGAAGGGATACTCAGGGGAAGGTTAGAGGGGTGGGGGTGCTATATAAGGCTGCCGTGAGGGGGGGAGAGCTCAGTTCGTCCAAGAGAAGCGTATCGGTCACGTCGTTTCGACGATCGTTCACGAGAATCCCACGGAGCACGGGACTTGTCTCGTACGCACACACACATACCAACACACGACGCCGTGCTTCATCGTCCGCCACCGGGACGAACAAAAAGGGCTTCTCTCTACCTGACTGGCGCACGCCGAACGGGACACACGCCGGGGCCTCGACACCGGACGGAGATTCAAGGTGTTTCCAAACCTCTTGGGAAACGACCGCGATTGGTAAGTACATCGTCGTTCGGTTTATACAATTTTTGCATAACCTTGAAACGTGCTCCGAGCACGGAAGCCGCGCAACGACTAGGCGGGGTAACGTCGAGAGGGTAATCGAAAGAAGTAACTGTTCGCGTTGGGACGCAATTTTTCATAGCTGGGGAGGTTAGGTCGAGCCGGAGTTACCGTTTCCTGTTTTGTCTTCGCGAATTCGGTGAATTTGAAACTATCGTAGATATTTCATTGACAAAAATCACCGACGTGCACGTTAGAGGTTGCAATCGATCTCAAGGTCTCCGTTCGTTACGCGTACGATTCGTTCCGTCGACGCGGAATCATCGACGCCCGACGAGAATTATCGATCGATCGATTGAGCTGGACCCTGGCTGCCAGTGTAAAAGACGCGCGTAGGCATTTCGCCGGGCTCGTCGACGAGCACACGTCGATCGTGCTACACCCCGAAACGCTTTCGTCGTTCCATCTATATATTTCGATACGCAAGTGTTCAACGTCCCGTGTCAACGCTTCGTAAGATTTTCACGATGTCGAGAGTCTACGAAACGAAATTGCAAATCGAGACGATACTTGGATCGATTCACCGAGAAGATTCATTCGAGTAGAATTTCCCGCCTCTCCGGAGCACGTTTCGGTGAATTTCCAGGGGCTTCGTTAATGCTCCGATACTTTCCACGTATTCGCCCGGTTAAACCCGGATACGAGTACAAATTTTTCCCCACCGTACGCGTTCCAATTACAGAAATTTTTCACCGGTAGGTCGCTCGTTCCGCGCGTCGAACTCGTCTCGAGCTAACTAGCCGGACGTAATCCGCGTGGGATTAATCTATTAATAGTACTCGCAACTGTCGAGCGGACGTTAATATTTGCCGTTAAATTTAGCGACATTAAAGCCAATAATGGGACCCGATGTGCCCGATCGACGACCGAAATTGGAAAACTCCAATCGAAATTAACGCTCTCGCGTCCCGTCGAAAGGGTCGTCGAAACGCGTTGCGCGTTTCGGTGCGGTGGACCGAACACTGCGCGTTGCGTGCCTCTTTTCGATGGAAAAAAACAATAAAAATAGAAACAAACGAAGGAACAAGAAGGAAGGAGCTACGTTGTACGAAAAAATGAAATTATTTTCATTTACGCGCCCTTTCGTCCTTTCTATCCCTTCTCTTCTCACTTTTGTTTCACCCTCTTTCATTTCTCTTCTCTTCTTCTCTCTCAATTTTGCTTCTCTCTCTTCGTTTTCTCTTCTCTTCTTCTCTCTCAATTTTGGTTCCTCTCTTTCTTTTCTCTTCTTTTTTCTCACCTTTTTCTTCTCTTTTTCTCTCAAGATTTTTTCTTTCTCTCTCTTCTTCTGTCTCACTTTTTTCTTTCTCTTTTCTCTTGTGTTTTTCTCTCTCAGTTTTCTCTCTCTTCTCTTCTCTCACCTTTTTCTTTCTCTCTCCTCTTTTTCTCTCTCAATTTTCTCTCTCTCTCTTCTCTTCTCTCACCTTTTTCTTTCTCTCTTCTCTTTTTCTCTCTCAATTTTCTCTCTCTCTCTCTCTCTCTCTTCTCTTCTCTTCTCTCACCTTTTTCTTTCTCTCTTCTCTTCTTCTCCTCAATTTTCTCTCTCTCTTTCTCACTTTTTCTTTCTCTTTCTCTCTTCTTTTCTCTTCTCGTCCCTCACAATTTCCTTTCTCTTTCCCTTTCAATCTTTTCTCTTCTTCTCTCTCAACTTTTTCCTTTCTCTCTTCTCTTCTCTTCTCGTCCCTCACAATTTCCTTTCTCTCTTCTCTTCTCTTCTCGTCCCACACAATTCCCTTTCTCTTCCCCTTTCAATCTTTTCCCCTCTCCCTCTCAACATTTTCCTCCCCTCTCTCTCTCTCTCTCGTCTTACATCGGACATTTCTCCCCTTCCCCCACCCCTCGGTAGAAAATTTTCCCGCGAGTCGTTCTCAATTCCCGGTACAATGAACCCCCCACCCCTCGGTCGGTGGCCGAACGAGAACGGGTAGACCCACGCCGCTTAAAAAGTCTCGGGATCGAGCGCCATTTAACCGAACAGAATGGAATTTCTTGTCTGGCGGGACAACACAACTGGTCGGTAAATAACGGGCAATGGTACGTGTTCGTTGCCAGGAGCGCTGGGATTAACGCGCGCGCATGTTCCACGCGCGATATAATATTTGCCAGCTGCGGCAGGAAGTCGGGAGTAGATGAATATTTTCGCTGAATGAAATTGTCTGGCGTACGAGCGACGCGACTCGACTCGACTCGACTCGACGCAACTCGACTCGACTCTACGCGACTCTCGGTTAATAAGGGACTTTCGGTTGGTCGTCGTTTATCGGCCTCGATGATATTAATGTATCTGTTGCGAACTGGGTCAAATCGTCCGAGCGGGACGTCATCGAAACGAATGTGTACACTACGATCGAACAGGTCGGTCCCGAGTTGATATTTCTTCGCGAGCATCGAGCACGTTTACGCGCTCGCACACCGTTCGAGCGAAAGAGCGTTACGCGACCTTTTGTGCTTTAAAGAGCGCGCTCGTTCGTTCGCGTTTCTTACGCGAGCTTTTGTTTCGATTTCGAATGAAATTCGTCCCGTAGGTAGCAGTAGGTGGTTAGCTAGGTACCCCGGCGAAGTTAAAACGAACGCTTTGTTCTCGTTCGCGCGGTGAGAGAAATTTATTATTTCGTAGCCGGTGAATCGTCCCTGGTACACCGTGAACACGCTCCATCGTGTTTCGAGAGTTAAATTTATTCCAAGCTGCCGTATCGCTCGTGGAACTTTTCGTCTTAATCCGCTCCCTGGATCTTTAACGAAGCCGGGAATCGTTGCGCGTGTCCGGTCGAACACTGTTCGAACGAATTTTAGTTTACGATTTTATGTTTGGCGTGACACGTATGGGTCTTCTTCGACCCGGTGACTTTTGATCGGTTATACCGTTGGTATAACTTTTCTTGGAATTGAAGAAATGTAGAATAAAATAGGACAGTCTACGTTGGAAATATATGCGCAGAGTCGTGGATGCAGAGTGACATTTGGTCAATTGTAGCGATAGTATAAGTATTTTAGAAATTAAGTATGATAAAATGGTATAGTACTATCTACTTTGGAATTGTTTCGTGCAAGGTCCAGGACACAGAGAAACTTTTGTTGAATTAAAGCGATAGTACGAGTCTTTTTTTTGGAGACGAAGAAAAATACAATAAAAAATAGAGTCTTCGTTCAAAGTATTTGTGTAAATTTGAAGACTCAGGGAGATTTTTCCTGAATTGAATCGATAGTATTTGTTTTTTCGAAACGAAGAAAAATAGAAAAGAAAATAGTTCAAAGTATTTGTGTAAATTCGAGGATCCAGAGAGACTTTTACTTAAAGGGATAGTACTTTTTTTTTAGATAAAGAAAAAATCAATAAAAAATAGAGTCTACGTTCAAAGTATTTGTGTAAATTCAAGGACCCAGAGAGACTTTTATTTAAAGCGATAGTACTTTTTTTTTTTACATAAAGAAAAATACAATAAAAAATAGAGTCTACGTTCAAAGTATTTGTGTAAATTCAAGGACCTAGAGAGGCTTTTATTTAAAGCGATAGTATTTCTTTTTTTTAGATAAAGAAAAATACAATAAAAAGTAGAGTCTACGTTCAAAGTATTTGTAAAAGAGCGAAAACCCAAAGAAACTTTCGCTTAAAGCGATAGTATTTTCATTTTCAAATAAAGCAGAATACAATAAAAAAATAGAGTCTACCACGAGAGACTTTTGCTCAATTATACCGTCAGGCTAACTTATCTTAGAAACGAAGAAAAGTACGAAAAATTAATAGAAAATACGCTCGAAGTGTTTACAGAAATTCGAGTCACGGGTCCGTTCGGACCCAGACAGGTCTCTTCAACCGTTAGTGTAACTTATCTTAGAAACGAAGAAAAGTACGAGAAACTAATAGGAACTACGCTCGAAGTATTTACGGAAATTCGAATTACGGGTCCGTTCGGACCCAGACAGGTCTCTTCAACCGTTAGTGTAACTTATCTTAGAAACGAAGAAAATTACGAGAAACATAGAAACTACGCTCGAAGTATTTACGGAAATTCGAGTCACGGGTCCGTTCGGACCCAGACGGTTCTCTTCAACTCGCTGTATGATACTCTCTCGCCTGGACCGCCCCTTTTCAATAGGGTGTTGGAGCCGAGAAATGTTCAGCTCGCGTCTCCGCTCGGTGACGCGACTCGACCGTAGTATCCGCTTTGTAGGGTCACGCTGAACCCGTCTTAATCCTGTTAACCTATCAACACATTCAAAGCCTTTTACACCCGTATAAAGATATCTTCGTTCTCGATCCCATTAAATTCCTCCGTCCGGGAGTTTGGTACGCGAATGCCTTAAATGTCAAATAGGGTAATCTTTCAGCAGCGAGCATAATCCCCGCGTTCGATATAACTGGAACGGCGCCGGTGCATTATTTTTTACACCGTGAATTCACCGTTCGTTGTTTCTCGGCTGCGATAATTCCCATACATTTTCCACTCGAGCTATAGAAAACAAGCACGGTTGGTGCGTCACTTTTGTTAACATATATATTTTTTTTTTACCGCGATAATGAACTCCTGGGCGACGTTAATGAAAAATCGATCTCTCGTTTTTATTTATTTATTTCCTTCTTTCTTTCTTTCTTCTTTTTTTAAATTTTTTCACCTCGCGCAGCTCGGTTTATTTTCAATGGACAAGATCCTTCGACGATACAACAATGAAAGATATTTCCATGTCTGTGTGCGCGAATTAATAAGGAAACGAAACATTGTGCGTATTCAACGATTGGGGACTCTCTCTCTCTCTCTCTCTATCGTGTACTCTCTCGTACCTGCACACACTCTTTCTCTCTCTCTCTCTCTACTCATCTTGGAGGCTCTTTTCATCGAGATTCTTTTTTCAGTACGATGGAAACGCGAAAAGCGTCCTACCGTTAATTAATACTAATATGACCGTGCCTCATTAACGGTTACATTCATTAAATATTCACACCGCGTAGACAGCTTGTATCCAAGCCGCATCGATTCAATCGTATTGTGAAAGAGAGGCGAAACGAGAGCTTGTCATCTCCTACCTTTCAGCCGCGTTTCCCTTCAGCTCGCGACAGGGATTCAGGTGCATTCACAATGAAACTGACGTATCTCAAGGAATGAGCCGCGCTTCGCTTTCCTTTCTGCAGTCAGACTGCAGGATGCACTATGGTGTGCAAAAGGCGATACGTAAAATCGATTCGAGTGACGAACGAAATATTATTCGCGTACGGGAATCGTTCGAAACGTTCTTGCAAATCGACCTTCGTCTCGAACGATTCGATCAATTTTCACATTGAATTTTTCCGCGTTCTTCGCTCGTTGACTCGTTCTATGAATGTTTAACCTGTGTATAAGGCGGCTTGAAAATCGTACGATACGCGAAAAGAAACAGAAGGAAAAAATTTACAATAAAGATTTCCTATCCGGTACTTTCTTCACGAGAAAATTAATTTTGAAGTACGTTCGATTGTTTAAACGATCAAATACCATTTCGTTGTCGCGTATTTCGTTAGCACGTGTGGAGATTAAATTAAAAGACAAAGTATTTTTATCCATTATTCGTCTTTTTTATTCCTTCATTATTTAAGTATTGCTGAAAATATGTCTTGTAATTGTTGAATACAGTGTAACGTCTTGTGGTTTTTTAATCTTTGAAATTTTTCGTTTCAAGTACGTAACGTTTGGAATATCCTCTTTGTGTACTTTTTTTTATATGTTCCAAACAATATTGGTAATGTCGGTGGTATTACCGGATGAGAAATTGTTACAAACCATATTTTGTTTGTTACAAAAATTTTCTTATACGTGCGTTTCCTATAGAAGTCTAATCGTTACTCGAACGACATTACTTCAAGACTGATTTCAACTGTTTCTGCAAAGAAATGTATTTTAAATTCCATATCATATTTCCAAAAGACATTATGCCTAATTTTCTCTGTACAATCCATCTCACATGTTCCTCTTCTTCCTCGATCCTCGATTTTCCAGAGACACATACAAGACATAACATACCATACCTTAATATACCAAAATCTATCGGTAGTTCTACCGTTAAAAATTAATCTTCTCTTAAACAAACTATCAAATGAAAAAATATCGTTCTTATTTTCCACCCAGAAGCATCTTCTCCGCGAGAAAAATTTCCTCACACGTTTCATAGAAATCATCCCCAACGAAAAATTTCAAATCGGCGCGCGTTGAATTCGAACCGGTCGCGAAGAATTCAACCCCCATGGCGGTAATTCTTCTCAAGACTGGGAAATTCGTTTTTAAGAGCACGTGGCACGAGTAACCGCAATGATTCGTACCCCATTGATCCCCTTTCTTTCGTCGAATAAATATATCGAGCGTCCGTAAAGTTTGGACGAGGCTGATCGGTCCTCGGTCCGAAAGTACGAAGGAATTCTTTGGCGGAATTCCGTGGTAACTTCGATCCGAAATTGTTCTCCTGCGAGACGATTCCACAAGGGTGGTCGTGGAACTCGATAGAGACGGGGAGCAATCGATTTCCTACGGAATAAACTCGAAAGTTTATTTAACGGAGGGACGGGGTGGCACTGTATGGGATTTGACAGGGGACGGGGTCACTTCGGGACAACTGTTCGATCCGTGCATTAAATAATATTCCGTGGGCGTAAAGTGGCCGGGAGCTTATCCAGTGCTGGTGAACTCTGAATTAATATCGTTCGTATAGTTCGCGAGCGCGTGGTATTAATAAATAAACCGAGGACGTTGGCTTTTTCGTTGAAATTTTCGCGTTAACCCGCTCGACGCCCGCGGTTACTATTCAAACTACAATTTCCTTTATCGCGGGCCTCTATCCGAATTGTTGAACCCGTTTTCGTTCGTGCAACGAGAACAAATTTCGCAGAGGTTCATCGATACGTTTCGAGACCATTTCTCCGAATCGTTCTTATCTCATTTTTCTGTGTAAATGTCAGGTTCGTTTCAACGGAGTGCAATAGAAATACATACGAGATACAGCGAGTATTCTCTGTTCGAATCATCGTTCGAGGAAACAAGATTTATTATTTTCCTCGTCGACGCGTCGTTGTTGGTTCCACCTCCCCTTGACACCGCTTTTCATCCCCTCTGACCGTGTACGCGTGTGTGTGGATACCAGTCTCGTTTTCCCGCGGATTTTAGCCGGTATCGATTCTCGTCATCGTCGGAATGATTTGTTTTATTCGAGGCGTCGTCGTCACCGAGTAATGTATACCGAGGGCCCGCGATCGCAGCTAGAAATCGGCATTTCGTACAGGACGCTTCGCACAATGGCCAGGCCGCTGACAATGGCGTCGTTAGCGATGGCCTCGGGCTGCTGCCCTCTATCCCTCTCTGGCTCACCCCCTCGCACTGTATCACCCACCGCGCGGCCCCCTTTCTCGCTCGCTCATATACACTCTCAGTCCTCCATCCCCTAATCCCACCCTCCGCGCGCCCTTTCTCTCTGTTTCTTTCCGTGTATACACGGACACGGTGTCTTGCTTCCACCCTCTCGATCTTTCTCCCACCCTTTCCACCAACCTTCATTTTCTTCAACTCTCTATTTCTGTCCCGTTCTTCTCCCACTCGACTCGCGTTTCTCCGATTCACCCTCTCTCTGTCTCTCTCTCTCGCTCTCTGTCTCTCCTGGAGCTACCCCCTCTCTCTTTTGTCGGTTTCTCTCGTCCTCCTCCTCCTATTTCTCTTTGTATGTCTCTCTCTCTCTCTCTCTGTGTCTCTCTTTCTCTGTCTATGTCTCTCTCTCTCTCTCTGTGTCTCTCTTTCTCTGTCTATGTCTCTCTCTCTCTCTGTGTCTCTCTTTCTCTGTCTATGTCTCTCTTTCTGTATTTCTCTCTTGCCCTATGTCTCTCTCTCTTCTCTCTCTATGTCTATGTCTCTCCCTCTTCTCTCTCTATGTCTATGTCTCTCCCTCTTCTTTCTCTATGTCTATGTCTCTCTCTCTTCTCTCTCTATGTCTATGTCTCTCTCTCTTCTCTCTCTATATAGATATACATAGATGTCTGAGTATATATCTACTTTACATAGATGTCCGAGTATATATCTACTTTACATAGATGTCTGAGTATACATCTACTCTACATAGATGTCTAAGTATATATCTACTCTACATAGATGTCTCTCTTCTCTCTCTTCTCTCTCTATATAGATATACATAGATGTCTGAGTATATATCTACTCTACATAGATGTCTGAGTATATATCTACTCTACATAGATGTCTCTCTCTCTTCTCTCTCTTTCTCTTTTTTCTCTCTCTCTCTCTCTCTCTCTCTCTCTCTCTCTCTATGTCTATGTCTCTCTCTCTTCTCTCTCTTTCTCTTTTCTCTCTCTCTCTCTCTCTCTCTCTCTATGTCTATGTCTCTCTCTCTTCTCTCTCTATGTCTATGTTTCTCTCTATATATCTATGTCTCTCTCTCTTATCTCTCTATGTCTCTCTCCTCTACTCTCTTCTTTTCTCTCTCTCTCTTCTCTTCTCTTCTCTATGTCTCTCTCCTCTCCTCTCCTCATTTCTCTCTTCTCTTCTCTATCTCTCTCTATCAATCTATCTCTCTCCCTCCCTTTCTCATAAGCTACGTCATTGTCTGGCCCCCGTGGCAGCGTGAAATGCAAACCGTCCAGGTCCAAAGCCGACGAAGAGAAGCTTAGCGCCGGCGCTAACCGAACACCTACCATCTTCGTCTACGGTAACCGACAGGGAGACCACCGCCGTCGGCCGATATCGTAATGATCTTTCCACGAGCTGGTGTATCGCGTCATGAACCGTTCGAACGACCACCGATTCTATCGGTTACCCCACCAACTTTGATTTTTGTTCCATCAGAACGCGAGGAAAGGAGATCCTCGACGGAACCCAAGCGGGTTTAACGCTCGGGTCCGTTTGGACCCAAACGTGGACGTCGAATACTCGCTTCTCGAATACTCGATACCAAGTACCGCGTTGAAGATGCATTTGTAGACGGTGTTCCGTGTGATTTCGGAGAGGGAAGTGTATTCAACCTCGGTGAACAAAATTATACGTTCGATAGTGGGGAAAGTAAATCGTAAACCAGAATGGAGACGTAAACACTCGTTGGCCTTTTTCTCATAGAGGAACAGTACATCGCGAATCGAGGCAGAATTCAATATGTTTATTTCATCTTTTATTCTTATTATCGATTATTACTATAGTTAAATATTAAATATATTTGTTTCGTCTTTTATTTTTATTATCGATCATTATTGCATTTCAATATCAAATGTATTTATTTCGTCTTTTACTTTTATCATCGATCATTATTGTATTTAAATATCAAATGTATTTATTTCGTCTTTTATTTTTATTATCAATTATTATTGCATTTAAACACATTTATTCCGTCTTTTATTTTTAATATCGATTATTATTGCATTTCAATATTAAATGTATTTATTTCGTCTTTTATTTTTATTATCGATTATTATTGCATTTCAATATTAAATACATTTATTTCGTCTTTTATTCTTGTTAACGATTATTGTCCGCGTTGTAGTTTCAACGCATAAGTAAAAATAAATGATACAAGCTTACATTGGTGTCCGGAATGAACCCAGTATCGTTTCACGCACAGATAGTCCACCGACTGTTAAACCGTAGTGTTCTTTCGACGATTTCGGTCGTGTTGTGCGATTACACGCGGTATAATTTCATCGACGAGCAAGTTAAGGGACTTTTCGAGTCATTAGCGACGAACGCCGGATAAGCAACGGAGTCCCTCGGATCCCGGAGGATTTGACGTTTTAATTAACTCGACGTTGGTAGCGTTGAGGTATCCAACATCCGCGAGAAAGGATTAAATTTACCGTGTACCACGGACTTGATTCTCACGAGCTTCGAACGATAATAATAATTCTTCCCAACGAATATAATATTCTTAGGACACGCTTACCTTTCTCTAACCATCTCTACAATTCTACAAAGACATTTCTACGTGCAAGAAAAATACATCTCGTCTATCAAAGAGAGAGATAATAGAGATTGCAATATTCCTTTGGTTCTATCTAGACCTTGACGAGATGTCAGATTATATTAAATTATTCGGAAAGTCATTTTATTGTTTTTTTTTTTTAAACGAAACACAATTTTTCTAGAATGTATAAACATTTTACTAAATTCTATATTCTCCATTTTGAAAAACGAAATGACTTTCCAAACGACCCGATAGATTATACCCAGCACAGCCAGAAAAGTAAGTCAAATCCCATGTGTGAGGAGTGGGGGAAGTAACTGGTGTTCTTACTGTATCGTTTTATAATTAATTACACAATTACACCTGTAAAATTGTTAAACCGGTCATTTCTCCCACGTTGCTCATATCTCTCGTAAATATACTAAATTTTAAGAATCTACAGCTACGTAGCATCAAAATTAAGAAAAAATTGCACGTAAAATATATATGTACAAGTATATACCGTATCACGGAACACTTTTCATTTGTCTGAGGAATTTCATTCGTTCGTATTTCTGGTTCACCGTGTACGGGCACGCGTTCCTTTGACTCGAATCCCGAAATCGAGCCCAGGTCGTTTCAATTTCCACTCACGGGCATACGTGTTCGCGGTAACCATGGCTGGCTAATTAAAATCGTTCCACGGTTCGGTGGCGTTCTCCGTGTTGCCGTTAAATCCATACTAATTCGGCGAAGAAAAGACAAACGGGCCGGATGCAAATCCTCACGGCGGAGAGTAGCTTAGCGCCGGCGCCGAGGGAATCTCCGCAACCCCCGAACCATCCCTATATCGACTGGAAGTATCTTCCGTCGGCGATGTAGGTGTAATGATCTCCACCGCGATTCTCACGTTAGTGGATCCGCCATTGGTGGATCTGAAAAGAAGTGAAAAAGGAAGGGAAAAAATTAAAGGATGGGGTAGTTTGTCTTCTTGCGAATCCGGGGTTAGTGTATCATGAATTGGTAAATGCAAGAAAATGGGAAAAATGAAAGGATGGGGTAGTTTGTCTTCTTGCGATTCCTGGGTTAGTGTATCATGAATTGGTGAATGCAAGAAGAAGGGAAAAATGAAAGGATGGGGTAGTTTGTCTTCTTGCGAATCCTGGGTTAGTGTATCATGAACTGGTGGATGCAAGAAAATGGGAAAAATGAAAGGAATGGGGTAGTTTGTCTTCTCGCGATTCCTGGGGTAGTGTATCCGCCATTGATGAATGTAAAAAGAAGGAAAAAGAAGCGAAAAGAAAGAAAAATTGAGTGTTTGTCTTCTCGCGATTCCTGGGTTAGTGTACCCACCATTGGTGGATGCAAGAAGAAGGGAAAAGAAAGAAAGAAAGAATGGGGTGTTTTGCCTGCTCGCGATTTCTGGGTTAGTGTATCCTCTATTGGTGGATGCAAGAAGAAGGGAAAAAAAGAAAGAATGGGGTGTTTCGTCTCCTCACGATTCCTCGCGATTCCTGGGTTAGTGTAGACACCATTGGTGAATGTAAAAAGAAGGAAAAAGAAGCGAAAAGAAAGGAAAATTGAGTGTTTCGTCTCCTCGCGATTCCTGGGTTAGTGTACCCACCATTGGTGGATGCAAGAAGAAGGGAAAAGAAAGAAAGAATGGGGTGTTTTGCCTGCTCGCGATTTCTGGGTTAGTGTATCCTCTATTGGTGGATGCAAGAAGAAGGGAAAAAAAGAAAGAATGGGGTGTTTCGTCTCCTCGCGATTCCTGGGTTAGTGTACCCACCATTGGTGGATGCAAGAAGAAGGAAAAAAAAGAAAGGATGGGGTAGTTTGTCTTCTCGCGATTCCTGGGTTAGTGTATCCTCTATTGGTGGATGCAAGAAGAAGGAAAAGAAAGAAAAAAATGGAGTGTTTCGTCTTCTCTTGATTCCTCGCAATTCCTGGGTTAGTGTACCCACCATCATTGGATGCAAAAAGAAGGAAAAAGGAAGAAAAGAAAGAAAAAATAGTGTTTCGATTCCTTGCTATTCCTCACGTTAGTGTATCCGCTATTGATGGATCTAAAAAGAAGCGAAAAAAAATGTAAAGAAAAAAAGAATTGAGTGTTTCGATTCCTCGCTATTCCTCGCGTTAGTGTAGCCGCCATTGATAGATCTGAAAAGAAGTGAAAAAGGAAGGGAAATAAATAAGAAAGAATGGGTTGTTTCGTCTCCTCGCGATTCCCGCGTTCGTGTATCCGCCATTGGTGGATGCAAAAAGATATAAAAAGGAGGAAGCGAAAGAAAAAAAAAAACGAGAAAGAAAAAAAAATGGAGTGTTTCGTCGCGAGCGAATAGATCGGTCGTACCTTTTAACGCAGATGACAGGGGAAATCTGGGGAACGACACCGTGGCGGAGAACGGTCTCGCGCTTAAAAGCCATTACACGCCGGAACTTTCGTCGCTCACCCTTTAGCTTTTCCTCTTCCTTTTTTCCTTTCCTCGTCCGTAACGCCGCGCTTTTCCGGCTTCTCGCCGGCTTGCTAGCCATCTCGAACGATGGACGCGATCGCCGTTGGATTTTCCCGGCTGCTCGTTGAACATCGTCCTAGGTGAACGCGAATCATCGTCACGGTTTCGACGCGTGGTCGATCGCGATGATCATTCGCGTCTTTGTCCCGCAACTTTTCACTTTTCTTGTTTTTTTTTTTCTGTCTTTTCGCGTCTGTAACTTTGAGTTCCTCGAGCGATGGTCGACGATTTTCTCTTTACTCGAAGGACGATCCTTTTAGAAATTATCGTCGCGGAATCGAAATTTCGATGATTAGTCTCATCTTCGTCATTCTTTCTTTAGGTTTGTTTTCTTTATTTTTTCGTTAGTATATTATTTAGTTTTTATTCTTTATTTCTTGTTTTTTTCGTCTGTAACCTGCTTTGAGAGTTCCTCGAGCAATGGTCGCCAATTTTCCCTTTATTCGAAGGCCAAACTTTTCAAAATTTATCATCGTGGAATTAAAATTTCGATGATCATTCTCACCTACGTCATTCTTTACTTTCTTCTCTTAATTTTTTTTCTTCACCCATAACAGCGTACTTCTTCGAACAATAAACCAATAATCGCCAATGTTCTCTTAGCTCGAAGTATAATCCTTCCAAAAATCATCAACACGAACCTAACCTAACTTAACCATAAATTCTCACCTTCGCGGAAGAAATCCTCCCATCCCGAACCTCCTAAACGCAAATTCCCGAATATCGTCACGAATCTCCGATTTTTGCGACCATTTGCCCGATACCGTGTTAATTTCACCGTAATTCGATGAAGATGCGCAGAACGGTCAGCGACAGAGCCACCCTACTTGGACGGGTTAATTAACCGCTGCGGTAACTCGAGAGCGTTGCGGAAGGAGAAAGAGAAAATGGGTGGGGGTAGTGAGAAAAGTGTGGTGGGGGGAATAGCGTTGGAATTCCTCGCGAAACGATACAGTCGCGCTCCTCCTCGCACGCCGAGTTCGAATCTCTTCTTTTTTCGCTACGCCGATTTCCTCCAGCTCCTCTCGCGAGCCGTGTGTTAGAATTTCTGCCCGGGACGAATTTCATGCCTCTTTAACCTCGAAAGTAACTGCGTTTGATATCGTCCGCGCGGGATTTCGCTCGGACAACGCGTCGCGTTCTACCCGTACCCCCTCCACTCACCGAATGCTAACGGAGCACGCGCATGCGCACGCGTGGTCGCGCACCAGCGCCAAACGATCGCAATTAATACACCGCGAGATATTAAATTTCTGACGATCGTATTTGGCGAGAAATGAGGAGAAATTCGGAAAAAATAAATTCCAAAATTGGAGACAGGTGAACACGTGGATGAAATTTCGAACGATGGGTAAACTGTTTATACGTCTACTCAGCGAATAAAAATTAAACATGCCTCTTTAACCTCGAAAGTAACTGCGTTTGATATCGTCAGCGCGGGATTTCGCTCGGACAACGCGTCGCGTTCTACCCGTACCCCCTCCACTCACCGAATGCTAACGGAGCACGCGCATGCGCACGCGTGGTCGCGCACCAGCGCCAAACGATCGCAATTAATACACCGCGAGATATTAAATTTCTGACGATCGTATTTGGCGAGAAATGAGGAGAAATTCGGAAAAAATAAATTCCAAAATTGGAGACAAGTGAACACGTGGATGAAATTTCGAACGATGGGTAAACTGTTTATCCGTCTACTCGGCGAATAAAAATTAAACGTCGGACCAACGGACGAGGTGTTACCCAATTAACGAATAAAAGTTTGAACGGTCGAGCGAACAAAAGGCGGGAATAAATGTACGTTCGATATCTGTTATCGGAATAAAATTTTGCACACCTCTGTTCCGTGCCAACCTTTTTGATACCGATCGTGTCGCTAATGTCATCTGGCTAATGGTCTCTTCAACGCTAACAAAGGGTTAATACGACTTGTTTCGAACTTTTTCTTTTTTTCTTTTTTTTTTTAAATTAGCATCAGGGCCAATTTGGCGCGTTTCGAAAATTTTCACCTCGAATTAGTTAATTGGTAACGGGATGCGTTCGAAGGGCTTCGAACTTTTTATCGCGAATCACTCGATCGGTAACAGAGAGAATTTGACCTGTTTCGAACTTTTTTTTAAATTGCTCGATTATTAACGGCGCTTTGCCAGCGATACTCCGCGACATTTATCGAAACGGGGAATTAATTATATTTGCGAATCGATTTGCCATTTTCCCCATCTAATTTCGAAGATAAATACGCGATCCGATACCGATCGAAATATTTTCACCGTTAATGGTGTTAATATCAATTGCGTTGATTTTATTAAACTATTAATAATTGACTCTTTTCGACACGATGATTTTACAACGTAGGATATATATTTATACACATGGGTTGTATACACTTTACGTAGTTACGAAACAATTGTTCCTTAATACTTTCCTTCTTCAATTTTCTAATTAGAATTTTTTATAAAATACCTTTCTTCCCGAACCTTAACAAACTACATCGACTTTGCTCGGTATTGTTCGCCTACTTTCGCAAATATCGTGAAAAAATATCGCAAATCGATAGAACTTCCAAAATAAAAAACATTTTTTAAAAACCTTGGTTTATACAATAACGTCTGCTGAAGATATTCTGCAAATTGAAATTTAAACGATGAAGTGTAACTTGAGATATCCTACACACCAATTCAAGAAACAAGGTTTCGAGAGAAACGCTTTTAAAGTTTTACTTATCAGTCCAACTGTCAGTCGTGCTCTTTAAACGACCGTAATTTCTTAAATATTACAAATTCGAGCAAATCCTGTTGCGGACGTATATTCGACGGTATATTCTTTAAAGGAAGGCAATGAAAAAAGAAAGAAAAAAAAAACAGATTCTTTTTTAATTCCAGACAAGAATATACCCTTACGCTCTCAATAGCCACAGGAGTTATTAGCCATTACTATGGACGTGTCTTCCAAACCGTTGAGCCATGTGCTCGATTACCAGAGTCCCTGTCGTTGTCCCGAAATCAAACAGCGTCGAGTCTCGTCTGCCCTCGTTCTTAAAAAAGCACCGTGGCCAGTGCGTAAATAGTACCGAGACGAATTTCGACGGTTAAACGGGACGAGTGTCGTCGAAAATGTGCAGCACCGGCAAATTGTCACGAAGAGGGTAAAGAATAAGAAGAGGATAGGTAGAGAGCGGACGCAAAAAGGGGGATGTCGCGGTCTCGCCCGACAGCCAAGGGCGAAGTTTGTCTTCGTAAAGAAAAAATCGTGGTGCGAGGAGAGAGAGAATCGCGGCTAACAGGATTTTCGGATTAGGGTAACATGGTCTCCGGTAATTGTTTCCTTGTCCCTACGTTCAATCCCGGTGTGGAGGTTATCGGAGGAGGATCTCTTTTCGCGAAGCCGTGGCAAAAGGAGAGGGAAAGAGAAAAACCCACGTCGTTCCCCGGCTCTCTCGTCGACCCGTGAATTCGTTCTCGAATTAGCCAAACCCCGCTTGAATGCGCGTTTCGTCGAATTTCTTTCTCACGGTCCACCCTTGACCCTCGATATTGTCACTCGATCGAAATCTGTTCACGGCGGAGGAGAGAAAACGACGAACGGTGGTAAAACGACGCTTCAATCTTCGAGGTACCACGCGTGGGTCTTCTTTGACCCGGAGGAACTTCTACTCAATTATATTCCAAGTTAATTAACACGAGTAATTTCTACGACTTTCTTGCGAGATTGTTTCTCGAGCAGAGTTCGTCCAACGTGCGGGAGAAAAGTCGACGAATGAGGGCACACCGACGCTTTAACCCTCGAGAAATCACGCGTGGGTCTTCTTGGACCCAGAGAAACGCTTACTTTATTATACTTTCTGTATAATTTTTGTTCGATATTGATCTCGAGTAGAGTTTGTCCAACGTGCAGGAGAAAAGTCGACGAATAGAGACACACCGATATTTTAACCCTCAAGAAATCACGCGTGGGTCTTCTTAGACCCACAGAACACTTACTCAATTATACCACCTGTACAACTTTCTTTCGGTATTGTTTCTCGACCAGAGTCTATCCATCGCGTCGGTAAAAATCGACAAACAGAGCTACACCGATACCTTAAACCTCGAGACCCTACGCGTGGGTCTCCTCGGACCCGGAGCCCCCTTTTCCTCAATTACACCGTTACAACAGCCTTCCTCGAACACCGAACCTTCTTTAATCTCTAAGTATCTTTCGTACATTTGTACAATAAAACACCAAAGTCCTCCTTCGTGGTATTTGCGCGATCGAGTTAATTGCTACCGCTAAAATAGTGGAGGCATGTGCTCGTCGCGGAAAGCAATACTCACCTCGACAGATCGATTTACCGAACACCGGTCCGGAGTCCACGAGCGATTCGCGACCAACAAATTGTTTCCCGGTGCTCGTCCCTGCACAGAGCAACCACCACCACCTACACCACCACCACCATCACCATCGTCATCCAGCCATCCTCTCTACCTCTCTCACAGCGATGTTTTCTACAGCGTATCGGAAAGCTCTTTGCGGTTAGTTCGGTCGCGACGTTACCCTTTTTCTCCCCCGCGACTATTAACGGTTCGTTCTTTTTCCACCGGGGTTTCGTCCCGATAGCGACACGGTGGAGGGTGTGGGACGGTACACGGTCGAAAGTAATGCGGTTCCAGTTCTCATTACCCGTGTTTCAAATCAACCGTAATCGATACTCGATCGAAGAGAACCGTCTCTCGGACTCTCGTCTTCGTTCGCGAGAAGACAGTCGCGGAGGCGGAGGAGGAAGCGGATGAAGAGGAGGAGGAGGCGGCAGCGTGTCTGGAGACTGAAAGAGTAGCGGCGGTGGCTGTGAGAAAGGGAGAAAAGAAAGGGGAAAAAAAAAGAAAGAAAAAAGGGACAAGGTAGTAAACGGTATTTCGAGATCGAACAAAGAAACCTCGAGGGTCCTCCTACGGGGGAGTATCGGCTGGAAAAGTGGCTGTTTTACGAACACAACGAAACATCGGGACTCGTCGCGCGAGCACGAGCTCTTTTCTCTCTCTCTCTCTCTCTCTCTGTTTCTTGTTCGGTGTCTCGAGCTCGAGTTCTCGTTTCATCGCGAGCCACCGTCGCGAAGATGGTAGTGAAAAGGTCGGAGAAAGAAAGTGGAGGGACTACGCGATACTCGCGCCGATCGCGGGCTACGACGTTTCAAAGTGTTTCCGTGGGATCAAACGGTTTCCTACACTCCTGCTACGACCGGAGCGGAGCGATGAAACGAGTATTTCACGAATACCGGTTTTCGGGTGGGGAGAGGCACTTCACGAGTCGTGTGCAAGCTACTCTGACCGTGTTCCCTCGATCGCGACCATTTCTGACGAAGAATTACGAGAGATTTGAAATCTGACAATTTCGGGACGCAAAGTCGTACACTTGAATCAGTCTTGGAGATCTTTGGCATTCCTTGCACTCGGAAGTCGATATTATGTGGGTGTAGTATTATCGTTAGTGGTTGAAGAATGGTCCTGCGAAGACTTAGGTTAGGATGAGATACGATGGATGTCCAATTAACTTCTAGCTGTACTTTGACGAGTCTGACTCGTGGAATCAAATGTGGATCAAAAGTGAACATCACGAGTCTGACTCGTGGAATCAAATGTAGATCAAAGGTGAACATCACGAGTCTGACTCGTGGAATCAAATGTAGATCAAAGGTGAACATCACGAATCTGACTCGTGGAATTAGACGTGGATCAAAAGTGAACATCATGAGTCTGACTGATGTTGTTCAATGATGTGGAATCAAATATGGATCACACCTTCATACTTTCGCAATTCTCAACTACACAGTCATGTCACTCTCTCAACCCCACATATCCTATACACTGTCAACTTAAACCTTTCTTAAGTAAGGTTTCTTTCTCAACTTAACCTCTCAAATCTTTAACCAACTCTATACCTAATCTTATAATCGCTCAACCTTTTATACAAACATTCGTATCCTCGATAACATTATACATAACGAGTCTGACTTGTATTTGAAACCGAATGGTTTAAAATACGAGAAAACTTTCCCATCGACTCGATGCAAACCATAACACGAAATCTAGTAATCGAAGATTTAGTACGATAGAAAATCAGATCAACGAGAGGAGATTCACGTGTTTAAACAACGAAACACATTGTGACAAATCGTACGTTTGTTCGAAAAGAAGTGAAATATCGCGGACTGTGTGTCGATAATTTAATTTTAGCTCTGGTCGATTGTTTTCCGGTATAGAAAAAATGTAACCGGTTAACGATTACAACGATTTTACAGTCTATATCGGAAAGACACACGGGGGTGTCGAACGAAGGGAAATCTAGCGGAAAAAGCAGAAAGAATTCAATCGTTGCTCCGTGCAACGAGGTCAAACCTCTCGAGACGGCTGGTCGTACACCGTACCTCCATATTTGATGTATATAGTGAACTTTATTTGGTAAGAATGTTTTATATTTTCTCGTAAAACTATACAATACACGATACATATGCATTTTACATTGCAACTTGTAGTTTCTAACCAAATTATACCACGAATCTACGAAATCACCTGAGAAACTACGAAATCGTACAAGGTGTTCACTATGGATTCGTAACAGAGATTTTCTTCAATAAAATTCTCATTTTAAAATTGCTTATCATTATGTAATTGCGTTATTGACATATGCAAAAAATTTAAAATTAATCAGACAAGTAGATATAATTTTTGAAGAAATTTACCAAAATTTTTTCAAATTTATTACTCCTCGAAGAGTCAGCTAATCTTATAAGGTGTTCACTATGAATTCGTAACGGAGAAATTCTTATTTTAAAATTTCTTATCATTGTGTAATCGCGTCATTTACGTATACCAAAAATTTGAAATTAATCAAACAAGTAGATTTAATTTTTAATTTTAGAAATTCCTTTTCAAATATCTTCTCGATTCTTTCAAATTTATCACTCCTCGAGGAGTCAGCTAATCCGTGAAACACTACGAGCTCGTTGAGTGTTTGAAGACGTTTGCGAAGATCGAGCGCAAAAGGAACTTCAAAACAACGTGATCGAGTCGTGGAACCGGAACTTGGCTCAGTTTCACGGTAGTGGTAAAGTTGTAGCCAAAGGAACGGATACGAGTCTCTGCGCTCTGTTAAATCCGGTAGCATGTTCGGATGATGTTAACCCTTCCAGGGAATTGATCATACGCAGTGTGTTTCGTATTTTCGGAGCTCTTCCACGGTTTGAAATAGTTACGATTAACATTTTGTTATAGATTCATAATGATTGTGTATCGTTTCCATGGATACGGGATATATCCACGTAGACACTGGCTGCTACTATGGATCATTTTGCAGATGGCGGATACGGCCAGCATTAGCCACTGTACATCATTTTGTAGATGGTGGATATAGCCAGTATTAGCCACTATGTATCATTTTGTAGATAGCGGATATAGCCATCATTAATCACTGGGCATCATTTTGTACATGGCGAATGGTAGCTAGTATCGGCCGCTATGTATCATTTTATAGATGGCGGATATAGCCAACGTTAACCACTGTGAATCATTTTACGAATGTCGAATATACCGAACACTGGGCAGTGTGCATCGTTCTGTCTGTAGACACCATCGGTCACTGTGTATCATTTCGTAAATGGCGGATAGAGCCCAGCCAGCGAAACATCATTGTACACTGTACATCATCCGGTAGATGTACCACTGATGTAACCTCTGTGCATCGTTTTGTAGATGACGGATAGGGTCAATGTTAGCCACAGTGTACAATTTCGTGGATGTTGACATCAACCGCTGTGCGTCACTTCGTGGACGTCGTACACAGCCAGTGTTTTGGCCACTGTGCACGATTTTCTAGATAACGGATGTAGCCAACGTTAACCACTGTGCATCATTTCGTAAATGGCGGATGTAGCCAACGTTAACCACTGTGCATCATTTCGTAAATGGCGGATGTAGCCAATATTAGCCACTGTGCATTATTTCCAGACAACGGATATAGTCAGCATCAGCTACTGTGCATCTTTTGTGGCTGCCGGATACACCCGACCCGCTTCACTGTGAATCACTTTGTGGACGTCGGATATATACCCGGCGCTAGGCGTGAAAGGGTTAAGGGACAATTTGCGGCGAAAGAGGCGGCGTTCTCGCTTTGTACGCGTCGCGGCTCGCGAAAATCCACGCGATGGAGTCTCTCTATTCGGTACTGACCTCGGATAGTAAGAATGAAAATCTGATTGAGAGGAAAGCAAGAGAGAGAGAGAGAAAGAGACAGAGAAAGAGTGAAAGAAAGGAAGAGAGAAAGTGTGAAATAAAAAAAGAGAGGGAAAGTGTGCAAGGCAGACAGAGAGAGGGAGAGAGAAAATGTGAAATAAGAAAAGAGAAAGTGAGCATGACAGACAGACAGAGAGAGAGAGAGAGAGAGAAAATGTGAAATAAGAAAAGAGAAAGTGAGCAAGACAGGCAGAGAGAGAGAGAGAAAGTGTGAAATCAAACAGTAGAATGAAAGGGAGAGAGAGAGAAAGTGTGAAATCAAAGAGGTGAAAGAAAGAGAGGGAGAAAATGTAAAATCAAACAGTAGAATGAAAAGGAGAGAGAGAAAGTGTGAAATCAAAGAGGTGAAAGAAAGAGAGAGAGAAAATATAAAATCAAAAAGAAGAAAGAAGGAAAGAGAGGAAGAGTGGACTCAAAAAGTAGAAAGAAAGAGAGAGAGGAAATGTAAAATCAAAAAGAAGAAAGAAAGAAAGAGAGAAAGAGTGAAATCAAAAAAGAGAAATAAAGAAAGAGAGAGAGAGTGTGCAAGACAGAGAGAGAGACAAAGTGTGAAATAAGTAAAAGAGAAATAAAGAAAGAGAGAGAGAGTGTGCAAGACAGAGAAAGAGAGACAAAGTGTGAAATAAAAAAAGAGAAATAAAGAAAGAGAGAGAGAGTGTGCAAGACAGAGGAAGAGAGACAAAGTGTGAAATAAAGAAAGAGAGAGAGAGAGAGTGCAAGACAGAAAGAGAGAGAGAGTGTGCAAGACAGAAAGAGAGACAAAGTGTGAAATAAAAAAAGAGAAATAAAGAAAGTGAGAGGGAGAGAGTGTGAAAGACAGAGAGAGACAGAGAGAGGGCGAGAGAGAGAAAGAGAGCAGTACTCCGAAATCGAACAATGAAAGCTCGAGGGTCCTTCGGGAGTAGCAGCGGGAAAAGTGGCTGTTTTACGGGCACAACAGAGTGCGCGACTCGTCGCGCGGGTACAATGTGACGACTTGAGAAGAAGAAGTTGAAGAAGCGGAAGTACGTTCGGGCTTGGCCCGACGTCCGACGAGCAGCGTCGCGGCGCGGTGCTCGCCGCGATGGGGACCTTGGAGGACGCGTTCGAAACACGTTCCACGGATCAAGTACAATGGCCGTGATGGCTACCAGCAACCTTCCGTTATTTACAGCTATTACGGAGTATCGTAACCGAGCGCGCGAAACCGCTCACGTTCCGGCTACGCCTACTATCCGCTACTTAACAACGGAGGGAAAAATGCGTTAACTCACCGCGCGGATAAATGTTGCCTCGCTTTTCAACCGGACCTTTAACCGTCACTTTTACCGCGATTTCGAACATCGTCTCAAAGATGAAATTCTCAGCTATTGAACTTCTCTATTGAAATTCTCAGCTCAGTTCGTGGATTGATTTTTTCTTTTTCTTTTATTGTTGATTGTAACCGAATCGACCTGAGTCGAAAGACGAACGTGTCTGAGAATCATTTTCAACTCGAAAAATCGCGAATCGATCTTTCTTATCATTATTATAATTATTACTGAGCCAAAAAAAGAAATAGAAACATGGAACAACTCAGAAAGAAAGAGTTATATACATGAAATATTTGTGTAATTATTACCGAGTCGAGCAACTCGAAAAATCGCGAATCGATCTTTCTTATCATTGTTATAATTATCATCGAGCCAAGAAAAAATAGAAACACGAAACGACCCGGAAAGAAATACTTACATGTATATATAAAGTATTTGTAATTATGATTTTTCTTATCGTTACAATAATTATCGTCGAGACAACGCGAAATAGAAACACAGACCAACCCGGAAAGAAAGAGTAACGTATATAAAATATTTGTGTAATTATTATCGAGTCGAGCGACTCGAAAAATCGCCAATCGATTTTTCTTATCGTTACCGTAATTATCGTCCGGACGAAAGAAAATAGAAACATAGAACAACCGTGGTAGAGAAGAGTTATACATAAAGCTCGGTGGACAGAAGAATCAGCGAAGCGCTCGAAAGCGGAGCAAGTCGGCACATCGCGAATTCCGTAGTGAAGGAAGTTGTAATAATGAGAGGATGAGTAGGAAAACGAGACCTGGAATTTAGAAATACGCCGAGACGAAGTAGAAATCGCTGGAGTGATGCGAAAGATTGGTACGCGTGAGATTGGCGCGAAGGAGAGCCACTGTTAAGGGACTTCCGTAACAAAGATCAAAGATACGTCTCTGTTTCGCCTCGAGTCGAGGACATTTTTCGAAACGAGGAAAGATGCAATTAAATTTACGACGAGGCGCAAAGGAGACGTGAATTTCCAAATTGGAGACGAGAATTTCCAAATTGGAGACGAGAATTTCCAAATTGGAGACAAGAATTTCCAAATTGGAGACAAGAATTTTGGATAGGTTGCTCACTGGAAGGCAAAATGGGAGGATAGACGAGAATCACGTACAATGTTACACTAATCGAAAAGAGAGATTACAAGAGGCGTTTCCGAATAAACAGGCCAGTGTTGGCCAAACTTTCGTGGCTATTTCAATTTTATTTCAATTTATCTCCTAGAACGAAACAGGAGTATATGTGTGCAAATTATAAATTCGATTGAAAATTATCTACTAAAGTGATACACATTATCATTTTTCAAGCTGCTACTTTTGTCACCTTTTCATAGATATCGTTGCAAAGTGTAAATTTTGATCTTAGTGTTTGCTAGGAAAAGTAATGTTGAAAATTACAATTCGAATATATAGCCTCGAAGATCGTGGTCGAATAGTCCTCTGTTAACTGCCACATTAATTTACATATTAAGTTTTCAACGTTTGTCGAAACTGTAACGTGAAATGTGAAAATATTCAACACTTTCTCGATGTAATTGTTCTGTAACCTTACTAACGACAGTAACGTTATTCAAAAGTTCACAAATAGTAAATTTTCGGTTACCACTGACCATAACATGACGTCCAACGTATTAAGGAACCCAATTACATGGAAACTAGAAACCAACCTTTGAATTGACACTATTTTTATAAAATTAATAGAGACAGAAACAAGGAAAGTGTACTTATCATTCTGTAGCCTTACTAACGACAGTAACGTTATTCAAAAGCTCACAAATAGTAAATTTTCGGTCACCACTGACCATAACATGACATTGAACGTATTAAGGAACTCAATTACATGGAAACTAGAAACCAACCTTTGAATTGACACTATTTTTGTAAAATTAATAGAGACAGAAACAAGGAAAGTGTACTTATCATTCTGTAGCCTTACCAACGACAGTAACGTTATTCAAAAGCTCACAAATAGTAAATTTTCGGTCATCACCAACCATAACATGACGTCCAACGTATTAAGGAACCCAGGTACGCAAAAACCAGGAACAAACCTACCAATTAACACTATTTTTGTAAAATTAATAGAGACAGAAACAAGGAAAGTGTACTTATCATTCTGTAGCCTTACTAGCGACAGTAACGTTATTTAAAAGTTCACAAATAGTAAATTTTCGGTCACCACCGACCATAACATGACATCCAACGTGTCAAGAAACCCAAGTACGCAAAAACCAGGAACAAACCTACCAATTAACACTATTCTCGCAGACTCAATAGAAACGAGAACAAGGTAGGTAGGTTCACTCGAAGCTTCTGGTTCTTTTCAATCTTGTCGGACGTCGTCTTTTCGCGGAACACAATCGATATCGCGGCACGGTCCCAACTTGCTCGAAGTAACTCGAACTCGATATCGAAACCCAGCGGCGGTAACTGCGAGATCAGTCAGGCGGGTGGACGTTCCGAAACTCGGGTGTTTCGAGTTAGTCGAACGAATGGTCGGTAACGAGTTAATCGAGTCGTTGGCGCGAGCTCTCCACGGAGCTTAAGGGTATACACACCTTTTGTATCGATGAAAGAGACCACTCGGAGAAAATATCGAGGAAAAGATGTCCCTTGAATTCAAATTTTCATATCTACAGAATGGAGATACATCTAGATGGTAATCCGGATTATTTTATTTAGAAGACACATCGAGTTCACCCGCAAGTACAAACAGGAAGAGATTACACAACGCGTGGGATACTTATCGATCCTAGTTACGAAACTCGAAAGTATCGCTCGATGTTCCGTCTGTCTCTTCAAGGACATGTGTCCTACCATTTTGCAAAAGCACCTTGAAATCGTACAGAGACAGATTGTGTTCTTTCCTCGTAATTGCAAGCGCAAAGAGATTACACAGCAATGTTTAACGATCCCAGTTATCGTACTGGAAAAAAGTATCTACACCCAATGTTCCGTCTGTTCCTTCAAAGACATAGTGCAAACCATGTCTACCATACTCTACCATGGTGCAAAAGCGCGTTAAAAACGTAGGGGGACGAAACGGGTCCTTGGCTGGTAAGTTCGCGGGGGACTGGTGTCGACTTAATTCGCGGGGGTGCGGTGACAGCCCCCTTTTACTGGCCCCCTCGTTCATCATCTTCGCGCGTAGAGTTAGCTGGTGCTTCCATCGAAAAGCCGTGTTTCACGTGGCCAGATACGCGACGTTAATTGCGAAAATTTCGAAGGTAGCCGCGGTATATCATCGTTTGGTCGGACAACGCCGCGATCCTCCTTCCGTCCCTCTCGTTTTGTCCTCTGTCCCTCGGTTCGTTTTTTTTTTTCTTTTTTTTTCCACCACCACCATCACCACCCCACCCTCACCCTTCGTGCACCAACCCATCCGGCGATCGATCTTTGTCACCACCTGCGAGCAAACAGCCGCGCACGCACACACGCGCACGCGTTCGCGCGGTCCGAACAGGTTTCGCGTGTGTGCCCGCGGCAAACACGGGTCCCAGACAATGCGGACGGGACGAGAAGGATTCATATTTCCCGATGCAACGCGCCACGCCGGCCAGATACGCACACAACGACGCGCGAGCGAGAGAACCGGCACAATAAAGCGAAAGGAACGAACGACGGAACGAGAGAACGAACACAATGGAGCGAAAGGAGCGAACGGTAGAGCGAAAGAACGAACACGAGAAGCGGAAGGAACGAACGACGGAACGGGAGAACGAACGACGGGGCATGAGTAGAGACGAAAGTTGAGAGAACGAACACGATAGAGCGAAAGAAACGAAAGAACGAACACAATGGAGCGAAAGGAACGATAGAGCGAAAGAAGTGAAAGAAGCGAACGACAGAGAAAGAGTACGGACGACAGTCGAGAGAACAAATACGATAGAAACGAATGACGGAACAAGAGAACGAATACAATGGAGCGAACGATAGAGCGAAAGAACGAACACAATAAGTGGAAGAAACGAACGACAGAACGGGAGAACGAACGACAGGGCAAGAGTTGAGACAAAAGTCGAGAGAACGAACACGATAGAGCGAAAGAAACAAACAACGGAACGAGAGAACGAACACAATTGAGCAAAGGAACGATAGAGCGAAAGAAGCGAACGATAGGGCGGAAAAACGAACGTGAGCCGTGAGAGAACGAACACAATAGAGCACGAGAGAAGGAACACGTTGGAACGCGAAAGAACGAATACTATAAAGCGCTAGAGAACGAACACTACAGAGCGCTAGAGAACGAACATGTGGAGCGCTAGAGGACGAAGACGACAGAGCACGAGAGAAGGAACACGATGGAACGCGAAAGAACGAATACTATAATGCGCTAGAGAACGAATATTATAGAGCGCTAGAGGATGAAGACAATAGAGCGCTAGAAAACGAACACGATGGAACGCGACAGAACGAATACTATAAAGCGCTAGAGAAGGAACATTATAGAACGCTAGAGGATGAAGACGATAGAGCGCTAGAGAACGAATACTATAAAGCGCTAGAGAACGAACACTATAGAGCGCTAGAAGACGAACACGATAGAACTCTAGAAAACGAACACGATAGAATGCTAGAGAACGAACACGATAGAGCGCTAGAGAACGCTAGAGAGCGCTACGAGCATTACAGAACGCTAGAGAACGAACACTATAGAGCACGAGAGAACAAACACAATATAGCGCGATAGAACGAACGACATCGAGAGAAGGAACGACGGAACGAGAGAACGAACACGACAGAGCGAGAGAGAACGAACGAACGACGGAATAAGAGAAACCAGAGCGAGGTCTCTCGCGGATGGGCTGGCTGGCGCACGGACGGAGATAAACCGAGGGTGGTGAGGGTTGAAGGGTGGTCGGGGCGTGGAGGAGGGGGGGTGGGGGGTTGGAAAAAAGCGGTGGCACGGCGTGAAAGTCGCTGCGGGCCGTGAAAGTTCGGAATATGGAGACGGAATAACCGATATCGAAGAGACGAGGAGGCCCGCGCGACACTCCCGGTACCCGAAGGAGAGAGATTCCGCGATGAGGACGAGGAGGGAGCGAGGAGAGTGCAAATATTTTTCCAGCCCTGGGAAAATCGAGCTTCCTCTTTCCATACTTTCGTTCACTCCTACGAAACCAACCCAACCCCGAACCCTGCCCCCCATCTCTATAACCCTCGCGCCGCACCAGCGGCCTTGCAAATCTCGATGTCTCTGTATTTGCTCCACTTCCTCGTTTCTGTTCCCTCTTTACCTCGTTCGCTTCCCCTTTCGAATCTGTTTCTCTCATTGCGGCGTCAACTTCTTCGTCGCTCCATCGAGCTCGTCGAGCGACTTTACAGATCGAGCGATTCGACGTCTCTCGGGGCGTTCCAGGTTTCCTTAATTTCGCTCCGTTGACCGTGGTTGTCCTCCGAGTCCTTGGGAATCGTACTTGTTACACTTTGCCACTGGAACCACCGGCGATGAATTTCTATTTGTATTCCGGGCAAACGTACACAACCGTTTCCCTTGGTGCGCAGGTGGTTGCAACCGGTACTAGAATTGCGAGAAAGTATCGAAGATTAAAAATTTCACGGTACTTCGAATGTGTTCTTTTTTATTTTTATTTTATTTGTAACGTATTGAAGAAAAATAGTAAAACATTTCTGATTTCGAAAATACTTGTTCGATGAAAACACGTGTGTCGATGGTTCTCTCCAAACTTGTAGATCGATCGATTACAGTTTGAGATATCGTGGTGACGTCCAGTTTGATGAAGTTTATCGTACCAAGCATTTATAATAGGTTGTTCGATAAGTTTTGTCGTTTTTTCTATTGTTAAGAAATACTGTGACACTTCGACTTTGAACAATTGTAAATGTTTAGTTGTACTGATTTACTTGAAACTTCACACATGCTCGTCGAATGATAGTGCTATCTTTAGAAAAATAAAACGAGGAATTTAATAGCTCCATTTCTTATCAAACGACAAAATTTATCGAATCGATTCTATGGAATGTCCTTTTTCTTATACGAGGCGTGTAAACATCTCTTCTTTCTTTTTATGGAGAACTGTTATAAAATTAATATCAAACTGGTAGATAAATTTCGCACACTATACAAGTCTGGTATTATTTTTTCATGGACGGACATTTTGGATCAACGTTAGGTCGGTTGTAAAATTAATATCAAACTGGTGGATAAATTTTACATAGGATACAAGTTTGATATTATTTCTTCATGGGCGGACATTTTGGATAAACATTAGATAGGCCGAGTAACACTTTTTGGAGCAGATGACAGGATAATCATTACGTCCAATGTACAAATTGTAAAATTTATTTCGACGAAACGGGGAAATTAATTTCCGTTGATTTACAGTGACACGTTTGTCACGAAATTTCCCAACGCCAATCAAACGCTCGCGTATCGTCAAATTGGATCGTTTTGAAAACGAAGCATCGCGCGCAAAATTACATTGCACTTTATTTCCACATACTTCGGGACACTGCATTTTGGCACACAATGGTAACGAATAGTCGAATGGTCGAGTAACGCAATATGTAATTAACGTAATAATCATTATAACGCTCGTCCAAAATTGTAACATTATATCGTCCGATGTATTCCGACTGAAACGTGATTTTTAATCAACACATCATTAGGACAACCGTCTCCGTTTGTTCTATCGAGATTTACAAACACACAAAATGGCAGAATAATTACTTATAGAGAAACCAAAATGCTTGAAAGAACTTTACTCGCCCACTTTCTAAAGAATTACGTTTCGAAGGATATTTATTATCTTTCTGTTTTTTTTTTTTTAATATACGAAATCTAAAAAACAGAAAATTGTCCCAATTATTAGAATCATTCTATACGATAAATATTCTAAGAGTAGATTTGTTAGATAGTTTACACTTTTGTCAGAAATTTTTACAAATGTTAAAACCAAGATGATCATGTTCCAAAATAATATTCCAGAGGTTTTCATGACTACTTGTCATCGAAACGTTCTCCAGTTTCTAGAATCACTTTGTCCAATAAATATTCTAAAAATAGAATTGTTAGACAGTTTAAATTTTGTCATTAGAAAATTGTAGAAACGTTACATTATTCCTGGGAGTGTAAAATTCATAACATTCCAAAGCTTTCCACGACTACTCGTCTTCTTTCGTAAACTTGCAAAATATCGTCGACCATTGATAGTAGGCGATAGAACTCGCGACTGGCCATTTAAGCGGTAATACGATACAGCCGCGTTGAAATTGAGTTACGTTTGCAAAGATAAAATCGTGTGTGGGTAGGTTTATTGCAAACCACGAAGGACGTGGAAACATCGAGACGTTACTCGATAATCGTTCCTCGAGGTCTTTTTTCACACGAATCGTTCGAAATTTTCCTCGATTTCGAATGAAAAATTCAAAGAATGCAATTTTCCAAACATATTCCACCTACCATAATTATTCGAAATACACAGACTCCAATTTTTACTCTTTTTTTAACTTACTCCAATTTTTACCCTTTTTTCAACTTACTCCAATTATTATGTATATTTCAACTTACTCCAATTTTTACTCTTCTTCAACTTACTCCAATTTTTATATATTTTTCAACTTACTTCAATTTTTACTCTTTTTCAACTTACTCCAATTTTTATATATTTTTCAACTTACTCCAATTTTTATATATTTTTCAACTTACTCCAATTTTTATATATTTTTCAACTTACTCCAATTTTTATATATTTTTCAACTTACTCCAATTTTTATATATTTTTCAACTTACTCCAATTTTTATATATTTTTCAACTTACTCCAATTTTTATATATTTTTCAACTTACTCCAATTCTTACTCTTGTTCAACTTACTCCAATTTTTACCCTTTTTTCAACTTACTCCAATTTTTATATATTTTTCAATTTACTCCAATTTTTACCCTTTTTTCAATTCACTCCAATTTTTACCCTTTTTTCAACTTACTCCAATTTTTACTCTTGCTCAACTTACTCCAATTTGTACTCTTTTCCAACTTACTCCAATTTTTACTATTTTTCAACTTACTCCAATTTTTACTCTTTCTCAACTTACTCCAATTTTTACCCTTTTTTCAACTTACTCCAATTTTTAAATACAGACAAATCTCCCGTGCTGTTATCCACACGGACGACTCTCTTCGAACAATACGCGTTACGTTTATCATAATTATACCTACCCTGAACCTTCGTCACGGGATTATTATCCTCTGTTGTCACCGCGAGACTATCCTCGGGTCGGTATTATACAAGGTATCCCGCAATTTGCAAGACCCATTTCAAGAGTTGATCGTACACCCAAAAAGAACGGAAAAACTTCATAGGAACCTATGTCCTACCTGTCTTCCTTTATGAGGTATAATAATTTGGTAAACATGGTGGTCTCTGTTTACAAATAATATTTAACGTATTTTATACGACCGTTCGACAATTCTGCAAATGTTCCTGACGAAAGACAAATAGGACCTAGAACAATAATTCAACCCTTACATAAATTGTTTCCATTCGTTGTTTTTAAGTGTACCCCTAATTTCATAAATTACGAGACACCCTGTACAGAGTATTTCTCATTGTTTTATTCTCCTCGATTGTCTTTTTACAGTTATTGGTCCGTTTTATCGTCCAGCGTTATTAATGCAAAAATAACAAACGTATGCGATTCGAGATTGTATAAATAAAGAGACTCTCGTTGCTTACCATAACAATCACCCTTTATGTGTAATAATAGACAGTCCGGAGAACAAAATGTCGAAAACAGCTTTCGATAGGAATACGTTGTACGTTCTCCAGGATGAAGGCTGTTCGATCGGTGTTACAGCCAATTCGTTACAAACGTCTGTCGAATAAATATTTTATTTACCGGCTCGAAAATTCTATTCTTCGAAATTATAAAAGCGTTCGAATACCTACTTACGAGCAGCACCGTGTGTGAACCATTGTGGGTACATCCGCCACGCGTACGCTCGAAACGCGTCGAAAGCTTTCAACCGTTTCGAGATGAATCTTCGATGTGTGATAAGCAGCTTTTCCTTTTCTGGTAGACCTTTTGAAAGAGAAACTCGAGATATTTGTGCCTCGAAAAGGGCGAATAGTCCAAACGCGATTTGTCATGGATGTAGGTACTTCTTTATACTATATGCTACGATAAACGAAATTTTAATATAGACGCAGAGCGAAACGAAAATTTAATACAGACGTACCCTGTCGACAAGTGGAACTTAATAACTTGGAATATTGTAGACACTTGGACCGAAATAGTTCGTGCAACTTTCGATGGAGAATGATAAAGTGGAGCAGGAATTTGAGTACAATTAAAAAATTTCGTGTAAAAATGTAGCAAATGTGTGAAATAATATATTTTCACACAGGAGGCTTCTTTTTCGTGTAAATTGGTCTTAAGGATTCGGGGGGTATCTCACCACGGTTTGTTATTATTATTTGTGTAGGGTTTGTTGGTGTTGTTGAAAAATACTAAGATTAACGGAAAGTAGATAGTACTGTACCATTGTTTAGAAACACCAAACAAGCAAAAATAGGGGTGTGTATAAGAAATAGTATACACGATTGCATGCATAACCTATAAATGTTCGAAATTAATTCTTTTTCAAAAGAGCTTCGTCTAAGAAACAAATTATTGTACACTTTCAATTATTTTTACACGAAGAATCGCACCCTATTCGATTATACCACGATTTCCAGTTGATATCGTACAAAACAGCGAGATTGATGCGTTAGGCAAGTTAGACACAACTGCACACATAACCTACAAATCTTTAACATCGATTTTCTTTCAAACGAAGCTATTTATGAAAAAATATTATTCCACATTTTCGATTTGTTTTTACACGAAAAATCGTTTCCTTTTTTTGTTGTATCACGATTTCCAACCCACCTTGTACAAAACAATAAGATTGATGCCTTGGTCAAGTTAGACACAACTGCACACATAACCTACAAATCTTCTTTTCCCCTACGCAAGAAACTTCAAAGAAATCTTTTACATGGAATATGAAAAGAAATCGTGGAATAAACTTGGGATCTCATCGAGATATTTCGTATAAAAAATACTTCAATTTATCTCGAGCCACGAAGGAAGTTTCCCTCTTGAAAAATTAAAACTTAGAAAACTTAGAAAAATTAGAAAAATCCGATCGCATCGTTCGGTGAGTCTAGGTCGCTTTTCACTTGCCAAGGGTCGAACGAAGCCATATTTGTGAACAAATATTACTGCACATTTTCGATATATTTTTACACAAAGACTCGTTTCCTTTTTTGTTGTATCGCTATTTCCAACCCACCCCGTATAAATCGCTTTACGGCGCGGACAATTGTCGCGTTTCAAGCAGCATCGCGACAAACGTGTCAGGTTCTTCGGTCTGGTCCGTTCTTTGTCCGTGTACTCGAGTTCTTTCAAAATGAATGTTCCATCTGGTGTAATTCGTGCTCGTTCGCTCCATGAATTTAAGTTCCGTTCGAAAGCCGCGAAAGCGTCTCGCAAGATAAGTGGGACGTGGTGAGCGAACGTGCCGCGAGGAAATGGTTTTCAAAAAATTTTCCTCTTCTTTTTAACGCCGGACAATCGCGCGCAAAGTAGTCGTAGCTTTCGGTGTAGAATCGAGATTGAAACGCGAGGTGGCTAGATTTTTTTCTACCTTTTAACCTCTCAGCGAAGGAAGATGCGCTTTATTAGTTTCTTCACGTGGAAGATAGTGACTCTAGTTACTGACGCTAGTTTCTCCACTCGGAGGTTACAACGACCTCGGCAATAAGGTTTATCAAAAAATAGTTGAAAGCAAGTTGGAATATCTATTTATATTTTTCGCTCCGTTTTTAGGCCCACAATTAACAATAAATGTGACTCCCTCTGTCCAGTATAGTTGTTCATTTCCTATCACGAGAAACTGTTTTGCAACGATACTTCTTCATTGATAGTGTTGTTATTTATTATAGCATGTACCTTTACTAATTGTGTAATTTTGTTTTTACTATTACAACCACTGGTATAGAAACTAGAACTTTCGTTAAAATCATTTGTAATTGAATATAATTTCGATTTCATTTCCTATCACGAGAAACTGTTTTGCAACGATACTTCTTCATAGTGTTGTTATTTATTATAGCATGTACCTTTACTAATTATGTAATTTTGTTTTTACTATTACAACCACTGGTATAGAAACTAGAACTTTCGTTAAAATCATTTGTAATTGAATATAATTTCGATTTCATTTCCTATCACGAGAAACTGTTTTGCAACGATACTTCTTCATTGATAATGTTCTTATTTATTATAGCATGTGCCAAAATAGACTTTCACTAAATTGGTAACTTTTGTTAGAATCTCTAATAGCTATATGTTCGATAAATTGTTTGCTTGTGTACTAACGAAAAAAAAAAATAAGAAAAATGAATATTCAATAAAATGAACTCTCCATTTACTTAAATGTTAATTAATAATTGCGGTTGCATCTTACAAAATGAAAAACCAGGTAAAAACAGAAACTTACACAAATTGTTTAAACGTAGGAAAAAAATCACCGAAAGAATCGACAATTACAAAATTGTACTTCTGTGTACCACCGAAGAAAAAAAAGCAAACTGAACATTCGATAAAGTGAACTCTCCATTTGTCGAAATGGTAATTAATAACCGCGGTTGCAACGATCCCGGGAGACTCGATACAGCCGCTAATCAATCCCGTGTCGAGATATTGTTTCATCGCTTGATCTCGCGTCGACACTGGCCGAAAGAATAGAATATTTGCGGCATTATGCGAACGATGAACGATCACTCGATGCGGTGGTGCTCACCGTGTCGCCTCGGCCGTTTCGCGTCACGTTGCGTCACGTGCCCCGTCATTCCCGATGATGTATGGAGAAGGTCTCGGTTTCTTAAGGGCTTACGTTATACTCCGCGGAGAACGTTGGGAGAGGGTTGTTCGCGTTCCAATAATATCGAGCTAGACTCCGTGGGAGATGATGATAGCCGCTATACAGGATGGATATGAGCAAACACGGTACCAAGCCCGCTCGAGAAGTTCATTCGGTTAGAAATTCCGACATTTTTCTCCTTAAACGTTCACAGAGGGAAATAGGTACGTACGCGAAAACTCAAATGAGCTTTTCGAATGACTGACGGCTAAATCGACCTATACAGTTATACACAGCGTGCTTTGGTAGTCGGTTGTCGGTTCAACCGCGAACAGGATTAAACTTTCGAAAATAGTTGATCCCGCGGAATCTTTCGATAATTAATTTCAACCTAAATGTACAAAACGAAACTCGATCATGACGCGTCGAAAATTCGTTTCGAATCCACGAATGCGATTCGTCGATCATTGGGTCTCAGAGATGATTTTCTTTTTGTTACGATTACGGTAATTTATTTACGATCTTAGTGACTCGTTGCTATGATCTACATTTGATGGGATAATTAGTGAAAAGTGACTATAACGGTTCAGTTATTTTAATCCGTGTCTAGAAACGAGCGGTATGAATTACTTTATCGTTGTTCTCTGTAGGTATGTGTCTCTTTTGTCGACTTATCGTCAATTGAATCATGCTGGGAAGACCTCGATCGAAATGTTCGCCAACGCTCGTGGAAGGTGATAAACGAACGTTGCAAGAACATTCCGTTAGGAACAATTAATTAAAAAGATACTTGGAATCACTTGAACGGTACAGAGGTCCAAAGAAAATAATTATTTAGAAAAACACGGGCAGAAAATTGTTTTATGTAACATCGAACCGTACGTTTTATATACATCTTGCCAAAGTGACGCGAGATTCTATAAATAATACCATAAATAATTGTTTATCAGTACCCTACGTAAAAATCTCGTCGAGTTCCAAACATTCAACCTCCACTATATATATGCAATACATTTTTCATTTATCGGTTTTCAAACGTTTCTCACACTCTATATCGAACAATGTATCCCGTTTGATAAATAAATAGAGACATCCCTTTGACAACTAACTGAAAATAAATCGAAGAGAAAGAATTTTTTTGAGAAAATGTCTACGTTCGACAAAAATTTCAACCGTTCTGATTCTCGTTTCTGAAGACACTCTGGACCGAGGTAAAATTCGCATAATCGGGGACAGTACCGAGCACAGACGATTTTGGAGGATTTTGGAGGATTTTGGAGGATTTTGGACAATTTTGGACAATTTTTAACGATTTTGAACGATTTCGAACGATTTTTGACAATTTTGGACAATTTTGGACGATTTTGGATAATTTTGAATAATTTTGAACGATTTTGGACGATTTTGGATGATTTTGGACGATTTTGGACGATTTTGGACGATTTTGGACGATTTTGGACGATTTTGGACGATTTTGGACGATTTTGGACAATTTTGGACAATTTTGGACGATTTTTGACAATTTTTGACGATTTTGGACAATTTTGGACGATTTTTGACAATTTTTGACGATTTTGGACAATTTTGGACAATTTTGGACGATTTTGGATGATTTTGGACGATTTTTGGACGATTTTTGACGATTTTCGACGATTTTAGACGATTTCGGACGATCTCGCGGAATTCTCGAAACATGCTCGCCTCCTGAGCTCTTTCGAGTCAACATCTCGTCGTGGGAAAGTTTCCGTTTTCGCGAACCGAGTCCGACGAGGCACGCGCGGTTAATTAAAGCTCAGCCCCCCTTACCCCCTTCTTCTCGCCCCCTTGGTTAATTAGCGAGACGTCGATACCGCGTAATTAGCAATTATTACCGTCGAAATCTCCACGGGAGAAGTGAACGTCTCGCCGCGTGAGAAAGCGGCCACGGGCTCTCGATACAGAGAGGCGAATTTTAATTAATTCGATACGCGTCACGCTCCCGCGCAAATCGTTCTCCTCGTTCTGCGTTTACGTTTACGCGGCGCGTACGAGCACGACGACAACGCGTTTCGGTCGCCCGTGTAACCATGTGAAACGCATTGAAACTAAAAGAACGGTGAAGTTTCCCGTTGGGTCCCGTTCGACCCACCGTAAGATGCATTCACACATCGGAGGATCGATGCTTTGGTAAAATTTTATCTGAACAGATCAATTGAAATTTATCGGTACCTTCCTCGAAATCGGATGAACGGTGAAATTGGGTCCCGTTTGACCCACCGTAAGATGCATTCACACATAGAAGGATCGATGCTTTGGTAAAATTTTATCTGAACAGATCAATTGAAATTTATCGGTACCTTCCTCGAAATCGGATGAACGGTGGAACTGGGTCACGTTTGACCCGGGGTGGGATGCACTTGTACGGATGGAACGATGGATGTTTTGGACGAAATTGTATCCGGATACGTTGATTTAAATTTCTCGAAATCGGAGCGTGCTTCGTGAGCGGTGAGGTTGGGTCACATTTGACCCGTCATAAGACGCGTTCGTGCATCGTTAATCTAGACTTTTCGATAACTTTTTTACAACCAGAGGGGCGATGAAATTGGGTCACATTTGACCCGCTCTAAGATCCATTTATACATGGAAAGTGCGATATTTTAGTCGAAATTTTATCTGAGTAAGTTAATTTAATGTTCTGGATAACCGTTTCGAAATCGGAGCGCGATTCGTGAACGGTACATACACTTTAACAATTCACATATAAATTACAATACATACACACACGTATACCGTAAACACACCTTCCACAAATGTACTATTGTACAACGTCCGTGTACATCACCTTCGCCTGTTTTTTTTTCTAAGTTTGTTCACCAGGCACGAGAATCATACGGGTCGAAAATGACCCGTCTTCGTCGTTCGTCGCTGAACAAACGAAACAACCGGGAACGAGTCGGTGAAAATTCAGCATCGATTACCGGCTCGATGGTCCGCTAATGATCAAATGCGATGCGTACTTAATTATTCGGGATCGGATCGGTGATTCAGCGCTGATCAAAAGCGATTCTCGATGGCCGAGACCGATGAAATCGGTTCTATCCGCTATCTTGGCTCAATTGGCATTGATAATTGAGAAGATGCCTTTGAAGGAGCATCGTGTTTATCGAACAACGGATAAAAGCGGTGTTTTGTTTTCCTTTTCTCTCCTTTCTTTTTCTCTTTTTTTTTCTTTTTCGTTTCCCCCTTTCTCTCCCGCGGCAATGGATGTAATTGGCCGCTGAAAATTCGTTCGTTACCGGGGCAACTGACCGAGGATATCGAACGTAATTCCATCGTTGGTTCGCCATCGAAGAAAATCGCCGATGGAAATAAAACCGCGATCGTCGCGGTTTCGTCGCGCGAAATCGTCCATAGGCACGATTCGAGCGACGAACTCGTATAAAATTCGGTAACACTCTTTCCGCGGATTGTTTCCAAACGATCGACGACACGACCTTTCGCGGAGGATTCGTCGTGTTTTTTTTCTTTTTTTCTTTTTCTCGCCCCCACCCATCAACCCCGTTTCACGTAGTAGCTGCAGCGTCGAATGCGGGACACGCGAAAAAAGGGTGTAATTAATTTGAGGGGCGTCTGGGCAAACTCCAATCAAAGTGTGCAAATATTAGAAAGCATATCGCGGCGGGCCCGCCTCCGCGCGCCACCACGCAACCTCCCAACCAATTACCGCTCTCGTCCGATACGACGATCGCACGCGCGGATAACGAAACATTCGAGCCTGTTATTATCGCGAAGGGCCAGCCTTTGCTCCGTTTCGGGAAGAATCGACTTAGAAATACGCCCGCCTGTCCAGCCCCGGACCCCGTCATCGTCACCGTGAACGAATTTCGATCAATCGACGCGACGACCTGTAATCGATAACGACCGATGCTCCGGCTCCCGATGGGATTGCGCTCAACTCGAACGAGGGAAATTATTGAGCCAGCGAATTTCTTTTCGATTGATAGACATTAGTGTAACGCTACTAAACGTTACTAAACGTTACTAATCGTTACTAAACGTTACTAAACGTTACTAATCGTTACTGATCGTTACTAATCGTTACTAATCGTTACTAGTCGTTACTAGTCGTTGCTAGTCGTTACTAATCGTTACTACTCGTTACTAATCGTTACTAATCGTTACTAGTCGTTACTAATCGTTACTAATCGTTACTAATCGCTACTAATCGTTACTAATCGTTACTAGTCGTTACTAGTCGTTACTGAACGTTACTGGACGTTACTAAACGTTACTGAACGTTACTAAACATTACTGAACGTTACTAAACGTTTCTAAACATTACTGCTAAACATTACTGAATGTTTCTGAACGTTGTAGAACGTTAGTGAACATTACTGAATGTTACTGAACGTTTCTGAACGATTCTGAACGTTTCTGAACGGTACTAAACGTTACTAACATTACTAAACATTAGAGGTGTGCAGAAACCTGAAAATGTTGGATACTCGCCCACCTCTACTAAATATTATTGAATATTACTAACATTACTAAACGTTACTAAACGTTACTAAACATTACTAAACATTACTAAACGTTACTAAACGTTACTAAACATTACTAAATATTACTAAAGATTACTAAACATTATTGAACATTACTAAAGGTTACTAAGCGTAAGTGATCGTCTTCCGTACCCAATTTCGACAATTCGAGTCCCGATTTTTCAGTCCTTCGTCTCTATGTTTTCAACACGTAAGTCGAGACGCCTAATTTTCTCAAATTCGCTCATATCTCAAACAGGCCCGATTCGAGCCAATTGTAAGGTTAGAATTTCCTCCACTCCGTTTCTACCACCTAGATACATAATCATTAATCGCCTAAACACACCTAATACAATTAATGCCCATTTTTTTGCATTCGTCTCGCTATTTCTCTTTTCCAAAACTACTTTTGTCCCTTACAATCGACATAGATTAAATAGAGCCCAATTCTCAAACAGGCCCGATTCGAGCCAATTGTAAGGTTAGAATTTCCTCCACTCCGTTTCTACCACCTAGATACATAATCATTAATCGCCTAAACACACCTAATACAATTAATGCCCATTTTTTTGCATTCGTCTCGCTATTTCTCTTTTCCAAAACTACTTTTGTCCCTTACAATCGACATAGATTAAATAGAGCCCAATTCTCAAACAGGCCCGATTCGAGCCAATTGTAAGGTTAGAATTTCCTCCACTCCGTTTCTACCACCTAGATACATAATCGTTGATCGTCTAAACACACCTAATACAATTAATGCCCATTTTTTTGCATTTCTCTCTCTCTCTCTCTCCCTCCCTCCTCTCTGTCAAAACTACTCCCGTCCCTTACCCTCGACAAACACCACAAACACCACACAAGTCCCCTTTCTCGAACAGGCCCGATTCGGAACCAATTGGAACGCCACTTCCCCCTCCTCCCCTCTTAAGAATCTCCCACTCTTCACACAGTGAACGTTCACCCTCCCCGTCAAGAGATAATTCAATTCGCGTCAAACGCAAAGCTCGAAAATTCAACCAACCAACGACCACTCCACCGTACGGAGTAATTTCCCTCCACTGAAATTTCACCGATCCGCGTTCATCGCGGTCGCGTTACGCTGACCATTTTCTACAACGTCGAAGGAAATTGTTTCCCCGGGCAAGCAACCGTCGGGGGTAAACCATGCACCGGGCGCGTAATATTACGCGCGGTCACGCTCAGCATCCCAGGAGCGTGGACGACATATTTTATTACTTATTCAGCCACTATGCATGTACACCGGCTGGTGCAAGCATCCCCCGTTGGGGCTGGGTCGGCGATGGCGGCGGTGGTGTTGGCGGGTGGGGTGGTTACTCTCCAGCAACGCGAGTACGTATCGATGCCGGGTAATTTATAAATCCCCGTTCCACCTTAGGAATTAACAACCGCGAGCGCGTTGAGGAATTTTTTATTCACGCCACGGCCGCGACTCGAGTACCTGCCACCCCACCAATGGGAATACGAACCGTTTCCCGCGCTTTTCGGACCGGTACTTTCCCTCGCGCCCACCACTCGCTCCGTTCCAATTTCACGAAGTAGTCTCCGTTACACTTCGCGTCTTCGTTTGCTTTTAATTAATTTTTCGACACGTTAAAGTGACCCGAGTACGTTTTGCGCATCGTCGGTAACCTTAACGTGGAATTGCTTATTTCCGGGAAACCCTACGAGCGTCCCCTCTCTCTTAGAATTCGAAGGTCGTCGAACTCTCTGTACTCTCTGCGTGAGAAGTCCAATGATACGTGGCAGGGGAAATAAACAAACTGTCCACGTGATCGACGCTGCGACACCAGTTAAGCAACCAGGGATGATTTTACAGTGGGTTTTCACCGTGAGCTCTCCTGTCCACTGAAGAACGAATTTGAAACCTCGAAGTGTTGAACACACGTCTGAATTCTGTTTCTGATGCTCTTTGGGACGTACCGTGTTAAGAAATATGCCACGTGGTGTGGGAAAAATTTAAGTAACTTGAAAAATGTTGCACGGTGAGAGTGTTAATATTCCATTTTATAATTACTAGATTGTTCGATAAATTTTGTCGTTCGATAAAACTTACTGAACAGTATAGTACCAGGTTGTTCGATAAGTTTTGTAGTTCTATATATTATATGTCTAATTAATCTATTTTTTAGTTTTAGTTACTTTGTATCATTTTCCGTGTTCGACAACTGTCCCTCGAATAGTCAATGCTTAATGACTTCCAAATTTGCTCATCATGGTCACATGGGAAATTTCTCTTTTCTTCTGTTTCTTTTCATCGACATTAGAAAAGGATCCAAACCTTCTAATGTAGAAAATAAATTCTGGGAATTGAATGGCACGATTGAAAATACTTTGGAATTATTTATTGCAAATGTAAATGATTCTGGTATTTGAAATTCGAACACGAGTTAAATTCTATTTATATAATTTTCAATGTACATTCGGTGCTGAATTGTAAATATTAAAAGAATTGATTTTTCTCACTACTTACTCTTGTGGGTGTGTATGCTCTTCCTTCTTTCATTATTTCTATATATATTTATATTATTTATATTCTCAACGAATATTTCTATATTAAAGTAGTTTGTTCTTTTTAAGTATTCAGGTTTATCTAAAATTCTCCGCCAGTCCTGGCCTGGTCACGCGTCCCTCACGTGCACTCGCGTTATCTTCTGCCTCGTCTCGTTGGACAGAGTATAGTTCACGTCAACCTAGTGGAAAAATTCACGAGCATTTTGTCAGAGTAGCGGACCGTTTGTTGTCCCGATGCGTTAAAAAATAATTCCTCCACAATGCGAGGATTAGGTGGAAACGTGCCGTTGCTTCGAATTATACGTCGAAAACATTCACCTGGGTTGTTGTGTCTTCTTTTTGATCAACCTGTGTATACAGAGGATCTTTTAATACCCCTTCGAACGAGGGGTGCATTCGATTTCGATAGATTTTGCGATCGTTTTAGCTACTGGATATTCGAGATAACAAATACGTTGGAATGGCAAATAATTGGAGCCAAGGTATTTGCGATATCCAGGTATTCGACCCTTTTAGTATCGACTGAAAGTATCGTACATATGCGAACTAGTATACCTGACCAATTTGACGAATTTGCCAAGGTTTGGGAAAAATTTGTAAAAACAAAACAAGAATGATATCGAGAAAATTGAAAAGGAAACGTATTTCGAAATAAAGGAAGAATATAGTAGTGCCAATTGTATTTGTCGAAATACGAGTAAATAAAATGTTTAAAACGACAATGTAAAACGTGAGAAATGGTATCCTTGATGATATTAAAAGTAACAATTTTAGAATCACGATTTTTCCAATTTTCATCTGAAAAACACGAATGATATTTAATTATTATTTCGATACTGGTTATTTTAGTATTATTTTCACTGTAGGTGTTGTATTAACGGTTTGAATATTTACCAGGTGTTGTATTTCTTGTACGGAGGGAGGAAGCAAAACTTGAAGCAAAAATTGATTTGATCGATTTTCTATTTTCATTGTGCGAGAAACGAAAAATGTAGGACGAATGTGATAAATTGTAAAGCAAGGTTCCATGCATAAACTAACGTTGCGTTGCACACGTCAAGTTCTTGTTTCCTTAGTTTCTTTTCGAACAGCGTGCAATATATCTTCCGCGAGGTTTCTATTTGGTCGTATATAATATACCTCGAAAAACTTTATAATGAAATACGTAAACGTAAGGTTCTCCGACATTTTGATATAAAAGGAACTCAATTCGTTGGGGAATACCGGTTGTTAAAATACCGTGTTAATTAAAATACGTTACCAGAATAATGAAATATCGAAGACTAACGAGAATAAAAATATTAAAAACTAACGAGAAATATTCCTAACCGCGTGGAATATTTAACGAAGTTTATTGGTTACCGTGAAAAATATCTCGTTGAATTGTTATCCACAACGCCTGTTCACGAAATAATAAACTGTTCGATCGTTGAACTGTTATTTTCGATTGGAATGGATATCTGTCGTGAATTGGAAACTAAATTTCCATACGATTGTATTTACAATTCTCTAGCACGTTAAAGGACGACGGTGCGAAATTTCTATGAGAAAAGTATCTAATTCAGACCTAAAATTTCCATACGATTCTATTCTCTGTTCTTCCAGCGTACACTAAAGAACAACGGTACGAAATGTTCGCGAAAGAGAAAACACGATTAAGAAATGAAATTTCCGTACGATTCTTTCGTGCAGCAAAATATAATCGTACGAAATTTCAGCAAAAGAACGATACATGAAATTTCAAAAATTAAATTCCGACGGAATTCCATTCGCTGTTCCTCCGAAGCAACGATCGAATTCAGAAACAAAATTTCCATCCAATTCCATTTGCTATTCTTCCGCGCACCAGAGTTTCCATCCACTTCGCTGGACAATCGAAACAAACGAACTTATCGCGCTTGAAATTTCATCCGAAAGAAAATACCGTACCTTCGTGTACCGTTCGAATTCTACTCGCACCGATCTGAAAATTCCACGATCACGAAATCATTCTCCTGTGGAGTCGTTGTTCGCGTTCGTTGTCATCGAAAAAAAAAAACTAGCAACCGAGTGTAACGCGTCACGAAGGTCACGTATACGGTTCCACAATCGCCCCTCGTGGATGGTAAGGATGATCCAGCGACGCGGGCGTCATATATTATCCTTTATTTCACGGGCTCGCGAGGATCCCGCGGTTATACACTTCGGAGCTTATATACCGGGTCGACCTTTATCCTCGCATCAGTCGACGAACGCGCTCTCTTCCGTTTACGCGGCAGCTAAAACCTCTTATGTCTCGGTGGGTGGGGGGTAGTGGGAGTGGGCGGTGACGATGGTAGTGGCGGTGGTGGGGGGTCGCGCGGGAGCCTCTTCTCGGTGCTCGTACATAACAGCGTCGGCAGAGCCAGCCGCGCCACCTCGAGCCACCCTCGAGCTGGCAATCGTGCCGGCGAAACGTCACGGACCCGCTACCGCGACGAATGACACGGAGAAAGCCGTGGAGAGGGATGCGAGCCGTGAATGGGGTGGGGGGAGGGCCTCCATTCTCCCGATGGAACGCTGGAACGACGCTGAACCGCTCTGGATAGACGTAGAGGGGAGCAACGGTGAGAAGTACGGGGGTGGAGGAGGAGGAGGTGGAGGACGACGAAGACCGGAGGGATCGTAACTTAAATCCAGAAGTGATCATTTTAATAGGGCCAAATTAATTTCTCGCGAGAATGCGGCCGCTGCACCCGGGGAGCCTACCCAGTGGAAAGAGAAAAGTGGTGGGGGTAGCTGGAGAGTGCAACGACGACGTTGGAGAGGCGGGGTGGGGGGATTTGGTGGCGCTGGGGGAAGGGGTGAGTTCCAGAGGGGCCGCAAGCGGCTAGGACCGAACGGTTGTCGAGGAGGGGGAGAGAGAGAGAGAGAGAGAGGAAGAGGAAGGGAGGGAGGGTTTAACCGAGGGCTCTGCCCGGTGAAACCTCGAGGTTAGCGGTTGGATAGAGGCCGCCGGCAGGGGAGACGGAGGGGCGTGGGGCATAGATTATGAGATGGGTGACATTCTCTGACATTTTAGTAATGTCGGCACCACCTAACCCACCTACCCGGTGCTGGTATTTGGTACCCAAGGGGCATGCGGGCATAGTTCGCCACGGCGCCCGCTACAATTCGCCCTGGCAAGTTTCTCCGGCTAATTACCATACAGTGTCTTGTGGCGCGCGGTGGGACGGGTGGGGAGGTGGGCGGGGGGCGGGCGGGTGGGAGTAAAGCGACGCTTTAATAGAGATTTCGAGGCGGCCCCGAACACCACCGCTCCCGGAAACCGGTCAGTTTTGAATTACGACTGGAACGCTCGGTTATCGTGGATCTCGGCCCTCTCTTTCCCGTAATCGGGTCACTCGTTCGGTCTCGTTTGCCGAACGCTTTGTCACCCGGTGGTTGGAACTGTGTCTCTCTCGTTTCGGAGCTCTTACGATCGAGGAAGGGGAATTTTACAGCAAAGAGGGCTCTCGATGGTTTTGTGAACCGTTTTTGAGGGTTTGGATGATTTTCGAGTCGTTTTGGAAAATTTGAATGGTCTTCGAATCGTTTTGGATGGTCTTAGAGTCCTTTTGAGAGTTTTGGATGACCTTTAAGATGTCTTGGACGGTTTAGAAGATCTTCGAGTCGTTTTGAAAGTTTTGAATGATCTACGAGTCGTTTTGAGAGTTTTCGATGATGTTTGAATCGTCTTGGATGTTTTGAATGATCTTCGAATCGTCTTGGAAGTTTTGGATGATCTTCAAGTCGTTTTGAAAGTTTTGGATAACCCTCGAGTCATTTTGAAAGTTTTTGACGATCTTCGAGTCATTTTGAGAGTTTCAGATGATCTGTGAGACATCTTGAACGTTTTAGATGATCTTCGAGTAATTTTGAAAGTTTTTGACGATCTTCTTGTAGTTTTGAGAATTTTCAATAATCTTTGAGACGTTTCGAACGTTTCGAATGATCTTCAAGTCGTTTTGAAAATTTTGAATGATCTTCGAATCATCCCAAAAGCGAAATATCCATCGTTACGGTACCCTGTAACACGTACATTCTTTTCAAACGCTCATAATGTCATTATTATCTCTTATCCGACAATATTCGTTACCCGAAATACTTCCAAGAACGCGTGCTTCTAGAAAATGAAATTTAAAAAGAAAATCGATTCGTGAAAATTCCAGAGTAGAATACTACCCCCGTCCCCGAACGCTTATAATTTCCTTCTTCGTTCTTATCCGTCGCAATATTCGTCGTCAGAAAAATTCTCAAGGTACGAGAACATTTCAATAACGTACACTTTCCTAAAATGAAATTATATTTTTAAATTCGGTAACGCACATTGGCAGAAATATTTTCGAGGACTTTCGTCGAGTGAAAAAAATCACAAACACGAAAATCGATTTTTGTCAAAGATTCCAGATCAGAATCCCCTCTTTCCTCGCGAAGTTCATCAAAAATGCATTTCCCGATGCAACTACAAGCAGAGAGACGCAGACGGAGGAAACACCACGTACCGTTGGTAACCGTTTATTAGTTTCATCCACGGAGGACAGGGGTTGGTACCGCGAATCGACAGTTTTTCGATCGATCGATCGATCGCTGTCGCTGGTGTAAATACGGTTATCCAGGCTGATTGATGTCGCGACGCTTTAACGAGGTCGCACGGTCGTTTTAACGAACTCTCGTCGAGGAAATGGCGTATCCGGGTACAAGATGGCATAAATTCGATCCGCGTTCGACGAAAGGAACCCAAGCTCCGTTCGTATGTCTCGTTTCGTCTCGTTGGTACGGGATCGTTGCGTCGATAAATCCGTCAAACGCGACGTCGTCGTTCACCTCGACGTGCGCAACATTTGAAAAACAAATCGAATCGGACAGTGCGACGCAATAACGCGCGGCAAACCGGAGCGAGAAGCAATTTCTGCGAACGAGTCGTGACGAGCGCTACGAGTTATCACGAGACGACACTGGAAGAACAATATCTCGACTCACCTGGGCTTGGTACACGCTCGATCTTCAGGTACCTTCAGGTTCGTCGAGTTTAAGGTAAAGGAAAAAATAAGTTGAATTTTTATTCATAAATCGGTTGAATTAATTAATCTCGAGGCGCGAGATGGACGGTTGGAATATTTTCTTCGATGCTTCGTAACTCGAAATGTAAGGAATGTGAAATATACTTTTGTAGAGTGTATTCTCGATTCATTTTAATGCGTAGATTTGTCCCCTTGAAGTATAGACACATATTATATAGTTTAATAGTATTTAATAACTAAAAATAAAATTTTCTTCGATTCTTCCTAATTCCAACGTAAGGAATATAGAGTAAAAAACATGTCTTCGTAAGACGTATTTTTATTCTATTTTAATGCGTAGATTCTCCAATCTGACGTATAGACACACATTGCATACTACAATAGTATTTAATAACTAAAAATAAAATTTTCTTCGATTCCTCCTAATTCTAACGTAAAGAATATAGAGTAAAGAACATGTCTTCGTAAGACGTATTTTTGCTCCATTTTAATGCGTAGATTCTCCCCCTGAAGTATAGACACACATTATATACTTTAGTAGTATTTAATAACTAAAAATAAAATTTTCTTCGATTTTTCCTAATTCTAACGTTAGGAATATAAAGTAAAAAACATGTCTTCGTAAGACGTATTTTTATTCTATTTTAATGCGTACATTCTCCCCCCTGAAGTATAGATAGACATATACGAATCACCCTGCATAAATTTGCGTAGTATTTAATAATTAAAAGTAAAATATTCTTCGATTCTTCCTAACTTGTAAAGTAAGAAATATAAAACATTTTCATAGGATGTTTCTTTTCTCTATTCTAGTGCGTAGATTCGCCCTCTGAAAATATAGATATACATTTATACAAAGGAAGAACAATATTAAGGGGGTTGGAACTCGATCGATTTTCAAGTGCTGGTCGTTCGTTGAGTTCAACGTAATAGGAAAAATAAGTCGAATTCTTGGTGTTAATTTTCACATTTGAAAATTAACACTAGACTACCAACAGATTTCATTAAATTAATCTTATTCAATTTAAATATTCTACCCTGCAGTGTTTCATAAAAGTATTACAAGAAAAATTCCCTAACCTATAAGTCTGATTTTAATGAAACTTCATTGGCTTATGACCCAATTGTTTTTGTCGACCAAAAATGTCCTCGTGACGATTAAATTAAACCCTGGAAATTCAACATTGATTCATTCTTTTAATACAATTTTAAGAGAACTAAAAACTGAACATTCTTTTGAAAGAAAATTTTTGTTCGCCGAATCGCATCTGTAAAGCTTAGTGGGCCACGAAAGTATTCATACGATCTACTATGAAGAAAGTCCCCTCACATACGAGTCTGATTTTAATGAAAGTTCGTGCGCGTGGAAAGCATACTGGGCCTCACGTGACACGATATTTTTATCGATAAAAAATGTTCTCGAGTGTACGAGAATCAGTCCGCGGAAAATTCAATAATTTTTCATTCGTTTAATACAGTTACTTCTGGGTCCATTCCCACAGTAGAATGATAGAGGATTAAAAACTAAAAATTCTTTTTAGTTTTTTGCTGAAAAAAAAAGAAACTTGGAAAGAAAATTTTTTGCTCTATTTCGCTTCGTACGATTAGAGAGCTTGCAACAATTTTTTTCTGTATAACTTCGCTATCGTGCCAGATAGAGCAACAATTTTCTTGCAAAGAAATGTTCAGTTTTTCACTCTCGTGGGCCGGTGTACGTGTCCATTTTGAAATAAGACTGTCGCGAGTTGCTCTCGAGAGTGTTTCTCACCAATGGAGGCTACGTTTCAGACTCGAACAATCACTCTTTACTTATTCGAGAGTAAAACTGGTGAGTTGCTCTCGAAAGTGCTTCTCGCCAATGGAGACTTTCAGAGTCGAACAGTCGCCCTTAGACCTTCGTCCCCATTGACGAAAAACACTCTCCAGAACAACTCGCGATAGTTTTACCCTCGAATGGACACGTAGCTTAACACTAGATTTACCAATCGGTTAAAATTACTGGTTCCACCTGCTTTCATAATAGAATAATTTACTTTAAATTCCATGGTACGTATTCCAAAGACGTTACGATTTTTCTATTCGTGTGATCAATTTAGTAAATTCTTCTTTCTCCTCGTCGATTGATTTTCTTTTAGATACGTGTATAATATATACTTTAATATTAATAAATCTGTCGGTAGTCTAGTGTCAAATCATGGACGAAACGAGAAAAGTAACGGGTGTATCTATTCATTGATACACCAGATATAAGATACAACAATATCTAATCAAAATACAATATGTACACCCATTACTCTCCACAATCTGCTCTTGCTAACATCAGTCACTTCTTACACATAGAATTGAGTTTATTTTTCCGATTACGTTAATCGAATTCGACACCGAAACTTATAACGAGGCTAGGTGGAAAATCGTTGGAAAATAACGAAAATGAAAGAAAGAAGTTGAAATAGGGCCGTGAACAGAAGCGGGGGATAACAGAGAAGCGAACCCGAGAGAAAAGTCGACGAAGGCGCGAAGACTTTCTTGGTGCACACGAGTGCATGCAGTCGCGCCAGGATGCACTTTCGCGGAATACTATTAATTTCGTATTCATTCCTTCTTTTCGCGCCCCGATTCACCGATTCGCGATCACCGACTCGTTAACGCCTCCATTCCCTCGGATGGCACGTTTTCTTGTCGTCCGCGACGAGATCTTGATCTCGGGGCAAATTTTCAAGGCTCTTTCGCGCCGATGGTCTCGTTACAACGCGATGTATGCAAATACGATCGCGTTCGCGCGGTCAGCGGCTCACAATGGAGAAAGAAAGAGAAAAAGAGAGAGAAAATGAAAGAAAGAGAGGGAAAGAGAAAGAAAGAGAGAGAGAGAGAATTCTGAAATCGTATCCTCGACTCGAAAGCGTATACTCGCGGACATAATTGCGGGCGTTTCGCGAACTAGAATCCGGGGCGAGTAATTCGGGATGGACGAGAGTGGATTTTCCTCGAGATCGATCTTATAATTATCTATATTGAATAACGTAATTATAATTATATTTATATACATAATTATACAATATTATACATAATTAATTTTACGTATATATTTAATTTTAGATTCTTCTCTGATAGAAATTTCATTGAACGATTAACGTCTTTCACTGTGGAGAAAATTTTCTATTTTCCTTTTTCAATTCTCTTCTTTATTGGCTGTGGCTGTTATTGAACATTTAGAAATATTTGTAAATGATTTCTTCCTGTACGAAACGAAAGTTTAATTATTTGCATCGATCCTGGCATACCAGGGAGCATTTACTATTGGATTGTGAAAATATTGTTTATACTTTCTTCTTAACTCGATACATAGAATGGTTTTGACTCTGGATTCTTGCTCGTAGCTTCTATGGGGGATCGAAATCAGGTAAATGAAGGTTTTAGTTAATAAATACCATGCGAAATTACACAAGGTAATCCACAAACGCGTGTTGATAGTTCGAGGGGTGAACCTGTGTGTTGAAATAAGTAAAAAAACGTTTCACGAATACACGTTCCATATTCTTTGATTTTCAAGTTACGAAGAATTAAGGAAAATGATCAAAGTGTCCATCTTGTGACGAGACACACGTAGGACAAAATTTACACGGTATAAGTTTTATCGAAATTCAAAGTTAAATTACGTGGTTCGTCCAATACCTAACTCGATGGAACGTCTAGACGACTCTTGAACAGGATATAACCTACGAGGAACTGATTTTACGTATTACAGAAAAATGAGTCGAAACGTGGAATCGAATTTTTTTTACTCGGTGCTTCGTTCTCGAGAAAATGAATTTCGAAGATCGTGGACCAGATACAGGCTTGATCAACGAGTCTCCATCTCAGAAATCTCTCTACGCTTTTCTATAGGGTTTATACACGATACCTGCCTATATGTATACTTAATTATAGGAAAACAATATTTCTGAATATCCCCTCTTAGAGAACGAATCATTTCGCTCGAATTCAGAAAATATTCCTATGCCAATGCACGATATTTACTCATCTTGTCGGTAAAATTCATCATCGAACTTTACAAACTAATACATTTTACAAAATACACTTACAAAATATTTTACAAACAATTACAACAATCCTATCCAGCTTAACACGATATCTCCTTTTGTATCTTACCTCTTACAATGTTGTGAATTCTTGTAAAACGTGAAAAGGTTCATTCAGTAGGACTTGAATAATAAATGGATTATTTTTAACGTTAACTGTTATTATAATAACCAGATTCGATCAAAAATTAAGTGTATCGAGGTACGGGATGGACGCTTTGAATATTTTTTTCAATTCTTGCTAAAGTAAGATATATTTTTAATCCATTTACGAATCATCCTGCATAAATTTTCGTAGTATTATTAAATACTACTTATTTTAATTATTAAACTAAAAATAAAACATTTCTCGATTCTTTCTAACTCGAAAAGTAAGAAATGCAGAACATACTTTCATAAGATGTATTTTTAACGTATTTTAACGATTCGTTCTCTAAAATATGGAAATAGATTTACAACTCACGCTGCATAAAATTTCCTAGTATTTAATAACTAAAAATAAAATGTTCTTCGATTCTTCCCAACTCGAGAAATAAAGAATCTAGAACTTAGTAAAATAGTATCTTGGTAAAACATATTTTTAATCTATTTTAATGCGTTAGATGCACCCTCTGAAGTATGAAGATGCATATACCAATCACCCTGCATAAATTTGCGTAGTAATTAATAACTAAAAATAAAATATTCTTCGATTCTTCCCAACTCGAAAAATAAACAATCTAGAACTTAGTAAAATGGTATCTTTGTAAGACGTATTTTTAATCTATTTCAATGCATAGATGCACCCTCTAAAGTATAGACCTGCATATAGAACTCACCCTGCATAAATTTCCTAGTATTTAATAACTAAAAATAAAATGTTCTTCGATTCTTCCCAACTCGAAAAGTAAAGAATCCAGAACTTGGTAAAACGTATTTTTAATCTATTTCAATGCATAGATGCACCCTCTGAAGTATAGACCTGCATTTACAACTCACCCTGCATAAAATTTCCTAGTAATTAATAACAAAAAATGAAATATTCTTCGATTCTTCCCAACTCGAAAAATAAACAATCTAGAACTTAGTAAAACAGTATCTTCGTAAGACGTTTTCCCTTTATTTCAATTTCCTAGACTCGCCACCGGAAGCACGAACACACATTCAGGAATCACCCTCAGTTATTTGAACGCGATCGAATCCCGGTGAACGAACAAAGATTTCCACCGACGTTCGCGAGAACACTCTTCGCAGAGTCTCGCAACGGACGCGTCTCTGGTAAAGCAAAAAAAAAAAAAAGGCAAAGCTTCTCCCCGAACGAAACTTTATTACACGCGCTCGTTAATCGGTGGACTTCGAAGCCGCGTCCCAAAGGAGGCTGGATCGTTTCAGACGCGTTTTAATATTTCTCGCGAGCCACGGCGCGGTATACCAACCGTCTAAGGGCGTAGACTCTTCGTATTTCCTTCGTAAAAGCCGAACCGTTCGGCTCTCTTAGGCCGGTAGCAATATACGAACGAAATGGACGAGAAACCAACGAACGAAAAGGAGACGAAAGGGAGAAAGAGTGATACCAAACGAGAAAAAGAGAAAAAGAGAGAGCGAGAGAGAGAAAGTAGAACCACCAGAGAGACGTCCGGGTCTCGTAAGTAGTTTTATTAAGGGGTTCCTTTCGGAAAACCGTGCAGGATGGTTGAATATACATCGCGAGAGATATATGTGATATCGATTACCGTTTGGGGTTCCGATATTACGCTCGTACCCCTTCGCGCCCCTGCTCCGGGTCCGTCCACCCCTTCTGCTTCTCTTTCTGCATAGTACCGATGGTACTCTACGTATCTCTCGCTCTCCTCCTACCCTCTATCGCTCCACTATCCGTCCCTCATTCCAAACCCTCTCTCTCTATCTCTATCTCTCTCTCTCTGTCGATCTCTGGGCGGTGTCGCATATTTCTCCGTCTCCTGTTCTCCTCCGTTCGTGTGCTTCTCCCCTCGCGTAGACACGCGCGCAGTCCTGGTCCTCGTACATAGGGAAATTGTATGTGCATAGGGAGCAGGTCGGTAGCCCCCCGCGAAATAACTTTGGAGTACCGTATCTACGCACAGTGGCGTATGCGCGTGGCAGTGAAAGACTTCTGGCTCGCGTTATATACGTTTGCGTACGTCTACGGCCGTTTGTACACGGGTGTGTCCATGTGTGTGTAGTTATGTACGGTTTGTATGTGTCGTGACCCCTTAAATAACCGAGGAAAGCAGACAGACGTACGGTGCGCCGTTCGGATCGTTTGTACGACACGTGCGACGCTAAATTGAATATAGTCGAACAGGCGCGATAATATTTGTATCGGGACGCATCAACGTCTTGCGTCATTCTGGGACTTGGGTGGGATGGATCGGTGATATTCGGAGCAAAGGATAGAGCACGTAGAGTAGTTTCTAGAGTCGTCGAATTGAGAGTTTAGTGTCGCGTTGGGAGTACAATAGCCAATGTCGCGCTAAACGGTTCTAGAACTTGTGATTCGTGTATCGGTGATATCTGAAGCGAAGGATAGAGCGTGTAGAGTTGTTTCTAGAGTTGTCGAATGGAGTAGTTTCTAGAGTTGTCGAATGGAGTAGTTTCAAGAGTTGTCGAACCGTTAAACGGTTCTAGAACTTAAGATTGGATGTATCGGTAATATTTAGAGCGAAGGATAGAGCGTGTAGAGTAGTTTCTAGAGTCGTCGAATGGAGAGTTTAGTGTCGCGTTGGGAGTCTGTCTTACAATAGCCAATGTCGCGCTAAACGGTTATGGAACTTGAGATTCGTGTATCGGTGATATCTGGAGCGAAGGATAGAGCACGTAGAGCAGTTTCTAGAGTCGTCGAATGGAGAGTTTAGTGTCGCGTTGGGAGTATGTCGTACAATACCCAATGTCGCGCTAAACGGTTCTAGAACTTGTGATTGGTGTATCGGTGATATCTGGAGCGAAGGATAGAGCACGTAGAGTAGTTTCTAGAGTCGTCGAATTGGAGAGTTTAGTGTCGCGTTGGGAGTCTGTCTTGACTAGGCTCGCGCTAAACGGTTATGGAACTTGAGATTCGTGTATCGGTGATATTTAGAGCGAAGGATAGAGCACATAGAGTAAAGTAAAGAATATAGAACATAGAGAGTAACGTAAAGAATATAGAATATAGAGAGTAGTTCCTAGAGTTGTCGAATGGAGAGCATCGGGTCGGGAGTTCGTCGTACGCACTAAACGATCGCACTAAACGATCCTGAAACTTAAAATTAACATATCGATGATACTTGGAGTGAAGGATAGAGCAACTAGAGTAGTTTCTAGAGTTGTCAAATGGAGTTACGTATCGTGTTGAGAGTCTATCTTAGCTACAGTGGCGCTAAACGGTTCTAGAACTTAAGATTGGATGTATCGGTGATATTTAGAGAGAAGAATAGAGCGTATAGAGTAGTTTCTAGAGTCGTCGAATGGAAAGTATCGTATCGTATTGGGAGTTCGTCTTATGGTCGTACTAAACAACCCTGAAACTTAAGATTAACGTATCGGTGATATTTGGAGCGAAGAATAGAGCGTGTAGAGTAGTTTTTAGAGTTGTCGAACCGTTAAACGGATCTAGAACTTAAGGTTGGACGTATCGGTGATATTTAGAGCGAAGGATAGAGCGTGTAGAATAGTTTCTAGAGTGATCGAATGGAAAGTATCGTATCGTGTTGTGTGTCCATTTCACGCTGAAACGAAACGGTAAGACTTGAAACTGATATATCGGCGATGTTCCCAGCAAGGAATAAAGCGTAGTCATCCAATCTCATCGAATAGAGAGCTTTTGTATCATCCCTTTTCAATTTGTCCGGGAACGCAAATTGTCTATGAAATCGAATAATTTTACTGTTCTAAGATCTTGCCACGTTTTCAATGTCTTTATAGAATCTTGATCACTTGAAATTTGAAATCGAGACCGTCATTCGTAAGAATAAATCCTAGTTATTTAATCTAATCGAATATAGAGCTGTTGTATCAGAAACAACACGATCGTTCGCGAAAGAAATCACACTTTTTCGATTTTTCCACGAACTGGACATCATTACTACATTTCGTGATTGTCATATATATATCAGGCTCAGATCAAACTCGAGATCAACGTGTCGATGATTACTCGTAACGAAAAGCAGAGTGTGAAACGTAAGTTCGCGACACGGAACTCGATTGCAAAATAATTCTATCGAGCTATATTGTATACACGTATACAATTATATTCTATAATTCGCCTTAACTACGGTTGCACGAATCGCCAGTTCTGGGACCTGGCAATCCGTGTATCGGTGATATTCGTAGTCGAGGAATACACCGAATGCTACGTGGAGCACGTAGTTTCAAACGCAATCGAACAGAGAGCTCGAAAGTAACGCGAAAGTTCGCGAGAGAAATCACCCCCTTTTCGATTCTTCGACGAACCGTACATCACCCCTGCATGTCGTAGTAGTTCGGGAAAACACCGAGCGAAACCGAGAAGATCGAAAGAGAGCCACGCATCTAGTTTTCAATTTTTCATGCGAAGGTTCCCCGTATCCGAATTTCAAATTCCGAATATAAAGCACTTCGACGTTCGCCCCTGTGAAATACCTTAATGTATCGTTCGAAATTTCCTAAAATCGACAAAGTGTACAACCTGGACACTCGATAATAATAATACAGGGGTGTACTATAGGAGGAACACTCTTGAAAAACTAATCAGCAAGGGACAGATGATTTTAGAACGTAACCAATGCAAAGCTCCGTTTAAAGCTACGAAAATTGAAACGACGAACTTCGAAACACACTTCAGAGCCACTGTGATCTACTGTTTTCACAAACAGAAAATATGCAACGATTGAATTTACTGAAACTGACTCTCGAACATGGACATTTTAACGAGTTTTCCACTGGTCTGACCCAGACCTAACCTAATTCAACGTTTTAACAACTCTTCCACTGATCTAACCCAGACCTAACCTAATTCAACGTTTCAACAACTTTTCCACTGATCTAACCCAGACCTAACCTAATTCAACGTTTTAACAACTTTTCCACCGATCTAACCCAGACCTAACCTAATTCAACGTTTTAACAACTTTTCCACTGATCCAACCCAGACCTAACCTAATTCAACTGTCCCAAATTTGATTACCTGGTCACTGTTGATTCTTAGAATTCCTAAAGGTTATGTTCGGTCCAGATATCAACGACTCTGTGAAATAATCATTCTTTCTTTACGTTTATTTTCTATTTTATACATTTGCCTTTGCGTCCAAACGAATCACAACTCGTGTATACATCGTTATTGGTATTATTACCTAACCCAGACATAACCTAATTCAACTGTCCCAAATTTGATGATCTGGTCACTGTTGATTCTTAGAATTCCTAAAGGTTATGTTTAGTCCAGATATCGACAACTCTGTGAAATAATCATTCTTTCTTTACGTTTATTTTCCATTTTATACATTTGCCTTTGCGTCCAAACAAATCACAACTCGTGTATACATCGTTATTGGTATTATCACGTACCACGGTCACGTCTTCCAAACTTTTGTTTCTCGAAAATTGGGACTTCTTCAAACAGAGAAGTTACGTTCGTCGTTTACTTCTTTTTCCATTTTTGTTCATTTTTAGACAAAGACGGTGATACAGACACGGCGAGAGGAGATATGTCACCTGTCAAAGAGAAAGACAGACACGATATTCCCTTTACCTTTATTTGAAACTTCGCGAGGGGACAAATTTTCGCGTTACCTCTCCAACTTTGACGAATTCTAGGAATCAACAACGACGAGGCAATAAAATTAGGGACAGTTGACCGTGTTTCTTGATACGTGGAAAATTTATTCGAGAATATCTCGAAAACTGAATCCAATCGCCTGTTTTATTATTAGAAAATTTATTCGCGAATATCTCGAAAACTAAAGCCAATCGTCTAGTTTTATTATTGGAGGAAAGAGTTCTTCGATATTTTATCCATCAAGGTATTGGAAAATTGTGAAAAAGTGCCACTGAACGACAAGTCGATTGAAAATAAAATTGGACGTTAATTTTTCATCAAATTTGCCAGTAACCAGCGATAAGTTCAACACTAGTGTACCATGTGCTAGATGCTGAAGGTGAATTTTCACGTGGCAGTGACTCTCGCGACAGAGTAACGCTTTTTCGACTATTTCTATGCAGTTCCGTACTACACGACGTTATTCTTAGAACACCTCGTAATACATTAATTTTAGCATCCGTTCGCAATAATACGATTCGAAAATCTATGGAATTTCATCAAACTCTATCACGTCGGTTACACTCCTCCGTAGGTAAATTTTTTAATTTAAAAATCGCAAAAAAATCTCGCTACTTTTAAACAAAAAGCACAAATACAATGTGCTTAAAATTTGTACAATTTTCGATCACCCAAAAAACTAAAGAAATCAGAAAAATGTATAAACTTATCAATCACTCCAAAATTTCCTAAAAAATTATTGCACGTTACCGTCTAAACACTCTTCAGAAATTTTTAAACAAAACACTTTTGTATATACAGTATTAACGTGTAAAAAATACCTATACACACATATTTATTTACTTACTCATAAATCAATAAAAATAACCCATATATGAAATTTCGTGGGACAAATTTATCGTTTTGAGATTTCTCGAACTCAAACTTACGTTTAATTATGGGTGCCTTGCTGTGCTTCGTTATTCCACGAACGATTTTTCGAACCTCGTGTAGCTCTATGTAGCCCCATGGGTGGTACTGTTTCAAGCTTGTGGGTGTACGCGTTGTTCGTCGAACCGTACGAGCTGGGACGTTTCGGTCTGGTTCGATAAACGGTTCGATCGTTGCATAAACGTCGTTCACATTCTCCGTAGGTACCTCAGCGCGAAATATGTCAGGGAAAAATCTAGCTCGTCCCTGAAATAGCATTCGTGGCCCTCGAAAAATAACTCCGGTGAATTATGTAGGTCCCGGGAACCGTGCGCCTGGCGGAGAATATATTTTTACCCTTTAAATAACCGAAGAAGGTAGAGACACGACGTTTCTTTACTACGGTTTTGAATAATACACCCGTGGCTGTAAAAAGGAACCGTACCGAAACCGTGATCTCCTTCCACGACGCGCGATTAAATTGCGAGCGTATTTCTCACCGCTCGCGCGGAACGCGTTCAAGAGTTAACGCGGTTACGTTCTTAAATACAGTTTCGCAAATTATTCGCCGTTTTCGTTTCGTTTCGTTCCATTTCTGTCGGGAATCACCGATAGGGAACGAACTTGGAGTTCAACGACACGAAAGGGACACATCGAAGTGTCGATGGTACGTTTTATTTATTCGTTTATCGATTCGGTGCATTTACGGGCAAGAAATCCGTGATTTTATAAACGAATAAGAATGTGGTATTTACTGTTAATTTTTTGTACAGTGATTATGGTAGAGAGAAGCAGGCCAATTTTAGAGGAAGTATAGATTCTTTGTAATTAATAGTAAGTCTTGAAAACGAATTCTAATGTACAATTGATTATAATGAACTTGTATATTCTGAAGCAGTTGTTTAAACAAGAGACACGTCGAAGTGTCGATGGTACGTTTTATTTATTCGTTTATCGATTTAGTGCATTTACGAGCAGAAAAAGAAATGATTTTATAAATGAATAAGAACTGACGAATGTAATATTTACTGTTAATTTTTTTCTTGTACAGAGAAGGAGGCGAATTTTGGAGAATGTATACATCCTTTCTAATTAATAGTAAGTCTTGAAAATAAATTCTAACGAACAATTGATTATAATTGTCTTGTATATTCCGAAACAGTTATTAAAACACCTCCTCTGGAATATGGAATATTGTCTCGTATATTTCGAAACAGTTATTAAAACTCCTCTGGAATATGGACTATTGAAAATATCTCTGTTGTTTCAAAACTCGAGTTTCAAAACCGAGATCGAACGAGAACACTTGTCGTTGCTGTTAATTTGTATCTTTTTTTCATTCGAGTAAAGTGTATCGAAAAAAATCGAACAATTTCATCTCGACGAATCAGGGTCCCATAGATTGTAAAAAAAATATGAAAGAAACGTGTACAAATGAAATCGAAACATCGAGTTACGTTCATTTTATGAACATCGGTTTTAAATGTACTGTACGCGCAAAAAATTCAATCCGATCGTTAAAGCCATTCGTAAGCGTGGTAATCCTATTCAAAGGGTTTGTACAAGAGAATCTCGAGGAGTATCGTGGAGACCTATAAAGTAATAGAATTTTCGTGAGTCGATTTGGTGCTTAAAATTGACCAATTTGGTAACGCAGAGATTATTTACCGTTAACTATTTTAGAGAAATTAATAGAGAAAGAAAAAAATCGTTTATGTCTCCTATGACAAAGAGTAGATGTATAGAAATTATCTACTGGCTGAGAATCGTCGCTTTTAAGACTACCCCGCTTTATAGGCGATAAAACGAGGCAACCAGTAATTTTTATAAGTCGTATACACTATACAGACTATAAGTATTGGGAATATACAAAAGTCAAAGTAAGGTTTTCTAGTGTAACCTATATTCCTGTTTGTTATCTCGAATAGTCGCTTTTAAGACCGTCCAGTCTTCTAAGCTGAAAAACGAAGCATATGCTTAGTATCTTCTACAAGTCGTGCAACACACTATCGTTCATAAGTGTTTGACCATGTATTGAAAATATACAAAAGTCAAAGTAAGATTTACCAGTGTAACTTATACTTCTATTTGTTGTTCCACATCCTCGTGTACAGACGGTGTTAGTAATTAAAATACAGGAAAAATTGGCGATAGAGAAACTTAAAAGTTAAAAATTTGAAAAACAATCGTGAAGATATTTAAAAACCACTTGGAAGATTCAAGAAGATACATTTGGAAAACTTGTTGCTAGATTACCTCGAATCGTTAACCTCGTTATTGTCAAAAAATATACACGAGTATTCAACAATGTTTGTCCATCAACAGGTAAGATTTTCTTAGAAATAAATCCATGCAGCAACGAAATAAACATTTCGATCCATACTGTTGTCGATCGATAAACGAATAAACTATAATTAACGCTACAATCGTTTATTAATATTTCACTTGCTCCACATACGAAAAGAGTTTGAAATATAAATCACTTGACCACGTTTTCCATATAAACCCCATAGCCATCACACTTCTTCTATCTCACCCTCTCGACTCGGCACCCTCTATCGTTCACTCTACATTCTATAGCTTCGTTTAAATAACCTTGAGCCTGTTCCACATGGAACAGGTGGTATGTACATAGCTTATGTGTACGTTTATACGAGCACGGTGACCGAATATAAAATTTTGCAATTTAAGCGCAAGAGAGTAAAAACGGTTAGCTGACACGATTCAGTCGTTGCTACTCGATATCATGAGTGAATCCTCGGTGGTTCGAGCCTCTTCTCTCGGCCTGGAAAATAATTCCACGGAAGAACATATACCCGAACAAGAGAGAAACGGGTCCGAGGGAACAATTCCGAGTACAGCGAAAAACTCGAGACTCGTGCTCGATGGTAATATAGTAGCGTTCGGTAGAACGAAGGCTGTTATCCTCGAACGCGAAACACGCATCGGTGGAGTGGCTGGAAAGAAAGAAAAAAGTAATAAAACGGTTCCACGAGAGGTTATACCGCTTTTAGGAACGTGGTCTAGAAAAAACCAGCGTCGAATCTCGTGTACAAAGACCCGCGATACGTCGACTTTCGTAACGGTTAACCATCGATGAAACTACGCGTGGGTCTTTTCTGACCCATAGGGACTTTTGCTCAATTGCAACTATGGTACTTTTTCTTTGGATATTGACACATTTGCAAATGAACGATCAGCGATCGATCCGGGTTTGGATGAATTTTGGGCGATTGTTTGCAATCTTGTTACGTTAAAAGAAACTGTTGTAACTTTGAAACGAATATTTTTGATACGAGTATGTTTTGAGGAATGTTGGGTATTGCTTTTTTGCAGCGTATTTTGGACTTTTTGACGTACAATTATGAATGGTTTCGAACTCTAATGAATACTCGAATTATTCTTTGCGAAACGACATTTTTTCCAACTTTAAGGGTTTTTGTAAATATGTTACAAATCGAATCTTTACAATGGAAATCTATTCGATTCTGTTTCGAACCGTTGGGACCTTCGAAATTTGATTTCACCTACTTGAAGAGATTTTCTGTGGACAAAAACATTGCTCCATTTATCGAACAAAATTTTTTAAGCAAAGGCAAAATTACAGGTTAGAAGAATTTCCTTATAATATAGCGTACGAATACTTTCACGAGACACTGTATATATCCATCTAATGACGCGTCGACCGTAAGCGGTGGTACAAAGTCGCGAGGACGAGAGTCGCTCGTCCGGATCGAGCCTAACTCGTAAGAGCACTTGCCATTGCCTTGCGTCGCTGAGTCGAGTCGATAGAGATCTCGTTCTTGCAGAGATCTCGTTCTCGTGTAGGTCTATGTTTTTGTAGAGATTTCGCTCTCTTGTAGATCTATGTTCTTGTAGAGATTTCGTTCTCGTGTAGATCTATGTTCTTGTAGAGATTTCGTTCTCGTGTAGATCTATGTTCTTGTAGAGATTTCGTTCTCGTGTAGATCTATGTTCTTGTAGAGATCTCGTTTTCATAGAGATCTAGGTTCTTATAGAGATCTGGTTCTCTTAGAAATCTCGTTCTAGTGGAGATTTACGTTCTTGTAGAAATGTCGTTTTTATAGAGATCTTGATCTTGTAGAGACTTGCGTTTTAATAGAGATCTCGTTCCTTTAGAAATCTCGTTCTAATAGAGATCTCGGTCTAATAGAAATCACGTTCTAATAGAGATCTCGTTCTAATAGAAATCTCGTTCTAATAGAGATCTCGTTCTAATAGAAATCTCGTTCTAATCGAGATCTCGTTCTAATAGAAATCTCGTTCTAATAGAGATACTCGTTCTCGTATAAATCTCGTTCTAATCGAGATACTCGTTCTCGTATTAATCTCGTTCTAATCGAGATACTCGTTCTCGTATAAATCTCGTTTTAGAGGAGATCTAAATTCTCGCGTAGAAATCTCGTTTCCATAGAGATCTCGTTCTCGTAGATATAATACTTACGTTCTCGTAGAAATCTCGTTTTAGAGGAGATCTACATTCTACTAGAAATCTCGTTTTCATCGAGATCTCGTTCTCGTTCTAGCGGAGATCCACGTTCACGTAGAAATCTCGTTCTCATAGAGATCAATGTTCTCGTAGAGACTCACGTTCCGTTAGAGATCTCGTTCCCGTAGAAATCTCGTTCTCCTAGAGACCTAACTTCGCGCGAGGTATCCCGTTCCCGTACGAGAGACCTACCTTCTCGTACAGATCTACGAGATCTCTCCTAGGGATCTGTGTTCCCTTTTGTATCGAATACGTCGTATATCTGCGCCGCTTCCAGATTTTTCCATTAGAACGTGCCACTTGGAAATCTCGGCTGGATTCAGGCCTTTTTTGCGCGCAGTCTTGTAGCACGGCTCGCGTTTAAAATCAATGTTCAATGCACATACGGCTTCCTTCGCTTTGTCCGGATAGCGGAGATGGATGTACTCGTAGAAGGGGGGATCCGAGTGGTGAACGCCCGCGCACATACACGCACACACACATACACACACACGTGAGCGCCAGCGCGCGCATACATACATATATGCGCGGTTGTTCGCCTGTACGCGTTCTTTGAGGGATATTCGGACGGGGAATATATAGGGTGGCTCGCAGGCGACGTTGAGGAATCGAGGGCGAGCCTTTAAAGCGGCGCACGAAGGAACGAGAAACCAATTACGAACGCGAACGGGCCGAGCCTCGCGATTGGCTCGCTCTCTCGCACTCTCGATTAAATTCTTTTTTCAAACGACCGCCGGGTGAACGTGTTTTCTCGCTGTCCGGCTCTGGCCCGCGATTTCCGCCCTTCGTCACCCGTGTACGCGCTCCGTTTGCGAATCGCGAGCAAATGAGGCTCGTATCTTGACCTCGACAACGACCAGTATTCGTACGGCTTCCCATCTGTCCGTAGGATTTCGTACCGCGCCACGGATACTAACCGCGGGAAACGCGCAACGAAAGTACAGCTGGGGAACGGAAAGATGACTCACGGATCGAGGGGAGTACGGTATTGTGTTCAGTGTGGAGCAATATTGAATAATTTTTCCTCGGTCATGGACCTTTGAAGGCGATTGAAACAAATAAATGAATTTTTTCTAGTGGTCGATTTCTGAGCGACGCATTGTACAGGTGGGAGTTGGAAAGATTACTCTTGGATTTAGAGGGGTCTTATTATCACGTGTAAGGGAAAGTGAATCATTATATTGAATCATCCTGGTCAATTGCAGGCCTTTGAAGATGATTGAAAGATCTTCTGAAGATCAACTTCTTAACTCTGCATAATACAGTTGGGAGTTGGAAAGATTACTCTTGAATTTAGGATAGTGTAATTATCAAGTGTAATAGGAACGAGGGGAGTGTGATTTCGTATGTAGACAATATTGAATAATTTTTGGCAAATCGCAAGCCTTTGCAGATTACTAAAAAGTCTGAACCAACCACGATTCGCAATTTCTTCCGCAGGTCAACTTCTCATTCTCGCACAGTACATATGAAAACTGAGAAAACAATTCCTTACTACACACCGTGTTATATAAAAATATAAACATCTTTGAGCAATATTAACCGAGATCCAGACCCTGAAAACCCGACTGAAACCCCCGAGCCAATTCGCGATTCCTTCCGTAGGTCAATTTCTCACGTTCGCACAGTACATTTGAAAACTGAGAAAACAATTCCTGAATACACACCGTGTTGTATAAAAATATAAACATCTTTGAGCAATATTAACTGAGATCCAGATCCTGAAAACCCGACTGAAACCCCCGAGTCAATTCGCGATTCCTTCCGTAGGTCAACTTCTCATCTTCGCTCAGTACATACACGCGCGGAGTGATCGCTCGGCGTTATTTTATATCCGTCGAAAACGAAGTTTGAAGTTTAACGTTCCGGTTGTGCCCCAGTAACTCCCTGCCTGCCATAATATTCATACCTCCGACTTACAAAGCGTGTGCGCGAAGTTTAACGATGCGGTTACACGCGCCGCCTTGAAACTACCGGCTGCGCTTTGAAACACGTAGCAACATTGTAAAGCACGAACTTCGAGACTTCGAGAGGGTAGGGGAGGGTGACGGGGGACGATCAACTCGCTCGTAAGATTTTCCATCATCGACTTTGAAGCATACGTGGCACTCGCTCGCTCGAGAATCGGCGCGATGATTCAACCGGCCTTGTCGCGACGTTCTTTACGCGCGGAGGGAACGCAGGTCGGTGATTTTTATCGTTTCGCGTACCATCGTAGTTGTTTCTCGAGTTCTCGACCAAAGAACTTCCTCTCGTGTAGCTATTAGCTGGCCATACAGTAGCGTTCCAAAGTACTTCCTCTTCTTGGGCAAAGTCGAGGGAATCGTAATCGCGTGGACGTCCTCTTGGAACCTTTCCCGTTGAGTTTCACCTCATTTTCTACGGTCGTGTCCTCTCTAACTACAAGAGGAACGTAATTTGTTTATTGCCCATTAACGAAGAATTTTAATCGTGGACGAACAGATTATCATTGGTAACTGTTTGTAAACCTGTTTCACCAGCTGGTGTTCTTTTTCTGGAATCCGTTTTCCTCGTGAGGATAGTTACAATTGGTTATCGAGAGGAAAAACATAACTTGAAAGTCAAGGGAAAAGTCAAAGAAAAATAGCGATAGTGACATGCTTTTCTTTGGCTATGAGTAGATATACAACGGTATTATTTAACAAGGAAAAGGTTGTTTATGTTGAACGAACGTGTGTCAATGAGGTATAAAAGGATTTCTAACGTAATTATTTTTTATAACTTTTCCGTTAGAGAACAAAAAATGACGTGGAAATGAACAGGAAAATTTTCGAAGTATCAACCGACGATGCGATTACAATTGTTAATTCGATTGCTGTATAATTTTTGTTTATACAACAATTGTTGTACAATTGTTAATAATAGTGATCGTATCAATGTTAATAGCTGCGTTTTTAAATTTTGTCGAGTCTTTTACAAATTTAAACGAAATCTGCAACCGTTATAATTTCAGTAGTTGTACACTATGGAATTATTAATACATCGTTCAGTACTGTAATCGATTATTATACATAAAGAATTATTTAGTTGTTTATTTATACATAAACGAAATAAATCCCATCAGCGTCCAGTTGAGAATAATACATGAAAATACAAACGAAACAAAGAACATAGACAGCCCCTAAATGTTGGAATAAATTCGAAGAATTATAATTATAATTATTAATACACATTATCGTTCTTTTAACATAATCCAAACGAAATAATAACGGCAAAATAGACGTGCTTTCCTCGCGTTAAGAAACACCGGTATCCAGCTATACAATAGTACCCGCTTTAGTGTAATCCGAGCACGAACATTTATCCGGGTAGGTAATTTCCGCGAATTCGTGCAAGTGAAAAAGAAAGTAGAAAAATCACCAAAACGAAGCTACACGATACAAACTCTCCCTCAAAATTGTCTCACGTTTAATTACTCGACATCTAACCTCACTTATGACTTTCCAAGAATCTAAGCGAACAAAATTGAACAAAAGCGAACGATAAAGTGAATAAAACTTCAGTCGGACGCTATTGTAAATACAAGAAAGATAACCGAGTCGAAGAAAATACAAAATAACAAACTAAACATTTTGAAATAAATTCAAAATGAACTTCGTAGAAGACGATTCCACGATACTAATTTTCGCTTCGTGTGCGTTTCAGAAATCCTACACGGGGGTTTGGTGGCTCGAGAAAGAGAAATCAACGTAGATTCCAGGACCTCCCTCGCCCTGAACACAGAGCAGCAGCAGCAGCAGCATCGTTTACACTTTCACGGCTTCGTAGCATCGTCCACGAGCGTGGATACGGTAAGTCTCGTTCAATTTCCTTCGGTTTTCGCGCTCAAAGGCGGTCCTGCGACAAGCAAGCATGCGGGACCATTGTCGTAGGCACCGCGGTCTCTCGAGATGCCTCGGCCTACCCTCGCTCCGTGATCCTTTCGTCGCTCCCCCCTCGCCCCACCACCTCTCAGAAATATTCCACGGTCCCCCACCACCTCTTAGAAGTATTCCACTACCCCCACCGCTTCGTAGAAATATTCCTGGTGGGGGTAACAGTGACCCGGATCGGTCGACGTTGTCCGCGTACGAAAATTTACTTTAACGAGCGCCAGGCCGGAAACTTTTGTGCTTTTCATCGAGCCGTGAGAGCCCGGAACAGGAAATTCGATCGGGCCGGGGCATCCCGAATGTATTCAAAACGATCTCGCCGCCGAGTATTTACGGCGTTTTTTCGCGGCCGCGGGGCATCGCGCGCGCGGATTCTCCGCTCGGTCGCCGGTGAATACGAAATTTATTCGATTTCTCGTCCCGAATTCGACCGACGATGGAGATTCCTGTCGAGTAGTGGGGGAGGGAGGGGGGAGGGGGAGTGTTGTCGAGAAACACTGGAGTTTACAACGTTACCGAGGGGAAATTGACTCGATCGATCGGTGGTTTCTTTTTTTTTTTCTTCTTTTTTTATGAATCTTAAAACACGTCACACGCACCCTGTTCAGTTGCACGCGTCAACTGGTTGCTTCTCGGGCGAAATTGGGAGATCACGATGCTCAAAGAGTATCTTTTGCCTGTTTGATGCAAGTTCGATTTGAAATCTGTCGATTCTAAGATTCTTTCGAAATTGTTAACGCTCGTATAAGTAGGTCGCGAGTGTTATTCTGTATTAATTTACCTTCTCCGTTGAGGTAGTTGAGAAACTTTTGTCGTTTTTATTCCTGATTCGCATACTACCTTTCGACTTGTCGCTACTGACCCGGGAAATAGGATTTGCACGCTGACTGTCGAGTATTCGACAAAGCTCGAATCTTTCGGTGTGAAAATTTCCATATTTAAAAACCAGATCTATATTCTTAATTAAATCGTATAAATTCATTTTTATTTTATTCAATGATACGCGTAATTTTATTGTACTTATTTTTCTTTCTACCTACGCATAATTGTTTATCATCGTGGAAAATTAACCATGCAGATTTTCACAAAACCGTGCATTATCGTTACGAAAGTTAAGACGAAAGATTATAGGAAAACTCCCACGCACAATTTCCAATCGTGGAAAGTTAAACGTGCAGATTTTCACAAAACCGTGCATTATCGTTACGAGACTTAAGACGAAAGATTATCGATGAACTCGCGCGCACAATTTTCAATCTTCTTTCGAGCGCGTAGCGTCTCGAGGCGGGTCTCGCGGCTCGCCGCAGAGCGGCCTCGAACGCGTCGAAAATCCTCTCCGGAGGACGCGTTTCCGTGATACTTTTCGATCGCCGGAGGCTCGAGAACCACTCTACCGTTCTCTACGTCGTGTATGGGGAGCTTTCTTCGCTCCCCCCTCTCCGTGCAACGCCGCTTCCAGCTTTTCGTCTCCTCGTTTTTTCTTTTCCTTTTTCTTTTTCCTTTTTTCTTTTTTTTTTCTTTTTCGTCGCGCCGTTTAGTCTTTCAGGACCGGCCGCGCGCGGTTCCCTCGTCTTCTCGTCTCGTACTCGCGACAGATTCCATCAACGTTTCACCCCCCTCCAATCCCCGTTCAGCCCGCGGCGTAGGCGTCTCTTGTTCGACGCAACGCCCCCCCAAAACGAGGCCCTGGCCTCTCGAGAATGTACAACTGCGATCGTGTCGCGCGGAACGTCCCTGTGGACTGCGATAGTGTCACATGAGTGGCCCGTAAGTCCCTAGAATGCGGCCCATTGCTCAAAAGTGATTTTACCGTAGCAATAATCGTCCAAATGTTGATTTGACCGAAGCAATTGTTACCTGGAAGATGATTTTACTGGAGCAATTATTGTCCGAATTTTACTAAAGAAATTGTTGCCCGAAAGTTGAGTTCATTGAAACAATTATTACCCGAAAGTTGATTTTGCTAAATAAATTATTGTGGAAGAGTTGAGTTTATTGAAACGATTATTGTCCGAAAGTTGATTTTACTAGAGAAATTATTGCCCGAAAGCTGTGTTCATTGAAGTAATTGTTGCTCGAAGGTTGATTTTATCGAAGCAACTATTGCTCGAAATTTAATTTCATTGAAGCAATCATTGCTGGGTAGTTGACTTTATTGAAACAATTATTGCCCGATAGTTGATTTTATCGAAGCAATTATTGCCCAAAGGTTGATTTCATTGAAGCGATTACTGCCACGAAAATTGATTTTATCGAAGCAATTATTATCAATATTAACGAGAATTATGTGAAATTAAACAACAGTTACGATTTCGAAATACACGCTTTAAGTATTCAATTATAAGCACCCGTGTAAGTTAATAATCGCGACATCTGTTATTCGTTATTATCAAACTGTTACCTATTTATGCACCGTATACGCGTATTTGTGCACTTTATAATTCCCCAGCTACGCGCATCCTAAAATGTTCCCTCTCTGTCGACCACCGTACGATATAGACGTGTAGAGTGAGAAAGTAAAATTTTGTTATAGGTGTCCGGGCTAAATATTATATTATCCAATATTCCAATACCAGCCATTATTACCCGATTTTGAAAATCGATTTCAATAATTCAATATGATTTTTCATTATTCGGTACTCCACTTTCGATCAACATCGAAAACATTTATACACACTTTATATAAAATCGTTGTAACATTGGAACCCCGGTCCCCACAATCCATCGTGACAGTTAACGTGTTAAGGGAAAGCAATAAAAAAAAAAGAAAAAAAGAAATCAATTTTATTTTTAATTCTAGACAAGAATACCCCGTTAAGGGTTTCTCTGGAGTCGGTTCGCCTCCGGTCGGTCGGTCGTCTCTCCCCCCCACCACCATCGCGTCGGAAGGCCCATTATCGTCTCCTTTATCATCGTCATTACGCGCGACGATGATTATTATCATCCCCCTCTCCCCCCACCGTCCGTCTTTAGTTTCCTTTTAACGCCCCTCGCGCGACGATGGGTCCGCATAAAAGGATCCTCCACCGCGGTCCTGTCGAAAGAACGAGGAAGAATGGTTCGCTCGCGCGTAGGTAGGCTGGGGTAGATACTGGTGGAGGAGGAGTGGGGGTAGTCGGTAGCGGAGCGCGCGGGTGGGGGTAAAAGAAGCGCGAACGGACGGCTGGAAAGTATTGTCGAGCGAGAGGAGAAGGGTGGGGAGCGAGAGTAGGCTGGGGTGGGGAGCGAGAGTAAGCTGGGGTGGGGGTAGAGAGCATGGAAATATTATCCGAAGGCGGCGTCCTTCGACCGTCGTCTTTGTCGCGTTCGAGAAAACGCAAATTGGCGAACTTTGGCGAAACTCCTGTACAATAGGCTCGCCAGCGTGGCAACAATGAGCCTTGTATCGGCCTCCTCTCTGGCCTCTTTCCACGCCAGTGTCTCCGTACGATGTATTTGTTCCCGCGTGTATATGTATGTATCTATGTGTGTGTATGTCACTTTTGCCTTTGAAACGGTGGAAAAAGGTTGCATCCGTTTTCATTGGCGGAGATACACCGTCAGTGGTGCCGGACTTCTTCGTAGCTTCGTATGAACGACGTTCCACGACACTGGATACCGGCTAACGAGAGGAAAACGCTCGATTGTCGTTCGCGACAGGGAAATTCGACTATGGAAGATTATCGGTGTATTCGGAGACTCTTTTATCTGTTTTTTTATTTTTTTGGCGGGAATCTCCCTTGGATTCGTTTCTCTCATTGCGAATAAATTTAACCGTTTTCGTTCGAAGTACGCGTCTACAGGATTGTTCATTTTCGAATCGATTGGTTCTTTTTAGACGAATAACAATATGGGTTACATCTCGATTAACGTTTAGTATTATTTATACGGGGGAGTGTCAAGATTTTTTCTGCTCGACCATCGATTTTATTTGCTCGAAGACCGTTGCTGGATTGTTTGCACGAAGGGTCGATATTGCACGGAGGAATCTTGATTAATCGGGAGCACGGTTATGGGAGTTATAAAATTTTTTCATTTAGAATAAGAATGTTTATTTACCGTGACGAATAGACGCCGATCTGAGCGTGTTTTTCAAGTCGGTGCGAACGAAAGATTTGCTACACACTTATCGTTAATTTAACATTTGATGAAAAATGAATGTGTAATCGTACAAAAGGTATTCAATTTTTTTGTTAACATACTTTTCATTGTAGTAAATTTCAGGTGGAAACTGTGGTGTTGTTTAGAAAAAATATACTTTTAAAGTACAGTGAAGACAGTTGCCAATTCCTCTAAACTTTTTAATTATATTAGAATGGAAACAGCAAATTTCTAGGAAGACACTGTCGATTTTAATTCATAAGTTTATAAAAGATAAGTAGAGATGGAGATACGCTCGTTCAATCGTAGAGTGGCAAAACTTTTTTGCGAATATCTCGGAAATTAAGGCTGACCGCCTATTATTGGTACGGGAAAGAAATTGCTCGGAATGTAAATATTAAAAATTATTAAAATCGAAGAGGAAGCCACTAATCGACAGATTGACCTTTTTTTTTATATTATTCTCGTAGTAAATGTAAGTTAGAAACTATACCGACGGGATTTCCTGAAAACTATAGGTTTTTAAAGTACATTGTACACTGTAGCAGTCAACTCTTGAAAACTTTTTAATTATATCGGAATAGGATAATCGAGCCCTGCAGTCTCCAAAGGCGACATTGGGGCTCTTCTATTTTTCTTATCTTCTACTACTTTACTCCATTTTCTACCGTTTTCGAAGATAGTTAAATAACGATACACTAGCTTTTGCTTCTGTAAATAATATTTCATTATATCAGAGCCGTGATTTTGGAGTAACGTATTATAAAAGAGTCAGGTGTGTTACATTTCCCTTCTGTTTTCAAAGTTGATAAAGTAAGGATACACTTTTGCTTCTATAAATCAAATTTGGTAATACTAAAACAGTATTTTCAAAATACCGTGTTGTAAGAGAGTCAACTGTATTATACTTCTCTCCTATTTTTCTCAACTTCTACTACTTTATTACTCCACTTTGTACGATTTTCAATACTGGAAATTGTAAGATTTTCAATACTTGAAATTGTAAGATTTCCAATACTTGAAATTGTAAGATTTTCAATACTTGAAATTGTAAGATTTTCAATACTTGAAATTGAAAGATTTTCAATACTTGAAATTGTAAGATTTTCAATACTTGAAATTGTAAGATTTTCAATACTTGAAATTGAAAGATTTTCAATACTTGAAATTGTAAGATTTTCAATACTAGAAATTGTAAGATTTCCAATACTTGAAATTGTAAGATTTTCAATACTAGAAATTGTAAGATTTTCAATACTTGAAATTGTAAGATTTTCAATACTTGTACTTATACAATTTTTACTTAAATAACAATAAACTTCTGCCTCTACAAATTCTCACAATTATTGCATAACGTCTTCGAATTTAATTTCCCTTAAAAAAAAAATACTCGATTTCCGGAAAAACGTAGTATCAATCAAATAGTTCACCCTCACAGAGTAAACTTCGAATGCAAAGAGTCAAACCGTGTTATAAAAGGACTTTTCGCGCCGTATTTGAACCAAATTGTTTTCTGCATACCATATTATATTTTTCTTCTCTTTTTCTCATCCCCTACAACTTCACCCCATTTGCACCATTATCTAAGTTACTTAAACAACAACAACACACGAAACTTTCGCCTCCAAAAATTCTCATTACTCTCATCGACATCGACATAACCTCATCGTCGCGTATCGCCTTCGACTTCACCATCCCTGTAAAAAGAAAACTACTCAATTCTCGAAGAGCTCGCAACCAATCGAGGGGCGCCGTCATCGCCTAACGCGATCACGACGCGAAGGGATCGTTTTTACGTTAAAAGTTCCCGGTGTGCGTTTCACTCGTCCTGAACACGGATCGCTCTTTTATCCGAGCGTTCGCCTTTCGTGCGACCGACGAGCAAACGTTAGAGAAAGAAGTCCTGAGGAAAAATTGAGAACCTTTCGAGGGCATTACTTCGCATTAAACGATAATTGCTCGTTCCACGGTAGTTCGTTATAAGATGAAAGAGTCGTGACTTTGCGCGTCGCGACGCGCAGCCTCCGAGTGGAATGCGTCGTGCCGACGCGGCGCTGACAATATTCACGGTAATCCAATTGAAATTAATTCTCGAGCGAAGGCTCTTTGTTTCCGTCTCTGTCTCCCGCCCCCTGTGCCCTCCATGTCCCCGCCATCTCTCCGTGGCTCCCTCGCGAATAAAGTCTCGTAACCTCTGCCGGCTGGAGTGGCTGTGGAACCGGAAGCGACGTGAAATATCGGCGCGCGGCGTAATCGAGCGCGGCGAAGGCAACGGATCTCTCTTCGAGGTTTCTCCGCTTGTTACCGTGACCCTCTCGGGGTTAATCATGCGACCAAATCGAGATGATAATTCGACTCCGTGAGAGGACGCCACTGCATGCCGGATCCGCGTGTTAATTCTTTCTCTCTTTCTCTCTCACTATCTGCGTTATTAACATTTTACCGATCGGTAGATGTTGAACATCCTGTACACTTTTCATCGGTCACCGATCACTCGTAAATACATCCTGACAACCAGATGATAATTCGACTCCGTGAGAGGACGCCACTGCTTGTCGTATCCGCGCTCTCAGCTCTTAAGCCGCGTTCTCACGTCACATTTTCATCTGCACGTGAAATAATCGCTTAACGTTATCCTAGAAAACATTCCGGAGGAGAATGTTGACTGTTCTATCATTTTCCACCCTCGTTGAACTTCTTCGTTAATCGTATTTCCAATCACGACTATCCTTAAGCCACATTCTCATGACACATTCTCCTCTGCACGTTGAAAAAGAGCTCAAAATTATCCTACGTACTTCTCCTCGTAATTTTTCTGTAATTTTTCACCCTCGTTGAACTTCTTCGTTAATCGTATTTCCAACCACAGCTACCCTTAAGCCGCGTTCTCACGCCACGGTTTCCTCTGTACGTAAAAAAATAGCTTAACATTATCCTACAAAACATTTTCCTCCTGACTTTTCTATAATTCGTCACCCTCGTCGAACTTCTTCGTTAATAGTATTTCCAATCACAGCTACCTTTAAGCCGCATTCTCACGTCATATTTTCATCTGCACGTGAAAAAATTTCTCACAATTATCCTACAAAACATTCTACAGTTGAATATTAACTTTTCCATAATTTTTCACCCTCGTTGAACTTCTTCGTTAATCCTATTTCCAACCACAGCTACCCTTAAGCCGCGTTCTCACCGCGGAGTCGAAACACCCTTTCTCTCGCAGTCCCGTCACGATTCTCCCTCCGAGTTTCGTCGATTTCCGGTATCCTCGGCGCGCTTCCAATACAGATTTACGCGTAACACCAATCGCGAGCGTATTGCTCGTCGCGTATGCACCGTGTCGGATTCGGAGCGTTCTCCTCGAGCTTTCGCGCAACTACGAGTGCTCGTCGTGAACCACACGCTCCGTAGGAGCAACAACCTGCCAATATGGCCGCGAAACACGAGCGAAACCCGGTAATCGGGAGATTATCGACCGACGCGTATTAGTAAATCGGAAATTGGACAAGGCGGTTTCGAACAATCGACGCGTGTCGCCCACACGAGCGAGCGAGCAAGCGAGCAAGCGAGCAAACGAACCAGCGTGAGCGCGATTGTTATCGCGGCGTACGCGCAACGTGAACGAAGCATAAGGCGTGTAAACGCCGCCTTCCTCATTAGAATGCCAAACATTCAGCCGCAAAGCGACTTCCTAACCTTCCTAATTCGGCGCTTCCGCGTGTTCTCCGCTACGCCCACACGATCGACGCACGTTCCACCGCGTTGGTTCGTGTTTGCGCCGTGGCCGTTCCGACGCCACGCGACGCTTTGACATTTTAATTACCGAGTCTGGAAAATTCTACGGAGACACCGTAGAATCGTTCACTCTGAACATTGGAGCGACGAAGATTGAATTCCTCGAATTCGAAGAGACTCTAACGTTCGATTCTAACGAAAAATGGAAAAATTTTTCTTCTTTTTTTTTTTAGTTAAAATTGAAACGATGAGGGGAAGAATGATATAAATTTTGGAATTACCGTGGAATTGGTTTTTTAGGACCACGTTTTGGAATTTTTTTTTAAGAGTAATTACTTTTGCAATTGTGTGAAGGATTGTGTGCTTCTGTTGAAAGTAAGTTTGGAAGAGAAGGTTCGTTCGAAAGTAATTTTTTATCGTCAAATTCTATTTGTTAGAAACAATTGTGGCATTTGTACGTGGTTTAAAACGATATCGAGTGCATTGAAAAGAAAAGAAATTTCAAATATGATCACTTAACTGAATATCAGTTTCTAAATTCAAAATATACACATCGTTATATGTACCGAGTTTGATTTGCTCTGCCTCGAATAATGTTCGTTCATAAATCGAAAAAAGTTCGCAAAATGGTCAATTTCGACCTACAAACATTGTTACGTGTACCTAATTTAAATACGTGACTCGTTCTGCCTCGAGTAATCAACCGTTCCCTTATAAATCGAAAAGAGTATGCAAAATGGCGTCGATCGACCTAGCACCGGTTCTTCGACTCGTCATTCTCGTTCAAATTATAACCTCAACGTATTGGGTTGTCCGAAGAATCATTTCGTTTTCCAAAACGTAGAATATATAATTCAATGAAACGTTTATACACTCTAAAAAAATCGTGTTTCATTTTCACCAAAAAAAAAAAGAAAAAACGAACTGATTTTCCAAACAAGCCAATAAAAAACAATTCTACGCACCGTAATCGCCAGAACCGAATCGTAAAGCATCGTTCGCATGGAAGATCGCGAAATATGGGCGTGAGAACCGCGTACTCGTCGAATCAAAAAATTCTCAAGTGAAATTATCACCGCCGGTGAATCTCCGTCGATAAGGGGGCTGCTTTAGAAATAAAAAAAGAAAAAGAAAAAGAGAAAAAGAGAAATACGTGCCCGGTACGGGGTCCGCGAGATATTTCTTTCTTGCAGCCACCGTTGAGAGAAGGGGTGGATAGAGAGTGGAGAAAATGGGGATGGGGGCAGTCATCGGAAATTTGTCGATATTTTAACCGACTCTGCCTCCGGGGAATTTCGTCTAGCCGCCCTCCCTGCCCCCCGTTCCCGCCTCTTCGTTCACCAACCGCCGCCCTTAATACAGTCGTACGTGCGCCTATGATTTATTGAAAGCTGAAAAACTCTCTCACTCTCTCTCTCTCTTCTCTCTCTTTCTCTTTCTCTCTTTCTCTTTCTCTTTCTCTTTCTCTCTTTCTCTTTTTCTGCATCTCTCTTTCTCTCTTTCTCTTTTTCTGCATCTCTCTTTCTCTCTTTCTTTCTCTTTTTCTGCATCTCTCTTCTCTCTCTCTTTCTCTCTTTCTGCGTCTCTCTTCATCTCTCTTTCTCTTTTTATGAACTCTCTCTCTCTCTCTCTCTTTCTCTTTTTCTGCGTCTCTCTTCATCTCTTTTCCTCTCTTTCTCTTTCTCTCTTCTCTCTCTTTCTCTTTTTCTGCGTCTCTCTTTCCCTCTCAGCTGCCCGATTAAAAAGTTCGCCCATTACCGGCCGCGTCGCGGCGGCATTGAAGGCCCATTCAAAGATGTCGCATTGTCGCCGAGGCCGTTTCGGTGCCTTGGAAAAAGCTCGAGATTTATACAACAATGTGTCCTGGCGGCGCATTCGAACGGAAACCGCAGCCCCGTTCGGCCAAGAAGCTGCATTCACCGCCGCGATAGAATAATAATGTGCCGTTTGTGCGAGGACTAATACGCGGCCGTTGAGCGGGAACGGGGGCGGTTCGGTTTTCGCGGAGATCATTGAGAACCGCTGCGGGCTAAGCTATCATAAAGCTGCCACCTACGAAGGTGTATAATAAACCGCGCGCGCGTGGTATAACGCCGGTAATAAACGTACACTCCGTATACGGGGGTAGGGAGAGGAACAGGGTACGAGGGAGAATGTGCGAAAGAGTTGTGAGAGAAAATGAGAGAAAACGAGAGGAGAACGCGAGGTGAAATGGGTGGAGGGGAAAAATAGAGCGAGGGAGAATCGGTGAAAGAGTCGTGAGAGAAAATGAGAGAAAACGCGAGGTAAAATGTGTGGAGGGGAAAAATAGAGCGGGGGAGAATCGGTGAAAGAGAGAAAGTGAAAGAAGAAAGGGGATCGAGAGAAAACGAGAGACTGGAAGAAAGAGAGATAGATAGAAACACTCGGGGGCCTAGGTATAATCGCGTTTGGCACGAAGAGAAGTTTATTTTATTTTCCATTTCGTTTCGTTTCGTTTCGTTTCTCTCTTTTTCACTTTTTCACTACTCACTCTCTCTCTCTCTCTCTTGGTTTCTCTACACACATAACCGACGCGGATTGGACGCCGCGACGTAGTTGCAGCGAAATTAATTGCGATCGACGCTAGCGCGGCGAGGTCGATGCTTTAATTAGGACCGGATTGATTGTGCTTGGAAATTGTTCGGAGCTTCAAAGGTGCTCGACCTTTTTTCAAAGTCGACTACGCGTTCTCCCCTCCCCTATACAACGATCGCCGCCGCCTACAATTAAATTCCGCGATTGATTAAATCCGTGGAATCATTCACGGAATTTGTTTCCGTCAGGATCTACTCGCGTTGGTAACGCTACCTCGCAAGTAGCATTACGCAGAAGTGTACCCACTCGTTCGACAACAGAATCACTACACCACGGTGGTCGGACGATCGCGTCGATGTGGGTCGTGTTCGAGTATCTCGCCGTCTGCTTCCACTCTCGGGATTTCATCGTTATTCTCCGCGATCGTGTGTCGGGAATTTTTTTCCTTTTCTTTTTTTCTCTCTTTTCTTGTACAAGGTAATTCGTAAATGAATATTCGTGCTTCGGGTGCGGGGGAGGGGTGTATCTACGCAAGGAGATAAATGAAACACGTCCTGTGAACGTGTGTATTGTATTTCTTATTTTTTCAGTTGGGAAGAATTAAAGAACGTTTTAGTTTCGGTTTAGATACTAAGGAATTAAATACTAGGAAAATTTATGCAGGGTGATTGGTAAATGTATTGGTAGGTTTCAAGGGAAGAATTAATTCATTGAAATAGATTGAAATTGGTTGGTTTTTGAGTTAGGAAGAATTGAAGAACACTTTACTTTTTGGTTATTAGGTACTAGGAAAATTTATGCAGGGTGAGTAGTAAATGTATATCTATATTTCAAGGGGCGAATTAACGCGTTGAAATAGATTGAAATTGGTTGGTTTTAGAGTTAGGAAGAATTGAAGAACACTTTACTTTTTGGTTATTAGGTACTAGGAAAATTTATGCAGGGTGATTGGTAAATGTATAGGTAGGTTTCAAGGGAAGAATTAATTCATTGAAATAGATTGAAATTGGTTGGTTTTAGAGTTAGGAAGAATTGAAGAACACTTTACTTTTTGGTTATTAGATACTAGGAAAATTTATACAGGGTGAGTAGTAAATGTATATCTATGTTTCAAGGGGCGAATTAACACGTTGAAAATACTACTAACTTTATGAAGGTATTCTTTTTTTTATTTTATATTCATTGGTTTTAGAGATAGGAAGAATCGAAGAACATTTTATTTTTAGTTATTAGGTACTGGGAAAATTTATGCAGGGTGATTAGTAAATGTATATCTATGTTTCAAGGGGTGAATTAACACGTAGAAATAGATTGAAAATACGACTAATCTTATGGAGGTATTTTTTTTTTATTTTATATTCGTTGGTTTTAGAAATGGAAAGAATCGAAGAACACTTTATTTTCAATTAAGAAATATTACGTAAATTTAATCAGAGGGAGCGAATTTACCCAGTAAAGTACTCGAAAAGTAAACTATGGTAAAGCATACACTTGTAGCACATTTTTCTTCCTAATTTGATACGTGGATTCATCTTCTAAAATGTAGACATGCATTTACAAATCACCCTTTATAAATTGATCTAGTCTTAAGTGTGTCGAGGCATTAAATGATCGCTTCGAATATTTCATTCGATTCTTCCTAACTCGAAAAGTAAACTGTGGTAAAACACACACTCGTACCACATTTGTTACCTAATTCTTAGATTCAACCCCTAAAGCATAAACGTACATTTACAAACCACTATAAAATCACCAGTACCAAGTACAACCATTTCATAAAATACACATCCCCTTCGAACGTTCGATTCGTGTAATGTTCCCTGGACTAGCTACGGTTACGCGAGCGTGCGACCGTTTCCGGAAATGCGTGTACGCGACGAGTACGATACGTTACGTACGATAACGTAGGTTTGTTAGCGCGAGAACGACGACAGAAATGTGAAACATCGAGAACAGTACTCACCGGGGAAATCTTTCGGATGCGCCGCCGCGAACCGTGCAATCGCAAAGGTGTCTCCGTGTACACACTGAGCTGGTCGAAGTCGCGGGATACGTGCTCGAAAAGAGTAATAATTACGCGAACGAAACACCGCCGTGTCTCTTCGCGTCGTTGCACGAACGACGAGTGTACCGCTCGTAATTTCCTCCAAGTGGTCGCGATTGGTCACGGGTAATCATTTATCAATTGGCGGAACTCGATTGGCATCGCGCGAGAAACGCTCCTCCAGCACTTTGCGCGCAGCTCTCGAGCTCTCCCCGCGTCTTCGTTCCGCGTAATAAATTAATAACGCAATAACGAGAGGTGTTTCCGCGCAAAGAGCGTCGAACGAATGTCACGGGGGTACCGTACTACGGTTAATTTGTCATTTCCTCGAAGCAACGCGATTCTCGACTCGACTGGCGTTCTTGTACGCTTCGTCGTAAACGCGTTCCCCGCCTGACGTCTTTGAACTCTGAAAACGTTCGTCTAAAATCAATTTTCTCGTTTTAAATTCGTTCCCTTACCGATTGTTAATTCCATCGGTGGACAATCTTCGTTGGAATTGCGACGGGAGTATGTTTAAAAATCTACCTTTGATCATTTATGTATGGTATTTTCTTTGGTAGCTTCGTTGATGTGTGTAGTTTTGGTTGAAAGTAAATTTAACGAGATAGTGTTTGGAAATCTTTGTTTGAAGCTTGTGAATTATATTTTCTTTTTTTACTTTCGTCGCCAAGTGCAATTTTTGTGGATAGATAAATATATTTGCGTAGACAATATATTGGTGTATATTTATATAGAGAGAAGCGGGACGAATGAAACTTGGAAGACACTTCCGGTGGAAATTTCAGTGAATTTTGTTACTTCTCGTCACTCTGTGACGAAAGATTCTACACTCGATTTATTGAAAAATTTCTATCCTGAAATAATCAACTCCTTTCATTTTACTATATACAAAATTCCAATTCAAAAGTCCTCCTTTCTGTTACTCTTTGCATTATTTCCAATATCCTCGTATCGTCTAATCCTAAAAACACAATTTTAGTCGTACTCTCGTACAAATCTGAACATTCCAGCTCGAAAACACACGCTTTTTTTTACTTCACTCGTTACCACTTCCATCGTCAAATATTCGGTTGATCGTCAAATATTTCGTTTTCCAAAAAGAACAATATGTAATTTAATGAAATATTTACACGCTCTAAAAAAAATCGTATTTCATTTTCACCAAAAAAAAAAAAACGAAATGACTTTCCGAACAACCTAATATAATTTTAATTCGGATACTAAACTGCGATGAATAAACTCCGTTTAAGATCGCAAACCTAACCTAAAAAATTTTCAACCACCTAAAATTATTCCTCTCGACCGTGTACCGGGACCAAGGGGTACCGAACGCGTTTAAGATCGCAAACCTAACCTAAAAAATTTCAACGACCTAAAATCATTCCTCTCGACCGTGTACCGGGACCAAGGGGTATCGAGCGCGTTTAAGATGGCAAACCTAACCTAAAAAATTTCAACCATCTAAAATCATTCCTCTCGACCGTGTACCGGGACCAAGGGGTATCGAACGTGTTTAAGATCGCAAACCTAACCTAAAAAATTTCAACGACCTAAAATTATTCCTCTCGACCGTGTACCGGGACCAAGAGGTACCGAACGCGATTAGGCAACGCGCGAAGAACACGAAGCGCGATGGTTAGAGTCCAAGGGGAGCCCCGTTCTCGATGACGCGTCACCGGGCGTCGTTTCGTAAATCGACGGACAAAGACGCGTATTAAACGCGGTCCTGGGCGCGGGCGGGAAAAGGGAAAGAATCAGTGGAGGGCATCGGTGAAAGAGATCATCGACGGTGTCGTTGGTGGTTCGCTCGGGGTGCGTCGCTCCCCATTAAACGCATCCTACTTTCCGAACTTAATTCCATTCGAGTCGACCGCTTAATTGTACGGTCACGTTCTCGGACGTGCACGCAGGGCCGTGGCCGTCGCTTCGTCCCGCAGGGGCCAAACCAGGATTATATATATATATATATATATACACATAGGACGGGCGAGCGGGCAGGCAGGCAGGCAGGCGGGCAACGCGCAGGAACGCGCGCAGACAGGAAATCCCCCTCGTGGCACGAGTGCAGTCCACATTAGGCGGCCGACACCGGGAACAATCGGCCGGCAGGGGCTAATCCGACCGAGGCATTTCCATCCGGCGTTTCGGAACTTCCCGCCGTCGGCCAGATTCCGACGTCTACCCGCAGACCTCCCCATTGCCCGCCACCACCACCACCACCACCCCTCGGCCCTACCAACCTCCTCTTTTCCACCAACTTTGTTGCGAACTGCAGCTAAGCTGCTCGCCGAAATCACGGAACTAATCGCTATTTCAGCGATGCACCGTTCCCCCCACTCCACTAACCTACTCGCTCCCGGTGGCTGCGCGCGCCCCGTGGCCACCCCCCACCACTTACCGCGCGGCGTATTATTCGAACGCTCTTATTCGCGGCGGCTCGTTAAGGATATATTCTCTCCCTATCCCCACCACTCGTTCTCGCGTCTTCGGCGAGGTAACTTTCTCCCGGTCCTCCGTCTCCGTCCGTGTCCCTTTACCCTCGTATCTCCACCACCCTTTCTCTCTCTCTCGTTCTCGCGTCTTCGGTGAGATGACTTTCTCTCCGATCTTCCGTCTCCATCCGTGTTACTCTCTCTTTCTTTCTCCCTCTCTCTCTCTCTCTCTCTCTTTTTCGTTCTCGCGAAATTGTATTCCGTCGCAGTGAAACTCGAGCGAGAAGGTCCCCGGGTTTTAATTACTCCGGAACTCCGGGCAAAGTTTTCCGAAATCTTATCGCGTCGCGCGGAATTCCGGAGTTATAGCGTCGCGCTGATATTAATAAGATCCTCGCGGAGCTCGGGACACCGCGTGCACGGTTCGTAAACGTCGCGATATTGTATCAAGTTTGAGAGTACCGAGGGTGGGGATCGAGAGAGAGAGGCTGTGCACGCGCAAACGTCGCTTTGCCCCGAAACTTTGTATTAGCTCCACAGAGAGAGAGAGAGTGAGAGAGAGAGGGCGCGCGCGTGCCCCTGGGTAGCTTTCGATAAATACTCGCCCTCCCCCCCGCTCGCCCGCGTAAATAACGAGGAGCCGACGTTAACGGGGGAATTTCGGCGACAGTAATCTCGGCGAAGCACGGGCTCGCCGGTGGTCACGGAGAACCGATGCATTTCAACGATGCGGTTCGTTATGGCCGCTCCGTTCGATGCGTTGTTTGGATGCCCGCGATCTCTGCGACCCCTTTAACGATATTCTCGGATCGGACGATGGCTCGTGCCGACTGCATTTTCCTCGAATCGAAGGGAACTCACCAGGCCTGGTGAATCTCCGATCTTGTGACTCCGTAACCTTTTACCTCGGATATTATCGACCAATTTTCGGTTCGTACGTCACCACCGCGTCGATGACCAGCGATCACCGTCGCCATTTTTCTCGTCGCAGGGTGGAGCGTTTCTCTGGTATGAAATAATTATTCGGTGATTTCTTCGGGAATTCTATCGGTGTTCTAGCAAAATGGAGGAATCGCGAATCTGTTGTTACAGGGGAACAACAGCTACTACACCATTCGTCGAGTTTGCGTCTGCGCGAAATGGTGCAAAATGACTGCTACGTGTGCCCCTACGTGGAGTAAAATTGTTACGGGACACGAACATTCAGTCTTTACAATATACAGTGTACAATCGTTTAACACCGACGATACGTTCCGTGTTACGGAAAACTGCTTTGTACGAAGCTGGTAGTAAGGTATTTTAGGTTAACGAATAAACAATTCGGTCGATTCTTTCTGGAAACGACTGAACCGTGACACTACATTCTATATAGTGTTGTCTATAGAAATTGCTTCACTATTCCTCCATTTAGCTGGACGTTTCGAAAAATTGCTAAACAATTTCCTAAATAATTATTTCGACGACCAATAAGACGAAGTTAAAGCATGTTAGTGTATTTTCAGTGTACTCGAACGAATACACGTATTTGAAATCTTTTATTAATCTGAGTTTAATAACGCCCATCGTACGCAAAATAAGGTAAATTTTTCTATGAAAATCGACAAATTTATAAGCGCATATTACGAACACGTTAATCGAATTAATTGCACTACCTGCGAAATTTCAACATTCACGCTCGTTACCAATTTTCCTGTATCTCGATTAACCTTTAAACATGTTTGAAAAACTTCGATATACTTTTCGTTTACGCAGATATTATCATATATTATCTTTCATTTATTTTCCAAGCAATATCTGCTTACTACGAGTAAGATAAGTTTTTACAATTTTAACTATGAATTTAAAATCCGATGACTATTGATTCCACTTTCCTTAACCCTCGTTTCGGGTCTTTTTTGACCCGTAGAAGCTTTTGCATCGCATTCTCTCATATTTCCGGGTCGTGATACAAATATAACTTTCTCGCTCGATCCACACTTCCTGCGTATGGATTCATATACATATACTCTTTTCTGTAGTAAAATTTTCAAAATAATTACAATACGTTACTAAGTATAACAATACACTTCTTAAAAAACCAAAGTACTCTTTTAACCACATTTTCAGTTCCATTCTCGATCAAACTTCGTATCTACTACTAGTTTCAAACTGTTCGTAATAATTCGATCACCACGGGTCCGTTTGGACCCACGCGTGGTCTTACCAGAAACCACCCAAACCGTTCCAATAATACACTTCTTAAAAAACCAAAGTACCCTTTCAACCACATTTTCAGTTCCTTTCTCGATCAAACTTCGTATCTGTTGCTAGTTTTGAAGTGTTCGTAATAATTCGATCGCCACGGGTCCGTTTGGACCCACGCGTGGTCTCACCAGTAACCACCCAAACCGTTCCAACAATACACTTCTTAAAAAACCAATGTGCCCTTTTAACCACATTTTCGGTTCCATTCTCGATCAAACTTTGTATCTGTTCCTAGTTTCGAATTGTTCGTAATAATTCGATCAACACGGGTCCGTTTGGACCCACGCGTGGTCTCACCAGTAACCACCCGAACCGTTCCAACAATACACTTCTTAAAAAACCAAAGTGCCCTTTTAACCACATTTTCGGTTCCATTCTCGATCAAACTTTGTATCTGTTCCTAGTTTCGAACTGTTCGTAATAATTCGATCAACACGGGTCCGTTTGGACCCACGCGTGGTCTCACCAGTAACCACCCGAACCGTTCCAATAATCAATGGCGTCGACTCGCGTAACCATTATTCCCATCCGACGAATACCCAAAAGTCCCATGGTGACAATTCACGAAAATCGTCCGTAAAAAGTTCCGTTGGAACGAGGAGGCGTTCTGGGTGGAAAACAGGAGCGGGTAATCCCGGTGAGCGGATAGCGCGAATTATGCAATCGCAACGTTAATGTCCGCGGTCTCTGGAATCGGTTCCCCCGCGCTCGGTACGCATCACTCGGCGAATGAATTCGCGCGCGAATCGACCGCACGGTTTATCGCTTTATCGCGTATTCCATTTCGCGGTCCTCGCGCGTTCGAACGCCGGGGGTACGAACGCATTACCACCCCGGCGTGGAGACACTTTCATCTCGATGTCCCTCGTTGTTTCTCAGAGCCGCTGGGCGCGTCGCGCGTCACAGTAAGGAGACGGCCTGAAGTGCAGAAAGCCTCGCACTACAGGTCGCTTCAAAAGGACCGAATCTCGCCCACTTGGAAACACTGTTCCTCCTTCTCTCCTCTGTCTTCTTTCTTCTCTATCTCTCTTTCTATCACTCTCCCCAGGGTTCTCCCTGTCCTTCATTTTTTCCCTCCCTTTCTAGCCACGGTTTCTCCAGGCCTCTCGTTTCCCAACCCCTCCGTCTCCTATCGTTCTTTCTCTCCCTCTCTCTCTCTTGCGTGCGCGCGCGTAGGTTCTCTCTGCTTAAAGCCCTGTACACACATTGCACACCGTGTACAGGCGGTGTGTGCACGGGACTCTGAAAAAAGGCGGCCGGGGCCATTCGATGGCAGCTGTTCCACATTTGAAGGATGGATATTCTTCGGGCTTTGTCGCGACGACAAAAGACCCTCTTTCACAAAAGGCCTGGCCGGGCCGAGCTTTCCGCGCGAGGCTTTCTTTCTCTGTCTCTCTGAGAGCCCGGCGTAAGCATTCAGGGGTCCAAGTTCCATATGCGCCCACTGCCGGAGACGCGACCGGAACCCCCTGCCTGTCCCCCCGTGCCCCCTCCAGAACGTTCTCTCTACGTGTTTCTCTCTCACTCTCTCATTTTCTCTCTCATTTTCTCTCTCGCTCCGATCTTCCGACGGATCCCAGTGTTTCGCGAGCTCCAGCTTACGAAAATTCTCCTCTCGTAATTAGACGCCGCTATTAGCGTGTCTAACCCCCTCAGCCCCCCACCAACACCTTCACCTACCGCGTGGCTCGTCGGTACCGTAGAAAAGCCTGATAATCCGGCGAGTTCGTCGCGGCCCCCCGAGTTAATGATCATTCCGTTCGACGCGGTCGGTTAGGTCGTTAGCGAAAGTATTTTTTCGCGGAACCGGGTTTCTGGAACACCTCCGTGACTCTATCTACCCTTTCATCGGTTACGCGGGATTTCCACGGAACTTTGCTTCTTTCGTGGACCTCTGTTCGCGTCGCGCTTCCTCCGCGAGCGGGAATTCGAAACGCGGGCACCGCGACGCGATTTTTAAGTATTTTGTCGTAACGTAGAATACTATCTCTCTACTATACCTGTACTAACATGATGGATGTCGCGATCACTACTGTTCACCAATAACTATGGGATTTTGGAGTATTTTTTTGGAACCTAGAATACTATTTACCTACCATACCTATACTAACATAATAGATGTTACTAATCATTACTGTTTATTAATAACTATAGGATTTTGGAGTATTTTGTTAGAACCTAGAATACTATTTATCTATTATACCTATACTAACATAATAGATGTTACTAATCATTACTGTTCTACAATAACTATGGGATTTTGGAGTATTTTGTTATAACGTAGAATACAATTTACCTACTATACCTATACTAACATAATAGATGTTACTGATCATTGCTGTTCGTCAATAACTATGAGATTTTGGAGTATTTTGTTATAACGTAGAATAAATACTATTTGCTTACTATACTTATACTAACATAATAGATGAACAGTAGATTGCGATATCTATTGTGTTAGTATAAGCACAGTGAAGGTCGTAGTTAGTATTAAAATACACATGTGTCGTAAACAACCGCAAATCCTAAAAAACTAACTCGCTGGACGAAAAAAATCGTTACCAAGTCTCGGCAGTGCTACAGAAAACAACATCAACCCTTTGAACACGAAAAGAGACTCTCGTTCGACATCCCCCAATTCAGTATCCTTTTCTCCAATTTGAAAGAACATCGTACCTTAAAATTCCAATAGCAATACAAATACTTCATCCATCTAAAACATAAACATACATATACAAAATATTGAAAGAAAAATATTCCATTGGAGATCAATCTTACGATTTCAAGGATTCTATCCGGCCGCCAGTTCAGGTAACAGAACAATCCTCAAAAGCAAGGAGTTGAACTCTCTGAACAAACCGTCATCGAGTCGATCCGTCGATTTCCACCTCTCCTCGTTGTCGAACCCCTCTGATGGACACCCAGTCATTCACTCAACTTTTCTCACGATCGAGAAGTCGCTTGCCCCGTGACCGATAAAGAAGAATCTCTAAAGTCACTCTTTCAAAAATTCGACCAAGTATCCAAGAGTTCGTCTCGTCGCGTAGACGAGACTCTCCCTTCGTCTGTGTGTATTCGAGGGGTGGTGGAAAGGGGTTTCCCGAACCGGCCTAGAAACTCGCTCATGGAACGACGGATAGTCCGTTCTGCGGTGACTAATGAATTTGCTACGAGCTCTTCTCGCTAGACGACCCCGTTTGACCCTAACCAGCTCCGAAGTTACGAGCCGCGTACCACGAGAGCGTCTGCCGAATCGACCGGCGTGCCACGCAACGAGTCTCCCTCGAGTCGAGTCGCGACTCGTGACTCACTAACGATTAAGTCCCGTCGGTCTTCCCCCACCACCACTCTCTATCTCTCCCTCTCTCTCTCTGTCCCCTCTCGATTTCGTTCGTCGGAATTTCGAGAAGAATCGAGCTCGTCGCGCGCCGTGCGCGTCGACCCCGTTTCGTGTCCGGTGCTCCTTCCAAACAAATTGGAAAATTCATTTTCCAAACGGAAGACACAATTTTTCCACCACCTTCCCCCGTAACGAGTATCTCTTACGTTCAAGAATCGTAAATAGAGGAATACAGAGACACGAGAAGGCGTCGAGGGTTAATAATTCGTGTTTGCGTAGTTACGAGTAGATATTATACTTTCGTGCACTGTATCGACGAACATTGTTTATATTTTTCGTTACAATTACACAACGAATCATCGATACGAAGAGTGTCCGTAATGGTTTTCTTAGTTTCGTTTGGGGAATATTCTGCGGGTAACACTTTGAATTTTTGAAAATTGCTCTCTCGTAGTTTCATTCGGAGCAAAATAATTGCGATTATAGGTTAGTCGCGAATGGCGCGTTCGAAAGACAGAGATCAGGTTAATGGAAAAATATTCCGTTCCCCAGTGATCGCTATTACTAAACGCTCACCGTACACGTGGATTGCTACGGCAGGGAGTGTTTAACGCTCGATGGGTTAAGAGGGAAGTCGCCTCCGATTTCTGTAAATTAGACTCGAGCACGGGCGACTCGCGTGACACGGGAATCGAACGTTTCCGATCGTAACGACTCGGCGCGCTCGTGTCGCCGTGTGCGTGAGTTAGCCGAATTAATAATTCCCGAGATAGCGCGCGATCCGAACGATGACCGGCAGCTGCGCGGTGCGTCTCTAAATAAGTTTCGATCGTACGGAGGAGCGGGCCGAATTTATTGTTCTTCCCCCGCGACGATCGTTCGTCAAACTGTTAATTACTCGCCACGCGACGCATACCGTGGCACGCGGTTGCGTCAATTCCGCAGCCCCGTGACGTTCTTGGTTCCTCACCGTGTTCGTTAAATGTGCAAAAAGGTATCGTTTTAGGTGTGTATTTTTTTTTTTTTTTGTAATCCGAGCTAGAGTAATATAATTTTGAAAGAATAAGTCGTAGCGTAAATGGTACTTGATGAAAGAAGGAAACTTTGTTTTTTCTTTTTTGTATATTTAATAGTAATTGAGAAGCAAGAATGCCCTTCGTTGAATAATTTCTTGTGCATTGTATTGACTCGGAAAGTCATTTGGTTTTCCAAAATGGAGAGTGTATAATTCAATAGAATGTTTATACGCTCTAAAAACAATGTTTCATTTTCACCAAAAAGAAACGAAATGACCTTCCGAAGAAGATTTTCTAATATGTTCACCGACTTCTTCGTCACCCAATGATTTCTGCATACCATCCACTAACCTCCCTCCCTAATTTTGTTCACTCGAACGCACTCTCCCCTGTATCGAGCGTTTCGAAATTCAAGAATCGTAAAACTATGGGAAAATATAGGGACTCCCCAGCCTGGAGCAACCCTCGAAGCCCTCTGTCACCGTGTAACTGGAATTCGTCGGGAGTAACTGGCGCTTTTCGTTGTTGAAATCGAGTCCGACAAAATCGAAATCCCTCCAATTCGAGCGCGAGCGTTCGAGATGCAAAATGGTAACCCGTACGTTTAACGAACGCGATCGAAATAAGCATCTCTCGCGTCCGGTGTTACCCGACAGAGAAAAAAGGGGGCTAAATGTGTAAGAGCACGGACGAAGAGAGTTTCCCCACCTAAGGGATGGGGAATCGAATGCATTTGCGTCCTGAAACGTCACGAAGATCACTCGGACGTCTTCGCGATGTCGCTCGATAAGTTTCGGAGCGTCTCGGGTCTGGTCGGCGGCGGTGCTGCCGGTGGCACAGGGGGACGACTCCGTGATTCGATTCAGTCCTCGTAGGTCTGCGCAACAGTTCGTGTCTTTATCGTGTGACGGGAGCTCGGTAGAAAGGGGTACGATCTCACCTAATTGGAGGAGTTTGTTGTGCGAGCTGAACGAGACAAACCTATACGAGTGGTACGCGAGATAAAACAGCTTGGAGCGAATTCGAAAGTGAGGAAGACACCGATTGATCCCCGTCCGTTCGTCCAGTACCGCTGTGAGCCGTCGACCGTCGATCCCATCGGACAAGGACGGAGGTACTGTCGTTTAGGTAACGTACGAGTTCCGCGCTAGTCTCGTGATCGCCAGCGTACGTCGTATTGGTCATCGATAGGGCGCGCGCTGCCGCTGCTTCCTCTTTTTCTCGGTTCGCCTATCGGTGACGCGGGACTGATCGAAAAATAACGAGCTTTCGCGGAATGAAAAACGATAACGCGTCGCTCCTAAGCGACCCGGCTAATAACGCGCGTGCACCGCCGTGTATTTTTAATGCATACATTAAAGAAGCAATCTTCCGAAAATCGAACGATCGGGGTGAACTTGGAACGACACACGCGGCGAACATGCGCGCGCGTAAACGAGAAAGGGAAAGAGAGAAAGAGAGAGATGAAACCATGCGTGCTCTATGTGTATCGGCCGATACGAGGCATCGCACACGCCCCTGGGATGCCCCGGTTCTCATGAACCGTTCTCCCCACGTGGCGCGCGGGGTTCGCGTCTCGTATCACTCCGAGTCCCGGTCGTTTTCCCGTCCATGTGTCGCGACGAACGATAGCCGAGTGCCGCGATGACCTAACCCAGACTGTCAATTAAAATGCCACCATATGCCACTTAAACTGTTCTAAATTTCAACCATTAACTCCCTACGTATGCGCCTCCGGCCCGGTCGTTCACGAGCCCGTAAACCCCGCGCGATACACGGAGAAGGGAAGGTACGAATTGCGTAACGACACGAAAGGAACACACGCGCGTCGTCTCTCCCTCCAATCGAGACGTTCGCTCGTGGCACGACTGCGCCCACGGTGCTAGCGGCGGTGCTACGCGGACGGTGGACCGTGTTCCTGCGATTAAAATCAATTTGACGGATTACTGGCTCGTCGGTGCAATTATTAATCTCGTTACCGCTGGAACCGCGTCGTTAACGACGACCACGACGCGTTACGTTTCGTACGTACTCGCGGGACTCGTGGACGCTGCGCGCCGAAACGACGAGAAAAGAATAGGTTAGAAATTACCCCATTTTCGATAAGATAATACGCACGGGGTGCGCCATCTATCGGCCGCTGTAGCATTTAGATACCGTGCGGGCGCAAAACCGGTGTGTCCGAACGCGCGTAAGTAAGATCGATCGTTTATATCGTTTATGGTTTTAAACTCGGTCACCGTTAACGAACAATGCTCCCGGAAGGAACTTGAATTCCATCGAATCGAAACTCTTCGCCTTTCCCCGCAAAGTGAGTGTTGCGAAGCGTTCTACCCATTCGCCGAGGTTGAATTTACATTTCTAGGGGACGCAAACTTGATCGAGTTAAATTTCGATTCCTTTCGAACGAAAAAGAAACGATATCCAGGGATGCATGTTTAAAATCGATCGTCCGTACGCGATGCATCTCTCGGGTGCATTTTCGTCGCGAGCGAGCCGAACGTAGCTAGGTATACATCCGTAAGTTCGCGGTCCGCGGAGTGGGGGCGTCTCCTATTCACGAAGTATCGAGGGTGGGGGGTTGCGTAGCCAGCGCGCTAGCGAAGAGTCGGCTCTCTCGCGTCCGTGTCTGTTCGTTGTCGAGGCAGCTTACACGATAGAAAAAAGGAGGAAGGGTCTTTGCTCTCGAGTGGCATCCGATGAATAGCCCGCGCCCGTTGGCCGCACCGAGTCATCCGGCTTACGTTCTTCTTTCGTGACGAATCGCGGCCCAAAGGAGAGCGAGAGGCGTGCGCGCGGTACACGTACTTACAAGCGACGACGACGACGAACGAACGCTGGGTATCTCTGTTTTTTCGAGGAGGTCTCTCGCCGCGACGCACGCTCGTCGCCACGCGGTGCACGAACACACTCTTGAACGTGCGCGCGCGACCGAGAAAGGGAGGCAGAGAAGAAGCCCCGCGTTGCTCTCGCGCGGATTATAGGGACGTACTCATTAGTAAATGAGCCCTGGGCAATCGAGTGCCGGGGTCCCAGGTGTTATCTCTCCTGGCGAGCGAACGTACCAACCTACGAACGAAACCCTGGAACGAGACCAGCCGCCACCTTTGCGTCCCATCGGCTGTGTATAAATAGGGCCGCGCACTAGGGTAACGTACAGACTCGAGAGAGAGAAAAGAGAGAAAGAGAGAGAGAGAGTTGGAAAACGATGGAGAGCAAGGGGGAGGGTCGAGGTTCGTTCTCCGCCCGGCATAATGCCTTTTGTTAATTATTACAGCAGCCACACTTAGGGGCTTAAAATTCGCCATAAATAATCACTGAGACAATACCACCACCACCACCACCACCACCACTACCTCCATCAACGCAGTAGGCGAGCTCTCTTGCTCTCTTTCCTCGCATCGAACACCAACACCGTTCTGGCCACCCTTTCTCCGCTCATTTTCCCAACCTGCCCCCTCTCACTCTACTCCACCCCCTCAGTTCGAACTCGTTGTACCCTTCGCACCCCCATTTTTCCGCTCCCTACGCCACTGCCTCTTTCCTTTCTCGTTTCGCTCGCTCCGTTTCCTGTTCGTCGTTTCCTGTCGATATCCTCCGGCGAAATCCAACGAAAAAAAGACGAGCGCCGCGCGATATTCGGCGAGCGTTGTGGCTGGGTGGAGTGGGGGCAGGGGTGGGGGTTGCGCGACGGAAGCGCGAAAAACGACGCCGCGAGAGAGGAGACTACGGCAATTTAGCCACGGCGACGTATACCTGCAGCTGGGGAATTATTCGGTGAATCGGGACCGCGTTTCGTACCGTTCCGTTCCGTTCCGTTCCGTTACGTCGCGCGGATCGTTACGATTTTTTTCTTTTTTTCTTTGTACGGTGGCGATGCTCGGATTTTCCGAAATTTTTCAACGTGTTTCTTTTAAACGGTTCGTCGAGTAGCGAGAGTCCCGAAAGGTGTTGGGTTTTTTTATTTGGTTTTTTGTTAACGCGAATATCTCTTCGAGACGTGTCGCGAGCAAATTACCATTTCCGGGTTTGTTTGCAGCGCTGAAACTGGGTGATGTACGTTCTTGTTGAAAATGTAGATTCTTGTTGAAACATTAGAGGACACGGAAGTATTTTAATAAAGTTTTATTGTAAGATGTAGATTATTTAATTATTCTGTTTTACTTTTGTACGAGAGCGTAAGTTTGGTAGTAGTTGAGTTTAGAAAATAAGGTTTAGGCAGAGACTGAAGATCTAAGAACAGGATCAAATGTTCCTGCCATAAATTTTGATCACACGATGTAAATTATCAAATTATTTGGTTAGTCAGAGACTGAAGATCTAAAAAGATACCTAAACGTATCTAAATGTATATTCTGATTAAAAAATCATAGGCCACGAAATCATTTTAACAAATTTTGATCACACGATGTAAATTATCAAATTATTTTGTTTAGTCAGAGACTGAAAACCTAAAAAGATACCTTTTCAGGTATCAAAGGTATCAGGTATCAGGAAGCAGTACTCAAAGCAAGACGATATCTAGACGAAAAAAAGATCTAATTATTATTAACGATTGTTGGTAAAGTTCTGTGCACATTGTCGCACATATTTTTTACTCCACGTTTTAACGTAAAATAGAAGAAAAGATTGTTCCTCATTGCGAAAGTTTTAATGATTTTCTCGTATACTGTATATTAAATATACCTTGGAAAAATTCTTGATATCAAAACGGAATTAACAAACAAAGAGTCTCTTTTGCGACGACTCCTGTTCATTTTCGAAACTCGTTATTTAATCTCATTCGAGGCCAGGGAAAAGTCAGTGCTTTTAATTACTTCGATTAAAGCAGTACCTTCTTACAAAATAAAATCGGATTAATTTATTTAATTCCTTACTTAGAGAATCATAGAGAAAAATCCAATGTTTGCTAAATGACAAATTCTGTTAATACGTGGAACAAATTACTCCATTACCCTAAATAGAAATTATTCTATTACACTATCACCCTAAATATAAATTATTCTATTACACTATTACCCTAAAAAAAAAATTAATCTATCACTCTATCCCGCTAAATAACCATCCTTAATTTAATTCCCTCTTGAATCGTATCGTACAAAAACCAGAATGGTCCCCACTCTTTTTTTCTCCCACTCTCTAAAAAAATACCTAACCTATCAATTTCCACATTCGTCACCCCGCAAAAAAGTAACAACTACCCTTATTTATTTACACACGTCCAAAGCAGCCATCGACGTTCTCAATTCGTCGAGGGTCGACTCCACGGCAGACGCACGTCTCCTTAAAAGTTACATCAACGCTTGTAGTACACGCAAGCCTGGTTAATAACTGGAGTACAAATTTGTACAGTATTTTCTTGAATTTCAAAGAGGTCTCCTTCGCATCGTCCCGAAGGAGGAGACGACAATTTTTTCGGTCCTTTATAATAACGACCAGACCCGAGGAGAGAAGATTCGCGGAGGATTTTAATTTTTCAAGAGCAGCCGCCTTTGAGAAATCCCGAAGCGCGTTTTCCATCAACGTAATTTTCCTCGCGATGTAACTTCTCGTCCGCGTTCGTTTTTCTCGGCTTTTAAATTATCCGGCTCTTTAAACACGCCTCCGCCGACGCTACCACCGCCATCCTCGTCCTCGTCCTCGTCGACGTCGTCGTCGTCTTTATAAACCGTAAACCGGGAATATAATTGAAGAGAAACAATCCATTACCAACGAGTACCCGATGACGAACAGTCGCGAGCCACGATACACACACCGGTGCCACGAAATCGAAGGAAACAAAGTGTGCGAATGCAAAAGAATTTTTTTCATTGATCCACCCCTTCGAACGACAACCTGAGGAGAAGCTTTACGCTCTAGTATACGAACAACCGACTGCTTGCTATTTTTTTCATCGAGCCAATTAGCAACCAGGTAAAGAAGATCGGTTGCTGTGGCGGTGATTGTAATCCGTTCGACGAGATGCCCGGTGTATTTTCAAAGTAGCTTATTACAGTGATCAAGTTATTACGAACGCTTTGAAAGTGCTGCTTGTTTGATGTTTCGTGGAAAATGGTATTGAACATTGCCCCGGGACGACACTTTGGTTTTCAAATGGCCGGTATTGGTATGTTTGTTACGACTTCTTACGATATCTTACAACTGTTTTGAAGGTTTTATGATGGAGTAATTGATGGTATGGATAATAGAGAATTTTACATTCGTGTGGCAATAGGAAACAGAAAGATAGGAGAACCTAAGTATCTAAAGTAAAGTATCTAAAGCATGATTTGTGTACTTGTCGAGTCTAAACTGCCTTGACGAGTATATTGAAAACACACTAATGTGTTGACCGTGGTTTATTGGAAAGATGATCGTCGAAATAATTATTTGGGGAATTGTTCAGGAATTTTTCGAGACGTCTAGTTAAATGGAGTAATCGTAAAAGAATTGCTGTAGAGTGTAGAGAATGTAGTGTCACGGTTTAGTCAAATTTGTCGATTTTTATAGAAACAATTTACCTCATTTTGCGTACGATAAGCGTTATTAAATTCAGATTTATAAAAGATTTCAAATACGTGTATTCGTTCTAGTACACTGAAAACACACTAACGTGCTTCGACTTCGTCTTATTGGTCGATGAAATAATTATTTAGGAAATTGTTTAGCAATTTTTCGAGACGTCCAGCTAAATGGAGTAATGATAAAGCAATTTCTATAGACAACACTATATAGAATGTAGTGTCACGGTTCAGTCGTTTTCAGAAAGAATCGACCGAATTGTTTATTCGTTAACCTAAAATACCTTACTACCAGCTTCGTACAAAGCAGTTTTCCGCAACACGGAACGTATCGTCGGTGTTAAACGATTGTACACTGTATATTGTAAAGTCTGAATGTTCGTGTCCCGTAACAATTTTACTCGACGTAAGGGCACACGTAGCAGTCATTTTGCACCATTTCGCGCAGACGCAAACTCGACGAATGGGGTAGTAGCTGTTATTCCCCTGTAACAACAGTTTCGCGATTCCTCCATTTTGCTAGGCAACCTACAGACTTTCCAAAGAATTCACCGAATAATTATTTCGGAAAGAATGATTATTTGATGAAAAGGAGAACGGAACGCGTTAAAGATCAAGTAATAGTTTCTTTAGAAGTTACAATTACAGATTATCAGAAACCCGATAAAAACAATGCCTGTTCAGTTTCGAACAATTACTTTTTACAATTTCTAAAGGAGTGGAACAAGTAAAACGGAAAAGAATTGGGTTAAAAATAATTACTTGCTATCAAGAGATGAATGGTAATGTTAGTAAAGGGAGAAATAAAAGAAAAAAAATTCGTACGAGAAATGGTGAAATATGGGATTTCTTGCCAGATTGAACACAAATCTTTCTACGCCCAATTTTACAATATCTCGGTTCGGTTGTAACCGAATTATCGAATTCAGTACCGAAATCGATGGTTGACAAAAATTCTTTCGACCAACCCCCTCAACTTTTCTCAATAACATCTATATTTTCAGGACAAATCTTTCTATACTCGATTTACAATATCTCGGTTCGGTTGTAACCGAATTATCGAATTCAGTACCGAAATCGATGATCGACGAAAATTCTCTCGATCAGTCCCTTCACTCTTCCTCAAGAACATCTATATTTTCAATACAAATCCTTCTGTACCTGATTTTCGAATATCTCGGTTCGGTTGGAACCGAATTACCGAGTTCAATTCCCAAATTGGTAGTCGATGAAAGTTTTCCCAACCAATCCCCTCTCTCTTTCCCAACTACATCTATATTTTTCTGTATCATCTATATTTATCTATATTTTCAGCACAAATCTTTCTATACCCGATTTTTCAATATCTCGGTTAGAACCGAATTATCAAATTCAGTACCGAAATCGGTGGTCGTCGAAAATTCTCTCGACCAACTCCCTCTCTCTTTCCCAATTACATCTACATTTTCAGCCCAAATCTTTCTACACCCGATTTTTCGATATCTCGGTTAGAACCGAATTATCGAATTCACTACCGAAATCAGTGATCGGTAGTCAGTGATCGAAAAATCTCTCGACCAAGCCCCTCTCTCTTCCCCAATTACATCTACATTTTCAGCCCAAATCTTTCTACACCCGATTTTTCGATATCTCGGTTAGAACCGAATTATCGAATTCACTACCGAAATCGATGGTCGACGTGAACTCTCTTGACCAACCCCTCCACCCTTCGGAAAACTTGGAAACAAAGAACGCGCATGCATGCACACAAGGAAGACGAATATCCGCCCGAAGAGGGGTGGTGGTACTCTTTACGTCTGAAACGGTTTTTATCCACCGTTCTCCGGTTTCGTGCAAAAAGCCATCGCCATCGCGGCATTGCTCGCTCGATCGGCCAGAATCCGCGTACCGAAGAAAAGACGCGAACCATAGCACCGTGCACGCGCGCACGCGCTCCGCTCTTAAATTTATGACCACCGTTAAGTACGGTGTCTGTCCCGGCTCAGTTTTTGTCCGTTCGAAATCCCCCCCGCGAAGTGATTTTTACTAAAGATGGCCGCCATCGGTCGCGTATCGCGCACCGGAAAGACGAAGTAGGAACGGAGCTCGCGCAAAATTAATTGAACCGTCGAGTTACGGAATACGCCGAAAAAAAAAAAAACTTTGACCGAAAAAGATCAGATTCGTGATCCATCGATCGTGACTCCTCCATCATGACTCCTCCATCGTGACTCCTTCTTGATTATCACCGTCCACGAACATCGATGGCTCATTAGCGTTCAACTCGGAGGGAAAATTCGAAAACACGAAATGAGAAAAATCTAATCGATTCTTCGCGATGATTTTCGAACGATTGGCCAACTCTTCCAGGTGTGCCACACTTGAACGTAACGGAAAATGGAAATTCCGAACGGGCGCGGTCTCGCGGTCTCCTGTTCGACGTCTGTTGAATCGACGCCGTATTGTGGTCATCGAGATTATATCGGCTGACATAATCATCCTTATTGACGCCGTGTTGGTGCACGTATCTGTCGAGTTCCACGCGTTCCGATTATCGCGTAGACTGGTGCACCACCGCCCCCCCTCATACCCCCGTCGAACCCCTGGTCAGTCCACCGTGAGCGGTGGTCTCGGTTCCTCTCGTGGCGCTCGTGACAAAATGCCTTTTGTCGGCCGCACTGGTGACGAACGCGCGTTTAACTTGGCGAGGTCGGTTGCATCGACACCGACGTAGACTGGGACAGAGCGTACGCGGGAACAAGAGAGAGAGAGAGTGAGAGGAGTCGACGAGAGGGAACTGGACGAACGACAAGGGTCAGCTGATAGCGGACAATTATCTCTCAGTTTAACTCGAGCGATCCGAGCCTCTGGCCGCGATGTTGTAAAACATTATTGCTCGCAGAGTCGATCGATCGTGGTGCCCGATTGAAATCGCTTTCGGGGTGAAATATCTGGATCTGGAGACGATCGAATTCTAAGAGAGCTTGAATTGCTTTTTCTTTTTCTTTTTTTATTGACGAATATCGATCTCGACTAAACCCATACGCGGTTAATTTCGAAGTGATTGATTTCAATACCGATCTGGATTCTTCGACAATTTGATGATTTTGGATTACACGAGTCACGGTAAGACGATGTTCGAATGTGTAGTTTTGTAGATCTGAATCGATGAATTTTTGTCAATTGGGTTGTTCGGAAAGTCATTTTGATTTTTTTGTTTTTCGGTGAAAATGAAACACGATTTTTTTAGAGTGTATAAACATTTTAGTAAATTGTATATTCTCCATTTTGGAAAACGAAATTACTTGAGGAACAATCTAATATTTGAGAAGTCGTTTTTGGGATAAAGTATTGAATGTACGATACGGGTCGATTCGTTTTCGTTTTCGAGATTTGAGTTAGAAGTATTGATAGTTGAGTTAGGCTAGTTAGTATTTCTGTACTCGTTGAAGTTGTGCGTCGATTATTTGATTTTTCTGCGGTAGACTTCTTTTTACGAGGTTGCACAAAATCAAAGGTGTACTTAGGTTGAGACTCAATGATAAAAATTTTAATATTAACAAAAGCGATCTTTGTAATATTTAGTAGATGGGATTTTTATGGAAGCACGTCTAGTTGCATGTATACGTGCAAGATGTTGGGCAATTTTTTCAAGTCGGTTTAATCCGGTATAAATAAATGTAAAACATAGTTGCGAGTAAATGATTATTTTTAAAGTTAATTGGTTACTACTATTCACGTTTTCGTATCTCGAAAGTAGTACAAGTAATTGTAAGACGAATCGACTCATGGTGTACATAACATTTTTTGGAACATCCTACATATAAGAAGTGTGCAACAGTTTCGACATTTGAAATGTTTAATACTTTTCAAACGAAATATTTTCTGTAATTATATATACAACTTTTTACTACTTAATTTGTAGGCAAAAAACATTTCGTTTAAAAAATTCCCAGTTACCTTGAGTTTTCAATAAAAAAATTTCTTCACAATTTAACTCCATTTCTTACCGAACGACAAACCTTATCCAGCAAGCTATTAATTGGCATTGTGTGCTACTTCTGACCGACATTGTGATATATTTTTCTTTCTATATATATAAACTTGTTTACTTAAAAGGAAGGACTTTGATATCTATTGTTTATTATACGCACACGTATCGTGCGTCACTATTTAGCCTTCGTGGTAAGCAGACGGCGTGTTTCCGTCTCTTATCGGTGCAACTGGCTTTTTGCGCTATTATGTCATCGGTTGTATTAGATTCCGCGACGTGGCACGTCCACAGTGAACCGCCCCCTCTATTTATCCCCGTGGTGTTTTCCAACCGGGAATTGCAAGCTGTCATTGATAAGGACCCCGTGATTCTTTCCTTTCGACGAAACGAAGATATCGCCTGACCAATAAGAATCTCTCGCGCCATACTCTACGTGCACACGTTCAATGGCTGAGATCATCAGTGGCGCCCTTCGCACAGGGCACAGGGGGCATTTGCCCTGTGCCTCGAGCTTGTCTTTCGTTCTACATTTTATGAAAAATAAACGAAAGTAATTACACCAACCGAACGAAAGTTTCCATCCCTTTTGGACCAATCCTCTTTATTGACATTTGAACCGTTGAATACTTTTCAATCGAAATATTTTCAATAATTATATATACTATTTTTTGCCATTTAATTTTGATGGCAATGAATCGTTATAAACAAGCTTTCTGTTGTTACGAGAGATACATAATTCGATACTATTTCGGTGTTAATGAATATTAATAGAAAAAAAAAGAAATAAGTATACAATTGTTGATTAGTTTGACCAATCTTAGCTCGGTGTTTCAAACAGTTAGGAAAGGGCACCAGTTAGGATAGGTTTTTGGCGCGAAAATTAAATCTCGTTTTAACGTACCTTTAGAATTATATTATTTAGAATTGTATTATTCTTGCGATGAATTTAAATTAGAAACTGTATCAACGGTGTCGAAAAATGCTGTAAAATATAGTTTTGGAAGAAATATAGATTTTTAAAATAGATTTGCTAGAACGATCAACACGTGAAAACTTTCCAATTCTATTAAAATAGAAATAAAGAGCCCTACGTTTGAATAGGAATAGCAGACTTCACTTGATGGCCCTTAATTACAATCACATTTTACAAAAATGAAACGAACGCAATTGTATCGACCGAAGTATCCAATTGTTTCAACATTTTTAAAGTACATTGTCCACAATAGCGATCAACAGCTGAGAATTTTCTAAAATAGAAATATCAAGCTACAATGTATTATAATAGGTATAATCGATCTCTAACTGTCTACTGTCCCCATTATAGTGTCCTTATTGTTAATTATTTCCCCATTTCACAAAAATGAAACAAACTCAATCGTACCAAACCCAAGTACTCGATTCTTTTAAAGTAAATTAACCACCTCGGCCATAACCTAAAAATTCTTCACACCGGAACAAAAATAACCAACCCCGGAGCCACCAGGTGGCACCACCATCTAGAACAACGTTACTCTTTCCCAAATCGCAAACAGCTCGATTTGAAAATTCGGTAGAAAGCAAAAAAAGAAAAAAAATCAACTCTCGGTGGTTCGTTTCGAACTATTAACCCTTTGTGAACATCGAATCTCACTGCCCCTTCCGGGAGTCGCTTAAGAAAATAGCCAGTTAAGATATTCCTCGTGATCCACGCTCTTCCACTTCTCTCGGTCTGGGACGAGATTTCTCGTTAGAGGTTAATTCGCGCAATTGAGACGGTTGCCATCTTAAAACGACTCCCTCCTCTCCCTCTCCCTCTCTTTTTCTCTCTTTATCTTTCTCTCTCTTTCTCTGGTCGGGTATCGTTTCTCGCCGACAGCCTGGAAACGGTTTCCCATTTCAGATACAGGTTTGCCCCCGGTCTAATTTGACCAGACGGGGGAAGCAGACGGAAACGGAAAGGGAGCGAAAGGGTACGGAGGAAAAACGAAAGAGAGACATCTCGCGTCGACAAAAGCGAAACGTAACGCGGTCGAACGAGACGCGACAGGATCACGGGGTAGCGGTGAAGCTCCGTGGACAGATGGAGAGGGTGAGAACACTTTGAACGGTGAACACTGGGGAAAACTGGTTTTATTTTGCGGTAAATCGTACGGTCGTGGAAAACCGAAAAAATCGGGGAACTGTGTTACAACCGATCGAAGACCAACGGTACACGTTCAAGAGAAATGTTCTCTATTTGTCGGTGTATGTCCGTTTGCGGAGACATTTGTTGTTTCGCCGATAGAGCGTGCACCGTCTCGCGAGATCGGATTAACTTCTTATCTGAACTCGATGCTAGAATTCAAAATTTCGTTTGTGATTTTTCTTGAGAGGAATTCATTATTTTTGACAAATTTAAGATCGGTTTGTCTTCTTATTAGAACTCAAGAAATCAAAATATCGTTTGTGATTTTTCTTAGAAGGAATTAATTATTTTTGAGGAATTTTTAGATCGATTTACTTTTCTTTTGGAACTCAATGTTAAGGCCCAAAATATCGTTCGTGATTTTTCTTAAAAGCGATTAATCATTAATTTTAAAATCGGTGTACCTTTCTTTTAGAATTCAACGTTAGTGTTCGAAATCTCGTTCGTGATTTTTCTTAAAAGAAATTAAGTACATTCGAGAAATTTTCAGATCAATTTATCTTCCTATTGGAACCTAGGATTCATAATCTTTCTTAAAAGCTGAAAAGAGAGGCTCTTTTCTAAGAGAGATTAAACATTTCTCTTTCTAAAAGAGATGAAATATTCTCGAGTAATTTTCAGAGAAATCAGAATTTGTCGAATAACGATATTCTCGTTGAGTGTAACTCTTGAGGGGAAAAATAGCTAGAAAAAGTTCATCGCCTTTGATACGGAGAAGTACCGGTTCAATGGGACCCTGGAGGTGACCAGTTTCTATATTTATAACCGTATCGGCCCTCGCAACGTGTGCTGTCGGAGAAACGGTCGTTCGGGGTAATGAAATAACTCGGGACTGTGGCTTCTAACGAGTAAAGAGCACTGTTCGAAATTCGTAGGAACGATTCTCGTTGTACATGCTCCAATTAAACGTTTTCGAATAATCTTCGAACAAGTTTCGCTCTGTTCCATTACCAGCCCGAATTATCCGACCATGTTCGAATTAGAGACGCGTTAAAAAATCTTCAAAATTGGAATCAAAGTTACCAATTGACAAATTGGTCTTTATTTAACACCAGAACTATCGATAGATTTCTGTATATTAAAGTGTTCCTTACACGTGTCTCAGGAAAATCGATGATCGAGGAAAAAGGGAAACTTGTGAAATATTGATTGTATCTATAGAATAGAAAAAGTCATAACGTCTTTTAAAAATATGCTATGAAATTTAAAGTAAATTTCTTTGTAAAAGTAGCTGAAATCAGTGATTTTTACTGGTTGGTAAATCTAGTGTTAATTGTACTTTTAGAACTATATCTGACCCGTGAACGACGCCATTTTGAACGTGATTTTATACAATTCTTTCGTTACGAAACTATAACCTCAAATCACCGTGAGAACGATCGTAATAATTACAATTGACGTTAGTTCCATTTCTTAATTAATTTTCTAAACTCAAGTAAGTTTGAAAACCGCAATAACGATCAAAATAATTTCAAATAACGTTAGTTCCTTTCTTTAATTAATTTTCTAAACTCAAGTAAGTTTAAAAATCGCGATAACGATCATAACGATTTCGAATGACGACCGTTCTTCAATGAATTTCGTAAAGTTACTTTATTTTAAAAATAATATATTTATTTATTTTTCTTAAAAGGAATTTTTCTCAAAATATATAAATTATATATTTATAAACGCGTACAAATACATAGTACGCGTTGGAAAATAAATTTCTGGAGTAAATTGTACACCGTAATTAGTTCCAAGACGGGAGGGGGTGAGAGCAACTATTTTACAACAATTTTCAACTACACGGTTACTCGGGGAACATATCCACCGCGTTGTTCGAAGTACGACTCTATATTATTCTTGCGGTGAATTTGAGTTTGAAACTCGCGTTTAATGCGCGAATAAACACTCTTCTGTTACTCGGTCTCGCGGAGCAACAGAGACACAGTGTATCTCACGGTAATCGTCGAAGAAAAACGTTACCAAATTTAATCATTCAAAAAGGTTCGTCGTAGTTCAAAAAGATTCACGAGTTTCGTAGCTCGAGGCAAAACTTTCAGGGCCTTGTGCAGCTAATATGAGCCTGAAATATTAACTCGCACTCACCCCGTGGATTCGTTCCAAGTTTCGTCGCGATCTCTACGGCCATTTTCGCGGTAACAAACGGACTGTACAGAGTGACCGCTGAGACCGAAAGGTTTGAAAAAATTGTGACTCGTTCCTTTTGAAAATATTAACGACGTATCCCTTCTCACAAATCTAGCAAAAATTTAGAAACTTACCGAACGTGAAACAATTTACCTAACGAGAGATTGGGTTCGTTAATGTCTTCGAGAGGAGAAATATTGCTCGAAATTTGATAAAGAATCAGGATAAATATTTAGCAATTCAATGGCCAATCTGTAGAAATTTTCCTAGATCGTTCAGAGAAAAATATTCCTAGATCGTTCAGAGAAAAATTTTCCTAGATCGTTCAGAGACAAATTTTCCTAGATCGGTTCAGAGACAAATTTTCCTAGATCGGTTCAGAGAAAAATTTTCCTAGATCGTTCAGAGACAAATTTTCCTAGATCGTTCAGAGACAAATTTTCCTAGATCGTTCAGAGAAAAATTTTCTTAGATCGTTCAGAGAAAAATTTTCCTAGATGGTTCAGAGACAAATTTTCTTAGATCGTTCAGAGACATATTTTCCTAAATCGTTCAGAGACAAATATTCCTAGATCGTTCGACTTTCGAGGATAAAACGATCGATACGTAAAAATCGAAAGGAACGATCTGTTTCGTGTCAAATTCGAATCTATTCGAATAAATATGCCTCGATCGGATGTTACCCGTTTGACGTGTTAATTGACACGTGTCACACGTCGAATTAATCTTGCACGACGAACAAGGAAGTACGAAATTGTGGAATAACACGGTTTATTAAAACTTAACGCGATACAATGCGAGTAAAACTTGCAACGGATGTAACGAAGGTACACGAGCGAGTGAATTAGAACCGAAGGTCTGCGAAGGTAGCTGGTTAACGAGGAACTGTCAAGGATGAAGTCTGAGGGTGATCTTGTTAGATTTTGTCTTCGCTTATTAGCTGGAGTCTGATAGCTTCTAATTGGTGAAGGAGTCGTGAGCCAATGAGAAGAAAATTGAGAACGATACGAAAACGAGTGTTTACGAAAATATAGAAATTGTTAAAAGGGGTTGCTGGAGGATTCGTGCAAGGTGCATCTGAAGAAGGATCTGACGAAAGGATACACGAAAGGATACACGAATGAGAACACGAAGTGAGAAGGCACGAAATATTGAATAAAAAATCGAGAAAGTTTCGACAGGACTTGTTCACTTCATTTCGTTGCTATTGTTTTGTTCGAAATTCAGTTCGAGGGATGAAACGTCTCTTGATTGGATCGAATGTAACCCGTCCAGTATAATAATTGACACGTGTCGTACGATAAATTAATGTTGCCCGAACGATGAATAAAGGGTATGAAATTTACACGTGACAATAATAACAAAGATGAATAAAGGGTATGAAATTTACACGTGACAATAATAACAAAGATGAATAAAGGGTATGAAATTTACACGCTAGGATAATAACGGTGTATCGAAACGACACGAATACGATTTAAGTGAAGCGTGTGAAGGGAACGAAGCAAAGGTTGTCGAACTAGTACGATGAATATGGTTTTTTAAATTTTGTTGCTCACGAGTTCAACTTTTGTAGCTTGAATGGAGCGGTTAGAGCCAATAGGAACAAAATTGAGAGCAGTGGTATCACAATCGAACGTTTAAGAAAATATAGAAACTTTGAGAATGATACGAGGATGACGAAAAGTGCATCTGAAAGAGTGTCAGGATGCAAACGAGAGGATGAAGGAAAAGGAGGCTAAATTGAATTAGATTTAATTTAATTAAATTATGATGGATGAAAAAAGGAGATCTCTGGTTGATCAAACGATGCCTTCTGATTATAATTATAATTATTGTCTTCGATTCCAATGTCCTAACGTAAAACTGATTCTATATTTTAACCAGTCAAACTACTGCAGTTGAATTTCACGTCAGAGTTATTTCTAACTCACACAGATATTTCACTAATTATTGTTTCTACCCTTTTCTTCATTGACCATTTATACCAGTGTGGTACCAAAGTACCAAAAGTTGAACTACATTCATCAATTGTAATTATTTCTACACTTTTTATCGCTCGTTTATTTTAGAACGATGTAAATTACAATAGATCGTTATTCGACTATTTTCGATCAACATACTCGCGGTTTCAACATTATTTGCATTGTCGTTCTCGAGATAAAGTGTTTCAATGGCTAAACCATCGACACAGCATATTCCAAACGTTTTCGTTCACGATGCAATCATAAACAAATAGGATCCACCCCCATAGTACATCCAATCATCGAAATCGCGGTCAGTCGCGACGAATGGTACCAACAGACGTCGATTCTCGACTCGACTCATTCAAACAATGTTGTTTCGTTATTTCGTTGTTTCATTGTTTAGTTGTTTCCTTGGGCGAACCTTCGCTCGAGCGTCTACGATTTAACCCTTTGCACTCAACAGGAGACTCTCAGTCATCGTAAATTTATCACAGTAACTCACGTCGTATTGTGCCATGAAAAATTGCAAGAACTCGCATTTGAGTATTATATCTCCCAAAATGTAACAATGTACGAAATATGAAACTAAGAAAGTTATATGCAATTCGAAGTTTCGAGAAATGAATTGTATGCAATTGTATGCACTTTTTAGTTTCGAGAAATTTCATCGAGCAACTTCGTCAGAATTTCAGAAGAATTTTCGAGTTTAATGTAAACATATACAAAATGCAAAGCTAAGAAAATTATATTCGAAATAGTGTGCAATTTTTGATTTTGAGAAATTTCATCGAACTAGTTCTTCGTCACAGAAGAATCTTCAAGTTTAATGTAAAAATATACGAAATACAAAGCTAAGAAAATTATTGTCTGCAATTTTTAATTTTGAGAAATTTCGAGTAACTATTTCTTCGTCACAGAAGAATCCTCAAGTTCAATATAAAAATATACGAAATACAAAGCTAAGAAAGTTATTGTATGCAATTTTTAATTTTGAGAAATTTCATCGAGCAACTAGTTTCTTCGTCACAGAAGTATCTTCAAGATCAATGTAAAAATCTACGAAATACAAAGCTAAGAAAATTATTGTCTGCAATTTTTAATTTTGAGAAATTTCATCGAGCAACTAGTTTCTTGTCAAAAAAGAATTTTCGAGTTTACTGTAAAGATATACAAAATACAAAGCTAAGAAATATTCGAAACAGTGTGCAATTTTTAATTTTAAGAAACTTCATCGAAGAACTAGTTCTTCGTCACAGAAGAATCTTCAAGTTGAATATAAAAACGTTTGAAATACAAAGCTAAGAAACTTATATTCGAAACAGCGTGCAATTTTTGATCTCGAGAAACTCCATCGAGCGTCCAGTTCTCTCTCACAGAAGAATCTCCGAGTGCAAATGGTAAAAATTAACTCGCGGTTAAGTTCACGGACCGAAGGGGGTGTTGTTGCGCGGCTCGCGAAGGTGTAGGCGAAGAAGAAGGAGGAGGAAGTAGGAGTAGGAGACGGTGGCTGCAGAGCTCGCGAAAATGGGTGGCGGCCCTCCCGCGTGGAGGCCGGGAGGACGGAGGAGGGTTTACGCTTCCTGAAATTAGTTTGTACACGGGAAATTTATCATAACCCCACCCCTGGCCCCGCTCCAGTAACGTAAATACTATCGTAAACGTGCAGCCGTCGTTCGCGAACCGAGGCGAGAGGAGCGGTTTCTCGCGGCAAGGAGGGGGGGGCAGAGGGCTCGGTGGTGATGGTGATGGTGAAAGGGTGCGCGGGTGGAAGAGAAGGGGGACTACCCAGGGTCGATGCGCACCCATTCGGCCGGATTTCCATCCGAGCGACGAGAATCCGTCGCGTTGAACTCTCGTCACGAGACTAATGGTCCATTTCCGCTCCTGCGCCTTCGACTATGTTTCTCGGCTTGCTTTTATTTTCTGTGTCCCTTTCTATTTCTCTTCCCCTCCGTCTTTCTCTATTTATCTATTTATCTCTGTCTTCTCCCTTCACGCGCCCTTTCTCTCTCTCTCTCTGTCTTCGTCTCCGATCGGAGGAAGGAAGCGTTCTGGGACGTTGGGAGAAGGACGCACGGGGACGCGGAAGAACAATTAAGTGGATTATCTTTCGCGATTCTTGGAGAAAGCGTGGGACAAGGCGCGAGCGAGCGCGAGCGAGCGCATACCCCGTAGACGACCGTCTTTCCACCCCGATAATTGTCCCCGGAGCGAACGACCTCCTCGCGACGAACTCGTTGTTTCCGAAGCGAGAGGCAACAGGGGACGGGGTTGTCTTGATCGATGGTGGACTATTTGCGCGAGACAATGTTCCGAGACGGTGCAACGATTCGTTTCGGGGATAGTGTCTCGCGAAGGATCTATTGATCTCGATGACGGTGGTTATCCACTGACGTGGCCGTGAAGGAATCGTGGTAAACTCTGGTAGCAAAAATTACTCGAGAGTTGATATCCTTGCAACTAAAGAGTTCTGAGGTACTTTTAGAAGATTATATATAGATTATATATAGAAGTAAATACTAGGTAGTTCTATGGTTCAATGACACTGATTACCCACGTGTCCATGGAGGAATCGTGGTAAACTCTGGTAGCAAAAATTACTCGAGAGTTGATATCCATGCAACTAAAGTGTTCTGAGGTACTTTTAGAAGATTATATATAGATTATATATATAGAACTGAATACTGGATAGTTCTATGGTTCGATGACACTAATTATTCATGGACTTGTCCATGAAGGAATCGTGTTAAATTAAACTCTGGTAGCAAAAATTACTCGAGAGCATATATCCTTGCAACTAAAGATTTGAGAGGTACTTCTAGAAGATTATATATAGATTATATATAGAACTAAATACTAGGTAGTTCTATGGTTCAATGACACTGGTTACCCACGTGTCCATGAAGGAATCGTGTTAAATTAAACTCTGGTAGCAAAAATTACTCGAGAGCATATATCCTTACAACTAAAGATTTGAGAAGTATTTCTAGAGGATTACTTATTTCGTATAGAACTAAATAGATTTTAGGAGGATACGAAATAGAATACTATTTTATGTTTATTATAGGATAGTAAATAGGATACTATTTTATGTTTATAATAGGATACTTATTATTTTATATTCATTATAGAACACTAAATAGTTCTACTGTTTCTTTTCGAGAACAGTACTTTACAAAGGATGAATGGATCACAATGATAATAGTTATCCCCTGATGGAATGCTCACAAACTCCAATAGCAAAACAGATCCAAAAGTAGCTACCCTTGCAATTGAAGACCAAAGTGCCAAGGTTTCCCATATCTGACCTCTATGATTCTCACACTGAGAAGACTACTCATTCCCAGCAGAACTGTATCTACCAGATACTTCTACAATTCCTCCTTCCTGATCACCAGGACCATAAACAAAAGCTACTACACCCATCGGCACTAAAATACAATATAATACACCAAGTTTCAACTCGTGTTAAACACCAGTAGCAAAAATGACCCAAACATCCTCCCAATCACTGAAGACTCGCTGGATAAGAGTTCCAGAGTTCTAGAGAGTTCCTCTTGCCACGATGATTCGAATGATTCGAATACAAGGAAAAACTACATCGTCATCGAGATCAACGCAACACTCGCTCCGATTTGAACCTTCTACTAGATAGTATGTCCACGGTTCGTGATCTCCGATCACTCGAACAGCGAAACTTCCAGACAACCATAAGCGCGGCAAAGTACACGAAAGACGACGCACCGGGACACCGATCACGGAAACGGTGCCACCAAAGGTGACGCGTGACGTTAACGAGAGGATTCGAAAATTTTCGAGCGACGAACGATGGGCGTGGGACGCGACAAAACAAGTCTGCGGGGGCGGCGGGTTTTGGGAAGAGGCGGTGCGAGCGGAGAGTGTGGTTCAATGGCCGGAAAGCACAAAACCGATGCTGGAAATAATGCCTCCCGCGCCGCGCGGAAAAATCGCAACATGGCTGTCGGGTCGCGTGCACTTTTCGCCTTTTTTTTTTTTTTTTCTTTTTTTTTTTTGCTCCCCCCTCGCTCGCGCGATTCCTCCGTGTCTGATTGACAGATGATACCCGGTAGGTAGGTCCGCGCTCGTCTGTCGTGTAATATTCCAGAACCGCGTTTCAAACTCGACGATATTTGCAATTCACTCGAGCTAACTTTCGTCGACTCGAACGCTCGTCCGGAACCTACCGAAACAAGATGGCCGGTGAGCACTGACGTGACGTTCTTTCCTCGAGGGAACAAAAAAAAGAAAGGATTCTGTCGAGGGGAAAAAACGGAAGGATTCTCTCGAGGAGAAAAAAAGGTTGTTAGCGGGGTAAAAAAAAGGATTTCGGAGGCTGTCGTCCATTTAACGGGGCAACGTCCGACCAGCGACGATGGTTTGTCATTGTACCGACATTGTATGCCACTTAACGTATCGACATCGATGCATCAGCACCGCAGAGACACGGTGCGTAGCATTCGGTGATGAAAAGCACTGACGCCTCTAGAGTTCCTGGCGCCCTGCGCAACTGGGAATCGTTGAGTTCGATGTTGCAATGTAATTGAAAAATTTTCAAACACTGACCGCTATTTGGTGTAATTGTACTTTAAATGACTATGTTTTTTATCGAAATTGAATTTTACGTAACATCTCGATTTCGTCGGTATAGATTCTAACTGAAATTTAATCGAAGAACGTTACAGTTCTATAAGTGCAATAAAGAAAATTTTGATGTCTTGGCTAGTGTAATTACGTTAATTTATTTTTGATAAAATGTAGAAGTTATCGAGAATAAATACGAGACCTGTTTTAACTGTGGTGCGAAAAGTAGAAATATTCGATCGTTTCTCGGTGTAATTGTTATTTCATAGTTTTAAAAACGACTAATTTTTGTTGAAAAAAATTTTATTCGAAAACTATTGGGATTTGTTCCTTGTAAACGAGAAACGTTCCAAGTTGAGAACCACGGTCTCCACGGTGTTCACTGTTCAGCCTTTATCGTTAATATCGAAATACAACGATAAAACAATCGCTAATTATCTCTCAGCGGAGTTAAAATCCTACCGAAACCCGAGTCCAAATGTTTCGGTTAGAGAAACAACACCACTTGGCAATGAACCCCGGGAACAACCGGAAAATTTGCTTAATTTAGATCCAACTTTCGCTTCCCGTCTAATGGTAATTTCTTTAACGAATTACTCGCAAGTTTTCCCCGTTCCGGGAGCTTTTCCTCCGAGTTAACGTTCCATCTGTACCGCCAATGCGGTCGTGCAACATCCGAAACGAGAAACCGAAAATTACTTCGTAATTCGTGCGACTCTTGAACGGGTCAATTTTGACCCGAACCAGAACTTTCAAATTCGTATTCGAATACGTGGTTTTCGATGCAAATTTCGCATTATTGAATTCACGAATTCTCTCGTCGTTCGTTTCAACGTTTATGAAGAGCTCGAAAATGGGTCCATTCTGACCCATACTTACATTTTAACAATTCGCCCTCGAATATGTGGATTTCGATGCAATCTTCGTGTTATTAAATTCATAAATTCTCTCGTTCTTCATTTCAACGGTTATGGCAAACGCGAAAGCAGGTCAACAGCGTTGTTTCGCACTTGTGATGTAAACATTTCATGAGTCAAAATGGGCCCAGAACCAACTTGGATGGAACTACGGAAATATTAATATAATACTTTACTTATGAGATTATTTGTCATTGATGAACTCGATGGATTAACGAGGGAATGCGAATTTAGCACACACCGAATCTTAGAATTATAAAACAGAATTATTGTTGATTATTTATTATTTTGAATTCTCTCTCTTTTTTTCTCTCTCTCTCTCTCTCTTTTCTATTGGAAACTTTAGATCACGGATCGCGTTACTTGTTATTTACTTGTTATTTCGATCTCGCTCGTTTCGCTTGCACAACTATTGGAAACTTTAAGTAACCAATCGTGTTACTTGTTATTTCGATCTCGCTCGTTCCGCGAACACAACTACTAGAAACTTTAGAGAACCAATCGCGTTACGTTTGTCCAGGTACTGAAAAAGAAATTTTCTCTGATCGTTTCTCGGTCCATCTCGACCAGTGTTGATTTTTCGACATTTTTGTTTTTCGAGAAACGAGAAATTGTATCACACTTTTCTAGAATTCTCGATATAAAAATAATTCATAAGTTTACTTATTTAATCAAAATCTTTACAAAGTGAAATATCATCCTTCAGTTTTAAAATAGTTTTTAAAAAAATACAACGTATTCTATGTAGTGTCAGCCAATCTACTTCTTTTGTAACGAAATCTATAGTTAGAGACAAATTTCTTGGATTCTGAAATATAAAATTCCTTTTTTAAAGTTCGGAATTTAGCTTCCTAACTTTAATTGTTCTTTAATGGTAATTCTTCGGTGTGAGGATTTCAACTTTCTTTTCTATTTTCGAGAAAATTATCGTTACTCTTATATCCCTCGGAAAATCTACTCAAAATTTTGAACAAAAAGCTCGCTTTACAAAATAAACGAGATTCATAATTACAGGCTTGATTTCTCGAGAAATCACATTAATTTTACAAAATAGAGAAACAAGAAATTACATTACTCCTCGAAAAATGAGAAACAAGAAATAATAAAATTTCTCGAGAATCGAGAAACGAGAAACAAAAAATTCTACAATATCTCGAGAAATGAGGAACAACATATAGTACAGTTTCTCGAGAAACGAGAAACAAGAAATTGTAAAATTTCTCGGGAAACGAGAAACAAGAAATTGTAAAATTTCTCGAGAAACGAGAAACAGGAAATTGTAGAATTTCTCGAGAAACGAGAAACAGGAAATTGTAAAATTTCTCGAGGAACAAGTACAAGAAATTATAAAATTTCTCGAGAAACGTGAGGAAAGAAATTGTAAAATTTCTGGAGGAAGAGGAGCAAGAAATTGTAAAATTCCACGAGAAACGAGAAATTGTAAAATTTCTCGAGAAACGATAAACGAAATGACATTTCTCGAGAAGTAACTAACTCGTGAAGGGACAGTGATCAGACCGGTTCGAGTCGATTTGGGCGCGTTCGCATCGAAGCGTCGCCTCGGTCGGCCGTTTCCGCCGAACACCGATCGCCGAGAAGGTAAAGGCGCGTCCCCGTGACGAGATCTCGGTCGCGGCGTTCTATCGACGCAACGCGTGCGTAACGCGACTGACTCGCTCGTGACTCGTCGTGAGCTTTCGTCGGGTTTTCACCGACGCGACGTACGGTGAACGGGCGCTCGTAGCGCCTTTTCACGGTTGTTCACTGCGATCGGGCAACCGGTGAGCGCGACGAAATGCTTTCTCGCGAGAAAGAAGGGGCGCACGATCGAAGAACGTCCCACGAACCGAGAGACGAAGGGAGCTTCGATCTGGACAATCCAATAAAAAGTAATGGTTCGAAAAGCTCGGGGGTCTTTGGCGAAAAGTCGCCCCGACACCTTTTAAGCCCGTAGACGCAACGTTCCTTCCGCCGTTCACCCCTTTCGTTGTCCATTTAGGTTAAACTCGACGCGACGGGGCGCGATCATCCTCACGAGACACGAAATTAAGCTGCAGTTAAGTGCACGGTCTGATGAAAAATTAACACCGACTGCAGGCACGGATTTCCTTCGTTTTCGCCTTTATGGAAATTTCGGGACGAAATTGTTCGCTCTCGCCAGGTCTCGACTACCCTCCCACCCCATCGCGTTCGTAGACTCCGCCGGATCCCCGTTCGCAACGAAATTGTTTTCGAAATTTATTAGAACGCGTGTCCCCGCGTCCTTCCTGCGGCGATTTGTGATTTCAATTATTCGACGTGGTCGCCGTGTGTGCGCGCGCGTCGAGATCGGTATAATTTTTAAACCATCGTACCACTGCAGGCTTAAGGCGTATTTCTATTTGGACGACAGCGTGCCACGTGTCGTCCAATGTCGCCTATTTTTCTGCGATATGCGACGAAATCAACAAACCATGCGTTACAACAATGTTCATCGAGTCTTTAGAAGCAATAGTAGCGGCTGTATATTCGGTGATAGCTTTTAATATTAGAAGAAGGGAACGAAAAAACCAAGATGGCGGAGAAGAGAACTACTTCTCGAACTATACGTCGTTGTCGTGTGCAACACGTTGCCTAAATGTTGTCTCGTTAGAATTGTGCGTTGTTCTCGTACGCCATTATCGCGGACTTGCCGAAACGTTTCCCAAGTGGAAACACGCCTTTAATCACCGAATCGGGCGCGTCTGCAAAGATTCTCCGTGGCGAGCACAAGAGCGCAAAGTCTGCCCACGATGACGGATATCGAATGATATCGAATGTTTACTATCCGGCCAACGTTAAACCGGCGGCCTATCGGTGTGTGTCTGGCTTATCGTAAATCACCGATAACGACCCCGTGCCGCGATGATGTAACGGCCACAGTTTTTCCCATCGAACGTATTTCAAGCTGGTTTTCAATTTTCGTCGCGAAATCGTTCGCCAACGAATTAACCCTCGCGATACCGACAGTTTCACCCCCGGTGTGAAACCACGCCCTTGGGTCCGAATTGACCCGTAATTCGACCTCGTACAAATATTTGAAACGAAGATTCCATTGTATCGTTTCATCGTACTTCTCTTGACATTCTGTTCGACGGTTATAATTTATCGAACAAAATTTAGCAGCCATTTTTTAAACGGCTGAAAAATCAAGGACGTTCGAAAGTTTTGAATACTTTTGCTTTAGTACCATTTGAAAACATTGGTATTGGTAGAACGTTACACTCGAGGTCAGTAAAAGAACCGAAAAAATTAAATCTCGCTGCAAGTTATTTACATTAAAATTCTGTTTTAACTAATTCGATTATACATTATGTTGTGAAATTTTTGTAAACTTCAATTTGACGGAATAACGAGTCATCCAACGTGAAGGTTAATTTTTAATGTTTTACTAATGGTATAATTGGACGATACGAGAATCTCTCCGGGTCCGGGAAGACCCACGCTTGGAATTTCATTTCAAACAATTCGATTGATCATAAATTCATTTCATAAAATTCCTCTAATATCCAATTCATCGCCGTAACGAGTCATTCACCTACCAACGGTACACTTGAACTATACTACGATCTCTCCGGGTCCGGGAAGACCCACGCTTGGAATTCCATTTCAAACAATTCGATCGATCATAAATTCATTTCATAAAATTCCTCTAATGTCCAATTTAACGCAATAACGAGTCATTCACCTATCAACGGTACACTTGAACTATACCAGAATCTCTCCGGGTCCGAGAAGACCCACGCTTGGTACAACGGGGGTTAGAAACGGCGCAGCGATCGGAAAACACTTCGTCCCTAGGCCATTATATCTCTCCTATGGTTCGCCCCGGGGATGCGACGAGCTACAATTCCCCGATAATCATCTTTCTGGAATTCTCCCAAGTAACTTCAAACCCCCCTCGACCATGGAACGAAGGAGGAGCAGCCACCGAGCAAACTCTTCGCGGTCCCCTTTAGTTATCACGAATGCATCCACGAATTTTCGCTCGCGTGTTCGCGAACCCCCTGTTTGCAACCGGTGCATCCCGGAAGAATTTCTTTTCCTTGCACCCCCTTGGTATCTCTCTTTCTCTCTCTCTCTTTCTGTCTGTGTCTCTGTACAGTATCTCTCTCTTCGTCCCCGTACTTCATCTTCTCTTCCTGTTCCTCTTTTCACATTTATTCGTCGAAAGCTCGAGCCGCGGAGGCCGCCCATTATCGCTGGAGAGATAATTAAAAAGGCAGGCGCGGGAGAGATATTAAAGCGTCGAAGAGAGGGTAGGCCCTTATCAGCGGGCCGTTATCGTTCGACGGCCATGTTGAGGCCGACTTCGTCCTCCCGCCCCCTACCCCCTGTCCTCTTTCGAGCGTCTCTCTCTCGTTCGCGATCTCAGCGGCCGTGCGCGGTTTCTTTCTCGAAATAGTGTCCCTTATCCACCCCTTCCTCACCCCCTCCTTGTTTCTCATTGGTCGTCGAACCGTTTCTTCGCGATACAAACTCGGAACCGTTGTGCACCGTACAATAACGATACGATGTAATCGTAATAACGACCGTTTAATCTTGTTTTGGTCTTCGTGGTAACAGAAACGAGAGAGAGAGAATCTCTGCTCGAAAAATTTCGGCAGCTGGTATTTTTATCGGTGACCAGAGCAACGTGTACGTCGTCGAACGATCATGGTCGCGGTCTGGGAACCAGAGAATGATCGATACTCCTATCAACAGCTGCTGGCCATCTTTCGCGAAAAGCTCGATGCAACGAGTGCGATGTACTCTCGATCCGAGATTCAAAGATTTGTAAAGATTCGGAGGTTTACTTGTATCTTTTCTACGAAAGAGTCGAGTAGTGTTGTAGGTGGATGTACCGAGCGAAAAGTTGAGTGGACCGATGTTTGTGGATCGAAAATGTTGGAATGTTGAATAAAATTTGACTCGAAGAATTCGAAATGTAATTCGAATAAAATTTAATTCAAAATGTTATCGAGTAAAATTTCAGTCGAAGAATTCGAAATGTAATTCGAATAAAATTTAATTCAAAATGTAATTCGAGTAAAATTTGAGTCGAAGAATTCGAGATGTAATTCGAATAAAATTTGACTCGGAATATTCGAGATATTTTTTACTCTAAAAACTCGATACGTATTTCGAATAAAATTTAATTCAAAATGTTATCGAGTAAAATTTGAGTCGAAGAATTCGGAATGTAATTCGAATAAAATTCAATTCAAAATGTAATTCGAATCAAATTTGAATCGAAGAATTCGAGATATTTTTTACTCTAAACCCTCGATACGTAATTCGAATAAAATTTAATCCAAAATGTCACTCGAGTAAAATTTGACTCGGAGAATTTCTTCTACAAACACCACAATCCAAAAAAACAAGTTCAAAATGATGGAATGAAATTTTCTTCGAACAATTCCCATCACTGACCGCAAAACAGAACGGACAGTGCCGCAGCGACAACGGAACAGCTTCGAAGCATCGAGTTTCGAAACGGTCGGTATTCCCGCGGAAGAATAATAAAAAAAAAAGACCCTCTCCACGGTTCCTAGACGCGGTTTATTTCTCGACAAAGAATCGGTCCGTGTGTCTCCTGACGCGGGTTTTTCTCGACAAAGAAATCGGCCCGCGTGTCTCCCGACGCGTTTTCCGTTCAGGTCAGTCCCGGTCGTGTACACGGTGGCCGGAAGGGAGGAACGTGTACGCGTTCGCACGATGTTGCCACGTAACGACCACGGGGGGTTGCTCGCTAGGAGAGAGGAACGAGAGCGAGGGTCCCCGGCCACGCGGAAGCTAGAAAAGTGGGAAAGGCCTGCGCCGTGGGGTGGGGGTGAGAAAGGGCCCGGACAACAACGTCACGCTCGCCGACCCGCTCGACATCTTATTTCCTATGTGTCCGATACGAGGCGAGTAATCTACAAAAGGAACACGGACCGAAACAGGCAGCTGCTTTTCCTCTACCCTTCTCTTTGTTTCTTTTCCGTTTGCTCGACGGGACCGCCACTGAGAACCCACGATCCGGATTCTTGTACGGTGGTTTCTCGCGCTGTTCTCAATGTAGATCTCTCGCGATAAGGTTATCGCTGGACGAGGAAAATCGTGTGATTCTTGACGCGTCGGTTCTTCGAGAACTATCGTTCACAAATCCAACCAGTGGCTACGACCAAGTACTGCGTGTCTTTTCTGAGATATCCGGTTTTGTTACATACGGATGTATAAACGAATAATGGGATTCTCGAACGAGTGAGCAACCTCGTGAGTCACTTTCAGCCGATTTTCGAGAATCTCGATTCAGTGGTCGGGAGCATTGGTGGTTGTCTTTGTACGTTCACGTGTAGAATATTTGATAGAGTGTTTTTAAATTTGAGATTTAGAAAATTTATTCAACCTTTAGGAATTTTTCATTTTTGCTCGATAGTTGAAAGGAAGAATTAGTAATTGTCTATGTCTTTCCAAGTGCAGAACATTTGAGAGGGGGTCTTTAAATTTGAGATTTAGGAAATGTATTCTATCTTTAGGAATTTTTCATTTTTGCTCGATAGTTGAAAGGAAGAATTAGTAATTGTCTATGTCTTTCCAAGTGCAGAACATTTGAGAGGGTGTTTTTAAGTTCAAAGTTTAGAAAATTTATTCGATCTTTACAATGTTTTAATTTTTGCTTGATAGTTGAAAGCCAAAATTAGTAATTGTTATTATTCTTCCACGTGCAGAACATTTGAGAGGGTGTTTTTAAATTTGAGATTCAGAAAATGTATTCGATCGTTACGATTTTTCAATTTTTGCTCGATAGTTGAAAGCCAAAATTAGCAATTCTTATTATCCTTCCACGTGCAGAACATTTGAGAGGGTATTTTTAATTTCAACGTTTAGAAAACCACTATTCCCTTAGTTATCGTATTAAAAAATTAAGAAACTCGAGTACCATACATTCAAGATATTTTATCTTCGTAGATTTTTGCACGTACAATCGAATGGAAGAACACTTTGATAATAAAACAATATATATTTTTTTAAACTTAACAATCCGAAAGGGTTCTCAACCCTACAACATTATACTAAAATTCAACAATCCTGGGAGTATTATTCGCTCAATACACGACACCTGAGTAAATACAAATGTTACAACAATGGAAGCTCAGAGAGTAACTCCTCTGATCTGAGCAACATCCTTCGAGCAACGATACCTTCTAAAATACACAAGATAACAGCTACACGCGAGAAAAAAAAATTGTCAAATTCTTCTATCGTCGTTTACTCCGAATCTTAAAGCTAACCGAGAAAACAATGAGACTGCACCGATCGTTTCCATACACGTCCACCGTCACTGTGTAAAAATAACCAATAGGAAAATACGACTGTTAACGTCGAGATCGCAATTCAACGCGTCACGTGGAACAATTTTAGACATGACACTGGAGACATTGAACAAGCACTTTACATACCATTAGTACATACATCGATCATCTCGCGCATCTTGTTACGATCACAGTAATTGTACCATGAAAGTACCAAAGGGGGACACGTACCAAAATTGTACCTATTGGGATATTTCCATAATTAAATGTTACGTATCATTGTCGATAAATATGTCACGGAGCAACAACCGGTCACATTGACCTTTTCGTGAAGTTATTGACACTCGTAAAGTTTTATTTATTTTTTTTATTTTATTTATTTCATTTATTCTCAAGAACTACGATCGTGTCAATTTCTAGAACCTTGTAAGATACTGAATTTTTTCTCGTTGCTTGCCACAGAACTTTTTTCGAATTACAATGCATTGTACATCTAAGATTTAGAAGAACTAGCTCGTGAATAAAGTAATAACACTAGTAATACAAGAATAAAGAAATAAAAAGAAGAAGAATAATTATGGAAATAATTCGAAAAAATTCCAATCTGTGAAATATTAACTCTCCTCCATACTTGCACACAATGTTTAAACGAACAACGTGCAAGTCTCGGTTACAAGTTTCACATTCGTAGTTTTCCATTTCGCGATCAACGCGAAACACCCTCTGGTAATAACGAAAGCGATCCTTTCCGTGGTAACTCATCGTCTTGATATTATTATACTCTCATACTTGATGCAACGACAATTGGACGCAACATTCGTAACAATACGTGTACACAGATTAAATCTCCAGCTCGATTCACCGGGGGGATTCCGTAAAAAGCGCACGTGATCCAATCTCGCTCGAATTACGTGGCTCGCGAGAGATATCGTGCTCGGCGTCGTCTTTTCAACGGAAAATCCGCGCCCGTGTTTAACGCTCGCAGCAGTAGCGGCGGGGGGAAACCGCTCGCGTAATGCGCGAGACGAAACGGACGCATTAATATTCTCGAGAGAACCGTGGAACACGTCTTCTCGCGTGTGGGCAGTGCTTTAAGCAGGTGACAAAAGAGATCGTGGCTGCCGCGACGATGCGTCGCGACGGTGCGAACGCCTCCGTTTCTCGGATTTTTCCCCCACCTCGAACGACAATGTATTTTCAATTGCGCTGAAACCTCGTGAACGAGTTGCATTTCGAACCTGAGGACGCTCGATCGAGTACATTTCGAATCTGGAGCCGCTCAAAGTTTGTGGAACTGCTCAATTGATTACATTTCGAATGTGGAACCGTTTGATCGATCGTATTTCGAGTCTGGAACCGCTCAAATCGCGATAAAACCGGTCAATTAATTACGTTTCGAATCTGGAGCCGCTCAAAGTTCGATGGAACCGCTCAATCGATTACATTTCGAATCTGGAACCGCTTGATCGATCGCATTTCGAGTCTGGAACCGCTCAAATCGCGATAAAACCGTTCAGTTAATTAGGTTTCGCATCAGGAGCTGCTCAAAGTTCGATGGAACCGCTCAATCAGTTAGATGTAGAATCTGGAACCGCTCAAATTGCGATAAAACCGGTCAATTAATTACGTTTCGAATGTGGAGCCGCTGAAAGTTCGATGGACCCGCTCAATCGATTAGATTTAGAATCTGGAACCGCCCAAATTGCGATAAAACCGTTCAGTTAATTAGGTTTCGAATCTGGAGCTGCTCAAAGTTCGATGGAACCGCTCAATCGATTAGATTTAGAATCTGGAACCGCTCAAATTGCGATAAAACCGTTCAGTTAATTACGTTTCGAATCTGGAGCCGCTCAAAGTTCAATGGAACCGCTCAATCGACTACATTTCGAATCTGGAACCACTCGAACGACTATGTATTTCGAATCGTGCTGAAACTACTCAAATCGCAATGGAACCGCTCAATTGACTATATTTAGAATCTAGTACCGCTTAATCGACTATATTTCGAATCTGGAACCGTTCAATTGACTATATACTGAATCTGGAACCGCTCAATTAAATATATTTCAAATGTAGAACTGCTCGATCGACTATATTTCTAATCTGGAACCGCTCAGTCGAGAATATTTCGAATCTGAAATCACTCAATCGAGTACAATTCGAATCTGGAACTGCTCAATCGACTGCATTTCTACTCTGGAACAGCTCAAATCGCGGTGGAACCACTCAATTGACTACACTTCGAATCTGGAACAGCTCAAATCGCAATGGAACCACTCAATTGACTACATTTCGAATCTGGAACCGCTCAAATCGCGATGGAACCGCTCAATTGACTGAAGTTCGAATCTAGAACCGCTCAAATCGCGATGGAACCACTCAATTGACTACATTTCGAAACTGGAACCGCTCAAATCGCGGTGGAACCGCTCAATTGACCACATTTCAAATCTGGAACCGCTCAAATCGCGATGGAACCGCTCAATTGACTACACTTCGAATCTGGAACCGCTCAAATCGCTCTGGAACCGCTCAATTAACTACACCTCGAATCTAGAACCGCTCAAATCGCGATGGAACCGCTCAATTGACTACATTTCGAATCTAAAACCTCTGAATCGACTATATTTCGAATCTGCAACCATATACGATCGTCTCACACATCGAATCCATAACCACTGAAATCTCACCGAAACCGCTCGGAATGGATTCGATCCGTGTCGCGTGAGACATTACGATTGAACGTTTATAGTCGGGGCCACGGTAGGCCAGATTGCCCGGCTAACGAGACGGCGAATAAAATTGTCAAGGCCCCCAGTGTCGCGCGAACGTCTAGTCTCTCCTCTGTTAACCACACGCTGGCGAGCCTTTCACACCGGCACGGTTCATTTAGGAACGAATGAAAAGATTGGGCGCAATTGTCTCGTCCTGTATCGGGTCACATACGATTCCTCGGACCCCAAGTGCGCGCGCTCGCGCGTTCACTCGCTCGCTAGCGCGCGCTCGCGCGCGCGCGTACGCTTTTAAGGTCGCCCAAGTTTCGACCAACGAGCGGAAGTTACGAAATTCTCGTCGCAAAGAACGCGCACTTCTCTCGACCATTGAATCGCCCGTGCAAACGACCCTTGTCTCCCCCTCCCCCCTCCTCGGTCTCTTGGTCGACCACTCGAATCGGATATTAAATCCTCGCGTCCCGCGAACAACGACGTGCGTTGATAATCGTGCGATCGCGTCTCGCGCGAACGCCGGAAATTATTCAAGTCGAATTAAAATCGTCCGAGAAACGGCTACACTCGATCGAACACGATCGTTTACACAATTTTTCAATACCAACTCGACCAACACTCGAAACAACGAATCGTCCGGATCGTTTCCCGAACGTGTCTAACCCTACGGTGACCGCGCGTGGGTCTGCTTTGACCCACGCGCGACGAAAACCTCGTCGATCTACTCCACTCGCGATGAGCGATTTAAACGGGGAAAAAAGTTTGTCGGACGATCGATAGTAGGAAGAATTGAAACAGAAGCCAGAACTGGGTCTATACTGACCCAGACACGATTCAGGGTTGAATATAACCTCGTTTCTCGTTTACCAAATTGGCGTGAGACGACTCGGAAGTTTGTAACGAGGGTGGTTGACGTTTTTAATTACATGATTTTTTCTCTCTGATGGAATTCTTATACAGGGTGTTTCTCACTTTGGAGGGAGTACCATGTGTATTCTAGATACAAAAGTAATAAGGGAAAGACATTTTTGAAAATAGCTTCCAAGTTACCAAGTTATAGTTCACTTTAATCCTTTTCGCGTGCAAGATACAATACAACATAAATATTGATCGAATGGTTCATCGCGACCGCCAAGGTAGACACATACTTGAATTTTCTGGAAAATAAAGATGAAAATTTCCTGATAACCCTACGGATTCAAATCCAGTTAATTTTTATCCACGTAGACGTTTAAAGTCTACAAAATTCCAGTTGATAATATCGAAACACTCCATCAAAGTGTTAACGAAGATTGCTGTCAAATCTGTACAACAGCTGACTTATTCGAACACATTCGAGAATCGATTATACGACGTACTCGTGGCTGTATACGAAGCTGATGGTAACTTGGAGCAGTTTCTTTAAAGATAGATGAACAATTATTGCAAAATAACTCGAAAACAAAGCGGTATCGGACACTGTGTTTATACAAACTTCTTTTCTTATTTCCACGTCCAGAATCCATATCTGTGGTACTTAAACCCGTACGGCAACAGACACTTTGTGTATACTCTTGGAACAAAATAGCTAAGCATACACTGGTACACTTTCAGCGAAGAAAGCACGTCATCTTCCCGCGCCATTTTTTCCTACCGTATCTTCTCGATATATTCTTTTTCTTCAATTCCTTAACAAAACGTTCCTCGTTGCAATTTACAATTATTTTAGTACGAAATACGAGTCTCGATACGTTTACCAAATACCGAGTTTCATTTCTCCATTGATCGCTTTATTAAATCTTCTTTGTCGCGATATGCACAATTGTTTGAAAATAATTCGCGTGTTTCGATACATTTACCGAGGCAAGAGTTTCTCTTGTTTGTTAATTGCTTTATCAAATGTTCCTTATCGCAACATATAATTGTTTTGGAGTAACATTTACCAATAATCTCCGAGGGCAAAGTTTCTTTCTTTCTTTCTTTAATGCCTTTAGTATTAAATGTTCCTTATCGTAGCATATTATTATTTCTGCCTTTATTAAATGTTCCTTATCGTAGCATATTATTATTTTAGGATAACACGGATTTCGATACATTTATCGATAATCTCCACCGCGAGCGATTCTCTCTTACTTTGATTCCTTTGTTAAATATTTCTTATCTGAACGTACAATTGTTCTAGAATAACAAGGTGAGTTTCGATACGTTCACCGATAATCTCCGAGACGACAAGTATCACCATCGATATACACGATTGCAAATAGAAAAAGTGCTCTAAATTGTAAATGTGAGTAAATTTTAATTTTAAAGCCGTTGTAATAGTTTACAACGGTTCGTTCGGTTCTCGATACACGAAACGAACATACTCGTTAACAAAGAACTGGAAACAACTATGGTACACGGTACGGATAAAAATCCTTCTGTACCGCGCTAACTAACGTTCTTTCTCTACGGAATTAGTTTTTCCTCGCGGTGTAAAAATCAGTGCGTGCAACGAATAAAACTATCGTGAATAAAATTATCGTCGAGCTACGCGAAAGATACACACGTTCGATTCAATTGGGGTGAAAAATGATCTACAGCGACGATTCTACTTGAGAAAATAGAAGTAAACGAGACAAGATAAAGAACCAAGTGAAAATCACTTGGAAACGTTTCATTTATCGACTATGTATTTATAAACAATACCAAACAGGTGGTATCGTCATCGACGTACAGTGAAATAAAATTTCATACACACGTTCGATTCAATTAGGGTGAAAAATGATCTACAGCGACGATTCTACTTGAGAAAATAGAAGTAAACGAGACAAGATAAAGAACCAAGTGAAAATCACTTGGAAACGTTTCATTTATCGACTATGTATTTATAAACAATACCAAACGAGGGGTATCGTCATCGAAGTACAGTATAATAAAATTTCCAAGTCGTACGCGAAAAGGAGAAATAATTTCGGTCGTGGTGACGATTGCTAGATGGTGGGCAAGTATTTGCACACGTCACGAGCACAAGCATCATCGTCCTCGTCCTCTTCGAGAGCAAACACTGTTTGTCGCAGTCCCGAACTAACCTTGAACGTTCACGAAGATCTTCCCAAAGCCACCATTTTTCTTCGTGGTTGATTCGGGAACGTTGAAACCAGCTACCTTGGGATTGCCTGTATTCTTTTCGACAACTTTCCACGTCTACTCTACGGACCAATTCGATCTCTTTGTCTTACCTTTTCGCGCCATCGTGTTTGGAATTTAACGTCGAGGAAACAAATATTGTATCGAGACTAACCGTTATTGTTCCTAAGGATAATATTTTCATTGTTTACGTACAACCCCTGCGGATTGAAAAATAAATACTTTGAAGGTATCGTGTGGTTCTGGAATACTTTGAAAAAGTATTACCATTGCGAGTTGATTTGGAACGTCAGCCTCGAGCTTGAAACTTATTTTTCAAATTTTCTATTTTTCAAACTGAAGAAGTGGTATACAGAAGAACAAAACACCCCTGTTTCTACTATCTTTTGAATGAGAAATACACCCTCTAGTTTCGTTTCACCAAGTATTAGGAAACAGTTTGTATTAATCACAGTCGAAGCTTGTCGAAGTTGAAGAATTATGAAAAAAATTCTTTCGAAGTTGAAGAATTATGAAATAAAATATAAAACTTATTTTTAGAATTTTGTACGTTTAAGAAAAGAAAGTAGTATACAGGAGAACAAAACATACCCCTGTTTCTAAACATGAGAAATAAGTTTCAAATTTTGTACATTTAAAAAAAGAAAGTAGTATACAGAAGAACAAAACATACCCCTGTTTCTACTATCTTTCGAACGAGAAATACACCCTCTAGTTTCATTTCACCATGTATTAGGAAACATTCTGTATTAACCACAGTCGGAGTTTGTCGAAGTTGAAGAATTATGAAAAAAATTTGAAACTTATTTTTCAAATTTTGTATAAAACAAAACACCCCTGTTTCTACTCGCTTTCGAACGAGAAATACATCCTCTAGTTTCATTTCACCATGTATTAGGAAACACTCTGTATTAATCACAGTCGAAGCTTGTCGAAGTTGAAGAATTACGAAGAAAATACTTTCGAAGTTGAAGAATTCAAAAAAATACTTTCAAAGTCATGAAAAATTATGAAAAAGATTCGAAACTTATTTTTCAAATTTTCTACGATTAAAAAAAAAAAGATAGTATACAGAAGAACAAAACATACCCCTGTTTCTAAACATGAAAAATAAGTTTCAAATTTTGTACGTTTAAAAAAAAAGAAGGTAGTACACAGAAGAACAAAACACCCCTGTTCCTACTCGTTTTCGACCGAGGAATACACCCTCCGGTTACGTTTCACCGCGTATTACGAAACACCCTGTATTAACCAGAGTTTTCGTCGGAAGATAGGTTTGTCCGATTTACTTAATTTTACAATTAAGCCTCCATTAAAGCTCACCGTCACCCCTGTCGTATCCCCGAAGCCATTACTTTTTCCACGCTGTTCCACCCTGCAGGGCACCGTAATATTAATGTCGTAAAGTTAGCGGCCCAGTTCTGTCCGAAAGCTCGTTCCGATGTTATTTTCTCGCGTCATTAATAGCGCTCGCATCCACCGAGCGGGTTAATTAAAACATTCGCGCGAAATTAACAATCTATCCCCCGGACCGTGGTGAGTAACGTCTCTTTTTACACGGCGTCTCTTTCACGCCGCGAAATCGCGCGATATTAATTGCAAAGATTATCCACGGTTGGCCGCGTTTCCTGAAACGCGGCAACGCCTTAAGAAACGAGTTCAGCACGACTCAATCGTTGAAACGAATCGATCGTCTTTGGTGCTCACCTCGACTATCACCAACGTCTCCTACGGAAGGTTTCACGCTCGAGATACGTTAGCTACCGTTTTATCCGAGCGAGTTAATAAGTGTAGACACTCGCGATTAAGTACAGGATACGTGTCACACGGAATGGCCACCGAATGATCAAAGGGGTCGAAATAGTCGTGAATCGTTCGCGAGAAATCGTAGATGTTTAATAGCTTTTTTTCTCGCGAATTTAACGAAAATTGAGAAACTTGTTGTAATCGAAAATTGAGAAACTCGTATGTGACAATTTAGATAAACTTTAGAAATTTTGGGGAACAATTCAGTCATCGAGAGATTGGGCTGATTTTGTAGTTAATTTGTAGGTTATGAGGGGAGAAACATTGCTCGAAATTTGATAAAGAATGAGAATATTATTTGAGTGGATGTTCTATATGTATATGAAATTATTTTATAATAAAGAAATTTTGTGTTTATTGACAATGAATAAGAGAATCGTTTTTAAACGACGTTTTTAAACAACAGTGCGTAGACATTGCGTATTTGTTTATACTCGATAAATATTACGAAGCAAGTGTATCGTTTGAGCATGAAAACGCGACTGGTACAAGTGAAAAGAATAGATATTGTCGTAATGTGACAAAGGCGATCGTTTTACTATTCGTCGTGTATCTGTTACACGTAAAACTGGATTGCTAATATGGAGGAATCGTTTCCATTCGAGTGACAGTATTAGGGACATTGGGACCTCGTTGTGTATTTTCGATTAATTAGTAATCGTATCGTCGTGTTCAAGGTTTAAATAAACGCAGTTATCGCAAATAAACGAGACGTTGAGCTATATTGTGCATCGATCCGGAACGATCCTCGAGTTAAATAACTTCTAAAATAATTAAACGAAGTTACGCGATAAGTTTAAGTGACAGTAACTGGGACATCTACCCTATCTGTTACCAAGTTTGGTACCGTGTAATATCTCTTTCCGGAATATACGTATTGTTCTTGTAAAATTTATAAGGGGTTACTTGCTCATGAATAAAGTAATAATAATAATAATAATAATATTAATAAAGTAATAAAAATAATACAAATAATAATAATAATAATACTAATACTACTACTACTACTAATAATAATAATAATAATAATAGTGATAGTAACAATAATAATATTATTGATAATAATAATAATAATAAAAGGTAAAGCCGCGTCTACACTCGAGCAAGACTTTTTCAAGAAACATGGAACATCGACAAAATGTTCCTCCATGTTGCTTCAATGTGGACGCGGCTTAAGGGGGGAGAGACTCGAATGAAAGGTTAAAATAAAAGCGAGTTTAACGTTTTAAAGAAGCTATTTTATTTAAAGTGACTTTAACGTTTCGTTCGAGTCTCCCCTCTTAAGACTCTCTTCCTGAATTAGGTAGGTTATCTTGCTTGTAGAGGTTATCGGTACGTCGTTAAATCATTTAATTCGATTCTCTCGTGGCTTCGTGTATTTGTTCACAACAACGATATCAAACTCGTTAATGAACTGCACTCGGTGCAGTTTTGGAACATCGACGAGCCTCGAATTAAAAAAAAAAAAGAAAAAGAGTGCCTGAAAATAATATCAACGATTCGATAAATCGTTCAAACGTTACTTTACAATATATAGTATGTTCCACAGTAATTAATTCTCAATATTCTAAAATATATATTTCATATTATTTTAATATTCCGTTTCGATAAAATGAATCTTTGGGCCTCAGAAAGCATTCCAAGGACTCACCAATTCGACACCCCAGCTCCACAATGTTGTCTTTAGTTTAATTTCGCGGTTGAGTAAATAAACAGCTCCGTTATTTATCCACGTAGAATATTAAAGACGGAAATGACCGGATCGGTATCTCTGCTATGTTCGATTTTCTTTTCATCTCCACAGAAAAGTTTCCCCGATTTATATTTGCAACAATTCTCGATATGTTCGTTTCTATTGTGGAAACAAACAACGAACGAGGTATCGTAAGTTTTACGTAACACGCAGCTCGCAAGTCGAACGAGCCACCCTACGTTTCAATGCAATTGCAACGAGAAGCGAACGGAATAATACTTTTTTCGTTGCGATCACGGCCGCTGTCACGAATACGTGACTTCTGCGGTTATCAGCCGGTGTGTTTTGACTCGAGCGTTTCGAAATCTCGTATCGCGCGTTCATTGCGATATCAACGTTTGTATTTCCTTGTGACTATACTCGTGACGTCCTTGACCACTTGGTTCTTCGGTCAGCAACCATTGGTACCGTTCGTAATCGATCTCGTTTCGTTTCGATTCGATCGGAGCGCCACGATCGAGAAAACGGACATTCCTCGCGTTAATTGTGCACGATGATTCAATTCGTGGAAATTCGTAACTGGAAAATAGAAAATTTCGAGAATACTACTGTGAGTCGATTCTCGCGCCTTGATGTTTAAAATTTAAAACGATTCTATAAAAGTTGCACGACGAGACTGTTGATATTCCACCTAGTGATTAAATATCTGATTAATTCATTCGTTTTAGTTTTAGTTACTTGGTATCGTTTCGCGCGTTCGACGAAAGAGTTAAAGTAACACTGACGAGCCACACGGACGTATAAAATCGATACTTGGTTAATTTTATTTAATAAAAGCCGAGTACCCGTGCAAAAATACCAAGTTTACAATTTTCAAATGAAAAAGCAATATTGGAAACGTTCGGTGCATCGGAAGACCCTCGCGAGAGTCGTCGACTGCACGAAACACGTGCGGTTGGATGATACGGATTGTACAGTGCGATGCAAAAATTCATCCAGTGTTTCGTTTTCGAAATAAAAATTGTCACACGTGTATTATTATTATTATTATTATTGTTGTTGTTGTTACTCGTCTGACTGATTCGTTTCGCTATCATTCGGTTCAATGGAAAATTGTTTTCGATGCGAGGGAACGACTGAATACAAAATAACAGTTATGGTTTAGTTTTAAATCGCGTAGATGTATTAGTTATCGAGGTTAACCATGGAAAACGTAATAGATCGCGCAATGTTCAAAGTAAAACACTTTGGTGTAAGTTTGTACATTTTTGAAAATTTTCTGAGAAACGTTTCCAATTTCCCGGCATTTTCCTTTATTTTGTGCGTTCTTTGGGTCTTTCTTGTAAAATTTATAGAGTTACTACTTCATGAATAATAATAATAGTAATAGTAACATATTAATTCTTACATTAATTACCGATATTAATTTTCTCATATTAATTTTCACATATTAATTGTCACATATTTAAAATCACAGGTATGCTATAATTCCTTAGTTTAATCATTGGATTAAAAAATTAAAAAAACGAGTTCCATATATCCGGGAAGTGTTTCGAAGACTTCTAACGCGCAGTGGAACCCTCTAGGGTTAATTGGCCCAGAGTTCCGAGTTTATCAACTCTAGAGAGCTCTTTGAGTAACTCCGAGGAAGAATACCGTTAACCGGGTCCTTTTCCATCGATTGCATCCCCGTATCGATTACATTTCCCGTATCTAAAATTACCAGCAATAGAATGCTCCGTAATACTCACACATATTTCCTCAGTTCTGTCATTTGGTGAAAAAATTAAAAAAAGTTTCATAGATCCGGTAGGTAATATTTATTTCAAAGACTTCTAGCGCGCAATCGAACCCTCTACGGTTAATTGCCCTGGGAGAGCACTTCGATCAAGCCCGCGGAAAAATATTGGTAATCGAGTGTACGTTTGTCCGTGAAACGGCCCGGGAACTTTGAGAACTGGTACGAGCTGTAAATATTGGTTTGTTCGGGAAGTCATTCAGTTCTCCAAAATGGAGAATATGTAATTCGATAAAACGTTTACACACTCTGAAAAAATCGTGTTTCATTTTCACTAAAAAAGAAACGAAGAATAACTTTCCGAACAACCTGATAAATAAATCGTAAAATAGGAAAAGGTTCGCGCGGTCCGTTACGAGACCGCAAGAGCACACTAGTGCTCCGTGTCGTTCCCCCTCCCCATTGGTCCGCGAGAACGATCGAAAGGTTTCGCGAATACGCGAGACGCGTTCGGATTGAAGAGCGACGGGCGGCGTTATCGAGCACGACGGGGTCGTGTACGACAACATTGCGTGGCAAAGGAAAACGTGCCGCGACGCGAAACACGAAATCCGTGGAACGCGGTAAACGTCACGGCGCGGTCTCGCGAGCAAATAACACACCGTGTTTCCGTGAGCGAGCGAACGAGCGAGCGAGAGAGCGAGGAAGCGAGCAAGCGTGGCCCCGGCGACGCTAGCCCACTTTTATCAGAGACCACGTCGTCGGCGTCGGCGTTACTTTTCCGGCCTTTCCAACGAGTCGGGGTGCCCCGCTCGAAGCGGGTCGGCTGTTTACGAGCCGACTACGCTCTCACGGCACATCGCTCTGTACACGAATACATATTGCCTGCTGGCGGTAGCGGTGCAATTAACATCACTCTGGGCTTCAAACCCTCCGCCCGATGAGTGACGAAGGACGAAAACGAGACGGAGAACGGAACGAGACCGCGTCCAAGCGTGGAACGGAGCGGGTGCGAGTGAGAGAGCAGAGTAATAGTTTTCCCAGGAGAGAGATCTCCCCCTTTTCTCTGTGGCAGGCTCCCTCTCTCCGTCTCGCCCGTTAACATGTTAACATGTTCGTCTCTCTCACCGGCAGGCTTCCCTTTCGCCAACCCCTCTCTTCACGATCTCCATGGCAACCCCTCTCTCTTCTCTGTCCATAGCTCTCTCGTTCCCTTCCTCTCTTCACCGTCTCTTTCTCGCCAGGTTTCTCCCTTTCTGGCACCAAGTCGCTCTCTTTATTTTCTCTCCCGTTCTACGTCGGGTTCGCCCTTGCCGCCATCCGACCGTCCCAATAACATTGACCTTAGCATCGAGATTGCCTCGTGCTCTCGCGTACGCATCCCGTATTCATCGGGTCCACGATGAATCGAAAGCGGAAGCGAGCGCGGTCGAAAGCACCGTGCCGCAACGCTCTCGAGACTCGTGTCCGTCAGGGTCGTCGGGGTGTCGCGGGTTCGCTCGAGTTGAGAACCGCTGACGAAAAGCGACACGTGCGTCTTCCACCCGGCCCGACAGCGGCGAGCGACCCGATCGCTCGATGCTCGTTTCCGTATCGATTTCTCGGTGCCGCCTCGCGGTCCATTTTGCGTCGTTTCGCGTTCGCGAGAATTTCGACGTCGAACTCAACCAACTCCTACTACGAGAAGAAGTTCGCGAACGGTACGCGAACACGCGCGTTACCGATACACGCCGCGTTCGCGAGACGGGGAACCACCGTGGGGGAGCCACCGTTCGTCGGGAGATTTCCAGATGCATTCTTCGCCGAGTTTTCCATTGTATCGCCGAACGCGATTGTTATCGGATTTCGATGGAAACTTAAATAGTGGGCGGTGACTGGAAGGAACGAGAAACGATCTTCGGGAAATAATGCACCGTCGGCACCGAGCATCGCTCATAATCGGGTATAATTTATCACTTTTCGGGAGAGAAGTGTTTCTCGTTGACGCGTACGTTCTCTTTCTCTCCCGGCCTCTCCCCCCACCCCGCCCTATCTCTTCTCGTGCGCGCATGCTCGTTCTCGACGATGCGCCGCGTTCGACGACCCCTGCCGGCAGTTCGAACGCCCTTCGATCAGATTAAATTCTTTACGGGTCGCGGAAACGCTGGCAATTTATCGATTAACGAACACCTTTAACGAAACACCGCCCTCTTCGAGAATTATACCGGGTCGTCTTGCCCGAAAGAGTGTTTACTTCGCGGGATCGTTTCTCGGTCAATCTCTACGGATCTTTCGTGACTCGACGATCGCCCCTCTTGGGAACAATAACGATGCGGACGAGTTTCGCGTTGCTCTCGTCAGAAAGAATACCGAAGAAGTGTACGCTAGAGGGTTTAGACCGTGCGGTAATCCGATTAGCCGAAGTGTGTCCGATCGTTTAAGGTCGACCACCGTTTCGTCGTTGCTATCGTTGGAATGCTTCTGTTTACTCTCGCTCTCGCTTTGCATACTCGAATAGAGCCGCAGAAGTGTTCCCGAATCCATTAACCGTCGTTTTAGCCACGGTTTACTTAATACCTCCGCCGCCGCCTCGGTTCCGCCAAGAAAGCAAAAACCTTTGGGGAATGGAGAGCACCTCGCTGCTCTCGGTTATCGCGGAAGAGAATTTATGGTGTTCGTTTTATTTGTTGAAAGGTTGGATGCTCGTCGGTACAAGCCAGGGGGTAGAGAACAGAGAAAGCGGGAAGATTCCACGGATGATACAATTTCGAGGAAAATTTTCACTCGTCGCTGTGAACGACGACAAAGGGATTTCCTTAAGGGCGGGAGGGCTGGAATTTGAAAACAAGTTGCGCAAGTGTTTGCTAAATAAATAATTGGTCTCGAACGGAGATGGGAAAAAGATCGCGACGGTGATATTTTTTCAACGATTGAAACAGCACGCGTTTAATTGGTTAAAAGTAGTAGAATTGCGAAATTGTGTTTTAGCTTTGAATTGACCTCTTTTAATATAGATCTGTTCAGAATACATTGCTCGAGGAATACGTTTCTCTTCCGAGCGAACGTTACACCCGGAAATGTGTGCAGAAATTTCGAAAATGTCTTCAAGAAGTCCACCAGTCGATAAATCATCGTATTTCAATGCACTCGTAATCTACTTACTCTACTCACCCTACTCACTCTACCCAATCCATTCAGTTTACTCAATTTTACTCAATTCTATTTAATTCTACTCAGCTCTACTCAATTTTACCCAATTTTACTCAATTCTATTCAATTCTACTCAGCTCTACTCAATTTTACTCAATTCTATTCAATTCTACTCAGTTTTACTCAATTCTACTCAATTCTACTCAAACCTACTCAATTCTACTCAAAATGACCACTAGGTGACCATTAGTTTCTTGCGAAATTAAGTTATGAATTTTTCACGGTTAATTAGCATCAGTCGGAGCACTGTGCAGCGATTCGAATAATACAGTGCGTAATCGATAAGCACGAATAAGACGTGTGCGAGTGGAGCTTAAGTATGCTCCAAGATTGAAATAAAAATCGGAAATCTGCAGACACGACCCTTCAAGGGACGAATCGAGACGGTTTTACGAGACGACGATGTCCGATGGCTCGCGTTTCATCCCCGCGCGCCCCTATATGGATGTTCCTACGAAAGAATGTCTAGGAAACGTTCTGCGAAGACGACATTGACCAGATTCCACAGACGAAAACGTCTCGGATATTCCCGATCAGTTTCGCGGGATATTCTTCCCGTCTGGTGTCACTTTCCGGTCTATGTATATATATATACATATATATTGCAGCAATTTCCTCGTCGGACGTTTCCTACGGACCGACTGTCAACTGCAACGTCAACGCGGATTACTCACGACTCAACGAACCGAAGAGCCGTGTTCTCGGTTGAACAAAGTTCTTTCCCGCCGGTCACCGCGTGCTTCATCAATTGTAATTAACCCGACCTTACGTAGACCGTCATTTCCAGTCATTCGTCTAGCCGAACGCGGCAACTTTCACTGAAACGCCCCCTCTCCCCACTCCGCGTAACTCCGCCCACTACCTTCCCCCACTCTGATCCACGGTAGCGGTAATACGATGCCGCGAACGAATCGGTTAATTATACATATACATCGAGCGCACCGTTTCGATGAAAAATCTCCGTCCTCGCGGCGCAAATCGAGCGAATTTGCATATACGGGAACCACGGTTGAATCCCTAATCGAGTGGAAACAGATAATGCCCGGTGGCGGGAAAGTCACCCTATTAACCCATTAAACGCACCGATGTTCTATTTACCGACTCTTTTATTTTCTCATTCGTTCCGCGAACCGAGAATGAACGGTTGTGGTGGTGGTATCGTACACACTGTAAGTGAAAATCTATACACGGTTCAGCTCGAAGAAGATAGATCTCGTCGGTGAACTTCGCATGAAACGTCGATCGAACCGATACCTTTTACTTTATGCGTTATAATTTTATATACATCGAATATTATACACATATATTGAGTTGTTCGGAAAGTCATTTCGTTTTCCAAAACGGAGAACATGTAGTTTGATAAAATGTTTACACACTCTAAAAAATTCCTGTTTCATTTTCACCAAAAAGAAAAAAACGAAATAACTTTCCGAACAACCCAATATATTTACCGTTTTACTTTATCGATTTGCTACAGTTCTGTACGCACGTGTTTGCAATAGAGGTTATTCTTACGAACACGACACGCACACACCCTTATCCTCGCATACCCACACGGGTACATCGTCGATATACCAGATCGGGATGTTACCGATTTATAACCGACTGCTTCCACTTATTTCTTCGCGCAAACTGCCATCCTTGTCCCCCTTGATGGATCGCGACCGACGCGATCGAGTTTCAATTTCAAATTCTAATATTTGAATATTTGAACTCCTGCCCGGGGAGTTCGCGGCCGACTTCCCGTCGTGTTTCTAAATATACCGACAACGATGGAATTAATTAGGCGAGGCACATCGGTCGACGAAGCTCGCGGCGAACCGATCCTTCGGTGTCCGAATGCATCGCGCGGTAACGCCACGGGGTCATCGAGATATGTACCCAACCCCTTCCACCCACCCCCGGAAACGACGAATATGGGGTCAAGAGTGTCAGCACGCGGTCGACGCGTCTGGTCGCTGGGAATTTGCATACGTAACGAGCGATCCCTTCGAGCTGCACGAGCAACTCACGCGACCGAGTACGCTGTCTCCGCTGGCGATCTGCACTCAGTACACGTTCCAACCTCGCGGGAAGCCCGTCTTTCGTGGCACGTATCACTTGCGCCCAGGGCTGGTTTGTGCAGGGTGATTCTTCTCATTGGTGGACTCCAAAGGTGTTTATACATCACGACGATAGTCCTGTGTTTGTGTACAGAGGAATCAGAAGAAAGGAAAATCTCGTACGATTGTATGTCTTACTTAACTTTCAAGTTTGGGAGAATTGAAGAAAATGTTCGAAGCATCCTTCTGGTGCCTCGATGCGCTTGAGTTTTGGTTGTTAAACATCGCGCCATCTTATAGAGGATGATTTCTAAATGCACGTCCATACTTCAGGGGATGAATCTACGCTCTAAAACAATCGAAAAAATATCAAATACACATAGGGATGTGTTCAGGGAATTATCGATGGGAAGAATGGCGCGACTACTGACAGGTTTATTTTTTTTTTATTATGAAAGCTTTAAAATAATTATTAGACGTTAATGTACATTTTCAATTCCATTTTTTACCAAACTTCGGATAAGTAGTTTCAGAGTGTTGGTAATAATTTGATCTGCAATGATTCTTAGTCACCCTGTAGTGATTTGTCGATGAAGACATCGGTGTCGTTGATGTGTCAGCGATTGGTGGTACTGCAGACCTCTGTATGATAGAAAGAAGATAAGACAACGCTCCTTTTTAGTATCTACTGACGAGAGAATCGCTTTGTATTTGTCGCGAGCAGGATGCACGAGGATTTAATCGAGAGCTGCGTTTTCTGTGGCGCCCCCTGCACTCCCCAATCGCGAGATGAACAAATGTTTGCTTAATTTGTCGTTTCGCGTGGCTTTCCGAATATTTGTCAGGCGACGCGCTGTTGCACGCGGTCGGGCAAACACTCGCACGTGTACACCCATTTCTCGGTCGGTGGGTGCAACAATTTTCCAACCTAGTTGGAAAATTTACACGTCCCCCTCCAGAAGAACCATGTCGATAAAACCGTGAAAAAACAGCCTGCAATCGCGATGATCAATCATACGAGAATCCCAAGTACTGACTGAACGTCGTGCAGCGACAAATTTAACGGATCGATCACCACGAGGAAAAAGAAATAAAGGATAATCTATGGTTGTGTTCTGATTGGTCGTGTGCAAATTAATTGTGACCAGATTGGTAATGTTTGACAACGTCACATTTGATCGTATCCAAATTGGTCCTGATCAGATTGGTACTGTTTGACAACGTCGTATTTGCTCGTGATTAGATTGATAATGTTTGAAAACGTCACATTTAATCGTGACTGGATTGATAACGTTTGACAACGTCACATTTGGTCGTAACCAGGTTAGTAATGTTTGACAACATCGCATTTGGTCGTAGAGTTCAATCCTTGTAAACGCTTCAGAGAAACGTTTTAAGTTCAAGGTGGTGCCGGTCACTAGTGACCACCATGCCACTCAACGCGTTAACGACGAAATCGACAATCGATGAACAACTATATACATGTATTTCGTTTTATTCCGCGGCGAGTTCCAACCGCCGTGAACGGGCCCCGAATCGTTGAAAGATGCTCGTGAGAAAAATTGAGTCTCAAGGTGACGTGTGAATCGGCAATCCCACCACTACGTGCTACCGATCCCCCACTCCTGGTCCACCCGCTACGCCTACGCCCCCACCCACGCCCATCCACCTGTACCGTTTCAATTTTCCGTCGTAATTTCGGGGCTTTTAAAAAGTTCTGCGTAAAATCTCATTTCTTCCGCGGGAAGCAATATTTGCATGCGCCGACAAGCTAATATCGCTGTTTACTTGGGAAACATAATAATCGTCCGGCGTGTGTGCGGGTAAACTTCGGACCGAAAAGGTAAATTCTTCGCGGGAGAGGCGGCCTTTTAATATCGATATACAAAAGGATAAAGCCTCCATCGAGCCGAGTTGGATCGCGTACGCCATTTTTCCGCGAAGCGACCGTCGACTGACAAAATCATCGTGGGGGGAGGGAACAGGGCGGAGTGAAGAGATGGCAGTGGGCGTGCGTGGAGAAGGGGTGGCTTTAATATTTCACACAAACCGTAAAATCGGCTATCCAATTTTTTTCCTCCTCCTTTTTTTTTCGCCGCTACAGTCTTTGTTTCGCGCGCACTCTGCCTCTCTTTTATGCTCTCGTTTATTTTGTGCTCCGATTTTGCGTTTATTCTTTTTTTCCTTTTTTTTTTTATTCTATTTTAACGACAGCTTTAAAAACGTATTCCGCGTTCAATAGCGGAGAGGGAGGCGTGGTTTTTTTCTCTCTGAAGCTCGCGATTTCCACAGAAAAATTTCGCAAGCAGTAAATAGTCAACGACAGTGGCGCCGCGGTGTGATCACACGAGCAAACTCGTCGCGGAGAACGCGTAACAAACGGAATCTCGACATAAGGGTCGATTATCGATACAAATTGACGTTATTCTTTCGAGTGGAACGTATGGCGCCATCTTAACTTTCCAGCGAGCAAGTATAATATTTTTTTCACTATTATAAATATTGTAAACCGTGTAGTATTTATAATAGTGAAAAAAGTATAATCAAGTATAATATTTTTTTCACTATTATAAATATTGTAAACCGTATAGTATTTATAATAGTGAACAAAATATAATTAGTAGGAACTAACCAATAATCCGGCACGGAATGTGTTAAACGTTCTTTGTTCCGAAGTCGATTAAAAACCGATCGGAATCCAACGATCTCTAAACCTACAATATATGGAAGTTGATATACAATATTTATACAACAGTATAGAGGTAATCAACAAACGAAGAAATGGCAATCTATAGCATATGGAGCTCGTCGTTAAGCGATTAACGACCCTCGTGTTTAGGTTATGTTCTCCATGGACCTCGTGGTCTTGTTCGTGATGACAAATATCGAGGCAATTCGTCCAAGGTCAAGGCGCGCGCACAACGCGCGTTGTTTTCACGAGTGAACGAGCGAGCGAGCCAGGTTCGCGAAATAATCTCGCGCTCGAGATTTTCGGTCTCGATTTCGGGGGCGCGGATTATCATTTGAAATTTTAATTCGACCCCGGTGTTCCGCGCGACTAGAAATCAAGGGTACGCGCGTTTCAAACGGAGAAATAAAGCACGAAAGTCCGCGCGCGGCTCCGTTTCTGCGTATTAGCGTATCCGGGGAAAATTATAATTTCAGATTCCGAGATTAGCATTTCACTTACGTCGGCCGCGGGAAAAATGAATATACAAATGAACGCACGGCACCGCTGACTTATCGGCGGGTGAGACAGGGGATTCAAGCTGGGCAGATTTCTTTTTCGAGGGTACCTCGATCTTGGATCGAAACGAAACGCATAAAGACGATGAGGGGAACTTCGATTCGTTGTGTCTGGGTATTTTCCGACCCAGAGTTTCGTATAGTTCGATTGCCCGCGACTCGAGCGCCCTCACAGGAGAAACTACGCGTGGGTCCAAACGGACCCGGTAACTCGACAAAGCTTCAGCAAAGTATTCTGCGTTCGAATACACGGTTTAACCTGTCGAGTATAATGTTAATAATGTCGGTACGACTGTTCGTAGAAGTGATGAGAAATACGATAAATTAATAGAATCTTTGTTCAAAATGGCGGAACGAGTTTCTTGGAATTTAACGATGCAAAAAAGTCTTTGTGTATCTTGTGCTATCTTTGTAATAATACACTTTTATTTTCTGTGATAAACTTCTTACACGGTGACATTTTGACAGGTTGATTGCCGTGGAAAAGTGGAAAATAGATAGTGCATCGGTGTATTTGTTATTTTATAGTTCGTTAACGATAGTAACGTTATTTAAAAGTTTGTGAATATTAGAGTTCGTTCCTTGTAAACTTCAAGTGACGTTACTTAGAAATTAACGAACGTTAAGGTTCGTTCCTTGTATACTTCAAGTAATGTTAGTTAAAAGTTTACAAACATTAGTGTTTATTCCTTGTAAACGTTTCAGAGGAACATAAATTCAATCATCGATGATTACTACAGTGCTCAACACGTATATCTGTATATTTGACTGCAAAATACTTGCGGAAGCTTTGTCAAATTACGGGTCCGTTCGGACCCACGCGCAGTTTCTCCCGCGAGGGCGCTCGAATCGCGCAAAAACAAATATCCCGGAATGGTCGGTTTGTCGAAACTTAATTATAGATATTCTACGCTATATTTCCGGAAATTAACGACTAACCACGTTTCCCGTGGACTGGGTCAGGCGCTAGAACTACCGCGAAGAAAGTTTAAATAAAAGAAAAACGAAAGATTCACTGTTCTAGAACAAAGAACAAAGCAGCGGTTTCCGTTCACGGGGGAAGTATGAACTCCCCGGATTCTTGTTAGTATTGTTACCTGTTCGACGATGGTTGTTACAGTAACTTCGCGATAGTTATTCTCGATTCCGCTCGTTTTCGTGCTCTCCATTATCCGCCATGGAACAAACGAACCTCGCGACCGTTGTTTGAACGAGTTCCGACATATACAATTGACGAGGGTAGAGACACGCGTCGGTCTTCGACCCTGAACAATGTTTACCGACTTCTAGGCGACGCTAATTAAATTGAAAAATTTTATTTCGATACATTCCACGAGCGACAGTACTCATCGTAATTGCGACCGTGTCGAGGCTCGATTTTAATTAGTTTCGAGAAACATTCAAATACACGAGGAACGAATTCTTTTTCTAATTCGATCGGTACACCGATTATGTTCGCGAAGAATCGTAAAGGATCGTGGTGGAACTTATCGAACCGAATTCAATAAGAAGGAATTTACAATTTTGAACATTGGATCGACAGTGAACGTATCTCTATCTCTATCGTTTTCGTATGTATCTTCGAAAGTAGAAGGGGGAAGAATTAATTTACGAATATAATTATTTCTCTATTTCGAGAATTAACACCGTATAGAACGCAATTATTAATTGAGTAATTTTGAAAAGAAATTACCAACGAGTAGAATGACTTTTTTGACAATTTTGCTATTAATATTTCCGAAAGCTACTCATTCACCCCAATAGCGACACAATTCGAAAGCTTGCGAAGCTCGATTAACGACCATAAAGTAAGTTGGCGAAAAATTCACCAGTTGCGTTTCTTCTAACCACACTTTCACCACAGTGAATGAACTTTGCTTCGCGATCGATCGATAAAACAATTCGGTACACCGTTCAGATTCGCAAGTTGCATCTTTTTCAGTTGCATCGTGAATGAACTTTATTTCCGAATGAACAGCTCGAATAAACGAGGGAGAATAGTCTCTTTTCAAATTGGTGGAGTGTACCTCGATTCAAGACAAACTCGTTAAACTGCACCGAAAATTATTCGGAAAATGAATCGCGTTCCGAAATTATTTTTACGCCTCGCCGCGCGTTGTAAACTCTAGATTCGCGCGTTAATTTTCAGCGAAAAAAAAACACGCGCCACCGGCGACATAATAACGCACCGGTTCGAATACAATGGCCCCTTCATTAGCATTTCGTGACCCTTTGGACCGCTGTCACCTCCGACCCCGTCAACGAAACGACTTCCGAGCGATGGAGGAGCGAGTGCGCGCGCACGCACGCGCGCACATAACCTCCAATCGTCTTTTCCCACCGTTGCCAGGTACGCGAACTGGTTAACGAAAAGGGAGAAAAAACCGTTCGTCGGTTTCTTCGAAATAATAGGGGAACCGTTGGCCTGGATTCTGACGGAGACAGAACGGAGAGATTCTTGTTCTCGGATGGTTTCTCGCTCTGTTTCCAACGAAAACGTAGATCCAGGGAGGTGGGGGGTGGTACGAACAATCCGCGGAGCGGATTCGAAGCGCCTCGTCGACCGAGAGAGGTTCCTTTTCGAATTTTTGCTCCACCGAAACAAAAGAACTTTCATCGAGCGCTTTATCGAGGTACGGGAGAATCTTGGGTTTTCGTTCGGAATGAAAAATTTTCGACGAGTGCTTTATCGAGGTACGGGAGAATCTTGGGTTTTCGTCCGGAATGAAAAATTTTCGACGAGTGCTTTATCGAGGTACGGGAGAATCTTGAGTTTTCGTCTGAAATAAAAAACTTTCATTGAGTGCTTTATCGAGGTACGAGAGAATCTTGAGTTTCGGACCAATTATCTCTTCGATTTTGAGGTTAGTTTTCGAAAGGCTGACCACTGAAAGACCGAAGAATTGAAAAAAGTCATAGCTTGTTCGTTTTCGAAAAATTGGCGATGTTGAATATTTTTTCTCGCTAATATAGCGAAAATTGAGTAGACTTAGAGAATGTGAAACAATTTAGTTACCGAGAGATTGGGTTCGTTCGTAAGTTAACGTCTTCGAGAGGAGAAACATTGCTCGAAATTTGGATAAAGAACAAGAAGAATATTTAATTATTTATGTATTTATTCATTTATTCGTTCATTTATTTATTTATTTATTTATTTATGTATATATTAACGAGGTAAACCGTTTAGAATGGAAAGAAAATTACAGATTAATCGTAAGAATGTATACCGTGGAAAATTTGAAATTTAAAATTAACCGAATTGGAGAAGAAGTCAATATATTCGCAATACTTATTAGTATATTTTAGAATAATCTTCTTCAGTAATTATTAGCACCGTACAATGTGATACGATTTTTCAAACGTAAGTGTTTGGTGACGAATAGCTGTGAGAGACGTTGCCAATTTAAAAAACTTTTCTAAAAAGATACTTAGTCTTGAAAAATATTTTTAAAAGATACACAACTTTGATTAATATCCTTGAAAGATATTTAGTCTCAAAAAAAAAATTCTCAAAAGCTATTTAACCTTAAAAAAATATTCTCCAAGCATATCTAGCATAAAAAAATATTCTTAAAAACTATTTAGTCTTTCAGTGGTCACTCTATATTTATCAAAAACTAGCCACCACTTTACCGTACGTAATTTCAAATTTCTGCTCGTTCACCATTTCCGAACGACCACCGTTCTCCTCGAATAAACAAAAACCGAACGCGAAGAAACCGAAAGTACACGAGTAAAAAGTTCGATCGAATTTAATTCGTTTCACTGATCTTCGAATTGCAAGGTCGATTGAAAATGTTGGCGAAAGGGCGAGCTGAACGCCTCTCGATTTGTCACTGATTCGCGACTCGTTCGTCGCTCGACTCGTAGACACCTCGATAAAAGTCTAGCGATCCGGAACTCGCGCTCTCGAGACACAGAAATCGATGGATAACTCACGGTGGATTTTCTCCGTGAATCTGCTCGATGAAAATACTTATACATATATATACATACACACACCCCTTTCTACAGTATATACACACCCCTTTCTACAGTAAATACACACCCCTTTCTACAAGTATATACACCCACCATTCACGTGGTTCGATCGCGTTCGAAATGCACGCGGAATCGCCTGCGAACACCCGGGTTCTTCGAGGCAGTCGAGCGAGAAGAAAAGTGGTGGGGGGTGAGTGGGTGGTTCCGCAGGGGCGTGGAGGGTGGATCCTTTGATTACAGAGGCGCGCGGATGGGTTATTATACTTAATTAGGAGAACCCGTCCGTCGGTGGTGAATCTGTCGGTTTCCCGCGGTGAAAAAGAAGCACGATGCAACGTAACCGACGAAAAGGATTCTCGAAAAGGGGCAAACGCAAGGAGGAATTTTCATCATCCGGCCTCCCTCTATGAGAACGCCGAGTTTTCGAGCGGCTGATGAACTTTGAAGGGCCCGTACAGCCAGCCCGAGCGATATTCTTCCTTCTCGTAGAATCCGCGCGCGCGATTCACGAGTGACGCGGCAGACGTCCCCGGATGAAATTTTCGTATTTCCTACGCGAATTATATGCTAATTACGCGGCCTCGCTGTCGCTGTTGGTTGCGGGCCGAGTGGTTTTCGGGCGGCGCGCGTTGTTTCGACCGAAGAAGAAGAGCGCTTCGAAGCGTTAATTCGTCTCGACGGGAGAGAAAAAGCTCGCGACGAGGAGGACGAGGACGAGGACCAACGAAGCTACACGGTTGCTTTTGGGATGACATTGCCATCAGACACCGACCAACGCAACTGGGGGCTGACGACCGACTCTGGAAGAAATCGATTTATCCGACGTTCTACGACTCGTTCTGCTCCTTTCGGCCGAGACGAGTCTCGAGGGTAGATGCGCGCGCGCGCGCTCGCGCTCGTGGGACAAATTGAGGACGGGGTCGATGGAAAGTATGATGAGCGGGTACGTTGAGACGAATAATGTTGAATAATTGTTGATATGGTTGGTCTTTTGTTATTCTTAGAAGCGGATTTGATACTAAGTTTGTGAGTGATAATTCCTTGACTAAACTGGAATTTCTTTATCGTGTTGTGTTAGTAGGAAAGATAGTGGAAATCGTTTTTTATTAGTCGAGAACGACGAAGGGAAGTATGAGCGGGTATGCTGAGACAAACAACGTTGAATAATAGTTGATATGGTTGGTTTTTGTTACTCTTAGAAGCGGATTTGATACTAAGTTTGTGAGTGATAATTCCTTGACTAAACTGGAATTTCTTTATCGTGTTGTGTTAGTAGGAAAGATAGTGGAAATCGTTTTTTATTAGTCGAGAACGACGAAGGAAAGTATGAGCGGGTATGCTGAGACGAGCAACATTGAATAGTTGCTATAATGAGTCTTTTGTTACTCTTAGAAACGAACTTGGTACTAGGCATTTTCATTTTATAAGCGATAATTCTTTGACTAAACTTGAATTTCTTTATCGTGTTGTGGTACTAGAAAAGATAATGGAAATCCTCTTCTAAGAGTCAAGAACAACGAAGGAAAGTATGAGCTGGCATACTGAGACAAGCAACGTTCAATAGTTGATATGGTTGTTCTTTTGTTACCCTAAGAAGCGAACTTGATACTAGAAATTTTAAATTCCGTGTTCGATGGTTCCTCGATCCTCCTCAGCAAAATCCACTTTCGAGCAGAAACTTTCAGGCATTTTCGTTTCATATACGATAATTCCTCGACTAAACTTGAATTTCTTTATCGTGTTGCGATAGTAGAAAAATAGATGGTGGAAATCCTGTTTTAAGCGTCAAGAACCTCGAAGGGAAGTACAAGTAAAGTTCCGGACGCCCGAGAAAGCTCGAGAGAAGCTCATTATGTGTTTTTCGACGCTTTGGGACGAAGAAATTATAATAGCGGTTCGCTCGGTCGGTCTTCTTCTGTTACATTTGAAACTGAATATGAAACTAAAGATTCTAAATTCCGTGTTCCAGATTCTGCAATTAAAAAAGAGAAAAAATATATATATAAAACACATATAAAACAAAGAAAAGAAACTCACAAACTTTTACATTTACAATACAATTCTAAAGAAACTTATCCTTACCATTCTGCACAGCCAATTGTCATTCATCCCATTTGCTAAGTAATTGGGTAAATTTCATTTTTTTTCCATTCTACGAAATATAATATTCATACACGAAATCTTGCAATTCTTCACGGTACAGTGTAACGCGAGTTACTATGTAAAATTTCTGGCGACCGAGAGTCGCCTTTCGAGTGCAAAGGGTTAGTCGCGCTGAACCACGAGTGGCCAGCAACGATTTCGATTAGATACGAACGTGCCACCGAAGTTATCGTATCGCTAGTAGATCAATCATTCGGTGTATCGGTAACGCACGCTTCCGCGTGTAACTCGGTGAAACGAAGTAGGAACGACAAACTTCGATTCCAAGAGTCGCGGGACCGATGTTGGCCAACACTCGAGGCGCTATCCTCGTTTTATCCGTTATCTAACTTCCAACCGCGCGATAAGTTCGATCGAGATAGCGGCGCGAAGTTCGCGATAACAAACAGCGACGGGCTTTATTCCGACGGTGCACGGAAAATTTGTTAGGAATTGGTTCTCAGTCGTACGCGACTCCTGCTTCGATTTCGATCTCAGGGTACCCCGTCGGAGTAGGCGGTAAATTAATCACGATAGGGAAGAAGAGCCTTTATCGTTCTTTGTTCTCATTGGCGAAAGGTAGCCCGATAAAAAGCGTTCCCGATCTCTCAATAGGAATTTCAAAGTCCATCAATAATTAACCCGCCAGGTGGCTTCTCTCCCGTTCTGGTTCTCAACGACTCGTTCACGTTTCTATTGCAAATTACACGCCATCGAACGTGTCCCGAATCTGCTCCTTAATGAATCATAATTTCCCGATAGCATCGTCTCCCTCTTTCTCTGTGCACCGTTCTTCCTTTTCCGTCCATTTCTTTCTTTTCTTTTTCTTTTCTCGAAGAGTCGTTGAAATCGAGACCCATCGAACGGGGAGCCCGTAAATGTACGCCCGGAATCGAGGCACGGAAAAAAAGTTGTGGAACAGCGACGGAAAAGTGGGCAGACCAGCTCGCAAACGCGATAGCTCGCTAACGAGCCGGTAATGCGCGGCGGGCCGCGCCAATAATTTCAATTTACCGGTAGATGGCTGCGTCGAAGGTGGCGACACCGTCGGTCTGGCCCCGAAGCAACGATGTCGCTCTAAGTGGAAGGATTTTCGCCCTCGAAATCCATTCGTGTTGGAAATAAAATATAATACTAAATACACGTGAGAAATTACAAGAAATTTTGTGAAAAAATCAAATCCGTGTAAGAGATAAAATAATATAAAATATTTGTGGAAAGTTACAAGAAATTGGTGCCAAAACTGATGAATTCTTGAAACATCGAAGAGATATCCCCTGAAACAAATGAATCATAATTGAGTAGATGTCGCCCTAAGTAGAAGGATTTTCGCCCTCTCGAAATCCATTCGTGTTGGAAATAAAATATAATACAAAATACACGTGAGAAATTACAAGAAATCGTGTGCAAAAATCGAATCCGTGTAAGAAATGAAATAATATAAAATATTTGTGAAAAATTACAAGAAATTGTGCCAAAAAGGATGAATTCTTGAAACATCAAACTATTGGGTTGTTCGGGAAGTCATTTCGTTTTTTTTTTTTTTGATGAAAATGAAACACGATTTTTTCAGAGTGAGTACACATTTTATTAAATGATATATTCTCCATTTTGGAAAACGAAATCACTTTCCGAGCAACCTAATAGATATCTGCCCTCGAACTTCTCCCTTACACCGAGTTCGTAGAAGAAAATACGGGTCAGAAACCATCCGTCGAAAATAATGAGAAACGATACGAAAACAATTCTCGGAGAACACCGGACTCTCGCGTATAAAAATATCCCTAAAAGATCATAGAAGTCGTTACGAAAAAAGATCGTACGGAAGGTCGAAGAATCCTCTCCTAGCAACCGTCTTCGTGTCTATAGATTCTTGTCCGCAGGGGGTTAATTTAGTTCCGCTCGCGATGATTATCGGCTTGCAACGTGGATCGAACGTTTCAATTAGCGGTCAGGGTACACGAAAACGTTTGGCGGAACCCCGTTTGCATCCCGGGGCGCAAGATTTACGCGAGTGCACGCGAGCGCGTTTCGAAACCGCGAGGAGCGATCGAAAATTCGTCATCGCGGTAACGCGCGCGCTGCACCGAGCATCGTGCAGCGCGTTAATTAACGGCGATAACTTGGAGGCTTCGAGAGGGACACCGTACAGTCGGGAGGTGGGGGTAGGGTCGAATTTCGATGGTAGGCGAGCTCGGTCGGAAATAACGCATCGGTTCCTTCGCCGAGATGTCAGCATCGCTATAAAATTATTCCAACGCGCGAGTGTTCCTATAAAATGATTCTCGGGGCGCGAGTGCCCGGCTATAAATAGCACCTTGCCACCGAAATCCACTTAACACGGCCAACTATAGACGCATTTAATGGAACGACGATATCTGTCCGTCGAAACGGTCGCCGCTCGATCGTCAAGCCCCCCACTCCACCCGCTACTCCCACCCCACCCGCAACCCCCACCTTTCTCGTCTCCAGAGGACGGTCGGTACTTTCTCTTTTCCCTCGGAGAACCTCGAGGCGACACCGAGACCGTCTCATTAACGAGTGACGTATCGACATGGGAAATCGGTATTATCCGGCGCAATTCTTTGCGTAATCAGTGCACGGTGGCGGCGGTATCGTGGGACCGAATCTACGTTTCATTATCCGCAAAAATCCACGCTTACCCCTGGGATCGCGTCGATCTTCGGAAAATTAGGGGGCTGAGAGGTTAAATTCGGTGTCGTTTAAAGCGCGACAGGTAGGAGTCCCACCCGTCTCTTCGCGCAAACTCCGTGCCAGCCAGTCGAGTGGCGGTGGTGGGGGAACGGGCAGGCGTTCCTCGTCGCGCGAACGATACGACAAACCGCTCGCGGCGCGGGAGTGGGGGGTCGCGTCTGGGGCGATTCACAGCGAGGTAAGTGGCCTTGAGCGACCAATTGATTTCGTGCCGACTCGGCGAGTCGGACAACGCTGTTTCGAACGAAAGAGCGCGATGTACCGACCCCCATCCACCCGTAATTAAATATTTTCTTTCCGACTACTTCTTCCCTCGGTGTTCCGAAACCCGCGTCGAGTTCACCCGGTCCTCGTTTCCACTTCACGTGGATTGGATCGCGAATAGTCGAAAGAACTCCAGCGGTAACGACATTCGATAACCGCGTCTTTACGCTACTTGCCGACTTTCTTTCTCGAGAACGCTACTCGGTCACTGTACGAATACCAAAGCTACTTCAGGTAGCTTCAGTTACTTCGGGTAGCTTTTATCCGCTACTGAGCTTCTTTTTCGTTCGAATCTCGACGTCTAGCTACTTGCTGACTTTCTTTCTCGAGAACGCTACTCGCTCACTGAATACAAAAGCTACTTCGGGTAGCTTTTATCCGCTACTGAGTTTCTTTTTCGTTTGAATCTCGACGTCGTGGTCACCATACTCCGTACTGTTTTGGAATGAATCGCATCTTTTCAAGTGTTACGAAATAGATCGCATTTTTCGAGTACGTGTTACGAAATGAATCGCATTTTCTCTGATATCGTCCATCATGGCTCTACAAACTCGAGTGGCAAGATATCCGGATAATTGGAACGGTAAAATATTCTTCGAATTCGAATTACTCGCGCCAGTACTCGGATGGCGCTGCCTCGATTTCGTCGTACGAAATTGCTTCTCTACGCGTGTACGTGCACTTACAAGCGAGAAGCTACGAAATTTGGTTATCGGAGATATACACACAAATTTTGTTTACTCGACCGAAATCGTATCGACGTTAATCGTGATCGATAAGGACTCGCTCGCCACAACGAGATTATTTCGCTCGAAAGATTCTCACGTTTCATTCGCACGAATACTTACATAATAATACCGCGATCTTTGACCCTTGTCGTACCACACCCGGGTCTTTTATGACCCAGCAAAACTCTTCTTAACAATGAATCAACACCTTGAACGCCACGACGGTCACTGACAACCAGATAGCGGTACCACCATAAAATAACAAATACGTCGACAAATTATCGAATATTATAATATTTGAACTTAATATTCAAATTAATATTTAAACAAACATCGTGAACATCCTTAAGCATGGAAAACTGGCACGATGCATTAATGTAGCTACATTTAGAAATGAGATAAAGCAGGACGAAACAATAGAATCTTCGTTCGAAACATCTGCGTGTGATCACGGGTCTGTTTGGACCCAAGCTGGTCTCTCATCGCCGCGTCGCTCGTACGTTGCAAGGGTGCACGTTCGAAGTTCGAAATTCGTTCTCCAAAACGGAGAAATATACAATTCACTGAAACTTTCTTCGTACACTCTGAAAAAATCGTGTTTCATTTTCACCGAGAAAGAAACGAGATGACTTTCTTAACAACCGAATAGGAACATCGTTCAACTCAGTTGTTCGTACACTCTGAAAAATCGTGTTTCATTTTCACCGAGAAAGAAACGAGATGACTTTCTTAACAACCGAATAGGAACATCGTCCCACCCAGTTGTTTGTACACTCTGAAAAAATCGTGTTTCATTTTCACCGAGAAAGAAACGAGATGACTTTCCGAACAACCGAATAGGAACATCGTCCCAACCAGTCCACGTTGCATGAACTTTTGCGGGCCGAGTCTGGCCGCTAATGAATTAAAAGGAAAGGAGGGACGAAGACGGAGGAATTGCGTTTCCACTCCGGAGTACTTTCGTCGTTTCGGTGGTGGTGGTGGTCGTCCTTTCTCATTCGTCCAGCCGAAACTGGCTCGAACGGCGGACAAAAAGATTGTTCTGTGTTGTATACCGGTACCGATCGCCCAAGTTGCCCGCTCGTGTCCCCGGAGATTGACCATATCGGTCGCCGTAAATAGAAAACGATGGGTCGAGGGGTGCTCCGAGTGGGGTGCAGACCACCTATCTGCTCTGACAGGCTCGATTCTTTCTCCCGGAACAGTGAGGAGGAGACGTTGAACCAGAGGGGCGGAAAAGGTACAGGAGGCGGGAGAGAAACGGGCAAAAATAGGAGAAAGAAGGGAAAACGGTGGTCGAGAGTGACGGAAGAGGGTTGGAGGAGAGACGGGAGAGTAACAGGGTGAAACAGTACCAACCGATGGTGTGCATATGGGGCTCGGAGGTTTAACCTTGACCCTCGTGGAACTCGAAACTCGCCACGCCCTGAAGATGAACTTCTCTGGAAGATCTTCGTTCGGTTTTCGAACCGCTCCATTGATTTATCGAGGCCCTCCAATTTCCTATTGCGTCCTCTCGAGCCAAGAACAGCCTTGTAACAGGACGAATAGAGACCCCTTAACCTGTTTAACTTCGATTGTTAAATATTTCCGGTCGATACGATCTACGTGGAGAATTTTCTTTTTCTTTTTTTTCTCGTCAATGTGAACTTCGTCGATCGAGTTTACGAGCCGTAACCGAGTCACAATTGTAAGTCTATCGCCACGAATTAAATAACGGGTGAAAGTTATTTTGCAAATGGGTCCGTTGTTCACGTCGATAGCTTGCACTGAACGCGTATACGGGTTCATAGTTCATCCAGATGGCTTTCTACGAACGCATATACGCGTCCATAACACTCAAAGGGTTAATACGCGTTGCGCTCGGGATTAACGTGGATTTACAGGGCGCATTTGGCGAACTGTAGTACCTACAGCCGAAAGGGTGGATTCTGGTGTTTAAAAAAAAAAACACAAGTCGGAAATGTAAGGTGACGTCTTTTCGTACAGAGATCCAGAATTTCAAATGAATCGATGTTAAAGATTCCCTGGGTTAGATCACTCGTGCTCACAGATATCACTGTGTTATTCGTATCTGTTGCAAGAAACTCCCACGAGGAATTGTATTGAAAAAATAAGAAACCCTTGAAACATTCGAGATTCGATTTCAACTTCCTGAAGAAATTTCCCGTGGATAGAAAAATTGCTTCGTATACTATTATTCATTATTATGCTTCACACGCGTGCAAATTTTCTTTAAAATCAAATTTACAAGTTAGAGGAATTTTCTCACAATGTAACACACGAAATCGTATAGGCACACGTGCCCCACGAGTATTTAACATCGATTTATTCGGAAACGGTGCCTCGAAATAAAAAATGTCTCTCTACGTTTTCGATCGAGTTTTTCACATAGATTCGTAATTGCACCACCAGTTCGGAAACACCCTGTACATTCGACGACTAGAAATGTGTTTTCCCTTTCGAGCGTTCGTTGGCCGAATTTGTTTCGCTGGGTTAGGGGAGAAGTCTAGGTGCAAACAGAACCGCGTGAACGCGAGCCAGAGCGGGAGAAAAAAGTGTTTTAATTATTCAACAGAGGAAAGCGAACGAAAGATGCGCCGAAAGTTAAATAATTGCATTTCCAGCCGCGCTTGCGCCAGCCCGACCGCCCCCAATGGCAGAATAGGCTAATTAAAGCGGAGCCTGCGTGCAACGCCGTGTTCGACCGTGATATTCGCGATTCGTTGAAACATTATGTACCTAAATACGGTTAATGATCGTTTGTGTTTGTCGAGAGGTCCTCGTCGCGAGAGGTAATCATCACCTCCGGTTTCTTTTTTCACGATTCCTCGATCCCACACGCGTTAAATTAACGCCAGATTTACCACCGACCAGTAAAACTAACTGATTTCGACTACGTTTTATAGAGATCACTACCCTTAAGAAATTTAATTTCAATTCCGTAATATATTTTCAAAAGACGTTACTTTATCTATTTTACACGTACAATCAATTTCGTTAATTTCGTAAATTCCAATTTTCAATTGGCGACTTTTTCTGAGACACTTACGAGGGATAGCTCAATTTATCGGTAGTTTTAACGTTGAGAATATTCCTCTTCGCGATTATCATCACTGAATTTAGTGATCAAGCTTTCGTATTGTCCTCTTGGAAAATTGTGATTTTATTTCTCATGTTTCTTTGGGTTTCTTCTTCTGTCTGGCGACAAATGTTCCACTGATAGAAAACACGATCGTTGAGAATCTAGTTCTTTTGTTTCGAGTTTCCTAGTCACGTGTCAATGAGTATCCTTTCGTACTCTTTGGGCCATAGTGAGTTGAGACATTTTTTTAATATCCTGATATACATGGAGGGATATTTTTCAACCCATTGTGAAAAATTAAAATAGATGAGACTGTTGATATTTCCTCTTGTAATTAAATATCTAATTAATCTATTTTTTTAATTTTAGTTATTTTGTATCGTTTCACACGTTTAGCAATTGTGATCAAAAATACACTGTAATGCATAATACACATGGAACAAAATACACTTGTAATATATAATACACATGGAACAAAATACCCTTGTAATATTATAATACACGTGGAACAAAATACACTTTTAATATATAATACATATGGGACAAAATACACTTTTAATATATAATACACATAGAACAAAATACTCGTATTATGCATAATGCACACGTAATAAAATACACTTGTGATACATATAACACATGGAACAAAATACACTTGTAATATATAATACACATGGAATAAAATACACTTGTAATATAATATATAATACATATGGAACAAAATACACTTGTAACACGTAATACACATAAAACAAAATACCCTTGTAATACGTAATAATACACTAGGAACAAAATACTCACGTAACATAGAAATACACGTGTAACATAGAAGTACACGTGTAACATAAAATACACATAACCTCGAAATACAAACTACACCTCTACTACAGAAGTAAAGTACACGTGTAATAGAAAACACACGCGTAACCATTCACGAATAATAACACGATTTTAAATTCGGTACCCACAATTACAATTTTTCATCCGTATGTATAATATTTATGTATGTATAATATTTATGTATGTATAATATTTGAAACCCACTTAAAAAAAAGTATCCCCGTTTTCTTTCTCTCAACCGACACGTCTCTACCGAGTACAAACTCGTGAATGCGCACTCGTTACTCAATTTCGCGTTTGCAATAGCAACCGAGATCCCCGATCACGTACCGCGAAAGCGAGTTCACCCGTTGATCGTTTCTCGTTCGTATTACAGATCCAGAAAACAGCTGCCACGGTGAGGCGGCGAAGGTCACCGGCCATGGGAATATAATTAGTCCGCCACTTATGGACCGTCAGACCGGCTACGGGTACGCTGAAACACCGACGCGAGTCGCCACGGTGGCCCCAGAGATTCACGGAGCACTTGGAAATCGGGCTTTGTGCGAACACGTGCGGACCACAACCAGCCTATTTCTTTCTTTAGCGTTGGCGGCCCCGTCTCCCCACCACCGACCAGCGGGAAACATCCAACGCCGCTTGGAAAATCCCCGGAGGGTGGTGGATCGGGTTTTTTTTCAAAAGGGACACGTGGCACAGACACCGAATCACTTCCTGCACGCCTTTTCCGGCCGACTGGGATTCTTCCAAATACGAAACGACCGATCGAGGAAGAAAAAAAAAAAACACACATTCCCGGTAATTAGACACACGTGCGATATATTACGAGTCCGACAAGGTCTTCCACCGGACAAGTGTACATCGACCGATTCGATTCACCGATCGAGGTACATACATAAACCTTGTTTCCTATTTTGGTCGTTTTAACTTCCTTTGTCGCGTTTCGTTCGATCGCTATGCAAGTTTTGCAATAACAATTCCGTAGTCTCGGAACAGAGCGCGACCGAGAAGACGAATGTTGAATGTTTCAGGATTTTTACGCTCGCCTGGTGCATTTTTTCCCCCCGGTGGAGAATGCACGAGCACAGCGGACGTTGGTACGAGACACGGGGAGAGTCTTTGAAATTTTTCAGACAGTTCGTTTCGCGATGGATGGAACGGGGTCGCCGTTGGAAAGGGGCCGGGAGACCGAGGAGCAATTCCTTCGGACGTTGAGACGGAGAGGAGGTACAGGTATTCTTTTTAAGGCGGAACACTTTACTGCTGCTCGTTCCACGCTGGTAATGGAGAATCCCCCTCCCCGCCTACCCACCCCCCTCCCAACCGTCCTGCTCGTCCACCCTCTTTGCCCAACTCCAGCCGCCCCGAGGAATTAATTCGGGGCTAACGCCGAGACACTCCCCGATATCGAGTCACTTTGCTCCACGGACCGGTGTTAGTATCTGCTTACCACCCTCTCTCGGTTAGCTTTTCGCTGTACTCGGGCCACTTTTACCCGAAACTCGACGTCGCGTACACCACCCTCGAACGATTTCTAATTTACCTCTTAATAGTTCCCCGGACGATCCTCGAATTCGTTTCAGTAGGTCATTTCTAAAATCGTACAAGAAAAAGGAACGAACGAAAGAAAGAAAGAAAGAGAGAGAGACAGAAAGAAAGAAAAAAAATTAAGTCCTTTCGAAGCACTCGTTTTACTCACGCTCGTGTTCGAAACCCTCGAATCGTATCCTGTCTCGCTCGCGCCCACGTTTGGCCCCGGTTCGCGCCATTAATCGTGTCTTTAAGCGGGCCGAGCTCTTTATCGCCGGGAACGCGGTTTTCAGGATGAAAAGCGAACTCCTGGCGACGTTCCACGAGACAGCGCTAGAGAGAGAGAGAGAGAGAAAAGCGAGAAAGAGGCTCCCGGTGCTTTTTAATTAGCCCGAAAAGAAAACGTCCGGGTGGAGGCAATGCTCTAAATACGTAATTAAAACCCCGTTGAATTTCGGTGGAGTGAACGCCGCCGGTGTAATTGCCGCACGATTCAGGGAACCGACCGCGCAAAATTATACTGTCACCGTGCAGCGAGAAAATCGGTTGGAAGGCATACATACGGGACCGTCTGTTTCTTTCTACACGGTTTCGGGAGATTCTTGGCGCGGTTCCTCGTCCCTACGGCTGCCCTCCCGGAAGCCATCCGCCTCTTTATTTGCCCCCCACCGGTGAAATAGTCGCGCGTCTGCGCTGCCAACCTCCGAGCGCGTTTGGACCGCTTCCTCGGGGCGAGCGGAGCAATTGATGGGAGACGAGAGAAAAAGAGAGAAGAGAGAGAAAAAAAGAGAAACTTGGAAATGATAGACTCTTGGTATTACGAGCACGAGATTCGGTTCGAGCACGGTACGGAAAGGTGTAGAAGGGAAACGAATAGAGCTACGAGAAACGCGGTGTTAGTTTTCGTTAAAGTCGATCGAAACTAATCGTCGAAACGTCGACGTAAACCGTCCCTGAAATACGTTTTCTTCTCAACGAGTGACATCTCTCTTTCGATCTATCTCTCTCTGTCTTTCTCTTTGAAAAATAAGAGATATTTACCACGGGAAAGATGCACAGGATCGTGACCCAGAGTGGTACACAGGGTGCTTCTTTCCATAGCATCTTTAGAAACAGACGCGCTTGCGAAGCGCGCGCTAAAGAGATGAACGAGTTCCGCCAGAGGGGCGAGGAAACGGTTGAACCCGTCGGGGTGGGGGAGAAAGCGAGAGCGAAAGAGAGGGAAATTCAAAGATGGCGCCACGCGACACGCGCGACGGGAACGGGTAGACGTGCGTGAAAGAGAGAGACGCGAAGACGTCCACTTCCTTCCCCACCACCTTCGACAATCCGACCGGACCGAACGACCAAATCCGATCGGCGAATGGTTCAGTCGTGCGCGAGACACTTTACGTGACGTATCCTCGGTGTATCGATACTCCGTCGACAGTTCACGAGCTCTAGGAACGTACGCGACGACCAATCCCCGGTTCTGTTACATCAGCATCCGACTCTGGGGGTCCCCGTCGATTGGCTCCGTTGCGTCTCTCTCTACGGAGAAACGAAGAGCCGTTCGTGTGTCCCGTGGCTTTTTTTTACCGAGCAGAGCAGTGCGTGTGTGCCGTTCCGTGGCCGTAACGGAGATCCGCGCAGGGATTTTCGTCGAGAGGAAACGCGTCGCTACGCGCCCAGACCCACCACGGAGCAGAGAGCGGAGCACAGAGGGTATTTTGGACGCAGATCGATCGACCGAAGTCGCTCTGGTTCGCGCCATGTGACCGGTCAAAGACCACTTCGTGCGAGATTGGAGGTTAGAAACGTCGTGTCTAATGTGACCGAACTCGTCCGGAATTCGTTCTTTGATCGCCTTCTTCGATTACCTTTACGGGCGTTGAATATTACGCGTACGATCAACTCGAATAAATCACTCGCGGTTGTCTGTCATCCGCGCTATCGGTACATCGAACAGTTCGACGCGGACAATCGTCAGTTTCGTCGATGAAACAAAAAGAAACGAATATCTACGACGTTTCCGCCTCGTTCGACGCACACGTTCGCGGTATCTCGAGCTAGCGACATTTTAAGGGATTCAAACGGGTTCCGTTGCCGCGCGTGAAGCATGTGGAAATCGTGGCATCGCACTTGGAGAAATCTCCGACCACGATCGATGATACGATGTGTCCATTGTACGCGAACGAGATCCGATTCGTCCAGTTTTCGTTATCGCGCGTGTCGGCCAACTAGGGATGCGTTTCTCGTTCTAACGGGTTGTGCGGTTCGTTCGCGAGGGGAAAGCCGGCTGGTGCGCGCGAGAGAATCGTTGTCTCGGGTCAGATGTAAAAATAAAAGGAAGCAGACGTGTCTCAAGGCTATCTGGCCGCGTATTGTCTCAACCAGGACCGTAAAATCGTGCGTCCGCTGCTCTGCAATTTATTTCGTTACACCGATATCCTTTGATACCCGCGCCCGTGCGCGCGCGCGCGCTCGCTCGCGTACACGAATGCGGCCATATCCGTAGCGTAAGTCTATATACGTTTACGAACGACGTCAAAGCTCTTTCAAGGAGAACGTTTTCCCGACGCCTTCTTCCTCTCGATCCGGAAAAATTGTACCTTGAACGAATCCTTGAAACCGATCGCCTCGTTCTTCATAGGTTTGTCACCACCGTTACCGTAAACTTTACAACGCGTCGATACAACGAACCATCGCTTAATTGCTCTGTTGATAAACCCGTTCGACAGGGCCGGTAATCGAACGTACTTCCAATTTCTCTCACGCGGTCCTTTTCGACGAGAAACGGTAGAACGTTACGGCGAAGAAACGAACGAGTGGATTGTTCGTGCGTGAAATTCTCGTCGACAGAATTCGAAGAAAGAGAAACAATCCGCGGATCGCCTTTGCTGTGTATACCGACCGGTACGGTCTCTTGTAAGTTTGGCGACCGATCGTTCGATAGCGACGAAGGTTAATGATTACGAGCTCGAGCGGTTTGACCACGATACGATATCTAGGCTTCCGTAGATAACTTTAAACTCGTTTATCGCGAAGAAGCCTTGTTACAAAGTCGCGTAATAGTATTCCCAATAAACAAAGAATTACAACGAGGAGGACGGAAAATAGCACAAAACTGTTCATAGCAATACCAACCGCGGAAATAACATACATTGTAGCCAAAGAAATATCTAAGCTATTCGAACGCGTTCAACCGAACCACGAACCCGACACGGAAATTTCTTTCTCGCTTTCGCCGCTGACATTGTTGCACGTGTACATCGCATCGGTGACCTCATCGTGAGCCACGTGTTGTTTCTGTAACATTACGAGATCCGATGCGTTTAACCTTCAGGCTCGTTTCTATATACTTGTCGAGCCTTGGAAAACAGTGGAATTATTGTACGAAACGTTTCGCGTCTATTTATAGAAAGTTTAGCGTTAGAATGATTTTACATTTTATAGCCAACGTCGATTATCAATTACGATGACTTCACGGCAACAACGATTAACTCCGTGAATTGTTCGGTGTAATACCTACTTCTAAGACGAACGATGAAAACTCGAAACACTTGTACCGGATATCACATAGTCTGCGATAGATAACGTGTAACTTATCTAACAAATCGTGATTCGCCAAACGAAACCTTGAGAATTTTAGATTAATTTAACTCACCACGTTCGCTCTGAATTCCCATCTTGTAACGGAATTTTTTAATGTCTCGGTGACGTATTGTTACGACGCGGTGTTGTAAATTGATCGAAATCGGCGTTCGAGAAAATTCTAGCCCCACGAAGTATACAAATGGATAGCGCGCGTTCGCTTCTGATCACCGATCACTGTATTCTCAGTCGCTGCGAACCGTCACCAATCAGATCGATGTCAATTAAGTCACGGCCTACTGATCTAAATCGCTGGAAACCCCATAGAGGGCAACCTCGACACACCGTGGTTTCCCGGAAATTTCACCACCCGCGACTTAGCGTTACTAGTAAATACACTCGTTCACAGGCTCTCGATGTTTTTCACACGCTTCCGATGCACCGGTGAACACACACCGAAACTGTCATAAATTTCATCCCCCTCTTCTTTCCTAGAATTTTAATGCGCAAAAAAATGGATATATTTCGCGAAATAGATTTCATACACGTGTTCGAGAAAAACCACTGCTAATTACCTTTCGGTCCAAACGCAACCGTACCGAGAGCAAGGTCGGCCTGGTCGAGTTGTACAAAAAGTAGATCGCTTCGAGGGAACTCGGCCGAGTTCTTTCGAAGTGGTAGAAACTCCATCGTGCAAGGTTTTCTCGAGGGCAAGTTCGTAGCGTTTTCCACGGATCAAAGACATCGCGAGCGAACTGCTCGCGAAGAAGTTCCACAGCACGATTCCCTGTAATGATCGAAAAACGAAAGAAACTGGCTAGTCCGGTCCAAGGTTAGGAGATCGCGGGCGTGTTGTATAATAGCCACGCGGGGCTCGATTCAGGGCCGTAAAAGTCGGGCGTACACGCGGTACGGGAAGAGATCTATTTTTATCTCCGAATTGAGAGCGTGAACCGTGACAGTGTAAGAGTTCCGAGAACAATATGGTTCCTATTCGTGTCTCGAAAGTTCGAACCCGAATGTAAGAAACGAGCGACCGTGGAAAAATTCTCGTCGATATTATCAAGGGTTCCCTTCAAACTCGATCGTTAGAGATGTAAATCGATTTGTATTATTGTATTTTTTAGCGAGCGAATAATTTTGTAATTTGCGCGCACGATGTAAATATTGTACAATTTGTGTTATCTTGTTCGAACTTGTCAATTGGGGCGCTCTTTCCGACGTCATTGAACGCTCATGTTTACCAACGTTTCGCGTCACCGCAGCAGGTCGCTTCTCTTCTCGTATTGGAGAAGCAACCTACGATTTCAATATCCGTTGCGTTCCCTTCGATGAACGTTTTCTTTTTTTCTAATTGATATACTTGCGTGTTCACGAGGAGCGTGCAGCGAGTCTGCAACTTTTTCCGTAAACGATAAAATTGGTTGAAATGTATGAAAAGGATTCCTTTACCGTATCGAGCTCTCTTATCGGTATAGGAATGCCGTTAGTATTTACCGAGTAACCGATAATTCAGGTTACATCTCACTCGACCCGTTGTGCTCAGGATGCGGTGAGTCACGGGGGTGACTCAAGGGACGGAAATCTTGTTTGTCGAAAAGCAAGCGTTTTTCGAACACGCTTAGTCGATATCTCTTTACCGGTCGTGTTCGGAGAAGCTGCAGACTCGCTGACAAAACGCGAGATTACTCGCTAACGCGGCGCATTCTGTAATCGAGGAACAAACACAAATTTCTCTCGCGATTAGATAATATTACCGTGATAGAAATATGCATGCCATTTAGCCCTGGAAAAAGCATCGTTGATCGTTACTCTCGTCTAACGATACCGTCGTTCGTCAAATAGGAGGAAAAAAGGGGAGAGAAACGATATAACTAGGCGGGAACACTTCGACGTTCATGGAAATGGTATATTCAAGACCAACGGAAGTTGTAAACCTCAAAATCGTTGACTATCAGAGGGCAACCGGAATTTTTTGGTAATCTCGCGTTCAAGATGGGCGCGCACGCGCTCCGTGCCCGAAGTCCCTTATCATTCTCCTGTCCGGTGTTGAGTTTTTAGACGACTGGACGGAGAACTGATAAGGGCCCGAGGGTCACAGAATCATCGTGGGACTTGGCTCGACTCATTCGACAAAAGGAATACGTTTTAAGTACATGTAATGTTTTTGTAGATGGAGACAATTTTGTACACCCTGCTGAATAATAAAAGTCTGTGAAATGTATTGTAAAAAATATTTGTCGTTTAATACCTGCACGTATTTGTAGAACAAGATGGAATAGAATAGAAAAAAAATTAATTGTAAAATACTTCTCTTTATCGTCATAAATAAATAATAATAAAAAAAAGTTGACTCATATACACACGCACACATGCATTCACGCGTAATGTTACGCCTATCTTCTTTTTTCTTTTTCTTTTTTTTTTGACGAAAATAAATTTAACAATGTTATTTCAACGACTATTGCACACGCCTCTTATTTTTTACACGTGATTGAGCAAAATTTTAAAATCTCCAATCAAGTTAACTATTAAAACGATTTTATTGTTTTTACGTTTCAGTACTTTTCGTTGCGCAATGTTCTGTTTCATAATTAGGATTGATATGAATTATTTGCCTAGAAGGTCTCATGATTTTCCTACGTGGATTTTGCACAATTAAGATCTGCTTTGTTTCCTCCTTTTCCGTTAAAAGCTGACTAATGCCCATAATCTTGATACTGGGTATCGTTTTAATCAGCGTCGCATTAGAGATGGAGAGATTCGTGTTAGAATCCACTTTTGGATAGATAACAGCATTCTTCGAAGGCGTCAAGGACAATTTTTTCTTCGGCACGATAGGCACTTCCGTAGATGTAAACGATGTCGATCGTTTCATCGAAATTCCCAATGGAGTTGTCGGATTCGCCATATCTGTATTCAACATTACTTTGGAGCCCAGTACCATGCCACTTCCTATAAGGGTACGCGTGCATAAATACAATAGAATAAGTGAAATGACGGTTGATCATTCTCACACAATTCAAGTACCTTTCTGCATCGCCTTTGTGACCGCGCAATCTTTGTGAGCCAAAAGAAGGGTCTTCAACTTCGTGACCTCTGCACGCAGAACCTTTATTTCCATTTGCAGGGCCACGTTAGTCTCATTAACATTAGCGACCGTCCTCTCGAGCTGTTGTATCCACGCCTTTCTTTTAGCTCTAGCCCTCATCGAACTAGCACGATTGCGTTCAAGAATGTCTTTTTTTTTTATCTGCTCTTCCATCGTTTTGCTTCGATTCTGTTTTTTCAAGTTATTAAACTCAATTTTCCCAGAGTTGTCGTCGGATCTCTGGTTTTTTGAGCCTGTACTTTTCGTTAAAGCTTGTTTTAATTTCTGCAATTACGCACGAAAATATAATTCACATACAGTATAGCTAGAAGGTATTTTAATTAAAAAAAAGTACTAGCAAATACTAAATACCATTTTTGCCAAGGACAATGTGGAACCCAGAGATTTCTTAAGATCTCCTTTTGTTGTATATTGTAATGAAGGTTCGGTCTTTATCACAACTGTTGGATGTTTCTGAGATTGCACGGCATTCATGTTAGTAGAACTACTAATTGGAATCGCCGACAACTGCATAAGTTTACCATCGGATGTTTTTAAAAGCAGCTGAACTTCTTCTCCATTTATAGACCTTTGTGAAACAGCATTTCACAATTAATACGAAAGATCGAATTTACAGCGAATCGGAATTATCTACATACAATTGTGGACCATCATGTTCCTGTAAAACCCTTGGTATTATTGGTGTGTTTGTAACTTGATGAATAATATTTTCTGTAAGTGTCTTGTTCTTCTCGACTGTTAGTTTTTCCTTCATTAAATCCTGATCGTTCGATACAGAGAGTTTTATGCTAGTACAGACTTCTGTGTCAACAGTGATTCTATCTTCTGTATTCTTCTCTGTAATTGAGATGCTGCCAGAACATTCCTGAATACTGTTTTCAGATAGAATTTGATTGCTGGCAGACAACACATCTGCTATATGGGGAAATATGTGAGGTGTGTGTAATGTATCATCTGTAATCCCAGCCTAAAAAAACACTTATGAACTAAACATAAATCCATTAGTAGAGTATTTGACTTTATCTTAAAATGTTTTTTACCTCCGGTACTGTGAGTGTACCAGTGTTCCCCGATTCGACTGCTCTTCTAAATGTTTCTTCAAAAGGGTTTACATTTTGTAAATCTTGGAACAGTCCAACCTCTTCACAATTTCTGATGAAACGAGTTGGCGTTGGAGTTTGATCCGCTATAAATATTTTACAAAAACATTTATCATTTTCTATTCTTATTATTTACCAACAATTAACAAAAATACAAATGATCCTTACCCATGAAACCAGCATTCTTAGAGCTGTTTCCTAGATTCAACATCATGTCATGCTTTTTCTTATGCACTGTTAATTGATCTTCGTTTGTAAAACTCTATGAAAATAAAACAGAGACTATATTTCTTATGTGAAATTTAAAATCAACAGTTTTACAAACAGAAATTGATAGGAAGCCGAATTAAGTTGAGTTAACTTTCGTCTAAATTTTATTATATTTTAAATGTAAACACCTTAAGAGCAGTGACTATATGTAATAAATATTTACCATATTGCAACCGGGTGACGAACAAGCAAAAGGTTTTTCAGTATCTGCCATTGTCGTTTCGTATTGCCGGATGTCTCATCGCAATTCACGGGTAGCATGTAATAAGATAAAAACAAAGCTGAAAATGTATATAATAGAATGCAACGCGTCGAAAACCATTATTTCTTTCGGGATTTCCGTGACGGCAACACATTCTCTGCGTAAGTAATAATTATTAATAACTTTTTATGTTGATTGAAATCAAATAAGGAACAAATAAACAAATTTTGAACAAGTTTTCAACAAATTTTGATACTTGATCTCGAATCAGCTGTTTCTACACTGTATTGCAGTCAGCAGCAGTCAGTAACGAAACGATAGTGAACGCGTGCGCAGATATTACTACAGTACGCGTGCGCAACAAAATCACTGTCTAGGAACATTTCATTTTTATTCTAGTAAAAGATTTACCGGCGCGACTGGCGCATGCATTAGATTTGAAACGAAAAATGCTTCTACTACATTAAAATAAATAGCATTTTGTTGATGTAGATTTTTACACAAGTACTGACATTTCTTGCAAAAGGAAGTTTTGTTAGCACCGATCCTAGGGCCAATTTCATGATTCGCGTTGCGTCTTTTCCAATTTTACCTCATTTTGTTTGTTAATGTAATAGCTTGGCAGAACTAAACAAGGACATCGAACCTTGGTTTCTTTGATCTCCACAATTTAGTAATATATATAGAGAGAAATCGATGGAACTTTAATTCCATCTATCTTAACTGGTAGTAACCTTCTCGTAATGAGACCTGGTAGAATCGGTATTCGTTACGGTTAATACTGAGCTAATTGGTTGCGAACTTAAAATATTTTCTTAAAATATAAGAATAAATACAATATTGCAAAACGGAAAACTTTAATAAGCTATAAGAATAGTTGTAACTTTGAAAATATTCTTACTATCATGTTGTTAAAATGTTCAAACTTTAAGGTTCCATTTGTGAGAATAAATGAAACTTATTGTTACCATATTTTCTGAAACTGTTAAATTTGAAAGAATTATAAATAAATATACAGGAACGAGTGTTTACATTTATTATCCTTACCGACTTCAGTGATTCAGTTGAATATAGTTCCTAGAATTACTGTTCTTAAACAAAGAGGTCGCTCTAAAATTACTTATGCTTTACGAGATCGGTATTTCTATGATAATAATTAATGTCTCTCGGTATTTGATATTCGTTTATTTTCCTCTTGCTAAATCGCTAGTTTAATTAAAACGAATGAAATTGGAAATAAAATCTGTGTAATTATAGTTATCACACTACACTTTGTTCAGCGAGATAGAAGATTTCGATAAACAACCACGTAACTTGCGACAGGATTTTATTGGTCTGCTATGTTTCTGTTCAGGAATGTATCGTGGATCGTAATATAAAAAGTCTTCACACGAAATTGACACCAATGTTTTACATTTTTAATACGATTTTGTTATTTTTTTACGTTTTCTAAAATTTTTATTTTAACTATTATTAAATTATATACAATAATAACGTCAGTTTTTGAGAACATTTTCTTTAATATATTAGTACTTTTTGTTTTTTAAATATATTTTTATTCGCATTACTATTTTTATATCTTTATATATTTTTTCTTATTGACTCTTTCACTACAGAATTGTAACTATTATATATAAATAATACTTTGCACAACTTCGATCAAATCCAGATACGTGTCTAGTCGCGATACAATGCCCCGTCATTAGACTTTCATTCATCTCGTTGAACGGGCTGTAATGTAAATTACATACATAAAAAAATAATGACAGTGTAAGAAGTCAACTATAAATTGTGGTAATATTGAAAGGTCTGCGTACTCTCTGTATATTTTTAGTAATCTTTTAATATAGAATTTATGTTATACATTGAGAAATGATTTTTGCTTACATAGGTTATGGTGTAAAAATATTTTGAAAGCCATACAATTACAACTTACAAGGTGTAAAAGATGCAAGCAAACAGGAGTATAATGAAACTCTTCCTTTCGCGTAAGTTTTCAAACCTTCTTTATGGAAAGCATTTACTCTTGCTAACATTTACTTTATATTGCAGCACATATTTTGTTCAAACCTGTCCTAGTAGCTGGATTGAAATGTTTCGCTGCTCCAATTGTTATTAAAGGTAATAAAATTAACAAGTGACAGTAATACAAAAACGATACTTTTTGTGGAAATTATGCTTTATAGATGTTGAATATCCTGAGCGTAACAAACTCAGAATGGTTCGGAAAGTACCACAATATCCTGCTAATATGCGTCCATTCAAGATGCAGAAAAAGTTGAGATTGATGCGTGGTCCAGAATTATATCATAATACACTTCTACATCAGCAATATGGCATAGTGGTTAGAAAATAGGAATTAAAGTTAAAAGGTTTACCATATACTTGATACATACGTAAAGGCATATAACATTTTAGGCAAGAGGAGGAGGCAGATTGAAATTCTGTCATTTTGAAATGATACGATATTCTATATTGAGGAATCTAGATTTTAATGTGGCATTTGCAATTTGGCGAGTTACGGATCCATGGCAACCGATTACAAAGAAGGTTTTTATACATATAATATAATATATATATATATATATATATATATATATATATATATATATAATATATGTATATAAAGTTCTTACATTACAATGTTTAATTGGAGAATATTAAAAAATAACCATTTTTTTATAATTTAGAGTCTAGGAACGCGTATGGGATCCGGTAAGGCTAATATTGATCATTATGTCACCCCAGTAAAAAAGGATCAAATAATTATAGAAGTTGGAGGAAAGATACAATATTTTGAGGTAACAATCAAATTTTACAACGAACTCCTAATATTTTGTCGTATATATACAATATCTGAAATAATTTTGATAGGTAAAAAGAGTTTTGAAGGACATAGCAAACAAGCTACCTTTTGCTGCTATACCGGTCAGTCAAGAAATACTAGATAAAAATGCAAAACTGAAGCAGAAAATGAAGGAAGAAAATCTAAATCCTTGGACTTGGAAGTACATCATTCAAAATAATATGCTTGGTTCCCACGACTGGATATCGAAATACGACAGACGGTGGTACAACGAATATTTGTAAATATACAGAAATTGAACAATCGAGATGAGAATTGTAATCTATTCCATACACTTTAAATACTCCCTATATATTTCGTTCATGGGCTCAACTAGTGTTAATCCCTTAGCGACTCCCTCCATAACTCATATGGACCCTGTTTTTCATACGTCGCTCAGATCCATATTTATTTGATATATATGCAACGGATCACATCTGATGTTCATTCATATAAACAGTGACTTCGAAATAGGAACTGTTTGGACCACTCGTCCAAAGAAGTATACGTACAATACAAAATAAATAAAATATATTTTGTTAAAATTATTGAGAAGATTACCAAATTACATTAACAGAAGAACTATTACTCGAGTTTTGTAATATATATATATATAAATATCGGGCAAGGAAAAGCAATATACACCGATATATCTCGTGTAAAGTAACATTTTATTTGAAAAATTGCACCGAAGTGGACAAAATCAAATTCGCAGGCGTTGTATAATTTGTACGAAGGAGGGCAAAAACAAAGACTCGAGATACTGCCCATAAACAGTGCGACGACTAACGGGGGACTGTGCATAAATGACTACTTTGAATCTTGCATTATTTTTAAGGTAAGCTATTACCTTACTATAGGAGAGTTTTCGTTCTGCGACCTTGGTCGCTGGAGAATTAATATAAGAATAAAAATAGACTTCTTACCTGATTATATACGAGTAAATGGATACAACTTACTGTTCGTTGTGGCTGTAATTAGTAAGACGAGATGCGAAGAATCTAAAGATGGCTGTCCTTGTCAGAAGTCGCGCGTTGATAGGTCGCCACGGAAAATAAAACTCGAGCAACACCGATATGTTACAATTACAATATTTTATATATCTTTGATGACGGTTTGGTGGTAACAACAGGTAAATACTACATATTGTACATTGAGTAGGCGATAGTCGTACCTTATTGAGTTTAATTAGCGTATCGGTTACGCCCATGCCGATGGCGACGTTCACGACGACGACAGGCAACACCAACGACGGGGCGAAGGCGATGGAAACAGCGATAACATCAGCAGCAGCAGCAGCAGCAGCAATAGCAGCAGCAACAACAACAATCTTAGTAACAATATAACAGTAACAGCAACGATGACGTACGAGATCGTGATCAATAGAATATAAGGGACAATATAATCATCGCAATACAATAATACAGTATGAATAAGTACAATGAATGATCGTTATATATCATCGTTTATCGTTAATTTGTGCCTGCTACGGTAACGATAACGTACAGTATAGTCCACGAGAAAGTGATACAAACTGTTTACTTGAGAACCGCCAACGATTGCGATCAATTTATTTCACGGTGTTTCGGGGTCCAATTTGGGTCATTTCTCTTAATTTTATTAAACGAAACGACGCGCAACGTTTTGGATTCGTCGATGGTTAACACGTTGACTGTCGCACCGATTTTCTATACCTAAAGATGTCCTCGATAGTTGTTAATTTGAAAAGTAAAAAAAAGAAAAAAAAAATACAAAAGAAAAATACTGGATTGTCAGTATGCTTGTTATTTCATTGTCGACGATAGTAATGTTACTTAAAAGTTTACAAATGTTAGAATTCGTTCTTTCAGAGCGCTCTAGAGAAACGTAAGTTTGAAAAGCCGGTCACCGGTGACCAACACGGCGTTCAACGTGTTGAATTTAAAATCAAATAAGATTCGTTCGAAACGTATACCGTCTGTAGCGTCGTCAAGTGGAATGTAAACAACAGTTTGCATCACTTTACCGCGGACCATTCTGCGTATCAGTGACGGATATACATAGACGGTACGCGAAGAGGATAGTCGATCGTTGCCATCGTGGTCGTGGACGTCGTCGTCGTTGCCGTCCTCGTCGTATTTTTCTTTTCATTTTTTTTTCTTTCTTTCTTTTTGTCGCCGTCGCCTCGTCAATCGTTTGTCTATCGTAATTCCGCATTTATCACACTTAAACGTAGATATACAGCGACGACATCGTGTGTCCTTGAGGAATGTGTGTGAATGCAGAGTCAGCATTGCGACGCGATTATAGTCTATTACAATATATGTATATGTATATATTTATATTATAATATTAATCATCCTCCCTGATCGGTGGGAACTTATCAAAAATAAAAAAAGGGGAAAAGAGAGACCGGCAGTAGTTTCGACTTTTAGGGCGCCGTCATTGCGGGCGCTCCCGTGTCTCGAGAACGAGCGTTGAACTAAACTCCTCGAGAGTCATGTATCGTGTAGAAAATTCGGCGCCGCGAGTTTGCGTCCTTTGTCCCCGAAACAGTCCCTCCGCGATCCTTCGTCGAGATTCTGCAACGGTTCGCGATCCCGGAGGCTGATCCGAGAAAAAAAAAAAGCGATTCGCGAACGTCCGCGGCGAAATCATCGGCAAGAAATGATCGAGCGAGCAGCCAAACTACGTAGAAGCGAGCTGAGAAACGTTTGCACGGGACGTTTTATAGCGTGTTCCTCTTTCTCTATCTGTCTCTCTTGGCCGATTGCACGACTTCCAAACCGACGAAAAGAAGGAAAATGCGCGTACATGTATATATACACAGTTGGCCGCAGCCAGAGCTGGAGGAAATAGTATTCTAAGTAAAAAATAGTAACTGTAACGATCGTTTTGTACGTCGATAGTGTGACGGCGATATCGAGGTGGTTTCGCTTCTTCTCCTTGACATCGCGGCAAGCGAACATTCAGAACGGCAAGAACTGCGCGTACCGTACTCTTGGAACGTCTCGTCTCTTACGTGTATCGTAATCGATCGAATACTCTCCTTTTCCGTGGATTATCACCGGTCCGTTCGAATTTCTTGACAAACAACCGTTCTGGTACGAAGCCGATAAAGGTTCCCCCGCGGACCAACGCGAAATGTTCACACGGCGGTGACGAAATTCAGTACGTTGAACAGCGAAGAGCGATTTTTTCGCGACACAGATATATAAATATGTAGACCAACGAAAACACAAACGGACGATCTAATCCTTTTCTTACCAAGTATCGTAAACTCGTAGCGGCAGCGAAACTGACATCTCAGCGAGCGAGTTAATTTCACCGCGCAAGAAAATGTTATAGATTCGTAGTCGCGGCGAAAGTTTCTCGCGTCGTTGCGAAACGCCATCTATTTAGTTCAGTTTTTCGCCACCGCTGCGAAAATTGCGCGTCAGTCTGAGAGCACCTTGATACTCTTGTCCCGTCTCTCGAGTAGTTCGCTAGTCGCAGTTCTCGTTGAAAATACAGCGTGCGGTCTCTTTTTCGAAAAATCGTCGGGAGTCGAACACGTTTCGGAATTTTTTCGGAACGGTTAAACGCTTCGTTTTTTCGCCGAATAGTCGACGAATGCGTCGATGCGACTTTCGTCGTAGATTTTCGGACGCATTCCGTGGGCGTTCTTAATTTTCGCAGCCGATCTGCTTGAACATTCCAGCTCGATGTTTGGTTCGACGTGGTGTTTCTCGGTTGAAACTTTCGGCGCCTTTCCATATTTCGAAGAAAAGATCGTCCGCTCGCTGCGCGAAAAACGCGCGAACTCTCGACACCGATTCTCCACGCGCAAGGAGTACGGCGCGCGCAATCGGTTTCTGCGGCGAAACGGCTACGCAAGCTTCCCACTATTTTCTATCGTAAATACTATTTTTGTCCGGCTCTGCGCGGGACGCCGCGTCTTTTGCGGTGCTCGATTCGTTTCGCCGATGCAAAAACGAAGCCAACGGCACACACGTCCCGTGGATTACGAGAGGGACGCGGATCCCGGGCGCACGATCGATTATAAGTAAATTAGCGCGTGTCTCTCCCACTCACGTTACTGGATATGATTGATTCGTCCGACGTTCCACCATCTCGCTGACAAGGAGTCTCTCTCGGTGCTCCCCGAAGAAGAGGGAAAAGGGATGGGCCGCGGGCAGAGCCGACGAACGACGCCGATAATACGCTTTGGGGCCCCGCCTAGATGATCCCGTGGATGCGCGACGTCGGCCTAAAAAGGCGACCGTGGATCGCGCCCACGCATTTACTCGTTCGGTATTTAATAATAAATCCATTAGTTTACGCTATAAGACTAGATTCACGGCGGGGGTATCTCGCGCCGTTTCCGGCGACCTTTTTTTAACCCTTTGCAGTGTACCTCGGCGCGCGGCCGACGATCAACACAACGAATGTACAAAAAACGGAACCGAGCTTCTCTCATCGGAGATCCGCCTCCCCGTGTATACGATATTTACAAAAGTACAGGCACAGGGTATTCCGAGATACGTGCCGTTGCCCCGAAAACGTAACGCGATTTCTTTCGAGGAGCCTTCTCTCGAGTAGCACGCATATCCGGGAATATCCTGTGTATATTCCATATATAGAAGCCTCGAGCGTGTTCGCGAAACGAAAGGATAAACCTGCCGTTTCGATCGCGCGGGAAATAAACAAAAATTACCGTACACCATCGCGGCGGTGCGAGTCGATCGATTTTTCGCAATAGAAAATTAAACTAAACGGCAGTCGCGTCGAGTTTAGAAACGTACCAGGGCACGGATTTGAATAAATAGGAAAGACTCGACGACGACAAGACCGCAAAGGGTTAACGCACGTGGCCCGCGTTGGAAACGCTCGAGAGCGCGTTTCCTTCCTTGTTCTCGGTGCTCGTCAACATTACATATCACTATATCCCACGCTTAAACGTGCTAACACACAACTTACGAATACATACATACATTAGACACGTAGCCCTTAGACGCCTATGTAAGACAGGGTTAGGTGGGACTGTGAGATCCCCCCACTTTGCGCTCCTGTTGGCTGAACGCGTGCATACGGCGTGGCGGCGCGCGGATTGGATTCGCAAACAGGACATCGAATTGGTGCGGAAGAACGAACGCTACCATGGGTCTGGGGGTGTGCGTGTATTTTTTTTGCAAATCTTTCATTCACTCACGTATACGCGCGCGCACATTCTTTCACTCGAGTGTCACTTTCGGTGCGTCTACAGGTGGTGTACACGTACTTACGTGAACGCATTACGCGATGGAACTAACGACGGCACAGACGCGCTTGGCGTTCGCGGACAATTGCGGAATCCAATCGACGGGGTTATGGATGAATCGTGATTATAAAGCAACGGAGTGGCGGAACAGCGTCGCGGGTCCTGGACGAAAAGTTCGTTCAACGCGGCGTTTCCCGTAAATCGTTGCTCGTAAATCGATCCGATCGTCCACGTGCGAGCGACTCTCCTAACCTAACCTCTCCTTCTCCGTCGGCTAGTAACATCGTTCTCCGCTCTTGCTCGCGGCGCGATCGTCGCGAGAATTGCGCGCGCGTTTCAGTCGCTGACGGACGAACGATTTGACACGGATCGGTTTGGGTTAATTCGTAGAAAACAAGGATTCAGTTCTGTCGTGTTCGACGAAGTATCAAAGTGCTGGGGAACGCCGAGATCGAAGAGAATCGAGTTCTCGAAAACCGGACGGCCGGAACGATAACAGTCGACGTCGTAATCGTGTCAAAACAATCGAAGAGCCCGCTCGAGGTTAGTATCCGTCCTCGTACTGTTTTTTTTTCGTTCGTCGTTAACTCGCGATTCTTCGTATTCTGTGTTCGTAAATTCACTGTTCTTTTGCGCGAGGAAAACGAATTCCGTGTGGGAAGAATCTTAACGCGATACGAAAGGATTTTTATCCTTTCCCGTACGATCGAGTTCTCAGTTACTGGGCAACGAAGCGATTACGTTCCTCTCGTATATCGAGAGGATGTAACGACAGGAAAAAATGACGGGAAAGTTTCCGAGTTAGCGAGTGACGACGCGATCGTAATTCCTTTGCCATTACCGACGAAAAGTAATGACGGGAAAGAGTGCCGGTGTATGGCCAGATATAACGACCGGTTATTGCCGTAATTTCGTTCATCGAATCCGTGAAGAATGTACCGTATATCGAGAGGGTGTAACGACCGGTGGAAACGACGCGTAAATCGACGAGAAAGTTTCCGAGTTAGCAGCGAACGACGCGATCGTAATTTCTTTGTCGTTGAAGTAACGACGGCCGAGACAATGTGTTTTCCTCGCGGAACGAGTGCCAATGTACGGCCAGCTAGAGTTACGCGAAAGAAAAGGTCGCGAGATGGGGAAAGAGGCCTTGGGAGTCGAGTCGAGTCGAGTTCGATACAACTATAGCGGCCAATGTGACGAGTAAATGGGCAGGATCGAAGTTTTTCGTCTCGCGGAGCCCGGTGTTGGTACGAGCGCGATCGCTGATAATCTCTTTGCTCGATAAGGTGCGCGTGCAACGATCCAGAGGGAGCCACAAGCTGCACCTTATTTGGAATGCAATAACAAGCGCGCGTTTGTCCGTTGTACGAAGCGGAACGCTCGGAGATTTATGTTTCGCGCGTATAACCGGTCGCCGATCGATCGATCGTAAGATTTTTCGTGGTCGATCGAGTCGAGAATCCCGAGATGTGAACGAACTTGTGCCCGGTGCCCGCGTTCGCGCTTTCGCTCGTCTCCGTCCGATGCGCGCGATTTGTGCACTACGGCTTCGCCGTGCGAATCCGTTTAATCGTTAAATCCGTTCGAGTCCACAATCAACATGCGCTAGGTCGCGTATATATATATATAATATATATATATATATGTACACAGTCTTACAAAGCAAAATTTACAAACATTACGACGCACAGGTCGATCGAATAAATATTATTATACGTCTCCTCCGGCGCAGATCGGAAAGAAAATGGCCGGCTCCGGCCGATTTCCGTTTCGTCCCGGTATCGATCTCGGTTGTGTCGGACATTGAACGTTAGGAAGACGACGCGACCGTGTAAAAATAAGGACAACGCGCCGAAACGTCGACGTGGAAACGAAAAACGTCCCCGTTCTTGTTTCTTCTCCCACCGGGAACACGGACGATGATGGATGGATGCGGAAAGCTTCGAAAGGTGACTGAAGGTAAAGGGGAATGGGAAAAAAAAAATTAAGAGAAAAAGCAAAGAGGAACGGAGTAAAACAAGCACCTGGTGTCTTGACGTAACCGTTGAAGAGTCCGAGATCGATCTCAAGATAAAAAAGTCGGTTTTTGTTCGGCCACTTTTTGGTGAATGCCCTGTCGCGTGGCGCGGGGAACGAGAGGAGCTCCGTTCGATCGCCGCGAGGCGAGGGCTTGAGCGAGAGATCGATAGTGCACGGAGGCGGAAGCGAGGATCGGCGGTCGATCGATCGTCGGAGAAAAGAGGAGAAAGTTGGTCGAATCGAGCGCGCGATCTACCTAACCTCAACCGGCCACCGACGATCACACCTTTAAAGCCTCTGCGAGTATACATGTATATGTGTGTGTGTACGTGTGTGTTTGTGTGTATATATACGTTGCGTATAGTCGGTGGAAGCGGAACGTCGAGCTCCACGAGACACGGTGGACACGAAACTCGAAATCCTTGTTCTCGTAAGTAAATAAATAAAAGACACTATCATTCGTTCCATTTTCTTCGTTACTGCTCAAGCGTCGTTACGGAACTGTTTTACCATGAGAAATCGAAAGGAATGTTTCTTTAATGTCGATATCGATTAAAGTGACACGAAAAATATTTTATCTCAAACACGTTTCTCTGTATCCCCCTTTCCAGCCATACGCACGCCTACTGTCCATGAAAGGGATACTAAGTGGTTACTAAAATAAATCACAGAGGGCACCACTATGCCTTGAACGAAAGAATTTTCGTAACTTTTACGCGAGTAAATTCTACTGGGTGATTCGGAAAGTTAAGGTCAAATTTCAGGAGCACGTAGGAGATACTTGTCAGAATGAAAAAAAATATGAATAAAAATAGATCTAAACGTCGTTGGTTTGTTTGTATTGGCATTAAAAATTTCATCGCGTGTTTGTCGAGCGAAATAGAGGTGGGTTTGGTCTGACCTAACCCAAATGTAACCTAGATCTAACTCAGACCTAACTTAGACCTCACCCACACTTAATCCAGACCTAACCTATACGTAACCCAGACCAAATCCACTGTAAAGGTTTACACGTCCGATCTCCTCCACCCACTATATACAACTATGACGATAGGACGCGTGATCCCCGGTCACGTGACCGCTTACACGTTCATCTGTACGTGTACGCGCGTATGTGTGTGTGTGTCGATGCGTGTGTGTGTTTTTTTTCTTTTCTTTTGCGCGATACTCTTGATGTGCTGCTAGGAAGCTGACTAGATTATAGCCTAGAATACGAAACGTCCGGAGCGTCGTCCGAGTACGCTCGAGAGCCCGCTCGGTTTTTGGCCGCGTTCTCGTGTCTGCGGACGTGCTAATATGGCGATTAGAGAGGAAGCGTTATAACGAGGCACGGGTCTCGTGTTTTACGCGCAACCGTTACTAACGAGCCTCGTCACGATGTCTCCGTGGGTTTCGTATAGACGTTGACTACTCTCGGCCTTCGGGAAGACCGAACTCCGTCACCTAGGCGTTCGACTCCTTCAGGTTGTCGAAGTACTGCATGATCTGGTTGTAGTCCATGCCCAGATTTAGATCGTCCAACGCCACCGATTCCTCCTGTTCCTGGGAGGAGGACGCCGACGAGGAGGAGGACGACGACGAGGACGACGAGGAGGACGACGAGGCGGACGATGAGGACGGCGACGAGTTGGGCGGTGACGAGGACGATGAGGCAAGTGTCGGGCTGCATACGTTCATCGATGATGTGACAGCCGCGGTCGAGAACGACGAGAACATTGGATTACCGACGATCGTCGCCCTCTTCACCTCTCTGGCCCTCGCGTCCTTCGAGTGCCTGTTGTCATCGTGAGTCACTAGCTCGACGAACTCCTCCTCCTCCTCCGCGGCGTTCCCTTTCGGACTACCTACTCTAGCTTTACCGTGCGTTGGCTTGATATGGTGGATCTGCTTCCCGTGACGTTGGTTGTTCCCGTGATGGCTGCCGGCCGCGTTACCGCTCGACGAGCCACGGTGACGATGTTTCCTCGGTGTGTCCGGCACACGTACGATCACACCGGTGTTCCTGTGGGGCGGTACCGGCGGTTTGTAGTCCTCGTTCCCGTTGTTGTTGTTGTTGTTGTTGTTGTTGTTGTTGACGACGACAGACGTACCACCGACCGCCGGTTGAACACCGGGGACGCTCGCGGTCGTCATCGTCGCGATCGCGGCTGTCACGACCGGCACCCCGTGAGGCGGCAATGGCGGCGGGATATCGTCGTTGCTGCGATCAGAATTTTTATCGCTATAGACGGTGGCGGTAGTGTCGACGGTAGGAGGTGGGGTGGTGAGGTTAGGTGAGCATTGTTCAACGCGTATCGGTCACGTAACGCGATGGAAACAACGGCTAAGTAAATTACTCGTTTCGCGTGGTGGTCACGGTAGATGTCGCCATGGAGGCCGGGGTGGTCACCGTGGTAGCCGTCACCGCGGCCGACGGTTTCGTTCCAGGTTTCGCCGCGAAACTGTTCCTGGGAAGCTTGTCCCTCTTACAGTAGGTGGTGGTGTCGATCGGTCCGGGACCGTTGTTCCGTTGTCCCGCGGACGGGAGCTCGATGTGGTTCGGATTGTCGAAGCATGTCGCCAGGTCGCTCGAGTCATCCTCGGCTTCGTTGGCGAGCGGGTTGCTGGTCACACGTACCTAGAACGAGAACGCGCGACCTGATGAGTCGTCCGGTAGATGTCGCTACCGTTCACGGACCGCGGTGATACGTTGGATTCGACGCGTGCTTGATTGTAGCACGGATCGGATGGACCGGTGGACTGGACCGACGAGGGATTAACTAAGGTAACGGTGATACGAAGTCGTAGACTCGATCTTTTGGCGATTGAACGACGATGAAAGTTTGACGAGGTGAGTCGAATTGGAAAGAATATTCTCGTTGGTGTTCTCCTTATCGAAAACGATTGATTTCAGGTCCGGATATTGCAGAACGCTGTGAACGATATCGGTTTAAGGACAAACTATGGCCATCTAGCGGCCACGTTCGCGAATTAACCCTTCCACTCGAGAAGCGATCCTCGATCGCCGCTACTTTATTCGGTGTACTTTCTCCGATTCGGAGAACCATCGTGGTTGGGAATTGAAATTAAAATTCAATTACAACTTTCTTGTACGGTGTAAACATATGTATATGAAACGTTGAAACGAAAATGTTCCGTTTTAAATTGATCACACGATTCGGAGGATTTCATCGAGGTGAGGGTTTCTGGTAGCAGAAAAGCTTCGAGTGCAAAGGGTTAAACTCGTTTTTGGCGAACGAACCATCGACGAATATCGGAAGAAGAATCTTTGTCGAAGTTCCAGTCGCGATATCGACTTTCTCGATGTAAGAAATATTTTGAACGTGGATACCCCAGAACCACCTAGCGGTCGATAGTACGAACTAAAAGCTATCCTCGCTACGTGCGATCTGCCCGTATTTGCTTTATCGCACACAGTCGGACACACGCTTCCCATTTGTTACATGGGGGGGAGCGGTGGGGTTAATCCGTTCTTTCTTTTTCGTTGGCAAATAGACGACATTAAATATTTGTAAAATCGATACGAACCGTTATTAATCGCCGATGGTTCCGATTCGTGTCATTTTCGTTCGTTGAACGCGACGAATATCCGGCCGGAACGAGTCGCGTGGCGTGCGCGATAAAATAGGGCCGAGCGACGTATTACCGACCGATGTCGTTGTAAATCTTAGGAACGAACGAAACGACATTAATGGAAGGAAATTTATCGCCGCGATCGATACGGATGTGTTTTATTATTCGAAACAGACGACAGGGAGCGCCCCTTGTGCATTACGAACGAGGGGTATATACACGACGAGTTGTGTATTTCGATGGTGAGAGCGCGCGTAAGAGAAAACTATACTACAGGATGATTCTCTCGTACGTGGACTACAAAGGAGTGCCACCTTGTTCTGTACATCTTATCTTCTGTATATTCTGTCTCCCTCTTACAAGTATAGTCGTCTCTGTGGTAGTACTCGTCGCAGTGAACTAACCGTTGATACGACACCTCTACATCAACGAATCACCTAAATACAAGATCATCACCACGGAGTTTCACGACGAAATGGCACTTTTCAAGTACTCGCATCGTAACCAATCGTTGGTACACAGCGACATCTCTACATCAACGGATCAATATACCTAACTATAGAAATATCAACACGGTGTTTCACGTCAAAGTGGCGGCACTTCAGAAATACTTGTCATGATAACTGTTGACACACAGCGACATCTCTACATCAACGAATCACTATATCCAAATATGGGACTATCGACACGGTGTTTCACGACAAAGTGACGCCACTTCTGAAGTACTTGTCGTCGTGACCAACCGTTGACACACAGCGACATCTCTACACGAACGGACCACTATACCACTATATGAGACTATTATTACGATCTTTCACGACCAAGTGGCGGCACTTCTAAAGTACTTATCGCAACCAACCGTTGACACAGAGCGACACCTCTACATCAACGAATCACTATACCCAAATATGGGATTACCATCATGGGGTTTTTCGACGATACTCCTTTAAATTCTACTAACGAGGGAATCATCTTATAGGTGAACGATATTCCTACCTGTTGAGGTCCGCAAGCGGCTCTCTCGAGTGTGGCCCGTCCCAGCCAGACCCAATCGTGAGCGTTCGTGGTGGACTCTCTGGGTGGTCGTCTTCCGGACGCCAGCTGGTTGGCCGCTGCCCTTGCCCTCGCTGCACCGGAGAGAACCGGAAGCGCAGATCCTGCCAGCGGCGAGTCAGGGGGCTGGGGCTTGAACTTGCTGGCGTAGACCACGCAGGAGACGACAAAGACGACGATGGCGAAACAGAAGGCCGCCAGGAGGACGTACATCCCGATCTCGAGTGGACTCATGCGCGCTCCACCGTGATGCCGTATCCCGACGCCGCCCATTCCTCCTGAAGACATGCCATTAGCTATAGCCGTGCGGTGATGCCGTGCCTGCACCGAAGGCTCGTGCCCGTTCTCGTCTTTCAGCGGTAGCCCTTTGCAAAGAAAACAAAGAGACAGAAACAGAGAGGAGAAGAGTGAGAAACAATGAGATTGAATGGAGCACGGGGGCTACCGATGCTGCTGCAAATCCTCTGCCGCGACCAGCTGGCTGGCGGAAAGCGAGACGAAAGGCCCGGCCCATCATGCACAGGGAAACGTTCATCACCGACGAGTCGAGGATCAGGGGAGCTCTGGGACCAACCTGCACCTCCGATTAGTTTTCACCGTTTACGTTTTCGATCTTTGACAACGTCATCGGTTATACCCACCTCGTAAGGGATCTACCCGTTACGATCATACCTTTCTGTAGAGGACGTGTATTCTACCCTCTCATAAAGGGTTTTATGTTACTATTCTACCCTCTTTAAGTTTAACACATGCCTTACGATTCAATCCTCTTGTAGAGGACACACGAGTTGAAATTCTACCTTCTCGTAGAGGACGCACGCGTTACGATTCTACCCTATTGCACAAGGCATCCGCAGTTACGATTCTACCCTCTTGTAGAGGACACACGAGTTGAAATTCTACCCTCCCGTAGAAAACACACGCGTTAGGATTCCCCACTCTCGTAAAGGACGCGTTACCATCTGCTCGATGCGACCGTTCGTACCACGCTGCCAAGAAACGACTGAATCGTAGGACAGGTCGTTACACGGCTAGCCAAACGCTCGTACCCCGTGTCGATACGAGCGTTGTTGTAATCGTGAGACTCGTAATGCGTACGATCTCCTCGTTATCACCGCCTCCAAGATCCAGTGTAACGGAACAGCCGGTGTACCGGGAGGCACTGTTCAAGGCACGGTCAAAATATTTGGTCATTACCGAAGCAATCCATGTTAATTCCTTGTTAATCCTCGGACCGTTAGTTTCATCGGGGACGACCAAACAATTGCGGGATAAGCGGTCCAGTAACTAAGAGCCGTTACGCGCTGTCGAGTGAGTCGCTAACGACCAAAATTGGCCACTCGAAACTCTTTGGAGGTTTAATCGCCTTTCGAGATTAGTTCCGAACGAAATTTTTCTCCGTTGCAGCTCGTTTTTACGTTCAGCGCGAAAACGAAGACGAATTTCGACTCTGCACTTCGTACGTGCACGATGCATCCAACAGTGAAAAAGTTTCAAGATTGTTTTCGTCCGCGCGCTAATCAAAGCGAATGCCCAGAACGTCGACGATGTTCATTTTTACCGAATCCCGACATTCGTTACTTTACTCGCCGACATTTTGAAGAACTACCGGAAAGAATCTGATCTTCAAGCCGGTTTAAGTACCACAGCTTTCGTCTTTCACGTTCACCCTGGACGAATCACATCAAAGCTCAAATGCGTAAATGTTGCACTAGGTGTACAAATTAATCCACGGTCCCTGAATTAATTTAATCGCAGTACTTGTTTAAACCGAATCTCTTTTCCCTTGCTACGTTACGTTATTAAAGTCTACGCGTACGGCTAATTTTAAAACGGTAGAACTCAATCTTATAACCGACATACTCTTAAAAAACAGTGGTAAGTACAATGATCTAGTAATAGTATATTAGACACTGTATTCTTCTGAGACTAAGAATCATTGATTTGGAAAGTTTTTTACCTGGTTTATTCACCAGACCTAGTTCCTTTAGACTTTCATTAATTTTGATATGCGACTTCGAAATCCTAGAAGTAATTAATAAAAGTATTGTTGATTTCTTAATCGACTCAAAATCGTTGTATTCTTTTCAAGGGCTAGGAGCTAGATTAAAAATATTGACAGTTCGAAGACGGTGCAACTTTTGCGAGCACTGCCGTAAGTTCGAACACTCTGTAAGTACTTCGAAGAAAAAGCAGTGCTCCCAAGTAGGTTCCGACTCCGTCCCGGTGAAAACGGAACTTTTAACGAGTACGTCGGAAAGTTTACGTGTGCCGCAGCAGTTCTCGAAACAAACGATTATTACGCGCGTGTGCAACTGGCGGAAGGTTCCGCGGAGCATCGAGCAACTTGCAAAGGCATCTTCGAATCTTGGAGATTCCCAGAACCGATTCACTCTCGAATCCGGGGTTCGAGAACAGTTAACGCGGACTTCTACACTTATGCAAGCGCAACGGATGCAAAATTATTTCTCACGAGTGGCGTTCGAACCCCCGAAGCGAGCTGCGAGTGTTGGAATTGACTCGGATTCGCGAGTACATATTGGACTTGATCTCGTCGCTACTCTTGGGTCAATTTTACCGCTGAAGTTGGACGCAATTCTATCGGGGGTAAGGACCCGGGGATAAGCGTACACAGTGGCGTTCTCGAAAACGAAAGCAGAGCGAGAGGCAAACGGAAACAGGGTTCTATTTACCGATGAGAATGTCGCGCATATCCGGCGCCATTTCTCCTCTGCTGGTTTTCCTTTCCCTGTGGTGATGAGAGCCTACCGTTCCGCCTCCGTCGTTCTGCACGAATTCGGGACGATTCGGGAGCTCGCTCGAGGCAAAGTCCACCTCGACGTTGGCCGATGCACTGGCCAGTGCTGACGCAGTGGCCCTTTGAGAACCTTTACCGGACCTCTTGCCGCCCAGACGACAGGCATCTGCCAGCTGAAGATTCACTCGTAACAAATCGCCACGGCCCTCGCCAACCGCGATCACACGGGGATGATGGGATGCTACCATCGGCGCGAAGGCTACCACCTCTGGGTCCAAGCTCTCCACCAACAAGTGGTAATCGGTGACGGCGATCTCTCTCAGTGGTGTTCTCGTTCCGTCCGAGAACTCGACGTCTATGTCCAGAAGGCCTTCCTGTGTACCGATAAAAATATTCGTGTTAAAATGGAGTTCAAACGTTACGAGTGCAGACTTCTTTCGAGAGGCTACAGTTGTAGGATACAAAATGGAGCCTACGATTAAACCTAGGACTTCTGAGATTTCGACTGGTTCCAGTTTTAGATTGTTAGGGTGACCCAGAAGGTAAGTGGATAACTTCACCAGTATGTTTGAATGAAGTATTCGTGTTGAAATGGAGTTTAAACGTTAAAAGTGCACACTTCTTTCAAGTGGCTATGGTCGTAGGATTCAAAATGGAGTCCACGATTAACCCTAGATCTTGACTGGTCCCATTGTTAGATTGTACAGGGTGAACCAGATTTAAAACAATCTACAAAACGTAATATAAAAAACAATTCGGTTTTCTTCTGAGATACTCTATACAAGACTTATTTTAACGATCAGTTTCTGTTGCTGAATGTTATTGTAGCTACTTTATTGTGAAATTGTTATATTATATAAAACGTTAAAATACAGAAGAAAAGTGTTGTAATATATTGGGTCGAGTCATAAATAATTTTTATCGTAGATAGCTTAATCTTTTAGAAACCTTAGGTGTCGTATTTTGGATGATTTTTTATCCGAACGTAGACAATAATAATGTGATAAGGGAATGCGAAATTAGTTCGTAAAATTTCATTCGGGAGATACAACTCTCAGAGATGAAGCTGAACATTTATTGGACATTAAATGGAAAGCAGTTTACAAACGATTAACAAGTGCAGCAGTACGTGGAAAATTTGTTTACATACAGGAAATCGACAAATTACTAAATAAATGGGAAAAGATGGTCAATAACGAGAGGGAATATGTAATAAACTAATATAAATATCAAGATAGGAAATTTTCAATAGGAAATACAAAAGAAAGAAAACGAAAGTTATGACTCGATAAAGGTAAAAATAAGTTTCGAATCAATTTGATCGTTTTTGTTACGTTTATCGGAAAAACTTTCTATTCTTCTACTCCTTTTACCTCTGCTATTGTATACCGGCAAGGAAAATATAGAAATAATTAAATTTTAGATGATATCAATCTTCTTCCACAAATACAAATTCGTCCGATTTAAATCGGCTGAATTTAATTTCAAGAGGAGTCTCTAACGACTCCAGGAGTCAACCTCAGCGAACCTCGTGCCCGGGTTAATGACGCGTTTAATCAAAAATACGTGCACCGTGTCGAGTCAGAAACGTACCATTTAAATTATTTCCTACACTTTCGACGATTCGGGGTAAACGCTCGAAACATAATTTGATCACGGTAAAACAAAGAAACCTCGTAAAAAAGGAAACTCTATTTGAAACTTTCCCGAGACACTTCAAACTCCCGAACTTATTCTTTCTCTTTAATTTACCGAGGCATCGCAAAAAGCACCATGTGTCTCGATAACGAAAAATTCTTCAACGGAGGGTTCGTTTCCGCGAAAAGAGAACATTCCTCGTATAATTTAACCAAAGACAAAGACTCCCTACAACGTCGTGTCAAGTTTCTCGAGAGAAAAAAATTTCAAGTGACCCTAACCCAGATCCGGTAAGTAGCCTCGGTGTACCCGAGGAACAAATTCGCTCGATTCCTCGACACTCGAGCGTGCTACCGTTTCTTCACCCCCCCCCCCCCTGTGCTGTTTCTACGACCTCGTCGCGATTCTTTCACCGAGTATACCGGTCGTGATTCGTAGCCCGTCCCCGTGACGTTGCTAGTGACGCGCAAGCTGCGTTACCGAACGCCGAGTTGCAAAGCAGTTGTGCAACTCACCTGATACTTGGCGGTCAATCTCCTGGTGACCGAGGTTTCCGCGACGTAACCGTTCTCTATGGCGGTGTCCGGACTGATGATGAGTTGGAGACCGGATACGACCCTCACTGAAAGCCTGTTGACAGCCACACGATCGTTCCCAACGCGCACCTCCTTCGCACCGATCACCCTACCGGTTATCGGCGAGAGGACCTGCACTTCGGTTCTCCCCACTCCACGACCTTGTACGATCCTTCCTTGCAACAGGTTCGCTATTCTCGGGTCAGAGACACGGAGCATACCCATCACCAGATCGGTGACGCGTAGCCAGGTTCGACGGTTCACGAAATAGGAGACCCTTCCAGAGTCGTGATCGGTGGCTAGGAATCTAGCGTGCACCTCGACCGGGCTTTGCTGGAATCGGAGTCTACAGTTCGTCGAGGGTCCCCTCTCGATGGAATTGATCGCATCCCAACCGTGATCGTTCCCACGGAATCTCTCCTCCTGTTCGTCCTCTTCGAGGATCACATCCGCGTCCTCGACGTCTATCGAGGTGTCGTCCACCGAATCTTCCAATTCGGCCGCGCTCCTCTTTTTCGTTTTCGTTGTGGATTCGTTCGTTCGAGAACCGGTGGTGTTCAGGCTGCGTTTGCTCTTGGCGCCTACAGCGTGCTCCTCAGGTACCTTCCAGCCCTTGATCTGATTCAACCTGGTGTCCCCGACGGTGACCTCTAACGGAAATTCCGGCATCCAGACCGTAAACTTGGCCAGACCTGTGTAGGTACCGTACTTGACCAGGACCGATGCGTTGCTGGAGCCACGGATCTCTGTACCATCAACGTACACGCTGCTGCACGAGGAAGACACCTGCAACGTGGACCAATCTCGTCAGACGAGGCTTACCGTCGGTGAGCGAAACCTGGTATCACGGTTGTCGAGGCTTTTGGGTGTGTCAGCGGGGGGGAAAGCGATTTGTCCGGGCAGTGCCGGCCCTAGCGATCATGGGACCCGTTGTTCCTATTCTAATGTAATTGAAAGGTTTACAAGTCTCTATTACGTGCAGGGTGCTTTGGAAACGTTGTTGATACAGTTTCGAAATTAAATTTACCACAAAAGTGACGTAGTTCAGAATGTACGTTACAAAAGAATTGGATACCTCCAAATGTTAGTTTGACTTTTTTTTTTATCAATAGATACTCGATAATTGTAACTATACAAAGAAAAAAGAAAGCAAAAGTATTCTTTTGGCTATGGTTCTCCAGATACTGTTATTTAATATTGTACAAGAGTATCTTATTTTTTATTTTTAACATGGATTCCTATGGATTTTTTACTCTGATACGATAAAGATAATATGCATATCGTATAACCAAATATATAATATATATCAAACTTCAATTATTGGGTTATTCGAAAAGTCATTTCGTTTTTTTTTTTGGTGAAAACGAAACACGATTTTTTTAGAGCGTATAAACATTTTATTAAATTAGATATTTTCCATTTTGGAGAACGACATGACTTTCCGAGCAACCCAATATTTATATCTCTAAAATTATCGTGCATCTACATTCAACGTCCTGCACATCTCAACAGAGGCCTACACTGTACCGGTTTGAGAAAACACATTAAAATCAGAGGGGTACAAGTTGAACCCTTCCCTTATAAGCAAAAATTGCTCGACGTTGTCCACGTTCGCCTTACACAAGGCAGTACATTCCCCTTAATCCAGGAGTCATCTTTCCAGCTCCCAGCTACATTGCTCATACCCGGAAGCCTCGTGAGAACGTTCAAATCCAAAATCCCACGCGTTTGTACGCTTCTCGAATCACTTATTTCTACGTGCAGTTACCTACCGAAAAAACCTTATGACCCTTAGGTACGTCACGTGTACGAATAATTGGTGGACATAAGAGAACGAACGTAATATGAAAATTTGGAAATATTAAATTTTATCGTATCGACATTACGAGACGATGCATTATAAATTACAAAATGAAATTAACACTCTTTAATACTTTACGTCATAATGGAAATTGAAATCGTGTTTGCGAGAAGGATTTTACCAAGATGTTACAAATTTAAATTTTCTTTTCGTCAAAGTACCCGCTTTGTGTAAAACGATGGCTCGAACTAATAGGGGCATTCTGTCTTAATTAATTTTTGTAATATTTCTAGACCAAGCTCGTTTAAAGTTTCCTACGAATATTCTCCGAAAGTTCTTTCACTCTAGATACATTTATCTTGAAAATTTAATTACGCGTACAATTTCACTTATTCTACATTTATTTATAATTAAACGAAACCATTTAATTTCTTTATACAAAAATTACATAATCTCGAGGGATTAGTTTCTCTGCACAAGGGCCGCGTAGAACTCGTACAAAGGCGAGGTGTATTTTCTTTTTCTCTCAGAATCGTGTAATGTTTCACGTATCGACGAGTGCAGCTCGTTATTTCCTATAAAATATTACTAATCTATTTGTGAACGTGTACCAAACTTAGCTCAGCTTTCGGACAAAGTGTGATGACATAGGAAACAGTTGTGTTTATTTATACCGCCCGGAAATCCTCGTCAAAGTCAACAATTACTTTCTGTTATTTCGGGACAGTAGGAATCTATGTTGCTATCACTTCGAAATGTTCAAATTCGATTATCTTTCGTTGTAACAATTTCTCGACACGAATTGGTTAATACTTTTCCGTAGGAGATAACGAATTGCGTACAATTGGTGTTGCAAAAATTGTAGAATTTTATTTAAGAAAACTCACGTACGATCTCTACGTGTTCTTGTACAGGAAAATTAATTACAGTGGATCGCGAATCCATTCAATTTTTACAGTAGATCCTTTTCCAAAACCATTCAATTTCTATCCGAGCCATTTTTTATACAGCTTTATTTAGTAATCTCCGGAAAACTGAAACGAAAGCCTGCCCCGAGTGTCGTGAACTAAAGGTCGAGTTTTCGCTCCAGGAATCGAGCCCCTTTCATTTCGAACCGAGATCGAGTCACCCACATACGAAGAGAGTGAACGGTGTACAACGAGAGCGAGTGAGACAGAGCAACAGCTAGCGAGTCTCGGATTACGTCCGCTCTACGTGTTCGAGATGAATCATCCTTTAATGAAAATTAAAATTTTTATATTTCTCCTCGTATTCTCGTACACTCATCGTTTCTGGAAAACATTCATTAACATATAATTAAAGGTACTCCAAATAATCCATCTATAAAAGTACAACCAGTAAATACACAAATTTGAATTTTTATTACTCGACCAAGTTCGATCCGCGTGTATTAAGCTACGTTTACATTATACAACGTAACGCGTTTTGTAGGAAAGTTGTAGAGATTTTTAAAGAAGAAACAAGAAAAATGTACATCGTGTTAAGGGACTTAGGCGACTTGTAAAAAGAAATGAATTTTAAATCTGTTTTCTGAAGTATTATAATTATCAAGTAATATAAAGAAATTGTTTTTGATCTCAGAAAGTATTTATCCAATTGACTTGAAATTTGTACACGTTACTCCTTACAGAGATATTTAAATTATAACGTATGATGTTTCATTTATTTTGAAAAATAACAAAATGGCGACTCTCCAAAGAACAACGATTTTATTTTACTGAGAGAATTTAACTTTAAATGGATGTAACATTTTTTAAGGAAGTGGAAAAAATTTTCGAGCATCGTGTTGAATAACAGTTTTCGCGTTATGTGATAAATTATATGGTATCTATCGAGTAACGGTAAAGCTCGAAGAAAGTTAGAGAACATAACACGGTTTTAAAGCGCTTGCTATCTTTCGTGTACAGGTGATTCTTGCAAAGTTGTTCTTACGAACTTGTTATAACGTGAAATACAACAAAGTTACCGAAATATTTGTTATATTATAAAACAATGTTTTGTTATATAGTATAAACCCAGCTTTATATTCTCGTGTGGGATCGTCGATTGCACGAGTTCAAGTTTCAGTTTCAGTTATCCGGGGAAAAATCGTTTCAGTTATCCGAAGAATACTGTGTATATGCATTGTAAATTTTACAATTGAATTTACATTTGTAAATTTAACTTTAAACGTTTCCTTTTTGAAATTATTTCGATTGCTTCTACAAAAACAATGTAAGGAAAACTATCATCAAAGATACTGCCTTGAAACTTCAGCAAGAAGTGAATTACAAATATTCAAATATCAAAACTAAGTGTTCGTTCAATTGGCAAAATAACTTCCACAACGTGTCTCAGTCGTGGAATGTCACCCAAGGGGTACTAAACGTCTTTTAAAAATGACAAGTACAGTTTTTTGTTTCTTGAGAGTTCCTAGCAGTACACTGGCATTTTTTTCCGAGAGGAAAACAGATTTTCTATGGAAAGAGCGCTAGTTAACGCGATTCGAAAGGACTTTTATCGTTTCGTGTACCGTCACGGTTATTCCGAGTTCTCTGTTAGCGAGTAACGAAGGGATTATATTCCTCTTGTATATTGCGAAGCTACAACGGTCGAAAAAGAATGAAAAAAAAATGAAAACGGGATAGTTTTCAAGTTATAATCGAATCGAATACACAAAGCACAGTGCAAATCCAAAATTAGCCATTTTCAAATAATCGCGAAACTGTGCACCGTGTGCCAAAATTAATGGTACATAATGGGGTCAGGATGAGTCTACGGACTCGAAATAAAACGAAAACGAAGAATAACGAAAATGCAACAAGGACTTCGTTCTCGAGAAGAATGCATTTGAAAATCTAACGACTGCAGTGCTAGTTTTATTAGACAATGATCTTAAAATGTTTCTTTTCACAGATTAGCTTCGTTTTCAAGCTCTACGTATTGCCCAAATTTTTTAATATTTTGTTGTATACTCGTGCTCATAATGCTCTTCAGTGTCAGACTGTAATGCTATAAAATGCATTTCTCTCGAAAACGAAGTCTTCAATGGAATATCGTTATTCCATATCTTCGTCTTATCTCGAACCATAGTACTATGTATATATTTATTTTTAAATTCTGAAAGGTTTAAAATAGTCGTAAGATATTGTTACGAGCATACCGATACAATTTTTAAAAGCCAAAGTATCCTTTCAACAAAATTCTCAATTCCATTCTCGTTCAAACTTCCACAAACGTTACTTTCAGTGTTCGTAATCATTTGATCACTCACCATACTACATGTATCTTTTTAAATCATAAAAGCTTGAAAATAGTCGTAAGATATTGTTACGAGCATACCGATACAATTTCTAAAAGCCAAAGTATCCTTTCAACAAAATTCTCAATTCCATTCTCGTTCAAACTTCCAACAAACGGTACCATTCAAAGTGTTGGTAATAATTCGATCGGCCATTGTACATCGAACGTTGAATGTGGCTCCAACGCTACGAGCGCGTGTAAACTCTCCGTGAGCGTATAAGAACGTAACGTTCACGTGTACCTGGTTTAAGTTCGACGAGTCTCCTACCGTATCGCGAACGCGTCGAAAAGTTTCCACGACGGAAGCCTATGTACATACCTTAAGCACGCTCTCGTCCTCGGAGTGACAGGAGGATTGCAGCGTGACGTCGGCTACGGTCCCCGCCTGGCTCACGATGAAGACCTTCATCCCCTGGGACACTTGCCGGCCCGTCAGCACCGCGGTGTTCATCACCTCCCAGTTCTGCGACGACGAACAGCAACAAACGTGCACGATTAAAGCGTCGCCTTTGTTGCGACGCGGTCGTCGCGGGGCTCGTTAAAACGCTCCGAAACTCCATTTAGGAAAAGTCGCCTCCATCTCTACCTATTCCCCACCCCCACCCCCTCTTCGTTGGCTCGATTTAGAGGCGCGATCGTTTCGGCGGGAATACCCGCGGCTGGCTTTGTTTGCTCCCGAGGGGCACACGCTGTCGGAAAAGTTTCGCGAATGGCCGCGGACTCGAAGCTCGAGGAAAGGCTTTTAAAGGGTCTCCGCCAGGCCTGCTGGAATCGGTCGGCTGTTTCATAGCATCGCGTGTACACACGTGCAAACATACGTACACGTACGTACACACACGGATATAGATTGCTAAGGTGCACGCGTACGAGGTATAGAAGTTATTCCACGCGCGCGCTCACCTCGTACAGTTTGCGTATGTATGTCTGTGTGTAGGTACGTGTGTGTACGTGCACCTTGCAACGAACAGACCGGGTGGAAAAGGGGACCAGGCGGCAGGACGAGGGACGAGCGCGAGTCCGGTGCACGAAGCCATTTCCAAGTTGGCTTCCGTACAGTCTGCCCTTTGGAAGGAACATCAAACGACTCGGATATTGCAGCGAGGGAATTTAAATCTCTGACCCCGAGAGCCGCTCTCTATCCATCCACCCATACCCCGCACCGTCACCCTGTGTACGTGTCGCGACGGCCACACCTATACAACCAACCCTCGGGGCTCTCACGGCTCGACGACGACGACGAGCGTCCGAACTCGCGTTCTTAACGCAGCGAAAAAGGAGCCGCGTCTAGTGCCCGGTTCGAGTGGGCTGTACCCAGAATTTTTCCTCCTATCCGCATCGAATATTCCCTACGTGATTTCGGACCGTAACCGTAGCCGTGCGAGATCTACACGTTGCTCGTAACAGGCGAACCGACACGAGGAGTAGGAGTGGTCGTCCACTTGCATTGCTTCTGACGCGACGGTTACTCCTTTACGTTGTCAGTAGCGGTTGCAGTTGGCCAGTTGCACTACGGGGAGTTGGTAAGTCGACGCGCGGGACGTCACAGGGGCAAGAAGAGTTTCAGTAGCCTGATTTAATAGCTTGAGTAACGGTAGCTTAGTTTCCCCAGAGACAGCTGCGAGTGGATCGATCGAATAACCACGATTAATTAACAAACAATATACGATAGACTCTCGATTACTCGATGTAATAGGGACGGTGGGATTCTTTCCTCGGGACGATTGACAGTATAAATATATACTTTGGCATAATGTGTACTTTTTTAAGGTACAGTACCTATCTTATTTAACGTACATTAAATAACAAATCTCACGAATATCCGTCTAGTTGAATTTTGAATAGATAGGTGAACAGGAGAATGACAATTCGTTAATGTTTTCGAACGCTATTCAGTTACTGCAACAGTGATACAATTCGAAAGGTTGTGATTTACGATTTACAATTATAAAGTTGTATCTTTCGAACTGTATCGCTATTGCAGCAAATGAACTTTTTGTTCTACAATTAAATGGTCGAGTAATCGAACAATGGAACCGAGGAATGGTTACACTTTGTATCTAATGTCGCGCTTGTTACACTTTATATCCAGTGTTAATGCAATATACACTACCCCATTCCTTGCACACGCGATTCCGTTTATTTTTCTCGTTACGTTGGTCGCGTGTTCCTCGATGTGAAAAGTGGGGACCAAGGGTAGCGATTGGTACGTTCTTTCTACCTCTGTCTCGTCCCGTGTGTAATATAACCAATGTTATAGAGTATAAATCCAGCGGCGTACATCGAGGACGAAGTATCCCATCGGAGAGATTTTTCGCAAAGATTTCATCCGCGGATCGAGGATCCTGCCTAAGGGGGCGGCGAGTTCGCGTAACCCCCTATCCGATTTCGAAAAGTTCGAAGATACCTCACAGGCATCGCCCCAACTCGGCCATTCGAGATGGAAACGAAGATTTAGGTCGCTCCAACGACGACGAAAATAATCAAGGTGGATGAGTTGTGTGCGGTGCACTCTTCTCTATAGACGCGAGCGGACTGGTTTTGGCGATCTCGCGGCGGAGGAGAGATCTAGGACTCGAAGATCAACAGCGACCGTAGCTATGAATACCTCTTTTCTTGCGCTGTGCATTCCGCCGCCCCATCGAGGCCCAGTTATTTCAATGGATGGCGCAATCGTTCCGATTCTTTTTTTCTTCTATCGCGGGGGCAGACAAAAAAGAAAACGAAAAATCGGCCACTCTCTCCTCCGTTAACCTCGAACCACGTCACGAGATTTCGCGAGAGAGAGAGAGAGAGCGAATTTTGTCGAGGTTGTTCATTCGGTGACATAGCTGGATCGTGGCATTGTATAGAGTGGTGAGAAAAGAGGGTTTAAGATTTTGAGAGTTTATAGTGTTCGTCAGGAGGAATAAAAATCACAGTGTCCAAGATTTTAAGGGATGGTAGTATTCATCGAGAAGAATACAACATTTTTATTCAACATGGAACCCAAGATTTAAAGGGATAATATTACTTATCAAGAAGAGTAAAAAATGTCTAATCAATATAGAGTTTAAGACTTTAAGGACTCATAGTACTCATCGAGAAGAATAAACAATGTTTAATCAACACAAAGTTCAAGATTTAAAGGGATAATAGTACTCATAAAAAAAAATAAAAAATGTCTATTCAACATAGAGTCCAAAACTCGAAGGACATTGATCCTACGATCAATCCTTCCAACGTAAAATTAACTTTTGTCAGTTACAAACATTCGATTCCTCGCAACAAATTGAATAGATACAGAGGAATCTCGAGAACATTTTTCGTCGACAAAAAAATGATGTCACGAGCGATCCAATGTGCTTTACACGCGCAAAAACTTTCATTAAAATCAGACTTACGGATTAGGGGAATTCCCTCATAATAGAACGTACGAATACTTTCGTGAGTCACTGTATGTACGCGTACTTCAACTGCAAGTACCGACGCACCCCTCTTTCAGCTCGTGTTTATATTTATATAATTAATGTCAGTGCTGCTACGTGCTCACCGTCGATCTCTATCACTAGCCCCCTTTTAATTCGAACTACTCGAGAATACGTAGTCCTTTGTTTAAAGGACGTTTGAGGATGCAATGGCAACACATCTGCCGCGAATTCCTCGCACAGAACGTTTTACGAATCGTCGTCGTAGTCGTCGTCGTCTCGAGGGACGCGTAATTGCAAGAACAGAGGGAAATCTTCACGAAAGTGTCTCTCTTAAATCTGAAATAAAATACACGTACAGTGGAGTTGTCAAAGGTATGATAAATTAAAAAAACACACCTCTCACGCGTTACAAGGATTGCATAAACAATTCACCTCGAAAAGGACAATTACGTATGCAACGATCGACGTTTCGTATACGTTGTTTCGTTAACGAGATTAATTTTAAAATGTCAAATTATCCCTGTTTGTGAAATTGTCCCAATCGAATACGAAACAAAAGGGACTACCGATACGGATCGACAAATAATAGCAACAAGAAAAAGTAGATTGCACGTGTTTATAAATACAAGTACGAGTAGAAACAAAGGCTGTTCGACTCGAAATTTATACTTGGCAACGAATTTTCAAAGTTTCATCAAAAATAAAAGTGTAAAGCTTTGACGAGTCTTTTTCACGAGGGATCAGTCCATGTCTGGTTGTACCACGCACGATTGCAGAGACACCTCGTATAATGCATGGAATTCACCCTCGATTTTTCTTTATCGTCGACTTCTGCACAGGCAATACCTTCTTTTTCTTCTACGTCAAGCGGAAACGCTATTAAAGTCATTTCTTCGATATTAAACTCTGATATACTCCCTTTTGTGGAATGGAATTACTACGTTCACAACGTATCCAGATGTTCCAGAAACTGTATTTTTACGAACCAGTGCAATTTTTATGGCTATTAATGCAGCCTCTTTCTACGATAAAAGATATCGCAATACACCGAACCGGATGCTCCACTTCTATTATAAAGTTTCCTTACTTATTATAAACTTAACAACACACGAGTTCCTTGCATTCGGGACATTCTTTATCCGAATACCCCGAGAACACAATTGAGCGTAAGAACGCATTAAGGTTAATTACGATTAAATCGTCTACCATAAAAGTCGTATGGAGCACCACAGTGTGAATCTTTCATCCATCACAGCTTTGTTTATTTTCCTCTGGCTCTTTTGTTCGACTTTGTTTCATTTTGCGCGGTATCTTCCAGGTTAAAAAGCAGCTTTCAACTTTGTGTCTCGTCCATGTGCTCGATTACTTTGAAACTACAATTTTCATCTTTCTGAAATTTTTCCCAGAATCGAAAAGAGTGATCTACATACCATCCTTCTAGAAAAGTCCTAATGACTGACCTGCGTCAGATTTGAGAAAGGAAGAAGTAGAAAGGGTAGATTTTAATTACAAAATTTTAGCTTCGTGTATTTAACAGTTTTCGAGATAATAATAAAAATTTTTCCCTGCAATAAATTGACTTTTGTCTATGTGGACATTATTAATGCGATTATCTTCATTGTAGAAGTCGCAGCCATTGTTTGTTGTTGAGTATCGAATAGCCTATAGCCTATATATTGAACCATAGTTTCTTCAGGATATTCTACTTAAAAAATCTCCGCATTACGTCATTGTAAATAATTTTCGATCGCCGAAACATCTTGTAATCAATACCAATTTTTACGAAATGTGTTGAATTAGTTTTTCTCTCGTGACAAAAAAAATTACGCGATCACCCTATAGATACGAAAGCCTGTATTATTACTGTGCAGTCAGCTGCCGAACAACTGACGACGAAACTGATGCAGAGAATGTCAGTTGCACTGGTGTTGCCTGCGTAACGTACGTATAAACTGAATACCATATACTGTACGGAATTCTATTATTATTTCGGAAACTATTATCTTAAATATTCAAAGTTAGAATTTTATATTTAGGACTCACTCTTCCTCCCCTTTCTCAAATTTTGTACCGATTGGCCAGTGGGGTTTCCAAAACGAAAATTTAATATATTTAAAACTTGCTTCTCCTCTTTCTTCTAAATTTTTGCGCCGATTGGTCACTCGGGCTTTTGAAATAAAAATTTTACATTTATTTCTCCTTCTCTTCCATACCCCAAATTTCGTGCCAATTGACCACTGGGGCTTTTAAGAAGAACATTCAAAGTTAAAATTGTATATTTAGATTTTACTCCCTCTCTTTCTTCCAAATTTGATGGCGATTGACTACTGGGGCTTTTCAAAAGAACATTCAAAGTGAAAATTGTATATTTAAAATTTAATACCCCTCTTTACTCCAAATTTGGTAGTGATTGCCCACTGGGACTTTTCGAAAGAACATACAAAATTAAAATTGTACATTTAACATTTATTCCACTTCCTCTCTTTCCTCAAATTTCGTGTCAATTGCCCACTGGTACTTTTGAGAAGAACATTCAAACTGAAAATTGTATATTTAGAATCTACTCCCTCTCTTTCCTCAAATTTGTTGCCAATTTACCACTCGAACTTTTCGAAAGAACATACAAAATTAAAATTGTACATTTAACATTTATTCCACTTCCCCTCTTTCCCAAATTTCGTGTCAATTGCCCACTGTATAATTTCGGAAGAACGTCCACCTTCTCTCCCACTAACGAAATCGAAATCGATCAGCGACCGAGGAAACGAATCTCTTTCTCCACCAACATCGACACCTCCACGTGTCTTCGAGCCTCGTTCGTTCGAAACGTTACTACCCGGTTTCTCGTATCGCTGGACCGCACGTGCGATCCTCGAGCCCCGGTTGAGACAAACATCGAACCCGAGGCAGCTGTTCGGTCATGGAGAGTCGAAGTTCCACGGAACTCCGCGAACTACTCCGCGGCCACGGCGCCTCTACGGGGTCGAGTTCGTCGGCTTCGAACCGGCGAAGTTTATCGGGGAAATCTCTGATCCACTTAGCGAGTTCGGTTCTCCGTCTCGCCGAGATTTAGCTATGCATTATCGGCGAGGGTGGGCTGGCTGCGCGCGTCAAAGGGCTCCAGGGGCCCCAAGTGGAATTCCCCGGCCGGTTTTCTTATCCTCGTGGTACTGGCTGGCTGAATATTTAGGCGCACCGGACGCCGAAATATTTTCTTCCCGTTGATTAAACGCTCCGAGACTCCTCTCGGTTAGGTTACCGGGAGAGCCCGGTGTCAATGTTGGCGCTAAGCTCGGACGAGAGGGTTTACGAGGAAAGCACGATTCCGGGTCTCCCTTTTAATTAAAAACTTCCTCACCCTTACCCCGAGACCCCTCGCTACGCGGTCCGCGCCGGCAATTAGAACGAGGATGATCAAGAAACGGGCGTCCAACGACTTCGTCGCGACGATACTTTCAAAGGATCGTGAACGCGAGCGAATTAATTAACCGATTAATCGATCCAGACGTTGCAACGAGACGGTACGGTAATTATTCGAAAGTTTGGCCTACTTACCAATTTCGATCACTCTTGGATATGTCGCAGAAGAGTAGATTCGGAAGAACTTCTTCTCTTTAAGTATATACGCGGAATGTTTCAGTTTTCGAGATATTCGCAGAACAGATAATCCAAGTCTGCTGTAAACCTGCATACAAGTTGTTCAACAAGCTTTGTCGTTCGTTGAAAGTAACGCGTTGAACAACTTATCATAGTCACAATTCAACGTAGCAATACCGATCAAATTTTGCGGATATCTCGGAAACTAAGACACTCCGCTTGTACGTACAAAGGGAAAAGTTCTTCCAAATTTGGTCCTTTGAAACATACTCAAGAATAAACGAAATCGCTGTGTAGGCCAAACTTCTAAATAATTATCCAAGATCCTTTTCGTCGCGATGCAAAGTATTCCACGGGTCCGAGCGAACGCCTCAATTTCGCGTCGTTTAACGAGCGGAAGGATCGATGGTGGGTGGAAACCGGAGAAACTAAGAACGGAATCAATTAACCCTGCTAGCTCTAAGCTTGGCAAAATCCCGGTCAAAGTAGTCGAGCGTCGAATAAATTTTCTCGAGGGTCGTATCACTGGCAGACCGACGATAAAAACTACAGGGACGATGGAACTTTATCTCCGGGACGAAACGAAAATCGCAACCCCGGTTGCACTCGGGAGCGTTAACTTAACGGGGCTGTCCCTTTTTGTAATACGAAGGAATCCCCGTGCACTCTATTATCGGCATCCGTGTGTTATACGTACAGGGCGAGTCGCGATGTAACGTTCACCCTCTTTTATTTCCAAAGAGACCAGATCGATCAATTTTATTTTTTGAACGCGTCGTTGATGTCACTCGGACGATCCTTCGGTCCTCGATAACAGTTACATTTTTTACACGTCTCTTTTTTTTATTCCTTCTCAATGGAGCTGCAACGTCAGTTTCGATTTCGTTTTTACGTCGCGTCGTCGTGCACGGTTTCTTTCGCGCATCGTTTATTATTTTACTCGTCATCGTAGGTAATACACAGACAGGGTAAATTGAAATAAAATTAAGGGTATTCGATAATAGAGAATTTTAGTAGGTTGTTCGGAAAGCCATTTCGTTTCTTTTTTTTTTTGGTGAAAATGAAGCACGATTTTTTTAGCGTGTATAAATATTTGATTAAATTATACATTCTCCATTTTGAAAAACGAAATGACTTTTCGAAAAATAAATATATCGGCGGGGCGTTACACTTTGCTTCTTTATATGAGAAAATTTTCTTTTTTGTTTTCGGTACGGTTTCAATATTTTTCTTTTTTATTTTCGGTAGAGTTTCAATACCAACTTTCATTTTCTTTTATCTTTAGTTGCATACAGTTTCTTTTGGCTACCATTTATCATTTTACTCGTCATTGTGAACCATAGATACGACGAATTGAGACACAATTAACGAGTTTCGATACTGACAAGGGAACACCGCGAACCGTCACTCCCGGATTTGAATGAAACTTTGTAGGTTTATAGAGTGATCCAAGACAAGAATAACGGTATGCTTCATTCGTGCCCAATCGCCCTTTAAGGGTGTGAAAACAACCCTCGAAGTCAAATCGGCGTTTCCACTTTTTCGCGTATATCTTTTAAAATACATGAAATACAAAAAAATGTTTTAGGTAAAAGTTTAATGGTACAATGAGCGCTATAAATTTACATTAAGAAAATTTTAAAACAAGTTTTTTTTCTTAAAAAGAAAATTTTTTTTTACGTTATTTCAAAGAATTTCTACATTTTGATAATAACTAAAAATATTACTTGTTTTATTCTGAATTCAACCATGTATACTAATTTTACTATACACCACCGACTTATGCAGATACACGACGAAACGTACACCGTGCGCGCGATTCCGCGCTAAAAACACACAGTAAATTACATATTCAGATATCTTGTTTTCGTTGCATTTCCTAATATATGACGATAACAAATACAATAACATATTCAAAGTTATTAAAATGTATTAAATTTCATAACTGTACTTGTTTTGTATGAGATATATTTAATCTATATATTTTATATTAATGAGATATAAAAAAAAAAATTGAGTTTCAAGAATGCTATCGCGTTCCCCCGATGGTCCTGCGTTTTCAACCGTGTAATCAATTATTGGTAATTTTGCATGGCTGTTTGTGATGTTATTAATCTCATATCTTATGCTCTGTAAATACGAGATAGTGTGATTCACGGAAAACGCATGTCATCCGACAGTTCTTTGTATTAATTGTTAAGATATTCTTTTTCTTATCTTCCTGTTTCCTTATAAATACCTAGTCTTCGTCACTGGAATTCATTGTCAGTATCACTGGTACTCTTTCAACTGCATGTAGCATTAGTTATCGATAAAATGGTGTACATAAATCCGGCAAACGTAATTAATTTACTGGTAACGGCTCTACATATATCCAGTAAACCACCGTCTCCTGTTAATCATAGGGAAATCGAACTATCAGAAATTATACATACTATGATACTTGATAGTATGAACGAAGTTTCATTTACAACCGACTATGTTACGACCCTGGAATACGAAGATCTAGCGCGGCCTCAAGAATGTGAGTTTGTTGAAGAGGGTAATATCGAGGAAAACGTTAGTAGCAATGAATTTGATGAGAGGTGTGTCTCGGGTGAAAGTGGTAACGTAGACCTCAATTATAAATCTCGAGCTGTTGAATTTTGGAGAAGCGGTGAAAAAACGCGCAGGACTCTCGACAGTGTACAACATAAATTTAGAAAAGTTAAATCAGTTAAACAACTGTATCAATGGGAAGAAACATTGGCGAGAGGTGGTACACGCAGAGAGAAGATATTATCAATAGTGAAGTATGTACTGGACAAATTTCAGGCTGCTATGAATCAGGGCTCCTTTGTGCATGACATGGATATAAAGCAATGGGCGCTAGAAGCAAAGGAGGACGTCGACCTTCCTACATTTAAAGCTGGCCATACCTGGATCATGAATTTCAAAAAAGCGCACAATATCGTTTCAAGAAAGGTTACAAAATTCATCAGTCGTTCCACACAACGGGACAAGCAACAATTACAATTGACATCCACCGACTTCGTAAACCGGGTAAAACCATACATTGCTATGTACAATCCAAATAACGTTTACAACGCTGATGAGAGTGGATTTAATTTGGAAATTCATTCTGGTCGTACGTTATCGTACCGTGGTAGAAAGACCATAGAAGCATCCGTGCAGTCAGTATCCTCAACTACACATAGTTATACGATTCTCCCTACCATTTCCGCGAGCGGTCATTTACTGTCACCCCTATTTATGGTGTTAAAAGAAACTAGTGGGGAATTTGGACCCAGGGTAGAAGAAAGCTTATTTAGACCGGCTAATGTGTGTAACCGGAAGTCCCCTGGAACCGGAAGTCCCCTGGTACCGGAATTCCTCAACTTCCGGTTGGAGCCGGAAGTCCCCTGGTACCGGAAGTCCCCTGGTACCGGAAGTCCTCAACTTCCGGTTGGAACCGGAAGTCCCCTGGTACCGGAAGTCCTCAACTTCCGGTTGGAACCGGAAGTCACCTGGAACCGGAAGTCCTCAACTTCCGGTTGGAACCGGAAGTCCCCTGGTACCGGAAGTCACCTGGAACCGGAAGTCCCCTGGTACCGGAAGTCCTCAACTTCCGGTTGGAACCGGAAGTCCCCTGGAACCGGAAGTCCCCTGGTACCGGAAGTCCTCAACTTCCGGTTGGAACCGGAAGTCCCCTGGAACCGGAAGTCCTCAACTTCCGGTTGTAACCGGAAGTCCCCTGGAACCGGAAGTCCCCTGGTACCGGAAGTCCTCAACTTCCGGTTGGAACCGGAAGTCCCCTGGTACCGGAAGTCTTCCGGCTGGTACCGGAAGTCCTCAACTTCCGGTTGGAACCGGAAGTCCCCTGGTACCGGAAGTCCTCAACTTCCGGTTGGAACCGGAAGTCCCCTGGAACCGGAAGTCCCCTGGTACCGGAAGTCCCCTGGTACCGGAAGTCCTCAACTTCCGGTTGGAACCGGAAGTCCCCTGGTACCGGAAGTCCCCTGGAACCGGAAGTCCTCAACTTCCGGTTGGAACCGGAAGTCCCCTGGTACCGGAAGTCACATGGTACCGGAAGTCCTCAACTTCCGGTTGGAACCGGAAGTCCCCTGGTACCGGAAGTCACCTGGTACCGGAAGTCCTCAACTTCCGGTTGGAACCGGAAGTCCCCTGGAACCGGAAGTCCCCTGGTACCGGAAGTCCTCAACTTCCGGTTGGAACCGGAAGTCCCCGGGTACCGGAAGTCTTTCGGATGGTACCGGAAGTCCTCAACTTCCGGTTGGAACCGGAAGTCCCCTGGTACCGGAAGTCCTCAACTTCCGGTTGGAACCGGAAGTCACCTGGTACCGGAAGTCCTCAACTTCCGGTTGGAACCGGAAGTCCCCTGGTACCGGAAGTCACCTGGAACCGGAAGTCCTCAACTTCCGGTTGGAACCGGAAGTCCCCTGGTACCGGAAGTCACCTGGAACCGGAAGTCCCCTGGTACCGGAAGTCCTCAACTTCCGGTTGGAACCGGAAGTCCCCTGGTACCGGAAGTCCTCAACTTCCGGTTGGAACCGGAAGTCCCCTGGTACCGGAAGTCCTCAACTTCCGGTTGGAACCGGAAGTCCCCTGGTACCGGAAGTCCCCTGGTACCGGAAGTCCTCAACTTCCGGTTGGAACCGGAAGTCCCCTGGTACCGGAAGTCCCCTGGTACCGGAAGTCCCCTGGTACCGGAAGTCCTCAACTTCCGGTTGGAACCGGAAGTCCCCTGGTACCGGAAGTCCCCTGGTACCGGAAGTCCTCAACTTCCGGTTGGAACCGGAAGTCCCCTGGTACCGGAAGTCCTCAACTTCCGGTTGGAACCGGAAGTCCCCTGGTACCGGAAGTCCTCAACTTCCGGTTGGAACCGGAAGTCCCCTGGTACCGGAAGTCCTCAACTTCCGGTTGGAACCGGAAGTCCCCTGGTACCGGAAGTCCTCAACTTCCGGTTGGAACCGGAAGTCCCCTGGTACCGGAAGTCCTCAACTTCCGGTTGGAACCGGAAGTCCCCTGGAACCGGAAGTCCCCTGGAACCGGAAGTCCTCAACTTCCGGTTGGAACCGGAAGTCCCCTGGTACCGGAAGTCCTCAACTTCCGGTTGGAACCGGAAGTCCCCTGGTACCGGAAGTCCCCTGGAACCGGAAGTCCTCAACTTCCGGTTGGAACCGGAAGTCCCCTGGTACCGGAAGTCACCTGGAACCGGAAGTCCCCTGGTACCGGAAGTCCTCAACTTCCGGTTGGAACCGGAAGTCCCCTGGTACCGGAAGTCCTCAACTTCCGGTTGGAACCGGAAGTCCCCTGGTACCGGAAGTCCCCTGGTACCGGAAGTCCTCAACTTCCGGTTGGAACCGGAAGTCCCCTGGTACCGGAAGTCCCCTGGTACCGGAAGTCCTCAACTTCCGGTTGGAACCGGAAGTCCCCTGGTACCGGAAGTCCTCAACTTCCGGTTGGAACCGGAAGTCCTCAACTTCCGGTTGGAACCGGAAGTCCCCTGGTACCGGAAGTCACCTGGTACCGGAAGTCCTCAACTTCCGGTTGGAACCGGAAGTCCCCTGGTACCGGAAGTCCCCTGGTACCGGAAGTCCCCTGGTACCGGAAGTCCTCAACTTCCGGTTGGAACCGGAAGTCCCCTGGTACCGGAAGTCCTCAACTTCCGGTTGGAACCGGAAGTCCCCTGGTACCGGAAGTCCTCAACTTCCGGTTGGAACCGGAAGTCCCCTGGTACCGGAAGTCCTCAACTTCCGGTTGGAACCGGAAGTCCCCTGGTACCGGAAGTCCTCAACTTCCGGTTGGAACCGGAAGTCCCCTGGTACCGGAAGTCCTCAACTTCCGGTTGGAGCCGGAAGTCCCCTGGTACCGGAAGTCCCCTGGTACCGGAAGTCCCCTGGTACCGGAAGTCCTCAACTTCCGGTTGGAACCGGAAGTCCCCTGGTACCGGAAGTCCTCAACTTCCTGGAACCGGAAGTCCCCTGGAACCGGAAGTCCCCTGGTACCGGAAGTCCCCTGGTACCGGAAGTCCTCAACTTCCGGTTGGAACCGGAAGTCCCCTGGTACCGGAAGTCCCCTGGTACCGGAAGTCCTCAACTTCCGGTTGGAACCGGAAGTCACCTGGAACCGGAAGTCCTCAACTTCCGGTTGGAACCGGAAGTCCCCTGGTACCGGAAGTCCCCTGGAACCGGAAGTCCCCTGGTACCGGAAGTCCCCTGGTACCGGAAGTCCCCTGGTACCGGAAGTCCCCTGGTACCGGAAGTCCTCAACTTCCGGTTGGAACCGGAAGTCCCCTGGTACCGGAAGTCCTCAACTTCCGGTTGGAACCGGAAGTCCCCTGGTACCGGAAGTCCTCAACTTCCGGTTGGAACCGGAAGTCCCCTGGTACCGGAAGTCCTCAACTTCCGGTTGGAACCGGAAGTCCCCTGGTACCGGAAGTCCTCAACTTCCGGTTGGAACCGGAAGTCCCCTGGTACCGGAAGTCCCCTGGTACCGGAAGTCCTCAACTTCCGGTTGGAACCGGAAGTCCCCTGGTACCGGAAGTCCTCAACTTCCGGTTGGAACCGGAAGTCCCCTGGTACCGGAAGTCCTCAACTTCCGGTTGGAACCGGAAGTCCCCTGGTACCGGAAGTCCCCTGGTACCGGAAGTCCTCAGCTTCCGGTTGGTACCGGAAGTCCCCTGGAACCGGAAGTCCTCAACTTCCGGTTGGAACCGGAAGTCCCCTGGTACCGGAAGCCCTCAACTTCCGGTTGGAACCGGAAGTCCCCTGGTACCGGAAGTCCCCTGGAACCGGAAGTCCTCAACTTCCGGTTGGAACCGGAAGTCCCCTGGTACCGGAAGTCACCTGGAACCGGAAGTCCCCTGGTACCGGAAGTCCTCAACTTCCGGTTGGAACCGGAAGTCCCCTGGTACCGGAAGTCCTCAACTTCCGGTTGGAACCGGAAGTCCCCTGGTACCGGAAGTCCCCTGGTACCGGAAGTCCTCAACTTCCGGTTGGAACCGGAAGTCCCCTGGTACCGGAAGTCCCCTGGTACCGGAAGTCCCCTGGTACCGGAAGTCCTCAACTTCCGGTTGGAACCGGAAGTCCCCTGGTACCGGAAGTCCTCAACTTCCGGTTGGAACCGGAAGTCCCCTGGAACCGGAAGTCCTCAACTTCCGGTTGGAACCGGAAGTCCCCTGGTACCGGAAGTCACCTGGAACCGGAAGTCCCCTGGTACCGGAAGTCCTCAACTTCCGGTTGGAACCGGAAGTCCCCTGGTACCGGAAGTCCTCAACTTCCGGTTGGAACCGGAAGTCCCCTGGTACCGGAAGTCCCCTGGTACCGGAAGTCCTCAACTTCCGGTTGGAACCGGAAGTCCCCTGGTACCGGAAGTCCCCTGGTACCGGAAGTCCTCAACTTCCGGTTGGAACCGGAAGTCCCCTGGTACCGGAAGTCCTCAACTTCCGGTTGGAACCGGAAGTCCTCAACTTCCGGTTGGAACCGGAAGTCCCCTGGTACCGGAAGTCACCTGGTACCGGAAGTCCTCAACTTCCGGTTGGAACCGGAAGTCCCCTGGTACCGGAAGTCCCCTGGTACCGGAAGTCCCCTGGTACCGGAAGTCCTCAACTTCCGGTTGGAACCGGAAGTCCCCTGGTACCGGAAGTCCCCTGGTACCGGAAGTCCTCAACTTCCGGTTGGAACCGGAAGTCCCCTGGTACCGGAAGTCCCCTGGTACCGGAAGTCCTCAACTTCCGGTTGGAACCGGAAGTCCCCTGGTACCGGAAGTCCTCAACTTCCGGGTGGAACCGGAAGTCACCTGGAACCGGAAGTCCTCAACTTCCGGTTGGAACCGGAAGTCCCCTGGAACCGGAAGTCCCCTGGTACCGGAAGTCCCCTGGAACCGGAAGTCCCCTGGTACCGGAAGTCCTCAACTTCCGGTTGGAACCGGAAGTCCCCTGGTACCGGAAGTCCCCTGGAACCGGAAGTCCCCTGGTACCGGAAGTCCTCAACTTCCGGTTGGAACCGGAAGTCCCCTGGTACCGGAAGTCCTCAACTTCCGGTTGGAACCGGAAGTCCCCTGGTACCGGAAGTCCTCAACTTCCGGTTGGAACCGGAAGTCCCCTGGTACCGGAAGTCCCCTGGTACCGGAAGTCCTCAACTTCCGGTTGGAACCGGAAGTCCCCTGGTACCGGAAGTCCCCTGGTACCGGAAGTCCCCTGGTACCGGAAGTCCTCAACTTCCGGTTGGAACCGGAAGTCCCCTGGAACCGGAAGTCCCCTGGTACCGGAAGTCCTCAACTTCCGGTTGGAACCGGAAGTCCCCTGGAACCGGAAGTCCCCTGGTACCGGAAGTCCTCAACTTCCGGTTGGAACCGGAAGTCCCCTGGTACCGGAAGTCACCTGGAACCGGAAGTCCCCTGGTACCGGAAGTCCTCAACTTCCGGTTGGAACCGGAAGTCCCCTGGTACCGGAAGTCCTCAACTTCCGGTTGGAACCGGAAGTCCCCTGGTACCGGAAGTCCTCAACTTCCGGTTGGAACCGGAAGTCCCCTGGTACCGGAAGTCCCCTGGTACCGGAAGTCCCCTGGTACCGGAAGTCCCCTGGTACCGGAAGTCCTCAACTTCCGGTTGGAACCGGAAGTCCCCTGGTACCGGAAGTCCTCAACTTCCGGTTGGAACCGGAAGTCCTCAACTTCCGGTTGGAACCGGAAGTCCCCTGGTACCGGAAGTCACCTGGTACCGGAAGTCCTCAACTTCCGGTTGGAACCGGAAGTCCCCTGGTACCGGAAGTCCCCTGGTACCGGAAGTCCTCAACTTCCGGTTGGAACCGGAAGTCCCCTGGTACCGGAAGTCCCCTGGTACCGGAAGTCCCCTGGTACCGGAAGTCCCCTGGTACCGGAAGTCCCCTGGTACCGGAAGTCCTCAACTTCCGGTTGGAACCGGAAGTCCCCTGGTACCGGAAGTCCTCAACTTCCGGTTGGAACCGGAAGTCCTCAACTTCCGGTTGGAACCGGAAGTCCCCTGGTACCGGAAGTCACCTGGTACCGGAAGTCCTCAACTTCCGGTTGGAACCGGAAGTCCCCTGGTACCGGAAGTCCCCTGGTACCGGAAGTCCTCAACTTCCGGTTGGAACCGGAAGTCCCCTGGTACCGGAAGTCCCCTGGTACCGGAAGTCCTCAACTTCCGGTTGGAACCGGAAGTCCCCTGGTACCGGAAGTCCTCAACTTCCGGTTGGAACCGGAAGTCCCCTGGTACCGGAAGTCCCCTGGTACCGGAAGTCCTCAACTTCCGGTTGGAACCGGAAGTCACCTGGAACCGGAAGTCCTCAACTTCCGGTTGGAACCGGAAGTCCCCTGGAACCGGAAGTCCCCTGGTACCGGAAGTCCCCTGGAACCGGAAGTCCCCTGGTACCGGAAGTCCTCAACTTCCGGTTGGAACCGGAAGTCCCCTGGTACCGGAAGTCCCCTGGAACCGGAAGTCCTCAACTTCCGGTTGGAACCGGAAGTCCCCTGGTACCGGAAGTCACCTGGAACCGGAAGTCCCCTGGTACCGGAAGTCCTCAACTTCCGGTTGGAACCGGAAGTCCCCTGGTACCGGAAGTCCTCAACTTCCGGTTGGAACCGGAAGTCCCCTGGTACCGGAAGTCCCCTGGTACCGGAAGTCCCCTGGTACCGGAAGTCCTCAACTTCCGGTTGGAACCGGAAGTCCCCTGGTACCGGAAGTCCTCAACTTCCGGTTGGAACCGGAAGTCCTCAACTTCCGGTTGGAACCGGAAGTCCCCTGGTACCGGAAGTCCCCTGGTACCGGAAGTCCTCAACTTCCGGTTGGAACCGGAAGTCCCCTGGTACCGGAAGTCCCCTGGAACCGGAAGTCCCCTGGTACCGGAAGTCCTCAACTTCCGGTTGGAACCGGAAGTCCCCTGGTACCGGAAGTCCTCAACTTCCGGTTGGAACCGGAAGTCCCCTGGTACCGGAAGTCCTCAACTTCCGGTTGGAACCGGAAGTCCCCTGGTACCGGAAGTCCTCAACTTCCGGTTGGAACCGGAAGTCCCCTGGTACCGGAAGTCCTCAACTTCCGGTTGGAACCGGAAGTCCCCTGGTACCGGAAGTCCCCTGGTACCGGAAGTCCCCTGGTACCGGAAGTCACCTGGTACCGGAAGTCCTCAACTTCCGGTTGGAACCGGAAGTCCCCTGGTACCGGAAGTCCCCTGGTACCGGAAGTCCTCAACTTCCGGTTGGAACCGGAAGTCCCCTGGTACCGGAAGTCCCCTGGTACCGGAAGTCCTCAACTTCCGGTTGGAACCGGAAGTCCCCTGGTACCGGAAGTCCCCTGGTACCGGAAGTCCCCTGGTACCGGAAGTCCTCAACTTCCGGTTGGAACCGGAAGTCCCCTGGTACCGGAAGTCCCCTGGTACCGGAAGTCCCCTGGTACCGGAAGTCCTCAACTTCCGGTTGGTACCGGAAGTCCCCTGGTACCGGAAGTCCTCAACTTCCGGTTGGAACCGGAAGTCACCTGGAACCGGAAGTCCTCAACTTCCGGTTGGAACCGGAAGTCCCCTGGAACCGGAAGTCCCCTGGTACCGGAAGTCCTCAACTTCCGGTTGGAACCGGAAGTCCCCTGGTACCGGAAGTCCTCAACTTCCGGTTGGAACCGGAAGTCCCCTGGTACCGGAAGTCCCCTGGTACCGGAAGTCCCCTGGTACCGGAAGTCCTCAACTTCCGGTTGGAACCGGAAGTCCCCTGGTACCGGAAGTCCCCTGGTACCGGAAGTCCCCTGGTACCGGAAGTCCTCAACTTCCGGTTGGAACCGGAAGTCCCCTGGTACCGGAAGTCCTCAACTTCCGGTTGGAACCGGAAGTCCCCTGGTACCGGAAGTCCCCTGGTACCGGAAGTCCTCAACTTCCGGTTGGAACCGGAAGTCACCTGGTACCGGAAGTCCCCTGGTACCGGAAGTCCTCAACTTCCGGTTGGAACCGGAAGTCCCCTGGTACCGGAAGTCCTCAACTTCCGGTTGGAACCGGAAGTCCCCTGGTACCGGAAGTCCCCTGGTACCGGAAGTCCCCTGGTACCGGAAGTCCCCCGGTACCGGAAGTCCTCAACTTCCGGTTGGAACCGGAAGTCCCCTGGTACCGGAAGTCCTCAACTTCCGGTTGGAACCGGAAGTCCCCTGGTACCGGAAGTCCCCTGGTACCGGAAGTCCTCAACTTCCGGTTGGAACCGGAAGTCCCCTGGTACCGGAAGTCCTCAACTTCCGGTTGGAACCGGAAGTCCCCTGGTACCGGAAGTCACCTGGTACCGGAAGTCCTCAACTTCCGGTTGGAACCGGAAGTCCCCTGGTACCGGAAGTCCCCTGGTACCAGAAGTCCCCTAGTACCGGAAGTCCTCAACTTCCGGTTGGAACCGGAAGTCCCCTGGTACCGGAAGTCCCCTGGTACCGGAAGTCCCCAACTTCCGGTTGGAACCGGAAGTCCCCTGGTACCGGAAGTCCTCAACTTCCTGGAACCGGAAGTCCCCTGGAACCGGAAGTCCCCTGGTACCGGAAGTCCCCTGGTACCGGAAGTCCTCAACTTCCGGTTGGAACCGGAAGTCCCCTGGTACCGGAAGTCCCCTGGTACCGGAAGTCCTCAACTTCCGGTTGGAACCGGAAGTCACCTGGAACCGGAAGTCCTCAACTTCCGGTTGGAACCGGAAGTCCCCTGGAACCGGAAGTCCCCTGGTACCGGAAGTCCCCTGGAACCGGAAGTCCCCTGGTACCGGAAGTCCTCAACTTCCGGTTGGAACCGGAAGTCCCCTGGTACCGGAAGTCCTCAACTTCCGGTTGGAACCGGAAGTCCCCTGGTACCGGAAGTCCCCTGGTACCGGAAGTCCCCTGGTACCGGAAGTCCTCAACTTCCGGTTGGAACCGGAAGTCCCCTGGTACCGGAAGTCCCCTGGTACCGGAAGTCCTCAACTTCCGGTTGGAACCGGAAGTCCCCTGGTACCGGAAGTCCCCTGGTACCGGAAGTCCTCAACTTCCGGTTGGAACCGGAAGTCCCCTGGTACCGGAAGTCCTCAACTTCCGGTTGGAACCGGAAGTCCCCTGGTACCGGAAGTCCTCAACTTCCGGTTGGAACCGGAAGTCACCTGGAACCGGAAGTCCCCTGGAACCGGAAGTCCCCTGGTACCGGAAGTCCTCAACTTCCGGTTGGAACCGGAAGTCCCCTGGTACCGGAAGTCCTCAACTTCCGGTTGGAACCGGAAGTCCCCTGGAACCGGAAGTCCTCAACTTCCGGTTGGAACCGGAAGTCCCCTGGTACCGGAAGTCCCCTGGTACCGGAAGTCCTCAACTTCCGGTTGGAACCGGAAGTCCCCTGGAACCGGAAGTCCCCTGGTACCGGAAGTCCTCAACTTCCGGTTGGAACCGGAAGTCCCCGGGTAGCGGAAGTCTTCCGGATGGTACCGGAAGTCCTCAACTTCCGGTTGGAACCGGAAGTCCCCTGGTACCGGAAGTCCTCAACTTCCGGTTGGAACCGGAAGTCACCTGGTACCGGAAGTCCTCAACTTCCGGTTGGAACCGGAAGTCCCCTGGAACCGGAAGTCCCCTGGTACCGGAAGTCCTCAACTTCCGGTTGGAACCGGAAGTCACCTGGAACCGGAAGTCCCCTGGAACCGGAAGTCCCCTGGTACCGGAAGTCCTCAACTTCCGGTTGGAACCGGAAGTCCCCTGGTACCGGAAGTCCTCAACTTCCGGTTGGAACCGGAAGTCCCCTGGTACCGGAAGTCCTCAACTTCCGGTTGGAACCGGAAGTCCTCAACTTCCGGTTGGAACCGGAAGTCCCCTGGTACCGGAAGTCCCCTGGTACCGGAAGTCCTCAACTTCCGGTTGGAACCGGAAGTCCCCTGGTACCGGAAGTCCCCTGGTACCGGAAGTCCCCTGGTACCGGAAGTCCCCTGGTACCGGAAGTCCCCTGGTACCGGAAGTCCTCAACTTCCGGTTGGAACCGGAAGTCCCCTGGTACCGGAAGTCCTCAACTTCCGGTTGGAACCGGAAGTCCCCTGGTACCGGAAGTCCTCAACTTCCGGTTGGAACCGGAAGTCCCCTGGTACCGGAAGTCCCCTGGTACCGGAAGTCCCCTGGTACCGGAAGTCCTCAACTTCCGGTTGGAACCGGAAGTCCCCTGGTACCGGAAGTCCCCTGGTACCGGAAGTCCCCTGGTACCGGAAGTCCCCTGGAACCGGAAGTCCCCTGGTACCGGAAGTCCTCAACTTCCGGTTGGAACCGGAAGTCCCCTGGTACCGGAAGTCCTCAACTTCCGGTTGGAACCGGAAGTCCCCTGGAACCGGAAGTCCTCAACTTCCGGTTGGAACCGGAAGTCCCCTGGTACCGGAAGTCCCCTGGTACCGGAAGTCCTCAACTTCCGGTTGGAACCGGAAGTCCCCTGGAACCGGAAGTCCCCTGGTACCGGAAGTCCTCAACTTCCGGTTGGAACCGGAAGTCCCCGGGTAGCGGAAGTCTTCCGGATGGTACCGGAAGTCCTCAACTTCCGGTTGGAACCGGAAGTCCCCTGGTACCGGAAGTCCTCAACTTCCGGTTGGAACCGGAAGTCACCTGGTACCGGAAGTCCTCAACTTCCGGTTGGAACCGGAAGTCCCCTGGAACCGGAAGTCCCCTGGTACCGGAAGTCCTCAACTTCCGGTTGGAACCGGAAGTCACCTGGAACCGGAAGTCCCCTGGAACCGGAAGTCCCCTGGTACCGGAAGTCCTCAACTTCCGGTTGGAACCGGAAGTCCCCTGGTACCGGAAGTCCTCAACTTCCGGTTGGAACCGGAAGTCCCCTGGTACCGGAAGTCCTCAACTTCCGGTTGGAACCGGAAGTCCCCTGGTACCGGAAGTCCCCTGGTACCGGAAGTCCTCAACTTCCGGTTGGAACCGGAAGTCCCCTGGTACCGGAAGTCCTCAACTTCCGGTTGGAACCGGAAGTCACCTGGAACCGGAAGTCCCCTGGTACCGGAAGTCCTCAACTTCCGGTTGGAACCGGAAGTCCCCTGGTACCGGAAGTCCTCAACTTCCGGTTGGAACCGGAAGTCCCCTGGTACCGGAAGTCCCCTGGTACCGGAAGTCCCCTGGTACCGGAAGTCCCCTGGTACCGGAAGTCCCCTGGTACCGGAAGTCCCCTGGTACCGGAAGTCCTCAACTTCCGGTTGGAACCGGAAGTCCCCTGGTACCGGAAGTCCTCAACTTCCGGTTGGAACCGGAAGTCCCCTGGTACCGGAAGTCCTCAACTTCCGGTTGGAACCGGAAGTCCCCTGGTACCGGAAGTCCCCTGGTACCGGAAGTCCTCAACTTCCGGTTGGAACCGGAAGTCCCCTGGTACCGGAAGTCCCCTGGTACCGGAAGTCCCCTGGTACCGGAAGTCCTCAACTTCCGGTTGGAACCGGAAGTCCCCTGGTACCGGAAGTCCTCACCTTCCGGTTGGAACCGGAAGTCCCCTGGTACCGGAAGTCCTCAACTTCCGGTTGGAACCGGAAGTCACCTGGAACCGGAAGTCCCCTGGTACCGGAAGTCCTCAACTTCCGGTTGGAACCGGAAGTCCCCTGGTACCGGAAGTCCTCAACTTCCGGTTGGAACCGGAAGTCCCCTGGTACCGGAAGTCCCCTGGTACCGGAAGTCCTCAACTTCCGGTTGGAACCGGAAGTCCCCTGGTACCGGAAGTCCTCAACTTCCGGTTGGTACCGGAAGTCCCCTGGTACCGGAAGTCCCCTGGTACCGGAAGTCCTCAACTTCCGGTTGGAACCGGAAGTCCCCTGGTACCGGAAGTCCCCTGGTACCGGAAGTCCCCTGGTACCGGAAGTCCCCCGGTACCGGAAGTCCTCAACTTCCGGTTGGAACCGGAAGTCCCCTGGTACCGGAAGTCCTCAACTTCCTGGAACCGGAAGTCCCCTGGAACCGGAAGTCCCCTGGTACCGGAAGTCCCCTGGTACCGGAAGTCCTCAACTTCCGGTTGGAACCGGAAGTCACCTGGAACCGGAAGTCCTCAACTTCCGGTTGGAACCGGAAGTCCCCTGGAACCGGAAGTCCCCTGGTACCGGAAGTCCCCTGGAACCGGAAGTCCCCTGGTACCGGAAGTCCTCAACTTCCGGTTGGAACCGGAAGTCCCCTGGTACCGGAAGTCCTCAACTTCCGGTTGGAACCGGAAGTCCCCTGGTACCGGAAGTCCCCTGGTACCGGAAGTCCCCTGGTACCGGAAGTCCTCAACTTCCGGTTGGAACCGGAAGTCCCCTGGTACCGGAAGTCCCCTGGTACCGGAAGTCCTCAACTTCCGGTTGGAACCGGAAGTCCCCTGGTACCGGAAGTCCCCTGGTACCGGAAGTCCTCAACTTCCGGTTGGAACCGGAAGTCCCCTGGTACCGGAAGTCCTCAACTTCCGGTTGGAACCGGAAGTCCCCTGGTACCGGAAGTCCTCAACTTCCGGTTGGAACCGGAAGTCACCTGGAACCGGAAGTCCCCTGGAACCGGAAGTCCCCTGGTACCGGAAGTCCTCAACTTCCGGTTGGAACCGGAAGTCCCCTGGTACCGGAAGTCCTCAACTTCCGGTTGGAACCGGAAGTCCCCTGGAACCGGAAGTCCTCAACTTCCGGTTGGAACCGGAAGTCCCCTGGTACCGGAAGTCCTCAACTTCCGGTTGGAACCGGAAGTCCCCTGGAACCGGAAGTCCCCTGGTACCGGAAGTCCTCAACTTCCGGTTGGAACCGGAAGTCCCCTGGTACCGGAAGTCCTCAACTTCCGGTTGGAACCGGAAGTCCCCTGGTACCGGAAGTCCCCTGGTACCGGAAGTCCTCAACTTCCGGTTGGAACCGGAAGTCCCCTGGTACCGGAAGTCCCCTGGTACCGGAAGTCCCCTGGTACCGGAAGTCCCCTGGTACCGGAAGTCCCCTGGTACCGGAAGTCCCCTGGTACCGGAAGTCCTCAACTTCCGGTTGGAACCGGAAGTCCCCTGGTACCGGAAGTCCTCAACTTCCGGTTGGAACCGGAAGTCCCCTGGTACCGGAAGTCCTCAACTTCCGGTTGGAACCGGAAGTCCCCTGGTACCGGAAGTCCCCTGGTACCGGAAGTCCCCTGGTACCGGAAGTCCTCAACTTCCGGTTGGAACCGGAAGTCCCCTGGTACCGGAAGTCCCCTGGTACCGGAAGTCCCCTGGTACCGGAAGTCCCCTGGAACCGGAAGTCCCCTGGTACCGGAAGTCCTCAACTTCCGGTTGGAACCGGAAGTCCCCTGGTACCGGAAGTCCTCAACTTCCGGTTGGAACCGGAAGTCCCCTGGAACCGGAAGTCCTCAACTTCCGGTTGGAACCGGAAGTCCCCTGGTACCGGAAGTCCCCTGGTACCGGAAGTCCTCAACTTCCGGTTGGAACCGGAAGTCCCCTGGAACCGGAAGTCCCCTGGTACCGGAAGTCCTCAACTTCCGGTTGGAACCGGAAGTCCCCGGGTAGCGGAAGTCTTCCGGATGGTACCGGAAGTCCTCAACTTCCGGTTGGAACCGGAAGTCCCCTGGTACCGGAAGTCCTCAACTTCCGGTTGGAACCGGAAGTCACCTGGTACCGGAAGTCCTCAACTTCCGGTTGGAACCGGAAGTCCCCTGGAACCGGAAGTCCCCTGGTACCGGAAGTCCTCAACTTCCGGTTGGAACCGGAAGTCACCTGGAACCGGAAGTCCCCTGGAACCGGAAGTCCCCTGGTACCGGAAGTCCTCAACTTCCGGTTGGAACCGGAAGTCCCCTGGTACCGGAAGTCCTCAACTTCCGGTTGGAACCGGAAGTCCCCTGGTACCGGAAGTCCTCAACTTCCGGTTGGAACCGGAAGTCCCCTGGTACCGGAAGTCCCCTGGTACCGGAAGTCCTCAACTTCCGGTTGGAACCGGAAGTCCCCTGGTACCGGAAGTCCTCAACTTCCGGTTGGAACCGGAAGTCACCTGGAACCGGAAGTCCCCTGGTACCGGAAGTCCTCAACTTCCGGTTGGAACCGGAAGTCCCCTGGTACCGGAAGTCCTCAACTTCCGGTTGGAACCGGAAGTCCCCTGGTACCGGAAGTCCCCTGGTACCGGAAGTCCCCTGGTACCGGAAGTCCCCTGGTACCGGAAGTCCCCTGGTACCGGAAGTCCCCTGGTACCGGAAGTCCTCAACTTCCGGTTGGAACCGGAAGTCCCCTGGTACCGGAAGTCCTCAACTTCCGGTTGGAACCGGAAGTCCCCTGGTACCGGAAGTCCTCAACTTCCGGTTGGAACCGGAAGTCCCCTGGTACCGGAAGTCCCCTGGTACCGGAAGTCCTCAACTTCCGGTTGGAACCGGAAGTCCCCTGGTACCGGAAGTCCCCTGGTACCGGAAGTCCCCTGGTACCGGAAGTCCTCAACTTCCGGTTGGAACCGGAAGTCCCCTGGTACCGGAAGTCCTCACCTTCCGGTTGGAACCGGAAGTCCCCTGGTACCGGAAGTCCTCAACTTCCGGTTGGAACCGGAAGTCACCTGGAACCGGAAGTCCCCTGGTACCGGAAGTCCTCAACTTCCGGTTGGAACCGGAAGTCCCCTGGTACCGGAAGTCCTCAACTTCCGGTTGGAACCGGAAGTCCCCTGGTACCGGAAGTCCCCTGGTACCGGAAGTCCCCTGGTACCGGAAGTCCCCTGGTACCGGAAGTCCCCTGGTACCGGAAGTCCCCTGGTACCGGAAGTCCCCTGGTACCGGAAGTCCCCTGGTACCGGAAGTCCTCAACTTCCGGTTGGAACCGGAAGTCCCCTGGTACCGGAAGTCCTCAACTTCCGGTTGGAACCGGAAGTCACCTGGAACCGGAAGTCCCCTGGTACCGGAAGTCCTCAACTTCCGGTTGGAACCGGAAGTCCCCTGGTACCGGAAGTCCCCTGGAACCGGAAGTCCCCTGGTACCGGAAGTCCCCTGGTACCGGAAGTCCTCAACTTCCGGTTGGAACCGGAAGTCCCCTGGTACCGGAAGTCCCCTGGTACCGGAAGTCCCCTGGTACCGGAAGTCCTCAACTTCCGGTTGGAACCGGAAGTCCCCTGGTACCGGAAGTCCCCTGGTACCGGAAGTCCGCAACTTCCGGTTGGTACCGGAAGTCCCCTGGAACCGGAAGTCCTCAACTTCCGGTTGGAACCGGAAGTCCCCTGGTACCGGAAGTCACCTGGAACCGGAAGTCCCCTGGTACCGGAAGTCCTCAACTTCCGGTTGGAACCGGAAGTCCCCTGGTACCGGAAGTCCCCTGGTACCGGAAGTCCTCAACTTCCGGTTGGAACCGGAAGTCCCCTGGAACCGGAAGTCCCCTGGTACCGGAAGTCCTCAACTTCCGGTTGGAACCGGAAGTCACCTGGAACCGGAAGTCACCTGGAACCGGAAGTCCCCTGGTACCGGAAGTCTTCCGGCTGGTACCGGAAGTCCTCAACTTCCGCTTCGAACCGGAAGTCACCTGGAACCGGAAGTCCCCTGGTACCGGAAGTCCTTAACTTCCGGTTGATACCGGAAGTCCCCTGGTACCAAAGTCCTCAACTTCCAGTTTGGTCCCGGACTTCCGCCTTGGTCCTCAACTTCCGATTTGGTCCTCCACTTCCGGTTTGGTCCTCCACTTCCAGTCTGGCCCTGACTTCCGGTTTAGCCTCCACTTCCATTCCCGGAAGGTGCGGACCGGAAGTTTACAATGTGGATTGTAAAGCGAACTTTGTAACGTGTAAAGTTGAAAAATGGTGAATCGAAACTTTAATTGATAGCATCCACGAATTCGGTAACGATTTTCTGTGATATTTTCCAGGCCGGTTGGCTGAACCAATACTGTTCGAGGAATTTGTTATTGTGGTATATAAATTTTATTATCTACTGTTTCAGCGGAACTCTCCATTTACAATACCATTTGTTTCCAAATTGTTTTGTATTCCAATACAATACAAAGAAATAGAAGTTAATGTGAGATCTTCGACTAATTTTGAGGGGGAAAATTTTTGTCACATCGTGTTTTAATGTTAGAAAATTTCGATCCTCGTGATCGTTCGCGGATTATATTTTTATAAACCGTTGAATTCATCTCCCTGTTAACCACAACGTCGTACATAAACAAACGTTGGTCTCGTTTAAAAATACATCAATGACCACGGATTGCGAGATGCATAGCTCAGCATTAAATGGTTAATCGTCGTCCACGCAGACGCGTTGAATGTTTAAATATATTTTCCGTAGCTTTTCATCGAACGATGAGAAAGTACACGGTAGAAGGTCAATTATCCGAAACAAATCCGTTAAATCCGTTCGAATAAGCGGTTTTACGGATAATCGGTCCGGAAGGATGAAATTTGCGAATATCTCGCAAAATAACCGGGAATAAAACAATTTTCAAATATACGGGATGCTTATTAGGTCAAAGAGTACGTAACGGTAAAGAAATGTATAAAATGATTTATAAAAAATCTTTGAACGGCAACAAGTTACGGACGTCTCTTGAAATAAACATCTGTAAAGCATTTGCGTGTTTCTTTTTATTTTTTTATTTGTTGCAATGCAATATCCAATGTTTAGATATAGCAGTCAAGTTGGTGTATCACCATGTGTTTATCATTTCGATTAGAAACCAAAATTTCTTGTCACGTATAATTTTACACGAGATTACTTTTATCTCTGCCTAACTATTTTTGAACATCGTTTGCGATTACAAGTTTTTTAATGTAAACATTGTTATATAAGTAATTTAAATATGTGATTCATTTTGTTATATAGGTAATTTAAATATAATACTGTATTTTGTTAAGTTCGTTAATTTTCTCTCAATACTGGTTAAATTATTAACCAGGAAGAACTATATGATCGCACGTAAAAGTATATCAAATGTGTTATCTAACAATAAAAATAATAAAGACGAATAATTATCACGCGATTTTAATTATCTTCTCCTAGTTACGACCATACGAAACATGGTCAAGATTTGTGTTTGTTCATTGATAAAAGTACATATATTTTTTATGTTCGTTGATAGGAATAGGCAAATTAATTTTCCAAGTGGATTTTAAAACGACTTGGCAAGAAAATTTAAAGACAAATACACGAATCATTGCCTTCGAAGCTCCAGATCTTAGCGACAATGGAAGATAATCTACGAATGTAAATAAATACGTTTAGCATCGCACGAGAGAAACGACGAGTCAAATGTTGATTTAATTTCTTGCATTATCGCGACGATGAACGCCAGACACGATTATTTCGTCGTTGCGATATATTGTTCGAATATAACAACGACAACGGAAGCATAAACGTACACACTTCAGAATAAGTTACAAATTTTGAATTAAATTTTCGAGTTCGCGATCGCGTTAGACCTTGTGCACAGTTTGGACCAATGTGATCCAAAACAAACTTTTGACGTTGAATAACTTCTTGACAAAATATTCGATTTACATGAACTTTACTGACTTTTGTCAGTATTATTCGGAGAGTATGACAGGCTAGGAGAAATGCATTTTAGTGTTATTTTGTACTAGATATCCATACTTGTTACTCTGGTAGCCTGATTTCACTTGTTTATGAAAATAATGGACGTGTACTTTTGGTTAGATATATTTCTTATTTTGATAACGAAACGAAAATGTATAATAACGTAAAATGGATATTTGGAGACAGATCAAAGTTAATATAATTATAATAGCGTGGAGGAAAGTCGAATATTGTATGTACTTACAATGCATAAAAATAATAAGTGAAAAACTTTTTATAAAATTGGACCAAAAACCAGAAATTATTATACATTATAATTCTACCTCCTTAGTTGAAATATACATACGTATTTTATCATATGCTCGATGTATCAGCTCTTTGTGCATACGAGAATACGAACAAAAACTAATAACGTTCAGTTGTTAAATTTTAATTATGATTCTTAGTATTAATAAAAGTATTATTCCGAATTAAATATTCATAATTAATTTTTTCTGTGAAAAATTTTACTTAATTAGCTCTTTTGTTTACGAGATTATTAATTTCGTATGTATATATATATATATATATATATGGACAAAAATAAATCCGAATTGGAATAACGTAAAATTATACAAATTATTTCTAAACGATTTAGGCCCAGATTTGATAAATTTTAGATTCAAAATAGAAAATGTGTGAATAAATCTTAATTTACGTTTATCATAATCTAAATTCCTACTTCTATTAGGAAGTCCAACTATATCCTTTAATATTAATAAAAGTATCATTTATACTTTATACGAGCATAATATGCATAAATAATACATAAATCGTTTTTCCATATTTGTCACAAACCACTTAGCGTGAACGGAGATCAAATTTAAATATGTTAATATTTTTCCAACATGGGTCCATTCGAACCGAACAGCTATAACAATTATTTCAACGGTGCACAAGGGTAAATATATATCACGCATCGTCGAATACATCGTGTCGATTGAAACACACTGCAGAGAAAGAAACAATTTTCCTTATAAAAAGAAGCGAAATAAACACAATTGAACTTCGAAATCCCAAAGAAACGACATCGAAATCGAATCGTCTCTGTTAAAATAATCAGACGATCCGTTTCACCGAATTTGAACAAATACAGTAGAACGTCGATTATTCAAATGATCGATTAACCGACACAGAATGAAACACATATTTAAATTACGTATATAACAAAATGAATCACATATTTAAATTACGTATTTAACAAAATGAAACACATATTTAAATTACGTATATAACAAAATGAAACACATATTTAAATTACCTGTACAACAAAATGAATCACATATTCAAATTACGTATATATCACAATGTTTACATTTAAAAACTTGTAATTACCAACGATATTCAAATAATATTACACCCCGAGGACGCATCTTTGTTCGAGAACCTCGAAAACTACCCTCGAATATCTATTGCTTCAAATTTTCCACATCCGTGGATCTCTGCAGTTGTCGATCCCTCTGGTAAGTTTCTCCCCCAATTCTGGCCATACGAAACTCCCTCGACTTTAAAAATTAAAAAAAGAAGAACGAAAAAAAAAAGAAAAGAAATTAATAATCCGCGGTAACGTCCCGTCCCGTTCGAAACGTCTTCGATCGTTGAAAACTCACCGATTCGTTTCGATTTTCACCGGTTGGCACTTATCTCGGTAACTCCGGCCCCTACTTAAGGGCGAATTTCCAACGAAGAGGAACGAGGACGACCGCGAGGATCGACGAACGCGGACAATATCGAGCAAATCCGCATCACCGTGATGATGAAAGAAGCGGAGAGGCGTCGAGGAAGGATTTTCGTCGATTTTGAATAAGGCCCTTTTAATGGAAATTTTACGAACGCGAGGATTCTAAAACCTTTCGTCGGTACGAGGAGTACGGTTCGCCGCGTCGTTTGCTTTGTCATCTTCGTTGAACGGGGTTGGACGAAGAAGGGGGAGGGGGACCGGGGCATTACCCTTCGAGGTCGCCTGGTACCTTGGCCCTTCTCGTACCTGAAAAGAGCGGTCCTCGTTGATCGAGCGACCGCGCGGAAGCGGATTCTCGCGCGTTGGAGGCCATACGCCGCGCGTATAGTCTCGTTCGGTGGTATCGATCGGCACTTTCGTCGGCGGTTATCGCGCAACTTAGCGGATTCTTTTTCAAGAGAGTTTCGAGGAGGGCGTGGGCGCGCGCGGGAACGACAGGAGAGAGAACCGGGGGCAGGGGGTGGGGGAGGGGGTAGGTGGTGGTGGCCGGGGTTGAAAATCGTGCCGGTTCGTCGAGCGGCGATATTGGTTCGCGTGTTAGCCATCGCCCTTCTCTCCCTTTTTTCTCTCTTTTCTCTCCTCTCCTCTCTTCTCTCTCTTTTTCTACTCTCTTCTTTGTCTCTCTGACTCGTTGGCGTTCCATACGATAACGCACATGCACTTTTCCTCTCTGCTTCGTTGCTGCCCCATAAGATGACACAAACTAGCTCTCTGTGCTTATTGGTGACTCGTACGATGACACTTTGTTTCCTTGGGGCTTCGTACAATGGCATACATACACACTTTGTCTGTCTCTTTTTCTCTGCTTCGTTGGTGCCTCACAAGATGACAGAAACTAGCTCTCTGTGTTTATTGGTGCCTCATATGATGACACTTTGTTTCTTTGGGGCTTCGTATAATGGCATGTACCCACATTTTCTCTCTCCTCTCTCTTTTTTTCTCTGCTTGGTTGGTGCCTCATAAGATGACACAAACTCTAGCTCTATGTGCTTATTGGTGCCTCATAAGATGACACAAACACTAGCTCTCTGTGCTTATTGGTGCCTCATAAGATGACACAAACTGTAGCTCTCTGTGTCTCATAGGATGACACTTTGTTTCCTTGGGGCTTCATACAATGGCACATACCCACACTTTCTCTCCTCTCTCTTTTTTTCTCTGCTTTATTGATACTTCATAAGATGGCACAAATTTTAGCTCTCTGTGTTTATTGGTGCCTCATACAATGACACTTGTTTCCTTGGGGCTTTATAACATGGCACATACACACACTTTCTCTCTTCTCTTTCTTGTTTACCCTGTTTCGTTGGTGCCTCATAAAATGACACAAACTCTAGCTATCTGTGCTTATTGGTGCCTCATACAATGACACTTTGTTTCCTTGGGGCTTCATACAATGGCACACACCCACACTTTCTCTCCTCTCTCTTTTTTTCTCTGCTTTGTTGATACCTCATAAGATGACACAAACTCTAGCTCTCTGTGTTTATTGGTGCTTCATACAATGACACTTGTTTCATTGGGGCTTTATACAATGGCACATACCCACACTTTCTCTATCTCCTCCACCCCTTCTCTGGCTCTCTGTCTCATTGATGTTCCATAAGATAACACATATACACTTTTCTCTGTTTTTTCTCTGCTTTGTTGGTACTCCATAAGAAGACACAAACTCTTGCCCTCTGTGCTCATTAATGCCTCATACAATGCCACTTTGTTTCCTTGAGACTTCATACTATGACACATACACACTCTTTCTCTCTCTCTCTCTCACTCATTCACTCACTCACTCACTCACTCAATCACTCACTCTCACTCATTCACACACACACACAACGCTGAATTTTTCTATTTCCGGGCAGACGCGATCGTGTCGCGGAATTCAGGCGAGTGCACGTTCGGGGCACAGTTGGCAGGAATGAAAATCGTCGCGCACGTATCCATGCCACGTGATCGGCTCCTCGAACAACCATTCGAAATTACATCGGACTTATCGGCGACCGTTTTCGAACCCCGGTGCCGGTGGTCGCGTGTGTATCGAATCGCGAACGCGTTGTTTCGTACATTTTCGTGGAATCGATTTTCACAAATCGTTTCGCGGGCACGTTTCAACGCGACACGATCCCGTGGTAACGATTCGTTTAGGGTTGTGGTAACGTTGTCACTCTCGAGAAGAAATTGCTCGAGAAAATATTCAGATCAGCGGTATTATTCTATAACCCGAGCACAATGTGAAACTTGATGGTTCGGTACTGACGCCAATGGTGGCGAGTGCGGACCACCATTGAACATTGGAGCGAATAATTATTAAATACACGAAACGAAATGACGCGATTCTTAATGTTAGTTTTCGTGAGATATTTAACCGTATTGTTCGTAACAATTGTTCTCGGAGAAAGATAATCGAAGATCGTCCACCGTTCAAGGATCCATATTTATTTCCACGACATGTTCTTTGGTTACTGGTAACGTTTTTTCTGTGTTAATAAAAATGTAAATATTAGATACACCTAATAACTGAACGATCTGATAACAATCTTAGGAAATTGAGATGGTATGTAACTGCACGGTCTGATAAAGTTTGTAGTTTTATTTTTGCTCCATTTTTTTTGCATAAGAGTAATAGATTCTTCTGGAGGATAAGAATAATTAATTTTTGAATTGCATACTAACCGAGATGAAAATCGTGGCCCAGATTTGCGTTATTTTCCGTACAGAAACTGTGATAAAATCTATACGCTTTTTAACTTTTTTCTATTCGGTTTTAATTTTTTATCTTTTTTATTTTCACCGTATCTATCCCCGGTGGTCGATATCGAATGCGTTAATACCATTGCTGTTCAACGAATATAACCGCCACTCTGTACAGTCGGATTCGAGATTCCGAATTTAGGGCAATTATGAGAATTAAATTGAATAATTTACGAAAAAGCACCATCGTGCAAAAAGTACTCGAATGGCAACAGTCTGTAGATTTGTCATAAACAAATGGTGAAAAACTTTTTCTGGCTGAAGGTGGACAATTTTCGTAATCGAGTAAAATTTTTGTAACAATTATCACGAAGTGTAACAAAGTTCCTTTGATAGTTTCAGGTTTTCTCTCATTAATTTTGAAATTTTTAAAACCACAATATTACGTGTCGGTCACAGTTTCGGGCAAAGTCGTAAAATAGAGAGACTGATCTGCGAATTCTGAAAAGAAAAGAAAATTTATAAAGATATTTATCATTCGATACCTTAGAACGATTAATGCAAAATGTAAAAATACCGTGGAATGTAACAATTGCGAAAGGTAAATAATTTCAAAAGAATAGAGTCAAATCGTCAAATTTTCACTTTGATATTTCGTTTCAATGTTCGATATTACTAGAGTTACGCCACTGTGGTCCGATGCGACGTTGCCGCGACACACTGCGAGGTAAAAGTTACTAGATCCGCGACCATTAGCGATTCGTTTCGTTTATTAGAGTCGTTTATTAGAGTCCATACTTCAGGTGGTAAATTCACGCACTGAAACGAGTAGAAAATGTCCTGTGAACCTAAATGTACCTTCCACGTACCTTAGTTTTCGAATTACGTACAAAATATGCCGTTCGTTCTCCATTTTGATTTCCGGACCGTTTGAAATCTATCGTACATACAATGGTAGCCAAAATACACTCTCGTGTACTGTACGGATTTGAGAAATTGATCTCTGGAAGAAATTAAAAATTGAGAAAAGAAATCTTACTTTTTCTCGACACCGAATATTTGTTTTCGAATTTGAGAAATTGAACTCTGGAAGAAATTAAAAATTGAGAAAAGAAATCTTATTTTTTCTCGACACCGAATATTTTCTTTGGATTTGAGAAATTGACCTCTGGAAGAAATTAAAAATTGAGAAAAAAAATCTTTTCTTTTCTCCACACTGAATATTTTCTTCGATAACTCGAAAATCAAAATACATACACTCGCACGACGTTCTTTTACTCATCGTAGTGCATAGACTCACTTCCTGAAGTACGTACACGTATTTTTAAACCACTTGTATTTAATTTGCGCGGTTGATAACATTCAATAAGACGTTCGATCCCGTACATTGTTTGTTCTCGAACGGTGGTTATCTCTCGAGAATCGGAATCTATAATTTCGAACGATACGGTACGAGGGTAGTGTACAGTGCAATACAAATTGTTTATCGCACGCGACCCCGTAAACTTGGATTCTCGAACAATTGTACACCTCGTGTGGTTAGACGGTGGATCGTTGGTACAATTATTCGTAGTTGCCGCGGGCCAATTTCCAAGACTCCCAGGACAATACACACCAATGATAACATCGAGAACAACCGTTCGTGCATGTCATCTTCTCCACGAATACGCAGTGGATCGAAAAAGTATCCCTAAATAAATAATCTCCGATTACTTTATACACAAAGTCATCTGGACCACAGGTTCTAAGAACTCGTGGTGTTTATTATACAGAGATAAGAATTCGTCATCAGGGGGGAACTGTGATTCACACTTGCCTTCTTCAGTGAATGTATCGCTCAGTTAGTCCAAGTCACGTATAGAACGAACGACAAAGATATACCGTTTCCAAATTGAATAAAAATCAAGTATCAATAGAGACGAAGTATTCAAGTTTGATTTAATTACAACCATAACCAGTAAATTCCAATAATAAGGAAATTTCTCTAACTTACAAGTCTGATTTTGATCAAAGTTTGTGCGTATGTGAAGGATACTGGACCACATACGACATAATTTTTGTTTATCGACAAAAAATGTTCTCGAGAGGATCAAATCAAGACCTGAAAATTCAACGTTTCTTTATTTCTTTAATACAATCTTTCGGGGGACAAAGTTTCAAGGAAAGTTGCATGAAAAAAATGAAAAAAGCATCAAAACCTTCGAGACTTGATTTCACCTTTATAAAGAAATTTTCTGTGGACGAAAACATTTATTTATGTGTGCACTGTTGTGCTCCACGTGCATACAAACTTTCATCAAAATCAGTCTGACAGGTAAGTGGAATCTCGTTGCAATACGAATACTTTTCGGTGCCACTGCAAGCGCGCTACTCGAGCGCCCCGACGCGCTACGCCACTGCACGAAACGCACACCGATGCGATAACTTGCTCTTGATCTCGAGATGGTATCCAACGCACCGCGACGGAACACGTTAGCCATACGCTCGAGACAAGAATTACGCTTGTATCGTTGTATCTCGTGTTATTTCGATTATCCGTATCGTACAAATGTACTCGGTTTTGTAACACATGTAAATTGTGTAATACTCCCGGGATATTAACCAGAGACCAGCCCGCGTGTTGCGAGCCGATTCGTCGTATCGCGATTCCGTGTCGCAACGATCGATGTATTACTTACGGTGTATTACTATACTTTGCACACGGTGTATCGCTCGATATTGAGACAAAGTCGACGATCTATGACACCATTGATCCACGAACGACCTTGCGTACAAAAATGCATACCTGAACTGGTTGCAGTTTGTTGCGGTTTCTCGAGTGTTTTCTTAGAACGTACTTTCTAACTGAGAGGCAGTTCGAAGGTCGAGTTATTATTTATATTTGAATGCTTCTCGATATCAGTTACTTTGAGAAAAAAGAAATATCGTTTCTCGAATTTCGAAAAATATTACTATAGTCTCTCGTATCAGAACCGATAGGGAGACAGGTGATTTGATAATGGAATTTTTTAACATTAGAATCATCACTTTTTCGATATTAAAATTCGTTCACTCGAAGAAGAGATTCCGTATTATTTTGGCAATTTTTTTCCTCGAGAATTGTATTTTCGTATTATCAAACGAAACGGGGAGTTTCCAAGCGACAACGTTATACGCCTTGCTCCGTGATATACAATAATGCTTGCTTAAATTTTAATAGAGTAGTTTCACCTGAATTTCAATATCTCGAGCTAAATTGTAATCCGAGTCTATGAAGAAAGACAGTGAATAAATATAACAAGAGGAGGTGTGGAAAGAAAGCTTGCCAAGCAGCGATGGAACGCAGCACACATCACGATGAATTGTCCAATTACGAAAATTTAAATTTCTACATTTTTCATTTTATATTTATAATAACACTATTAATGTATCGGTAAGATTCTCCCGATCAAAATGAGCCCAAACACGGCACAAATTGGAGAAACTTCACCACTGTTCTATTATTACCACTATTTAGAATATTTAAATTTCTTAAAAATAAAGTTCGTCCGATTCACGTCGTGTTTGGACTCATTTTAATCAGGAGAACATCACCGATCCATTGATACCATTATTACAAATACAAAACGAAGAAATGAAAAATTGTTTATTTTCTTTCTTCGTGAACAGAACAGAAGAAAGATCCACGGAGAATAATATTCTTCGCGAAGAGTCGATACATTGTAACCAAACAAAAAAAAAAAACTTCAATCTTGGAACGTTAAAGAATCTACATGGTAAATAACGGAAAGTTTCCTCGAGTTTTTACGCGATAAAAAAAATGCAGAAGAATAATCACTTTTATCTCAACCTTCCGCCGAGTCGTTCCCCTTAAGATCGAGCGAACGTTTCCGTATTAGGAAATAACGAAGGGTGGGGGGAGGCGGAGGTCCCAAAAGCAAGCAGAGATTCGTTGATTGGGTTCTACGCGAGAACTGAGTATATAGTGGACTGTTTCCGACAGTGTAATCCAGTTTGTCGAATGGAGGCAACGAATCGCGTGGAAACCTTACCTTCGAAATAGGCAGAACAGCCTGTATATCGTCCTTTTGTATCTCAAGACGCGCCTGAAGCTTCCGTCTCTCGGGGTGGTGATGGTGATGGTGCTGCATCTGCTTCTGCTGTAATCTTTGCTGCAGCTGATCCATTCCATTCAACTGGGGGTCGTTGTCCTCCTCGCCCTCGAAAGCGTAACGCACGCTCCACACGATGCGACCACCGTCCCAATTTCCCTCCACCCCCTCCTCGTTCGCCTCCAAAAGCATCGTCAGAATTTCCTCCGCCGATCTGGAAACGAAGCAAAAATGTCGTTCGGTGCGACAAGACCCTTCACCGCTCGTAGATCGTAACCCCAATGTCGGTTCTCGTTTCGCCTTTTCTCGCCGAAAATTTACGCCTACGACCGGATCGAACCCTCGGGCAAACTTTATCCGGGTTCCTATTGGACATTAGCTAGTCGTACATTGGCGTTCCATGCGTGAGAAAAACTTATCACCTTTTCTCACGATACTTGCTAGATGTTACACATTTTTCTCCCGGTGGATGGAATTACAATGGCGTCGCCAAACTATAATTTGGAAATTTTTCCCTTGATTTGCGTGTGATTCTTTTCTGTCGGTGTACGTTCTCGATTGTATGTACAAGAGGAACGTAATGTCTTCGTTGCTCTTTTAACGGAGAACTTGTAAAAGAATTAGGATAATTGTTTGAAAATTCTTTCCTCGTGTGCGACGTGTAAGTCAGATTCGATGTAGTATTAGAAAAAGTGTTTTGCGAATGTCTCGAAAAGTAAGACTGACCGCAGGTACATGCAGAGGAAAGAGTTATTCAAAATCTTGTCTTCTATAATATATTCACCAATAATCGAAATCGGTGAGTAGGCCAAACTTCTGAATAATTATCAAAGTTACGATAGAAATCGTCTCGTGCTGTGACAATAGGCCTCTTTTCATACGGAATACGTTTTCGTAGGGAAAAGAATGTCAGTGTACGGCTAGCTATTAATTCTGAACCTTCTCGGGTCATTTTAGACCCAGATACAACGCGCACATTTCCTAGCACTGTTTATGTTTATCTTAGGCATGAAAGACGATTGTTAGAGGAGCGAATATAGGTCAAGAAACGATACATATTATTTATTTTGTATACAAAAAAATGTTATTTATTTCTAATATCCAAATGTATTACCCTGTTTTGCGTTGTTCGTGTGGTAAGAATATTCACGAGGTAATATTAGATGAGTTTGAATCTACCAATATGGATCACTCTTGACCCAGTAACCAACGGTTGAACACGTACACGATATATAGTACTCTTACGTGTTAAGAAGAGTTCTCAACCATAACCTTTTTCTACCGTCAAAGCTATTTGTAGATACCACTGGATGTTCCTGTACTTTCTTAGTTCTCCCATTGTGTTACAAAGTTAAAAATACGAGTTCCACACATTTGGGACATTTTTAACTCAAAGAGCTTGCGTATGGTCGAATAAAAAAACGCATTAAGGTTAATGCTCGAACGTCCACCCATTTTGAACGAAATCGCTTTTACCCGCTGGCATTTGGCGTAAAATGCTTTCTGATTCGATATCTATTCGGGAAATTATCAGACGTTGAGAAAAACCAAGAATTGAAATCGAAAATGCGAGAATGCGTTAGACGAAAATTGCGCTGGTTTAAATTCGAAGATATTATGAATACGATCATTCGCGGAATATAGATTATAAAATATCCATACTTCGAATTGCGATCGATAGTTCGCCAACAGAAAATCACACGTGATTTTATTCGTGTCTTCAAAGAAAATTTAACAAAATCGTATACATTTTTCATACATGTTTCACTTTAATGAAACTGTATATATATATTTTTTTTTTATTTGGTATCATTTTTAAGTTTACTTTAAAAACATGTTAGCGGTCTAATTATTTTTCTTTACTATCGTTACGATGTATAAAAAACAAGAAGTGAAATATTCAGATTAGATTAAGTATTGTATCGTGTTTCATGGAACGCACGTGGAGGCCTAAAGATTATACTGAATGCCTGAACGATGACCGCATTAGCGATGATTTCGATTCTTTTCTTTCGTGTCACGAGCAAACTTGAATAACTAGAATTGACATTAATTTAAAGCCCAGTATGCTTACAATAAACCCAAAAAAATTCACGAATCAATTTTTTTGTACTTTTTAAACTCGAATCAACTTTAACGGAAAATTAAAACACACAGTTATCAACGAGTTTCAAAGCTCTTCTAATATTAAACATAATTTATAAAAATCAAATCAATCGGACAAACGAGACGCGTTTAAAAAAATTCCCCGACAATTGGAACAAACTTAGAATGTAAATTTCGTTGAAAGACAAACTGGAAAAATTCTGTACAAATGATAAGTAGTCTTATCTAAATCCACTTATTAAAATTCACGTATTTTTATTAATATTTCACGACATAATACGTAACGTATGAACTTAATTGTTTCGATGTTTGAAAATTGACTCGACGAAACTTCCTTCGTGGTCGTTCCAGATTCGTTCACGTTTTACAACGTTAAACCTAAATACACGAGCCTCGTTGCTCCATTGGTCCAATTTGTTGAAAAGTTTCCACCAGAGATCGCATTTTCAAACATTCGATGGATTTCTACGCAGCATTGTACGTATTCGTAATGGCGTGCTTTGAAATATGACACCGCGGTTATTGAGGCATTAGCGTCATACATATATGCATGACACATCGTTCAAAGTTTTAAACAAAATGGATTTTTCCGACTGCGTACGTAATTCGTTTCTCGTAAATACGCAACATTTTTAAATTAGAAACTTTCTCGTCATTTTTCGTCATTTCTAATGTATGGATAAGTGTTTGGTGTATATTCTCACCGATAAAAAACAACGCGAGTCGTATATATATTTTTTTACGAATGTTTCGTCGCAATCGGGCCACCATTGCACCGGGATTGCGAGAAATAGTCGGACCAGTGTTTGTTCGAGATTCTTTTTTTTTTTCAAAAGCTACGCGCGTTGGGCGTTATTCGTGTTTCTTTGTTTCGACGTTCGTTTGTTTTACCAAACTGTAGTCCATCCAAAGAGACGAGACACCAATGTTTGCATTAACGCCTGCGCGATCAATTAAATGGTTTGTGACTATTGGTATATTTTCTTGAGCTCTGGGAACCGCTCTCGCTTAATTGTAAAAAATTTTTTGCTCTGGATAGAATACAACGAATTTTGCATGTCTTCTTTCGAGTCTCTTGGCTCAATTCGAATCATTCGATTTTCCTCAAGTTGTTCGATATTTTTTAAAGGAACCCAACATTATTTGGTTGGTAATGATAGTGGACGTAATAGCAGTAGTAATGGTAGTTGAAATTGCAATTCGGAGTAAACTTTTGATAAAAAGAAAATTACTTTTTCTAACGTTTTTCATTAATCTCGTTATTATCCTGTATTTATTATATTCTTTTTTTTAGAAGTGATTGAAAAAATAGTTTCTTTATTATATGTGCCTACTATTAATTTAATTACAAATCAAATAATTTAAATTACAAAAAAATAACGATGAAGTTTTGAAAAAATGTTCGATGCAATCATTGCATCCGAGTATTGTGCAGTTGCATCGTCACGTGCACTCGTTGCATTCGGTGTCTCGTCACGTTGGACGAACTGTAGAGACATCGATCTTGAATCGATTTTTCGACAGATAGATTTTTTATCAATGTTTCGACAGATCGATTTTTTCCATCGATTTTTCGTTCGTCAATTTTGTCACGAATAAATTTTTTCAGCACAAAATTAAATCGATTCGAAAAACAAAGACACAGTTGTCTCTTTGTTAAAAGAAATCTGATCGTATTAATAAATAATACGAATCTAAAGTTGCTCGATTTGTTTTGCACCGTTAGATCGATTTTTTTAAAAGACTTGGAATATAATTATAATTGTGAGAAAGATACGGTACATGATTTCCAATCTCATACCATACAAAACTTGTAAATTTGTGTTCTATCGTCTCAAACATTGTAACGCAACATTGTTGAAAGGGATTCCATATTTGTGAGCTATAATCGAGGTGATAAAGTTTGTTCTTGTACGTTAAATAAACATTTACCATAACGAAATCAACAACAGTTAATCGTATAAGAAAAGTCTGATGTTAACATAGGGGTGAGCTCTGGTGTTTGGCTATGTATGTCGGGAATGCAAAGCCTTCGCGAGGGAATGTTCGAAGGAGGATTCGGAATGTTCCGGGGTCTATCTGGTAATCGGATGTAGAAGATGGGCGTATGTTACAAATTTCGTCCTCTGAAAAATTTCAACATGCCAGCAATGCCACCTCCAGAGATTACAACGCCCCAAAGTAACTAGAGATTGCAGGAGATTGATGTTCCTGTATAATATGATTAAAAAGTTTGCAAGTGTTGACAGCTTCGAAAAGTTATATTTTTCAAGAAACTACGTATTAAGTAAAGGGTTGTATTTCCAATGGAATTGTTCGTTAAACTCCAGTAGCAAAAATTATTTGAGTAAACATCCCTCTATGTCCAATGGAATTGTATGTTAGACTCTAGTAGCAAACTTTAGTAGCAAAAATGATCCTTCTATCTCCAGTGGAATTGTTTATTAAATTCTATAAGTAAAAATGATCATTCTATCCTCAATGGAATTGTTTGCTAAACTCTAGTAGCAAAAATGATCCTTCTATCCTCAGTGGAATTGTTAAACTCTAGTAGCAAAAATAACTTATGAGCAAACATCCTTGCAACTTCTGAATCCTGGTGTCTTTTGCACAAGAGCACTAGTTATTTCAAGTCAAACACTTTTGTAGCGACAAGTACCAGGAGATGCTTCCATACTTAGTGGTATTCGATCAATGAGATTTATAGACGAAAGTTTGAACGAACCACAAGGTAGAGAATTCTCAAAAAAAACAACAACTTAGCGTTTCAGGTGTTAAAGTCTCGGTACATTATGGCATAAAACTTACACTCAATGACTAGGTAAGTACACCAAGTAGAATTATATTAAATTTCACCAGTGAAAATGACCCAGGAGTAAACATCCTTAGAACTGTTGAATCCTGGAGTCAAGTGTCCTTTGTAAGAGAAGACTAGCTATCCCGAGTGAAACTCTCCGGTAGCGGTGGATACCAGGTGCTCGATGCATCCATACTTCGCGATCTCGAGATCAATTGTGTTCACCTCAACGAAAGTTTCGATACTCACGAACCCCATGCACGGAATCCTCAAACGGGCAATCTAGCGTTACAGCCATTAACGTTTCGCTATTCACGTGTAGTACGGTACAGAACTTGCACTCAACAGTTAAGTGGAGATGTACCAAGTAGAATTGTATTAAATTTCATCAGCAAAAATGAGCTACCAATAAACATCCATCAAACTGTTGAATCCTAGAGTGAAGTATTCTTCGTAAAAAAAAGACTCATTATACCAAGTGAAACTTCCTAATAGCGATGGATACTAAAAGGTAAATACCTCTTGTATCCATCAGAAACCGACGCCTCGAGAAAATCCTTCAAGTCGTAAAATTAATCTGGAATGGAACATTTTTATATACTTCGCATACATGCGTTCACACTCTACAAGAACGTAATATTTCAATTCCAATTTCAATTCCAAACCACGAAATTTTCCCGGATTGAAAATAGTACGCTGAATTAGGTGGCGACCGAGGACTCTCCTCTCGAGTCCAAAGGGTTAAAAGTTTTTCCGAATCGAAGTTCGAACTACTATTACTACTAGTATTACGTCCACTACCACCACCGACCGAATAATGGGTTCTTTTAAAAAATATCGAACCGTTGGAATAAATCGACCAATTTGAGGGAAATTGAACGGTTCGAATTGAAGTGGCTCGAAAGAAGACACGCAGTTCTTTCAACTAGTTCAAAGAGCCCTCTATAACCGAGTGAGAGTCGTTCCTGAAGCTGGAGAAAATAGACCAACAGCTGCAGACCATTTAACTGATCACACAGGCATTAATGCAAATATTGGTATCTCATCTCTCTGGATGGACTATAGTTATCCCAATTCAAAGTTTCCTGTAACGCTGAAACTAGGCAGTTCCGTACTTGGCCATCTCTGGATCAATAGTGTTCAATGAAAGTTTCGATACTCACAAACCGTACACGCAGAATCTTCGAAAGGACAATCTATCAGTCATTAACATCTCTGTATCCAACTGGGGGTACACAAAATAGAATTATACTAAATTTCACCAACGAAAATGCCCCAAGAATAAACATCCTCACAACAGTTGAATCCTACAGTGAAGTGTCTTCAGTAAGAGAAGACCAGTTATCCCAATTTAAACTTTCTTGTACACCAGAAACTAGGCACTTCAATTCTTCGCAATCTCTGGATCAATAATGTGCAATGAAAGTTTCGATACTCGCAAACCCTGCACGCAGAATCTTCGAAAGGACAATCTATCAGTCATTAACATCTCTGTATCCAATTGGGGTTACACCAAATAGAATTGTATTAAATTTCACCAACGAAAATGCCCCAAGAATAAACATCCTCACAACAGTTGAATCCTACAGTGAAGTGTCTTCGGTAAGAGAAGACCAGTTATCCCAATTCAAAGTTTCCTGTAACGCTGAAACTAGGCAGTTCCGTACTTCACGATCTCTGGATCAATAATGTGCAATGAAAGTTTCGATACTTACAAACGCTACATGCAGAATCTTCGAAAGGACACTCTATCAGTCATTAGCATCTCTGTATCCAACTGGGGGTACACCAAATAGAATTGTATTAAATTTCACCAACGAAAATGCCCCAAGAATAAACATCCTCACAACAGTTGAATCTTACAGTGAAGTGTCTTCGGTAAGAGAAGACTAGTTATCCCAATTCAAACTTTCTTATAACGCTGTCCACCAGAAACTAGGCACTTCAATTCTTCGCGATCCTCAATGAAAGTTTCGATACTTACAAACGCAACACGCAGAATCCTCGAAAGGACAATCTATCCTTACAGTTATTAACATCTCTGTATCCAATTGGGGTTACACCAAATAGAATTGTACTAAATTTCATCAACGAAAATGCCCCAAGAATAAACATCCTCACAACAGTTGAATCCTACAGTGAAGTGTCTTCGGTAAGAGAAGACTAGTTATCCCAATTCAAAGTTTCCTGTAATGCCGAAACTAGGCAGTTCCGTACTTGGCGATCTCTCTGGATCAACAGTGTTCACCACGATGAAAGTTTCGCAACTTGGGAACGCCGAGCGCGGAATCCTCGAAAGGATAACCTAGCGCGTGGAACAATTCGCCACCGCGAAGGCAACCGATAAATACGTCGGGCGATTTCGATAGTTCCCAACAGAACGTTTCACGATGGTATCTCGTAACACGGTGTACGTAGAACCGTATTTAGAACAGTGTTTGCAGCGACGATATCTCAACGTTGAGGACGTTCGCGATCGTGGACCGTGGTTACTCGCAAACACCGGATAGCGGTCGATCATGGTTGGATTCCCAAACTCGTTCGAAGTCGTTGCTCGGGGGGGTCTCGTAGACGAGTTCCAAGCTACTCTTGGACGTCGTCTGACGTTGGCCGACGTCTCGTACGTTAAATTGCACGTCTCTCGACGAAACGAAAGGCGCAGGGGCCCGTGTAATTGGATCCAAACGGGAAAAATCAAATGCAAGGGGAAACGATACGAGTTTATCCGCTTAAATAGTCGCGGCTAGACGGTTGGTTACGACGACGTGGGTTGCCGTGGGGAGGAAAAGCAACGAACGTCACCACGACGTTGAAACGTCGATTGCGTCGAGTGTTTGCGCCGTGGTTCGAGAAGCTAACGAGAAACTTGGACGATTAACGGGAACGACGACCGGCGAGTTACGAGGGTGAGTTTCCAGTTTACAAATGGCCGGGATGTGTTAGCTGTAACGCGAGCGCAACACGTCGTTGCCAAGCATTGGGTTTCGCCTGTATATTCGGGACGAACATCGTCATTTTTTAACTAATCGATTTTTAATCTAAATTCAGTACAATATTTAATCGAATTATTACCATTAATAATTTTTTTGCAGAGTACAGAAACGTGTCCCATCGATGTATCAAAAAGAGAACAATTTCGTTTGGAGAACTTGAGGCAATCTTGGCTCTTTGACGAACAAAAAGTTTATCTATCGACACGTTGATAGAAGAATTTGTGATTTATAGACTTGTGTGTGTGTGTGTGTGTGTCACGAATGAGAGAATCTCTTTAGAAAACAGGCGGTTATTACCGATGGATTCACGAGTTGGTGTACAAGCAACGATCGTGACCGAAATCGAAGAGTAGAACCTTCTGGTCCCGAGGATCTTGTTTCGAGGATCGTTGAAATCGTTAAACCCCCACCCACGACCCTCTTGTCTTGTCGCGATGGAAATTCGAGAATTCGAGGAGCACGAAAGCGGGGTGGAACGAATGGAAACAATTCGGAGCACCGTTCCAACGTTTTAAGAACGGGTCTGTTTCTTTTTCTTTTATTTCTTTTCTTTTTTTCTTCTTTTCTTGTTGCTTCTTTGTAAAGCTGCTCTCGAGCAGAGGTCCCTTCGTTTCCGTTTCGAGTCGTTCGATGATATTCCGTTCGAGATAAAATCGCTCGAAATCGAGAAAGAAACAGAGAGAGAGAGAGAGAGAGAGGGACCAACGAACGAAATTAAACAGGGAATTTTTCGCTGTTCCGAAGGAAAGGAATTCAAATTAAACCAGCCGAGGGCAATAACGACGACTGCGAAAGCGACGGAATCGAAAATGAAACGAGATCGAAGGGAAATAGAAACGAAAGGAAACTGGAATACAATTAGTAGGGAGGGAAGGTAATACTCGAGCCGACGTTACCTCGACTTTAAGTTTCTGATACCAGTCACGATGTATGTACACGTTGTTACTGTATCGGTGGTACCTGCAAGTCGAAAGAGGTCGACCATGCTCGAGAGAATACATCGAGAATGTAGAGCGATACCTTTTTTTCGTACGGAGTCTCGTTATCGAACGAATCGATGTTAAATATTCGCTGTGTGTTAAATATTCGTTGGCAAGTGGCTGCTCACACGTGCTTCCGGATATCACCGTGTTGCTCGAATCGTTGTTTCGATTTCTTGCTTCAGAGATACCGGGGAATGGACACCGAACGAAAATTTACTTCTCGAATCGGATACGATAACAAGTCGTGGTATCGGTACTGTTCGTAAGCTCCAAGGACGACGCGTGGGCTGTAAAGAGTAGGCTATAAAGAGTAGGCTATAAAGTTACGTATACGCCAATAAAATCGTTTCTACGTCGCGGCTACATTTTTAGCGGAAAACGAATCGTCCGCATTCGGTTTGGTCCAAGTTGTGAGCGAGAGAGAGGGAAAATTAACGAGGAAGACTCGTGTCCCTTGCAGCTGCGACGTTTATCGTAATCGGTGGGAAAAGGAAGGAGGAACGAAAAGTATAAAATTGAGTTTATACCGGTGGAAATTTGGAGGAGTACAGTGAGTAGAGTGAGTGGAATTAGTGGAGTAAGTAGAGTGAGTAGAGTGAATTGAATTAGTGGAGTAAGTGGTGTAAGTAGAGTGAGTAGTGTGAGTGGAATTAGTGGAGTAAGTAGAGTGAATTGAGCGAGTAGTGTGAGTAGAGTGAGTAAGCTGAGTAGACTTGACAAGAATTGAGCAAAGTGAGTGGAGTGAGCAGGATGAGTATATTGACAAGAATTGAGCAAAGTGAGTGGAGTGATTGGGGTGAGTATATTGACAAGAATTGAGCAAAGTGAGTGGAGTGAGCAGGGTGAGTATATTGACAAGAATTGAGCAAAGTGAGTGGAGTGAGCAGGGTGAGTATATTGACAAGAATTGAGCAAAGTGAGTGGAGTGAGCAGGGTGAGTATATTGACAAGAATTGAGCAAAGTGAGTGGAGTGAGCAGGGTGAGTATATTGACAAGAATTGAGCAAAGTGAGTGGAGTGTGCAGGGTGAGTATATTGAGTAGAATTGACAAGAATCGAGTAGAGTGACTAGAGTGAGTAGAGCGAGTAAACTGAGCAGAACTGACAAGAATTGAGTAAAGTGGGTGGAGTGAGCAGGACGAGTAAGACGAGTAGAGTGAGTAAAGCAAGTAAATTGAATAGAATTGACAAGAATTGAGTAAAGTGAATGGAGTGAGTGGGTTGAGCAGAGTGAATGGAGCGAATAGAGATTATAAATGCCACGAAACACGACGATTTATTAAAGAATGGAAACCTTAAAAATTTCACACTCACTCCACGTTCCTATTTTCGACCTTTTTTTGCATATACAGTATTTTCTCGATAAATGTGCAAATTCACATTTATAAAGGACCGTTCATGAAACTCTACACCTCGTTCGGTATTTCGATAGCTATTTCGACAGCTATTTCGACATCTCTGTTGATACATCAACATATTTGCAAGATATTCCTGATTAAAATGAAACCAAACACGGCACAATTCGGACGATATTTATTCATTTAGCGAGCATTTATGCAAACTTAATATCTTCACTTGGTAAATAATAATATTTCACTTATCGAACGATACGTTGAAACCTGAAGAAAGGCGAAAATATACACGTTGAAACCTGGAGAAACATGCCTCGACAAGTAAGCGACGACTTCTTCGAGAAACATGGAACAAAATGTTTCTCGATGTTGTTTCAGTGTCACTTAACATAGTTCAGTGCACGCGTACTCCACGAATACGTAACATCGATTTATTCGAAAACGGAGCTCCGTACGAAAAAAGAAAGAAAGAAAAAAAAAATGGCGCTCTACATTTTCCATTTATTTTTTCACGTAGAGTTACCAACCGTAACACTCGGTGTATTTTTGTACCAGTAAGTCCTCGTTCGCGACGGAACCGTGTATTTCTTTCGAACGAATCGATTCTTTCGCGCAATAAAAATACTGGAGAAAGTTCTCCCCTCCCTTTTAAAGAGTCCAGGCTCCCTCGTGGTACATACTTCAAAAATTTCTTAATAACGCGTACCTGCGCTCCGTTCGAGGAGACGCTCGAGCGTTCGTTCCACCATCGCGCGAAAAAGCATTTTCCAAGCCCTTTTCGCGACCTTTTCCGTTTCGAATATTTCGAGAAACACGGTTGAAGACTCGATTATCCGAACGTGGTTTAACCGAGCGTCCGATTTCGTAACGAAAAACGAAACCGAACCTTTCGTTCATTTTTCCTTACACGAGGTTTCCGTGCGTCTCGAGAGACGAACGAAAACGAAGGGAACATTTTTCCAATTTTTCGCGACGTATGGAAAAAGTCGTTTTCCATTTGAAATATATTTCACGAAGCACGGTAAAGACTCGATCGTTCGAACGTTCGATTTCGTACGAGAAACAAACATCGAACGCGCAGTGTTTCGTTACACAGGCCGGTGCAATGTGATTATTTTACGCGAGGGAAAACGATGGAAAATATAGAATAACAATTTTTTCTCGAGACATTGTTTTCGAGATAAACGACTACGAACGGTCGAGTACAGAGAACAGTGTTATCTTAACATTTTTAAGTCAATAACGATCTATCGTATACCATCAATAGCGTACCAAAAGAAAATTAATACAACCGTTCGAAGAATGAAATTTTATTTTTCGTGTATATTCCAGAACCGAATAGAATTAATACAAAGGTGAATAAACGAGGAAATCGGTCTCGTGGAGAGGGTCGAGTGTTCCAGAGAGAAAGAAAGATCAATTTTTGGTTAAAAGGAATGTTGTGTCTTGAGTAAGTAGAATATGGACAGTGTCGAGTAATTTCTTAGTCTCGGGGCTTACGAAGACCGAGTAAACCATCCGACCAAACGTACGACTTACAATTTCTCCTGGGAACGATCTCTCTTACCTCTTGTAATACACGCATGCTCCGAAAATATTCGAAATTGATTTTCTCCAAGAGAATGCATCGTATCGAACAATTTTATTTTTCATTTTCTATTCATTTTTTCACGTTGAATAGCCACATCGGGGCTTGTACCATCAATTACCAGATACTCTGTACGAAACGTATCCATGAATAGATTTTCACAGCTGAAAAATTTTCTCGAAAACAACGAGTCGTATCAGAAAAATTTATTCCACGTTTTCGATTCATTTTTTCACGTACAACGATCATATTGGGGCTTGTACCATCAATTACCAAATACTCTGTGTAAAACACATATACACCGAGTAGGTTTTCAAAGGTACGAAATTTTCTCGAAAACAACATATAAAAAAAATTTACTACACGTTTTTGATTCATTTTTTCACGTACAACGACCATATTAAGGCTTGCACCAAAAATGATTAAACACTCTTTGTAAAACATATTCATAAGTAGATTTTTACAGCTGCAAAATTTTCTCGTAAATAATGCACCCTATCAAAAAAATTTACTCCACGTTTTTGATTCATTTTTTCACGTACAACGACCATATTGGGGCACCATCAATTATTAAACACTCTTTGTAAAATATATTCATAAGTAGATTTTTACAGCTGTAAAATTTTCTTGTAAATAATGCATCCTATCAAAAAATTTACTCCTCGTTTTCGATTAATTTTTTCACGTACAACGACCATATTGGGGCTTGCACCATAAATTATTAAACACTCTTTGTAAAATATATTCATAAGTAGATTTTTACAGCTGTAAAATTTTCTCGTAAATAATGCATCCTATAAAAAAAATTTACTCCATGTTTTCGATTCATTTTTTCACGTAGAATGAGCATACTCAATATTGCACGATCAATAACTGGACACTCTGCATTTTCTTGTACATTATAAGACACGAACGAAAACTAAGGTAAACGCTTTTGCATTTTCGCGAGATGCACCACGGTATGGAAATTCCAACGAAGAAATTGATGGAGAACGATAGGTGTAATCGAGCGAGGGTCGATGTAATTATCGAAAAAATTGTCGTAAGCTCCCCGAACGACGAAGAAGAAGATAATTTTAATAATATTCCAGCACACCCTCGGAGCATTTAACGGCCTCGGAGATAACTTTGAAACGATATCCGACCTAACCAGGAAGTAATTTCACCGAGGCAACGACGTTAAGAAGAATGTGTCAGTTGGTACGCGAGAGAAACATTGGGAAATGAAAACGAAGAACGATGGAAATTGCGAAAGTTTCGTTCCAAGTTTTCTGTTTTACCTCCAAGCTAGAATATTCTGTAACGAACGAGCTTCCACCACTCTCGTGAAAATTCGATCCTCCGATCGTTCGAGAAAAAAAGAAAAAGGAAAAAAATTAATTAACCGAACATTCTGTCTTCTCGGTTGATTCGTGTACTAGGTTTGTAGGCAGAGTTTGTGGAATCATTGAAATTGAAGACAGAAAATACTCGGTGGATTTACTTTCAGTTATTTCAGGTGCAGAGCTGTTTGTTTACACTTGGAAAAGTTACAAAGGAGTGAATTATAGACAAAAAGTTAACACGATTATACGAGATTCACGTTCGATACTTTACATCTGAGTTTGAGATATTTGAAAATTCTTTTCGTTGCTTACCAATGATCGTCGTGCTTATTATTGAGTTCACTTAAATAACTCACTGTGTGTGAAACTGTCCAGTCTTGTACAAGTTGAAATAAAATTGTCAAGATTTTAGGGTTTAATAGTTTATTACGCTTAATAGTTATAACACTTTAATAGTTTGTATTCTTTTCTCGAATCTCTTGTATTATCGATAGCCTAGAATAGAGGAGAAGACTTTATCCGAAAATAAATAATGATTCCATTGAGAACAAACATGGAGAAACAATCTTGAGAAAAGAGGATATCGAAAGTGTACCATATGAAATAATTTTCCCACATGTTTACAAGTAATGGAAATTTTTTCATTCGACCGTTGTGTAATTAAAATGATACACTCTATCGATAAGGCTACAATAATTTCATGCATCGATCCCTTTGATAAAATAGAATAAACGAGAAGACTTTACAAATACCAAATTCTTGAAAAACTTGAAATCTCGAGAAAAGAAGGGATCTTGGGAAAAATTGTAAATTTTAGAATAGTTTCGATATTCAATCGTCAGAGTTAAAGTGGTCGATACTGTGTATTCCTCTTGAAAGGAGAATCTCCCTATTGCAGTAAGAGATATTTAGAATTTATTTAAAATTCACGTTCTGGTACAAAATGACCTACTCTGTGTATATCGAAAGAAAACTCGACCAAGCTACGATAACTTCGTGTTTCGAATCCCTATATACTTTCATAATGTATAACAAGCGACTTTGCATGTATCAATTCTTGAAAGATTTAAAATCTCGAGAAAAGAAGGGATCTTGGGTAAAATTGTAAATTTTAGAATAGTTCCACAATGTATTGGCGAGCAACGAAGATATTCAATCGTCAGAGTTAAAGTGGTCGATTCTGTGTATTCCTCTTGAAAGGAGAATCTCTCTATTGCCGTAAGAGATATTTAGAATTTATTTAAAATTCACGTTCTGGTACAAAATGACCTACTCTGTGTACATCGAAAGAAAACTCGACCAAGCTACGATAACTTCGTGTTTCGAATCCCTGTATTATATACTTCCATAACGTATAACAAGCGACTTTGCATGTATCAATTCTTGAAAGATTTAAAATCTCGAGAAAAGAAGGGATCTTGGGAAAAATTGTACCAGTCGCAATAATTTTTCTAGATATTCGCTATACGCTGTACACAGTTATACACAACCGTCCACTCTGTGTATTCCGAAGAAGAATCAGCGGTAGAAGAGGGCAGATTCCAGGAACGATAACGAGGCCTCCGAAGCGTCGCTTTATCGGGGACATAGGTCTCGAAATTGCGTATTGCCCCGATCTATGATCCGGAAAACCACGGTAATAAACCGCGCTGATTTCTCGCGTTTCTACGAAACTGAGAAAGAGAGCAAGAGAGAGAGAAATAAATAGAGCAAGAGAGAGAAATAAATAGAGCAAGAGAGAGAGAAATAAAGAGAGCAAGAGAGAGAGAATAAAGAGAGTAAGAGAGAGAGAGAAATAAAGAGAGTAAGAGAGAGAGAAATACAGAGAGCAAGAGAGAGAGAAATAAAGAAAGTAAAAGAGAGAAATAAAGAGAGTAAGAGAGAGAGAAATACAGAGAGCAAGAGAGAGAGAAATAAAGAAAGTAAAAGAGAGAAATAAATAGAGCAAGAGAGAGTCATAAATAGAGCAAGAGAGAGAAATAAAGAGAGCAAGAAAGAGAAATAAAGAGAGCAAGAGAGAGAAATAAATAGAGTAAGAGAGAGAAATAAATAGAGCAAGAGAGAGAAATAAATAGAGCAAGAGAGAGAAATAAATAGAGCAAGAGAAAGAAATTAATAGAGCAAGAGAAAGAAATTAATAGAGAAAGAGAGAAAGAAATTAATAGAGAAAGAGAGAGAGAAATAAATAGAGCAAGAGAGAAAAATAAATAGAGCAAGAGAGACAAAGAAAGAGAGCAAAAGAGAGAAACAAAGAGAGAGAAAGAAAAAATAAAGAGAGCAAGAGAGAGAGAGAGAGAGAGAGAAATAAAGAGAGCAAGAGAGAGAAAGAAAGAAATAAAGAGAGCAAGAGAGAGAAAGAAAGAAATAAAGAGAGCAAGAGATAGAGAGAAAGAAATAAACAGAGCAAGAGAGAGCGAGAAAGAGAGAACATATCAAACCGGAGCATCGCAGGGTTACGCGAAGATAACGTCTTCGGTCATACGAAGATACTCGATTACTTTTACTTTTTATTATTTTTTTTTCCCCCCACTCGCGCGCGGACCGCTCCGCGACGAACGTTTCCACGCGACGACCCGATAAAATCTCTTTCCAATTCTCGCCGGTACGAGCGCGCCATGGGTTTCCCGGCGTTCGTTTACGGTGTCGTTTGCATACCTCCGCGGCCCCTTACGTCTGTCTCCGGGTTTCTCGAACAGCTTTCGGAACCTCTTTCGTTTCACGCCTTCGTGGAACCGTTCCCCCTCCACTCCTTCACTTTCGTCGAAAGCGCGAAGGGGATCATATCGCGGATTACGTACCGGTCGTTGAATTCGTTCCCGTACAACCGAGTCGAAAATTCACCGAGCGAATCGATCTATCCGGCGCGACACTGTGCACCAGCGGCCATAGAAATCGCGCCAGTTCGTAAAAATACAGTTTGTTGAATAGAGACACGCGGATGGCTCCGGAAACCTAGCGAGATACATTGGTCTCATTTGCTGCGATAGATCGCGTTTTTTGTTGTCCGAATCGAAGCTTTGATCTTTTTCGGTGCTGATGGAAACGTTTGTATTTAAGAGAGATATACCTAGACAAGTTGGATGTAGTTTGACGAGGTTTGAGGGACGAGAAAGTACGAGACTTTTGTAATAAATGATAAGTGGAGAATTTAAAAGATGATATGTTATGAAGTAAAGGGAGAATAAATCAAGGACTGTGAGTTTGAACATTTATTGGTAATAGCGTTTATTTGAAATTATTAAGAAAAGTGTCAGTGCAATGTTTTTTGTCATTTGAATCGAAGCTTTGATCATTTCAGTGCTGATAGAAATTTTTTTATCTAAGAGAAACATACATAGACAAGTTCGACGTAGTTTGACGAGGTTTGAAGGATGAGGAAGTACGAGACTTTTGTAATAAATGATATGTGGAGAATTTAAAAGATGGTATATTATGGAGTAAAGGGAGAATAAATTAAGGACTGTGTGTTCGAACATTTATTGATAATAGCGTTTATTTGAAATTATTAGGGAAAGTCTCAAAGCTATAGCTCACGTTTTCCGTAATCTGAATCGAAGTTTTAATCTTTTCAGTGTCGATCGAAACGATCGTACCTAAGAGAAACATACCAAGTAGTTTGAGTAAACATACCAGTGAGTTTGACGTAGTTTGACGAGGTTTGAGAGATAAAAAAGTATGAAAATTTTGTGAAGGACGATTGAAAATTGAAAAAAGAATATATTAAAAGATAAAGGGAGCAAAAATGAACGACTATGTATTTAAATATTTATCGAAAATCGTAATTCTAGTATTGTACACTTTCGTTATTACAATACATCGCATTTTCCGCAATGTAGATTCAAACTTTGATACCTGGTGACACGAACGATCACTGCTCGTGGTGGAGAAAAAAAGTAGTGCTTGCAACCGAGTGGAAAAAAAATAATCTTTTTCAGTAGGAGTAGTAATAACGGTTCGAGAACGAAAATAAAAGAGTATGCACGAAAGTTGCAGAAAATTGTAATATTAACGGTTTCAAGATGGTGCAATTTTTACAGCCACTACTGTATTTCGGGTGGAAAAGATCGGTGATCGAGAATCCTATCGCGTCGATCGCTTTAATCGGTTGAGAGACTCGAGATCGAGCGAAAATTACTCGACGTTGTTCAGAAGCCCCGGTGCTTCGTTCCTCTTGAAACTTCTTTCGCGTTTTCCTCGAAACTACATTTTTCAAGAGGAATCTCCGGTATTACGTACCGGATTTACTTCAAATTTTTACGGAGACATTTCGCGCAGAGTGTCGTACAATGTAACAGAGGTGTTTTTTTTTTTATTGATACCTCGATTATTTAATTCTTTTACAAGCGTTTAAAGTTAATTTTTCTTTCCTGCACGTTTGCCACGAAACTACATTTATCAACCCGGCCATCGTGCGAATTTCCTGGAACTATGTAGCGAATTTAATTGCTTTAAATATTTTCGTAGACATTTCTCGTGGCGTTCTACAATGTAGCAGAGTATACCGTATATCTCTCTTGTTTAATTTTTTACAAGTGTTTAAAATGAATTTTTTTATTAAATGTATATATATTTAATTTAAATATATATATGTAATATATACATGTAAATAATTTATTTGATAGACGAAGATATATAGTACAGAGCAGAAAAATATAAGTAGTGCGAAGTAAATATTTAGTAGTAAAAAATTAAGCTGCAATAACAAAATTGCACAATTAATATCGAGCAATAAGCACTCAATATTATTAATTTTCTTTTATATATTCAATTACTACTGTACCAATTCGTTCGATGGTCGTTGAGCAAAAATTCGTTTGAAAAATTCTTTTAAAAAATTTTTCCTTCAAAAATAATCGTATCTTGTATCAATAAAACCAACGTAAAGTTTCATCGAGGTTACGCTCTGTAAAAGCATAAAATCAAAAATAATTTTTACGTTTCACTGGAATCTCCCCCGTTGAATCTAAGCGAGAAGGGTTCAAAGGTAAAATCGAAATTTCCAAGAAAAAAAAAAACAAAAAAAGAAACAACCTTATCGCGCAAGAAAAACGATTCTCAGAGGTGGAAATTTTGTTTATGGATTACGAAGTTCGATCCGCGATAAAACGTGTCACGATTCCTCGAATCGTAACTTGTAGTCCGCTCGAAAGACGACTCGAGCGACGCGGGTCGTTGCGTTCGATCTCGCGCGGAAAATCCGCCATCTCCCCCGAATTACGTTCCGGATACGCGATTCTTCGCGCTCGATTGCGTCACGATTTTCCTCGTACACGTACCGCGGATAACCTAATAATAGATTAATCTTCTTAGCCAGCGATCCATCACAGTAAACGGGCGTCACTGTCCGTGAGTGGCATTGCTCCGGATACGTTGTGCTCTTTCGATCGCGGCTCCTTATCGTTCGCCGCGCCACGCTATATAAGACACGTACACGGAGACCGTGGAACGAGTTCAACGAATCGATATCGACGAATCGCGACAACCGAGTTGATCATCATGCGTACCGCCGACGCGTTACTGATCGCTCTCGGAGCGATCGTTGCAGTCGCGACGATCCACGTCCAGGCTAACCCGATCGTCGAGAACCACGAGGAGAAGTATTTGTCCGAGTTGGGAGTCGAGAGCACCGAAACCACGATCCACGATACACCGGATGAGAGCGTAACGGAAGTGAAGTCCCCGTTGGACGAAACGAAGGTAAAGAGAAGCGTGGACGAAATGACGAACGAAGAGGAGGGACTGGTTCTCGAGAGGTTGGAACGATCGACGAAGAAGAAGAAATGCGACAGTAGTAGTAGTAGTAGTAGTAGCAGTAGCAGTAGTAGTAGTAGTAGTTCGTCCAGTGATGAAGACGATAAGAAAAAGTCGAGAAAGAAGAAGAAGGCCTGCGACGACAGCGACGACAGCGACGACAGTGACGATGGAAAGAAGAATCGGGACGACAGCGATGATGACGATGATGACGACGATGATGATAAGAAGAAGAAAAAGCACGGGAAGTGCTCGAAGAATCGCGACGACAGCGACGACAGTGACAGTGACGACGACGACAAAGATGACAAAAAGCGCGGGAAGTGCTCCAAGGGTCGCGACGACAGCGACGACAGCGACGACGATGGTGACGATAAAAAGTGCAGGAAGAAGAGAAACGACGTTGATCGCGCGAGACGCGCGGTCTTGGACAGTGATTCCTCATCGAGTGAAGAGAAGAAGAAGACACCGATGTGGAAGAGATCCGCGGAAGCTGAACTGGACAAAGATTCCAAAAGTGATTCCTCGTCTGAAGAGAAGAAGAAGACACCACTGTGGAAGAGATCTGCAGAAGCTGAACTGAACGAAGATTCCAAAAGTGATTCCTCGTCTGAAGAGAAGAAGAAGACACCACTGTGGAAGAGATCTGCAGAAGCTGAACTGAACGAAGATTCTAAAAGTGATTCCTCATCGTCTGAAGAGAAGAAGAAGACACCACTGTGGAAGAGATCTGCAGAAGCTGAACTGGACGAGAACTCTAAGAGTGATTCCTCGTCTGAAGAGAAGAAGAAGACACCACTGTGGAAGAGATCTGCAGAAGCTGAACTGAACGAAGGTTCTAAAAGTGATTCCTCATCATCTGAAGAGAAAAAGAAGACACCATTGTGGAAGAGATCTGCAGAAGCTGAACTGAACGAAGATTCTAAAAGTGATTCCTCATCATCTGAAGAGAAAAAGAAGACACCATTGTGGAAGAGATCCGCAGAAGCTGAACTGAACAAAGATTCCAAAAGTGATTCCTCGTCTGAAGAGAAGAAGAAGACACCACTGTGGAAGAGATCTGCAGAAGCTGAACTGGACGAGAATTCAAAGAGTGATTCGTCTAGTGAAGAGAAAAAGAAACCGAGCGGCTTGATGTAATTAAGAACAGAACACGCGAACCGTGTAGAGGACACTGGTCGGGAGTCGTGCAACGCGTGTATGATACGTTTAGGGTTACGTTTCTTTTCTTTTTCTGGCAATTGTATAGCCGTCTTTGTCGTTCTCGGTTGTTCTCGATCGAAGGGGTAAGAAAAATTTACTATTGGCGCGAAAAGATATTTCTTTTTTTCCCGTTGCGATACTAGGTTGTGGACCTAACCTCTCTTTTCGAATGAAAATGGTTCCAATATCGAGGGAGGAGTTGCGCAGTTTTTTGTTGTCGAGATTGTATATCCGTCTTTGTTGTTTACGATCAGATGAATAAGGAGAATGCCTTAATCCTTCTTTCCAATTGAGAACGATCTCGAAAGTGAAAATCATGGTTTCCTTGAAACGGTTTACAAGCTTTTTGTACGAACAAATATAGGATGTGTTAACACTCACGTGTACACGCGACGCCATCGATCTGATCGCCGGTTGTAAATTTAATGTCTCGAATCCACGACCTCTGTTTCCCAAGATTGACGCAATAAAGTGCAAGTGTAGATCGATTTATCCGTCTCCACGACTTGTTCTTTCGCCCCATTCCCCCCACCCTCGAGAGAGTTTCTCGACGAGCGAAACCTTGTAACCGAGCTCTCTTCGAAAAAAAAGAGTAGCTTGAAAAATTGAGTAACTCGAAAGAAAAGAGTTGTTCGGATATACGTTTCAATCATACGTAATAGTGTAGACAACTATTCCAAATAACGTACGATCCATTGCAAGTATTTACAAGGTTCGATCCTTTCGAGTTACTCGATTTTTTTAAACTCGCTTCGCTTTTTTCAAAATGCTCGATTCTTTCACTATTTACGGATTGCCTTGAAATTCCGAATTGAGACTAGCTTCGATATTCCAAGTAAATAATATCCCAAGTAAATAATACTCGAATAATATTCGAGTATTCGAACACCTCTGATCGGAATGACCGGCGAGTTGCTCCTCGCCGATAAAAGCTCCTCGCGACTCCTCGACCAATCGTGACGTACTTACATGTTTTTTTTTTTGAATTTTTGAACTATTCGATTCTTTCACTATTTACGGATTGTTTTGAAATTCCAAATTGAGACTCCCTTCGATATTCCAAGTAAATAATATCCCAAGTAAATAATACTCGAATAATGTTCGAGTATTCGAACTCCTCTGATCGGAATGACCGGTGAGTTGCTCTTTGCTGATAAAAACTCCTCAACGATAAAAGCTCCTCACCGATAAAAGCTCCTCACCGATAAAAGTTCTTCACCGATAAAACTTCCTCACCGATAAAAGCTCCTCATCGATAAAAACTCCTCACCGATAAGAGCTCCTCTCGGTCCCCCGGATGAATATTTGGTGTACTTACGCGCTCGGTACCCGCGAAGCGTTCTCCTTACGTCTCGCGGTGAACGTTGCGACCGTGTTCTTCGCGTTGATGTCGCTGTCGACGATCCAGTCCGGGTTGCTGGACGTGGCATCCAGTATCTTCACGCCGGACTTCACCCTGGCCCTGGAACCAACGCATAACCGCCGATTAATCGTTAATATCTCGCGACGATCCGGTGTTTGGAAAATCAATCGGTAGCCAGAACAAATATTTCGTTCGACGACAAGCCAGAGCCGCGTCGGCGAGCGCGTCGCGGGTTTGCCGAGCCGCCAGTTAAATCCCACGCTCGAACGGTTCATAAATCGGTGGAACGTTACATTATTCAGAAACCGCGGGTGACGTCATGAAACGAGCGAATCCGATTAGTACCGCGGCACAATGCCCGAACACGAACAGCCCGAATTTCGACCGGGCAAACACACCTCGCGCCGACAACGAAAATACACCGAGCAACGTGGAAGCTGAACATGTCCCCGTTTAGCGCTCTCGTTGTGAAATCCTCTCAAGGGTGGGGGCTTGGGGGGACCAGGGACGAAAAAAAGACAGGAAAAGAGAGAGAAATGGGGGGAGAGAGTGTGTCATCGCGTGGAGTATCGACGAGAGAGAGAAGTAGAGAGAGACAAGGAGAAAGTGTCACTTTAAGGGGGCACAATTGGGACAGAATGACAGGGAGAGACAGAGAAGCGCGATGGTATGGAATGGTGCACCAACGAGACGAAAAGGCAGAGAGAGTGACATTGTATGGGAGTACCAACGAGATGGAAAGATAGAGAGGGATAGAGTGTCATTGTATAGAGTATCAATTAGATGGAAAGATAGAGAGAGATAGAGAGTGTGTCATTGTATAGAGTATCAATGAGATGGAAAGATAGAGAGAGGTAGAGAGTGTGTCATTGTATAGAGTATCAATTAGATGAAAAGATAGAGAGGGATAGAGAGAGTGTCATTGTATAGAGTATCAATTAGATGAAAAAATTGAGAGGGATAGAGAGATTGTCATTGTATAGAGTATGAATTAGATGAAAAGATAGAGAGAGTGTCATTTAATGGGGCACCAATGAGACAGAAAGACAGAAGAGAGTGTCAATCGTATGGAACACCAACTAAAGGCTAGAAAGGGAGAGAAAAGAGTGAGAGGGAGAATGAACGAGACAAAAAGACAGAGAGAGAGAGAGAAAGAGAGTGTCATCGTACGAGGTACCAACGAGATAGATGGAAAGAAAAAAAAAAAAAGAGAGACGATAATAACGTTATCGAGCCAGACAGAGCGCGCGAGCAGATACGAGGAAAGAAACTCGATAAAAAAAACGAAAGTCGGGAGCAAAGAAGAGAGAGGAGACACGTTCGCGGAAAGACGAGGAAGAGGTTTGGAGAGAGTGGTGGTGGTGGTGGTAGTGCGAGTTCAAGGGTGAGATAATTCCACGGCGTTTACTTTTTCCAATAACTCGGGGCCGCGATTTCGCGCTGCTCGGCAATTATCGGCTCGGCAGCTGTCCCGGCTACATCGGCGATTAATCGTTCGCCAATTCCATCCGGAGCTGACGGCACGGAAAATCTGGATACCGGTACGGGTTATTTTCCACGGTTAACGACAGGAGGTGCCCCATACCGTGGCAAATGCCCCGAAACGCGAGGTCCTACGCGGATACTTGCGATTCGAATTCTTGGGAATTGTTCGTGTTGCAGGTTGTTGAATGTTTTGGCGCGCGGCGCACAGTGGCGTAGGCGGCTCCAAAGCGCGGCGAAAATTGTTCTATTGTGTGCTCGATCTTCGAACTGTCACAAGTTTGTCAAACGTGGGTCAAATTCAACGGAAAAAGGAAGCATTTCGTAAAAGTACGAACTTTCTAGTCTTTGATACGTTAAACCGATTTTATTGAAACGAGTTTCACGAAGAGTATTTTAATATATACTTGATCTTCCAACTGTCACAAGTTTACCAAACGTGGGCCAACTTCAACGGAAAAAGAAAGCATTTCGTAAAAGTACGAACTTTCTAGTTTTTGATACGTTAAAACAATTTTATCGAAACGAGTGTCACGAAGAATATTTTAATATATACTTGATCTTCGAACTGTCACAAGTTTGTTAAACGTGGGTCAAATTCAACGGGAAAAGAAAGTATTTTATTAAAGTTCGAACTTTATAATTTTTGATACATTAAATCATTGTTATTGAAATGGATATCATGAAGAAATAACTGGCTAAGACTGTTATTAATATATATTCGAACGTTCTAATTTTAAATACGTTTAACTATTTTTATCGAAAAATTGTCCCAGTTTGTGTTATGATTTTCCCCAGGAGGAAATCGAGTAACTGGTATGTTTAGTAGGTCATTTTGAAGAAAAATGAATCTATTCAAAGTTTTAACGATGGCTGCAACCTTGTTTCAGTTATTTCATTTTCGCGAACAAATTCTTGCGAGACTATAACTGTTGCACCAAAACGGGGTCAACCGAGATTTTTGATTACTCTAAAGATCAGCTAGCCATATACTGGTTAGTGTAAAATGTATTCAGCGTGGAAAGAATGCTAGTTGATATTATACGAAAGGTTTTTTATCGTAACTTTTTTTGTGTCGAGTTCTTCGTTAGCGTACGACAAAGGGATTACGTTTCTCTCGTATATCGAGAGGATATAGCGATAGGAAGATACGACACGAAAATCAATGGCAGAGTTTCCGCGTTCGTGAGCGCCGAGGCGATTGTAATTCCTTGGACTTTATCGAAGGAATGTAACGACGGGAAATATGACGTAGTTTCTTCACGGGAAGAATACCAATTACATTTTCTAACGGAAGGTGCGAACAAGCAATTCCATGGCTGTCGTACTATTATGTTTCTATCAGAGATCCCTATTTCACGTGTATTTAACGTGCAGGTACTTTTGTGGGTGTCATTTCAAGAACACGGTTAACCGTGTACTGTTTTATTTATATTTAAATACTTTTGTATTATCCTAATGTAGTGTGCAGTGTACTATTTTACTATTTCATGTGTATTTAAATACTATTGCACTATTTTACGGGTATTTAAATACTATTGTACCAGTTTACGTGTATTTAAATACTATTTTACTATTTCATATGTATTTAAATACTATTGTACTATTTTCCGTGTATTTATATATACATATTGTATTTCACGTGTACTTAACCACAGGTGCACCAACATAGCCGTATTTCAATTCGTATAATTTTTAAAACACGGTTTCCTATTTGCGAGAGAAAAATACCATTATACAAAATTTTCAGGCTACAAGATACAAAAATAAATTTCAAAACCACTTCCATCAACACACTTTATTCGATTAATCCTCTACTCTGGTACAACGAATCGTGTTTGCATTTTCTAACAATAAACAACTTCTTCCAGAGTTATATTCCCAGCATTCAAAAACACAATCGATGTTGTTGTTAGATAGAATTTAAAATCTTCCGCATTCGCCTTTTTTTTTCGAAATTTTGGTGATTCGACCCTTTAATGTATTTCTCTACCTACAACCTCGCAATTTGTAAAACCGTATTCTCGTTTTGTAAATTCATCGCCGTGTTTTAAAAACGATACGAATTCAAACACGGATACGTTAACACACGAATAATCGAACGCACCCGAAGCGATATAATTTGATTTCAATACACGTGAAATAATGCACGGTTAAACGTGTGCTGTAAATTACACCGATTACTTTCGATATCATAAACGACTAAAAACAAACGTCAATTATAATACCTAACGAAGAAACAAGAACCCAGTTTACGTTCCCAACTTCTCCCCAGATAATATTAATTTTCGAGAAATACATTCGCAAACACCAAACAGACGATCGAGACAAATATCTACATCGTTTCCAACCACGTAAATATAAATATCTCCAGAGTACTATCTTACGTACAGACGACCCGCCGCGCTATATTTAATCGAACAAGAAAGGTCCGATAATTGCGCGGGAAGAGGCCTCGACCTCCCGAAAAATCCCGACAGCCGCGACGTTTGACGTCCCGACGCGAGAGACGTCCCGGTTCCGTGCGAGTAACGTGCTTATTCAGCCACGGGGATCCGCCCCCTCCCCCCCCATCCTACGTTCGGACTCGCCTCGATTACCACGTGCCCTTCCCCAAAGGCTCGATTCCTTGGAACAATGCGGGCGCTCGTCAACTTTTCCAGCCACACGGTTCGTTCAATTATCCCGGACCGGTTGCAAACGAAGCATCACCTCCGTACGAACGTATTGGATTTCCGTTCGATCGCGTCATCGCCGCGAGCGAGTACCCTCGACGTTGGCGGCACAGTTTCACAGCGGTTCGTTCGGTTGTATCGTTGCAATAACCGTCTAGTGTTCCCCCACTCCTCGTTCTCTCCCCACTCCTCGTTCTCTCCCCACTCCTCGTCCTCTCCCCACTCCCCGTGCCCCTTTCTCTTTACGTGCATCGGTAGCCGCTCCACGATACTCCACGCGAGAACGGCTCTCGTGCACGCACGCCGGATGGCTACGGGAATCGTTTATCCCGCGTTCGCCTTATCCCCTCGATTACAAAGTACCGGATTGGAAATTGAATTTCCACGAGCACCGGTGAGATATGGGCTCCGAGGGTGGCCGTTCACGGTGCCTCGTTCCGGACAAATCGCCGGCTTCCCGACGGGTAGCTTACAACGCTCTTTTCAACCCTTTCGACGCCCGCGGAAAACCGTTCTCACCACTCGACGCGAGCGAGCCGGAGTGGGGGGTAAGGGGGAGGAGCGGTAGCTCGTTGCTCGACGACCAACCGGAAAATTTCTACGCGCTCGTGTTTACGCTCGAAGCGTACGTGTGCCGAGTACTCGTTCCCGGCGCACGCGATGATAGCATTCCGGTACGAATTTTTTCGTTAACGGAGGAGCTCGCTGTTTGACGAGCCAGGAGCGGATCACCGAATGCGAAATTTTTGAAATTACTTTCCCGGTTACGAACGCGATCGAAGTCAATTTCGGACCGGTTTTAAACGGGATCCCATTGAACGGTTCGCGGAGAGTGGGGGAGATCGCGTTTCCAACCCTTTTGCTACTCGTGGACGAGATATTGTTCGACGCTACGAACGTGATGATAACTCGAACGCGCGCGCGCGCGAAAATTGAACCGACCAAACCTCGTTTCGTGCACGATTCGTCGTACGAGGTACATTTTGCAAAAATTGTAACGTTGGATCGGTTTTACTGGAGTCGCGTGTCACGGGTGTTTCGTTGTGTTCTTAGAATTTTATTACATTTTTCGTCTTTTTCATCGAATAAACGAATATTTTATTAACTATACTCGGCTTTCTTATATATGATGCATTTTTTTTTTCCTAACGAATAGAAACATATAAAAGTGTAGCAATTTTGTACACTTTTTATTGGAAAAATTATTGCGCGTTACAGGAAACTTATTAAAAAATTCAAAGTGTATTATCAATTCGAAAAAGTTGCAAAACACTGTGTTAGATATGTATCTATTGCGTCTTGCTTTCGAGCGTTATCGTACCAAATAGAAATAAACAAATAATATAACTCTTTGTTTAAGAAATAAATGCAGCTGAATTTTTTCAGACACAACTAATGCACAAAGATGCGTAGAAACAATATCAGAGTGTGCTCCATTCTGGACTATTTAACGATACAATGTTTAAAAATATTTAAAGACATAAAGATAATTAAACATATAATTCAAACATATAAAGAACATTCTGTATTTTACAAATACTAAGTATTCGACTCGTAAATTCGCGTAGCAAATTATTCTTTTCAACGATGTACAATTATCGTGAAACAATACCACCGTAAATGGTCGCGGTATGAGAAAAATAAAATTTTAAGTTGCAACGATTATCTTGATCGGAAAACTTATTCCATCGAACGGGAAAAGATTATTTCTATTATCGTTAGTAGCGTTATTGTAATTATCGGGTAATTATTTATCGTTTTGTTCCCCTCTCCGCGATTAAAGCGCGTTTTTGTAAATTTAAAACGTTCCTCGCGAGGAACGAACAATTATATCCGATACAATCGTCCGTTCCGATTGTTTCGTTGTAATCTTCGCCACGATCGACGCACTGATTTTTATCCCGGGAAAAACAATTTCACTCGCGTCGTTATCGAATACGCGGTTCATTTATTCAATATCCCACGGAATAGATTAGGAATATCGATTTCGAATCGATTTTTCAAAAAATCCAATTTTTTACACCGATCAATTTTTCGTCTTGTTCTTTCATCGATCAATTTTATAGCGATACAATCATTTCAACACAAAATCGGATCGATTTGAAAAACGAATCACACAATTTTCTTCGTTTCTAAAAGAATCTAATCTGTATGAATAATACAGACCAGAGGCACCGATTTCAAATCGATTCTCAGAATATCGATTCTTTTCACGCAAGTGGATCAATTTTTTGTTCGATCTTTTAGCAAATCAATTATCGAAATTTCGATCCATCGCATTGAGTTAAAAAATTGATTTTTCGAACCAGAATGAGCATACCTGGAAGAAATGAATTATCAAAGATTGTAGGTTAGAATTACATTTATAAAATATCGAAGCTCAGATAACAAAAAAAAGGCAAAGTCTCTACCTTAAACGTATATTATATTATTATATTAAACGTTAGTATCGTATTATTAGATTATTCGAAAAGAGATTTCGTTTTTCAAAATGGAGAATATATAATTCAGTAAAATGTTCGTACACTCTAAGAAAATCGTGTCTCATTTTCACCAAAAAAAAAGAAAGAAAAAAAAAAACAAAATGACTTTCCGAACAACCTAATAAAATGTCAATTTTCATTAAAATTTTGCGGACTTACGCTCTCTACGGTTTCCATCGTACAAAGGAACAGTAAATTATCCAATTTTGTTCCACGCATACGGTGACGATATCGTTACACCACTGTTCGAGGTGGTAATTTATTTTCACGTTGAAAGCCGGCGAGCATTGTTTATAATTCAATTTAAACGAGAACCGTCGCAAGAAAGTAAAAAAAAAAAAAAAAAGAAAAAGATCCGTACCGATCTCGTTATTACGATGAATAACCGGCGCGTTTCGTTTATTCGATTCGATTATGGAACGAGGGCCATTATTTGCAGGAAGCCGTGAATACGATACGCAGACAATGGTATATTAAATACGTTGGTCGATACCGAACGTAAAGGAAGCAGTGAAAAGCAGAAGGGATACAGCACTCGAATCGTTGATAGCTTTGCAAACGAGGAACGCGTATTGTATCCAGCCGGAGAATACTAAAAATACCGTCGAGACTTTCATATTTTAATAGCGTATTCACACAGTTCTGGTTCGCTCTAAATCTGTTACGTTTCTCACGGATATACGAAGTGACTCTTTTTTCGGTGAGAACTACGATAACACCTCGTTAAGTAGCCACACTGTCCCCTCTGTAAACGACTTTTACGAACGACTAGTCACCGTTTGGAGATCCCATGACTCGATCGTGGATTTAAAAATCTACCAGTGACGGAACTTCGAAGCAGCCCGTGTTTCCCGGTTAGTTTCGAACCAAAAACTTTTACATCGCTGGTTCTAGCTTCGTGAGAGCATTGCCAACGGATCGGCGAGATTCTCGCGAGAAAAACGATACCCCACACGACCCTGTTCGAACCACGGTGAATCCTCGTTGCGCGATCGTCACTCGGGACCGGGTGGGACCTTATAACGTGTAGATCGCGATTTTGGTTCTTTTCTCGTCGAAATGGAGAAACAAGAACAAACGACGATCGAAGAGGAGAACAGGAGTGAGAAGCGAGTAGATTTTTCGTCGATTCTACTCGTTATCCAAATCCGAGCTCGTTTCGCGTAAAATATTAGGTTGTTCGAAAAGTCATTTCGTTCTTTTTTTTTTTTTTGATGCAATACGATTTTTTTAGTGTACAAATATTTTACTAAATTATATATTCTTCATTTTGGAAAACGAAATCACTTGAGGAACAACCCGATACATTTCTACAAAAATGAAGTATAAACTCTCTGGAAATCGATCACCATTCGTTATTAATTTTTATTCAATTGTACTAATTTTTATCAAAATTGGTCTCGTTTTCATGTAACAAAACCTCACCACGCGTTCAAAATATCTCCCCAACACTGTCGAGGGGCCCTAAACGCTTGATCTCGCGTCCGAGAAGAAATTCGTCACCGCCTCGCTATAAGTAACCGTTCGAGAACCCTGGGGGCTCCTTTTATCGAGGGACTACCGTTTCCAGCTCCCGAAAGCCTCGCGGCTCGCGTTTCGCGCGCGAAACATGAAAATTTCAACGTTCCATTGGATCCGGGTCACGCGAGACTCGATTAATTCGTCAATCGATCGGTTATTGGTTAAATAAATTACAAGAATTTGCGTTTCGACGTGCTACGGTGGTTCCGTTCTCCATCGTCACGGTGAACACGTTCCGGTGATCGATTCCCCGTGTCCACGAAGACAACTATCATCCTAGTGACAATCTATCGGCGGGATTGTCCGCGTCGCGGGTAGGTAATATCGCGCGCGAGGATAGATCCTCGTGCAGCTATCCGCGCCGCAGAAATGCGGGGAATCGTTCATCCGTGGGCATAGTCGCGTCGCGGTTTGCTGCGCAAGATTGCAATTTAAGCGATCGGCCGCGGTGCCAGACGTAGGAGCACCCGCCCGTTGCTCGCAATATCGAAACGTTAATAATGACAAATCTGTCGACGGTACACGGGACCGGGCCGACGTAATTAAAACGGCCCCGAAAACGTAGATTAACGTTGGCGCGCGCCGCTACAGCCAGTCGGCAGCCAGGCAGCCAGGCAGGCTTCGACCGCAACGGTAATGCGTTTTAATTAGAGAGGCGAATCGCGTTCCGCGAACGCGCCTAATCCAAGGAAGGGAAAAAATAGCGAAAGGAGAGAAAAAGAGAAAAAAATTGGGAAAAAAAGGAAAGGATTAAAGCCCTTGCGTTAATTATAGCGCGCGGGAGAACGGGCGCGTGTCGGTGGCCGCGAAGGGAATTCTTTTTTTTTTTTTTTTTTTTTTACGCGCGCGGAGTGGACTCTTTTCTCTTTTTCGTTTCGCACGGTCGAAACGCGTGCGGAATTTTTGTTTCCTTTTCGCGCGCGGAGAACGGAACAACGGACGAGCGGACGCGAGCGGAATCGTTCTTCTCCGCGATCGAAAAATAAGCGACATTTTTTTTCGCCCGCGCGCGGAACCAATCGGGTAGGTACATGTGGAATTTTGGTTTTTTTTTTTGCGCGGGAAATGAAACAACCGGGGGAGCGAAATTTTGGTTTTTAGGGGGTGGAAGCGGACGAAACTAAGGGTAGAACGGGTGCGGAATTTTTTTCTCGCGCAGAGAACGAAACAACGGCGAATCGTGAGCGGAATTGTTTTCTTTTGCGGTTGAAATGATTGCGGAATTCATTTTTCCGCGTGGAGAACGAAAAAAACGGAGAAATGTGAGGGAAATTTTTTTTTTTCCGCGCGGAGAATGAAACAACGGACGAAACGCGAGCGGAATTTTTGTTTCGCGCGGTGAACGAAACAACGGGCGAATCGCGAGCGGAATTGTTTTCTATGCGGTTGAAATGGGAGCGGAATTCTTTTCTTTTGCGGTTAAAACGCGCGCGGAATTCTTTTTTCCGCGTGGAGAACGAAACAACGGGCGATACGCGAACGGAATTGTTTTCAATGCGGTCGAATATGCGAGCGGAATTCTTTTTCTTTAAGGTTAAAGCTCGAGCGGAATTCCTTTTCTTTAAGGTTGAAGCTCGAGCAGAATTCTTTTTCTTTAAGGTTGAAGCTCGAATAGAATTCTTTTTCTTTAAGGTTGAAGCTCGAATGGAATTCTTTTTCTTTAAGGTTGAAGCTCGAATGGAATTCCTTTTCTTTAAGGTTGAAGCTTGAGTGGAATTCTTTTTCTTTGAGGTTCAAGCTCGAACGGAATTCCTTTTCTTTAAGGTTGAAGCTCGAGTGGAATTCTTTTTCTTTAAGGTTGAAGCTTGAACGGAATTCTTTTTCTTTAAGGTTGAAGCTCGAACGGAATTCCTTTTCTTTAAGGTTGAAGCTCGAGTGGAATTCTTTTTTTTTTGAGGTTGAAGCTCGAACGGAATTCCTTTTCTTTAAGGTTGAAGCTTGAGTGGAATTCTTTTTCTTTAAGGTTGAAGCTCGAACGGAATTCTTTTTCTTTAAGGTTGAAGCTCGAGCGGAATTCTTTTTCTTAAAGGTTGAAGTTCGAGCGGAATTTTTGTTTCCACGCGGAGAACGAAACAACGGTTAAAACGCAATCGGAATTATTTTTCACATGGTCGAAACGCGCGCGGGATTCCTTTTCTTTAAAGTTGAAGCTCGAGTGGAATTCTTTTTTCCACATAAAGAACGAAACAACGGTCGAAACGCAATCGGAATTTTTCTTCCCCATAAAAAACGAAACAACGGTCGAAACGCGGAAGCGGAATTCTTCTATTTCTTTTTTTTTTCATCTTCTTCTTTTTCCCGCGGAGAACGAAACATCGTACGCAACGCGAGCGGAATTTTTTTCCAGTTGTCGCGACATGGCGGCGAACGAAACGAAGGGCGGAACGCGCGCGGAATTTTTCCCCGTAGACGGGGACGAAACGGCGTAAGAAACGCCGTGTTTCCACCGTGTCACGTTCCAGCGTTCGCGCGGCTCCAGGATCGAAACGAAGTTTCCAGGCTTCTGGAGACGCATACCGATCGACGGTACCCCCATCTACGGGCACCCATTGGGGCATTGGGGGTGTGGGGGTGTGGGGTGTTCGTAGCTAGAAGGAGAAAAAAAGTTCACCGCTCCAAAGGACGTTTCCCCGGCGTCGCGACGCTTGGCTCGCCTACACACTCCGCTTCGAGAATTCACGCTCCAGTTACGTGACCGGGTCACGGGGTTGGCGTCACGGGGGATGTTACGGTGCTCGAGGAACGCGACATCGACTAACCAATGCGTTGCATAGTTAGCTATAGCAACGCGAAACGACGTAACGTTGCTAGCTCCGGGTGATCGTAATTCGAGAAACAGAGAAGTCATTTTTTGCGCTGGATTGTGACGAGATTCTTGGTGGTAATTGTATAGGGTGTAATGCGTGAGAATGAAAGGGATTGCGTGTGGTCTGGAGAGAATCTCAAGTGTTTGGAATGGACGAGCGGGTGAAGTGTGGAAGAGTAGCGATTGAGATAACCATACTGGGAAATTTTTGGTGCATGTGACTAGGCGTATGGTGTGAGAGAGATTAAGAATTAGAGTGAAAGGGAATTAATGCGTGTGAGGATATAAGGTGCGAGAAAAGAGTGTTTAGGGCCGGAGCGTATTGTGTATTGGGTAAAATAAGAGTAGCGTGGTCAGCGAAGTCAGCGTGGTCAGCGTGGTCAGTGTAGTCAGCGTGACCAGTGTAGTTAGCGTGGTCAGCGTGGTCAGTGTAGTCAGCGTGGTCAATGAAGTCAGCGTGACCAGTGTAGTCAGCGTGATCAGCGTGGTCAGCGTGGTCAGCGTGGTCAGTGAAGTCAGCGTGGTCAGTGAAGTCAGCGTGGTCAGCGTGGTCAGTGAAGTCAGTGTGGTCAGCGTAGTCAGCGTAGTCATTAATTGTATATTTCGGATGAGAGAAGAAAATCTTCAAAGTGTCCACCTTGTGTTTCGACAGTTTTATTTCGGGACTATTTGGAATCTACCGTGTTTTCAACTAAAGCCAATAATGTAGTGTGCACGATTGAGAAGTTGACCTACGGAAGAAATTGAGAATGATATCAAGTCGAGCGTTGAAGTCAACCTTTGAAGGCCTGCGACTACTTGCAACTAAAACTACTGATTACTGTCTATATTTTCCTTGATCCATAAGTCATCTTTCCAGCTCCCAACAGTACACAATCCACGAGAAAGGATACAACACGAATGTATACTAAACTATCTGAGAAATACCTGACATTTTTGAGCGAGTATGAAAGTTAATACGACACTGTCCAGTTAATTCTTGGTAAATCGAAAAATAAGGAATGTTCACAAGACACTTTTACCTTATTCCAGTGCACAAATTCATCCCCTAAATGGACATGCATTTATGAATCACCCTGTATACATCGCGGGCTGAAATTCCTGTTACAAATACGATTGTGGAGATTCCGAGGCTCGAAATAAAACGGAAATAATGAATAACGAAATTGCATTGACAGTTTTCGTGGAAAGTATTTACATTTGAATGATTGATCCGGTATGGTAGACCCAACTAATGATTCTCATTACGGATTTCATTACAGACGGCTACTGTGATACTTTTTGCTCAGGATACAATGTCAGCCACTGTCCACTCTCGATACTTATCTATTAGTGCGTTCTTAAGGCATGCGGAAGACACTTTAAACATCTGTGATGGAATCTGTAACGTTGGTCGAGTGTCACGCGTGCTAGATCGATTTTCAAATACACATTTCAAGGAAATGAAAATGTTCCTTTTCAAGTGCGAAGAACTTTAACAATTCCCTCTCTTGCATCGAACATTATTATATTTCTAATGCATCACCAACGATCGTTTTTAGTAGAAAGTGTATTTATTTAGTGCAAAAGGATGCTTCTCGTTTGAAAAGTACTATCTTCAAAATGTTCAACTTTATACGTTCGCGGCAAATGTAATTTTTATTCAATTTTCCACAACTTATCGCAAAGGTCTTTTACATTTATGTACATTTTCCATCCGGGTTACTTGTGTATTCGCGTTCGATGCCTCTGACCCTATTACTCGTTTATCTGAAGCTGCTAATTTATACCGTACGGGCTCGAATTTTTTTAACAGTACCGCTACCACTTTTAAAATACACGTTTCAAAATGATTGCAATTGTAATTGCACTTTGTGCTCATTCTTCCATTGTTACATCGTTTTCTCTTTACATTTTTGGTTTCGGTGTTAATATTAGGTAGAGAATTACATTTACCTTTGCCCTTTCCTTCTACCGTACCACCAACGGAATATCCCGTTTAAAATAAATATTCCATACTCATTGATACGAGAAAATTTCATTATCTGGAAAAATTATAACTGCACTTTGTGCTCATTTTCTCTTTCCATTTTTATTTTCGATATTGATATTAGGTACAAAATTACATTGACCCTTGTCCTTTTCTTTTAACCTATCACCAATGGAATATCCCATTTAAAATAAATAAATATTCTATACTCAGCACTACGAGAAAATTTCATTATCTGGAAAAATTCTAACTGCACTTTGTGCTCATTTTCTAGTTCCATTTTTATTTTCAGAGTTAATATTGGATACAAAATTACATTAACACTTGCCCTTTTCTTCTATCGTACCACTAATGGAATATTCCATTTAAAATAAATAAATATTCTATACTCAACGGTACGAGAAAATTTCATTTACTGGAAAAGCTCTAATTGCACTTTGTGCCCATTTTCCTGTTCCATTTTTATTTTCGATATTAATATTAGGTAAAAAATCCCATTAACCCTTGCCCTTTTCCAACAGTGGAACATCCTGTTTAAAATAAATAGATATTCCAGGCTCGTCGATACGAAAGAAATTCCATGTTCTGCCGAGCTGCGAAATTCACCGACTCGGTTCACCGTGCCACGCAGTATCGAATGATTATCCAGCGTGGGTTCCTTTCCTTCAGGAGCGTGCCCTGTCACGAAGTCACGACGCGTCGCGACACTCCTACGGAACCGTCTCCACGATTCGTCCCGCGGACGGGAGAGGGCGCGGGGGCGCGGCCACGGTGACGCCCCACCCCCTCACGGCAAACTCACCGCTCGTTTCGTTCCTCTCCCCACTCCGCCGCGCCGACTACCTCAACTCGTACCCTCGCTATCGAATTCTATCCTTCAGCCCGGCGGCGCGTCTCGCGTTGCCGCGGAAAAGGGAATCGCGAAGGATCCCCAGCTCGCGCGGATAAAGGGGTAGCCGAGGTGGCAAGGAAATTCGCGAATTCGACGACGCGTCTTGAAATTTCACGCGGCAGGATTTTCCCGAGCTGCGACGGAATTCGCGCGTCGAGAGGCCCCATTTCCCCGCCGTGGAAATTGCAGAATTATTCGGAGTCGGGTGTACGATGAACACCCTCTGTGAAAGGGGATTTGTATCGGGTAATTTTAAAGCGCGACGGGCGCGTGCTTCTAAACATTTTTACCGAAAATCGAATCTTGTTTAACATTAAAACAGCCGATAGTGAAGAGTAAAATCCTTCTAGATTTTACTTGGTTGTTAAATAAGTTTTGTTGTTTTTTCCATTGTGAATAAATATTTCGACACTTGAACTTCGAACAATTGTAAATACACGAAACGGTAGTACTGTCTTTAGATAAAAAATAAAACGAGGAATCTACTAGCTCCGTTTTTTATCGAACGATAAAATTTATCGAGCAAAGTATTGTACGTATTTTTGAGAGTAGAAGGGGGAAGGACGAATTAATTTACGAATATAATTAATTTTTTATTTGAATAATTGTCATTCAATGTTGCAGGAAAAAGTGGCGTTAATTTTAAAAAGAAACTCGTTCCATAGGATGGATTTGGTCCTGAAGGTGCGTTTTGGAAAATTTTTGAAAATTGAATATTTTTTAGAAATATCGTGCATCGACATTTTCCATACAATATATTCGATCGTGAATGAGTTGCGCTTTTTTTTTTAAATTTCTGATAATTGAATTTTCTTTTTTGATATATCAAATACATACCTATTAACTGTTTCGATACAATAGCTTTGCTCGTAATTGGATTGCGCGTTTTTGAACATTTCTAAAAATTGAAATTTTTGTTTGAATATCAAATATTGACCCTTTCGGTACAAGGAACATGATCGTAAATGCACTGCGCGTTTTCCACAATTTCTAAAAATTTTCATACTTTCTTTGAATTCGATAATATATAATTTCGTTAAAAAAAGTGAAGTTACGCCCACGTAAAAATTAATAACATCGAGGATTTCCTCCCTCCAACCGTGTAACTTTCATCCGATAGATTTTTTACTAATATCTAATAGTAACAACGTAAATTGAAATAATATCACATGAGACACCCTATATAATAATCGCAACGTAATATCGTTACTTCAAGATTACGAGTGTAGGACTTCAAGATTAACTTCGTTTCATTCTAATGAAATTTTACTAGAATTTACATTTTACGATGAAATTCCTCCGTACAGCGAATTCTGAGAAAGAAAATGTACTGTTCGTAAGTGAGAAATTGGCTTCTGACCAAAATTGTTCGTCCACGTCCTCCTTTTTCTAAACTTCATTTATATTCTTTTGTAATTTAAATTATTTTATTCCCAATTAAATTATTCGTACAATCAACAGAATATATAATAAAGAAACTATTTTTTCGAGCAATCACTTCTAAAAAAAAAATACAATAAAAAATAGTACCAGATTTAATGAGAAAAGATAGAAAAAGTAATTTTTTCTTTTATTAAAAATTTTTCCAAATCGCAGTTTGAACTACTATTACGTCCACCACTGTTACCAACCAAATAATGTTGGGTTCCTTAAAAAAATATCGAACCGTTCGAATATAAATATAATAATTGACCAATATCACTTTACAATCAAGCAAGAGTCGTTTCTGGAGCTAAAGAAAATATACCAATAACTGCAGATCGTTTAACCGATCACGCAGACGTTAATATAAACATTGGTATCTCGACTTTTTGGATGGAGTGTACATTCTCCTTAATTCAGAAGTAATCTTCTCAACTTCCGACTGTAGATATTGCGATACGAATGTCAAAAGCTAATACGTGTTACACGAGACATTCGATTTGTCGATCAACGTCAGCAACGCGTGGATTTTTGTTCCGTGGCTGTAAACTCGGCCAACAATGGCGGCACCGCGGAGGGAAAACGTGGAGGACACATCGGGTTCGCATCAATTTTTCTAATGGAATGCTACGTTGCAAAAAATGTTCGGAGCGACGACCATTTGCATCCATAGACCGTTGGTTGGCAGAGAGAAGTTTGTTCCCCGAAGAACTCGGGCAACTCCAATTTCTTAAAAATGGAACACCGGTGTGCAAGTACCACGAAGACCATTAATTTTGAGACACGCGTACCGCGACACTCTCTTGCCTTCGAATTCGCGACGCGAATTCGTGTTATCGCCACAAAGAAAAAATACAGAGATTTAATATCAAAAATGAAATTAACTTTGAAATTTCCTTCACGGTTCCACGAAGAAGTAATTGTCATTGTGCATTGAATTGATTTTACTGTAAATTTTGTTCTGTTTCTTGAAATGTACGATATTTCACGAAATGGACAGAGTCGATGTTCCACTTCGTATACACGATCGAGAAATATTTATATCTTTTAATTACTGTACGCACACATGGTTTTTTAATCACCCGTCTCGTATCGGACAAAGTGAAAATCAGTCCTGTGCTTTTTTCGATCGATTAGTTTTTAAGTACTGTGCACGAGCGGAGTTTCAATCTTCTATATTGTATTGGACAAATTGTTCCGGAAATCAGTTTATGATTCGATCAATTATCATTTCTCTGACGTGGTTCGACACGGTGCTACGATACACGATTTATTTTTATATTTAACTCGTAAGCTTCGATGAATGCACGTGTATACTGATCGCAAGGTTTCTTTTTTTGTTTTTTTTTTTTATTTTGTTTAGAAGTTCTATAAAAACAAAATAGGAGACTAATTTTTGAAACACTCTATACTTCGTTAACCATCCCCCGGTTCGGTTTTCATGGTTCGCATCATCGCTCCTATGCTTCCTCGTTCATTCAATTACCTCCCGATTGTCTCGACACGGTGCTCGAACATACGCTTCGTTTTCCACGTTTAACTCCTAAGCTTCGATAAATATACAGGATGATTCAAAAATACATACCGATACTTCAGATGGTAAGTCTACACACTAAGGGGAATTAAAAATGTCCTATGAACATATATCTTATAATGTATAATAGGTTGTTCAATAAGTTTCGTTGAACAACTAAACTTATTCAACAGTACTATTCAATGTAGCACTGTTCAATAAGTACTGTTGAATAAGTACTATTCAATAAGTACTGTTCAATAAGTACTGTTCAATGTAGTACTATTGAATAAGTACTGTTCAATAAGTACTGTTGAATAAGTACTGTTCAATAAGTACTGTTCAATAAGTACTGTTCAATAAGTACTATTCAATGTAGTACTGTTGAATAAGTATTGTTCAATGTAGTACTATTGAATAAGTACTGTTGAATGTAGTACTATTAAATAAGTACTGTTCAATGTAGTACTGTTGAATATGTACTGTTCAATAAGTACTGTTGAATAAGTACTGTTCCATGTAGTACTGTTGAATATGTACTGTTCAATGTAGCACTATTGAATAAGTACTGTTCAATGTAGTACTATTGATTAAGTACTGTTCAATGTAGTACTATTGATTAAGTACTGTTGAATAAGTACTGTTCAATGTAGTACTGTTGAATAAGTACTGTTCAATGTAGTACTATTGATTAAGTACTGTTGAATAAGTACTGTTCAATAAGTACTGTTGAATGTAGTACTGTTGAATAAGTACTGTTCAATAAGTACTGTTGAATAAGTACTGTTCAATGTAGTACTGTTGAATAAGTACTGTTCAATGTAGTACTGTTCAATAAGTGTTATCATTCGATAAAAGTTACACCTACGAACCACATCTCTGTTAAATTCCTCCTCACTCATTCTATCACGCCCCCAATTGCCTCGATATTTAATTTCTAAGCTCCGATAAATAGTTCCATATACAAATCATTCTTCCTTATCCTTCAGCAGTTACTTACAATCGAAACACGAGATTAATTTTCCAAATACTCTACGCTTCATTATCCACGCCCCGTTAGCTTCCTACGAACCACATCTTCTCTCGTAAATTCCTCCCCGGTTCATTCTATTACCTCCCGATTGTCTCGATACCGTGCCCCGACACAAGCATCGTCGTACTTCCGCTTCCATTACGCGGCGTTTCCACATCGTCGTCCACCTTCCCTCATCGCCCAATATTTGTTCCGTTTCCTCGTGTTCCTGCTACTTTACCCTCGTTCTCAGTTTTCGCTCTCCGGTCTCGTCGTTCCTCGTTAAATAATCCCGTTTCCATTTTTACAATAGCCACATGCTCGTACCGGAAAGGAGAGAAAGAGTCCAATCGTTCTAGGACGAGATCGATACCAGCGGCTCGGCGGAGGATAGGGAAAATCGGTCGCATGAATTATCAAGAGACCGTCTCCTCGATGCAAATAGAATCCACCGCTGTCCGTGGGCGAGGCGTCGGAGGAAGAGGGGGGAAGCAAAGCGGCCAGTTAATTCGATCGACGATGCAAAACAAGCGGTGGATTCGATTTGCTGGGCCCGTCGATCGAGTAAGTCTTCTGCCGCGGCCTCGTTTTCACCACTGACAGTTTCACGCAGCTCCGGAAGCACGCTAGAGATCGATAAGCACGCGCGATCAAGGGGAACGAACGACGTGTATGTGTATGTGTGTTTGTGTTTGTATGGCTTTGTATGGCCGTGTTTGTGCCCGTATGCCGGTATATGTCTGTGTGTATCTCTCCTCGTGTGTCTGTGTGTATCTATGTGCTCGTGTGTAATCGTGTTTGCTTGTGTGTGACCGTGTGTTTGTGCTTGTGTCTGCGTTCGTGAGTTTGTGCATGCTCATGTTTGTCCATATGTTTACGTGTGCCTATATGTATCCGTAGATCTCTGAATGCTTGTGCGAGCAATATTAGCTTTAATACTAGTATTAAATAATTGAATTCAGATTTGTGTGTGCCCAAGTGTGCCTGGGTATATTTATGTGCTCATGTGTGACTATGTTTGCTCGTGTGTGACCGTGTGTTTGTGCTTGTATCTCTATCTGTGTATCTGTGCTTGTATCTGCGTTCGTGAGTTTCTGCATGCTCATGTTTGTCCATATGTTTATGTGTGCCTATATGTATCCGTAGATCTCTGAATGCTTATATGTGATCTTATGCGAGTAATATTAGCCTTAACACTAGTATTAAATAATTGAATATCTTGAGGTAAGTAAGTGACATAATTATCAAAATGTTCTTGATCCTATTTTCGTAGGTTTGTGTGTACCCAAGTGTGCCGGTGTATCTATGTACTCATGTGTATCCGTGTTTGCTCGTGTGTGACCGTAGGTTTGAGCCCATGTTTGTCGATGTATTCATATCAATGGATATCCGTAAATTTTCGCGTACCTATGTAATAGCTTGCTCGATAAGTTCTGTCGTTCGATAAGAAATACAGCCATCAACTCCACCATTTTATTTCTCTAAAGATGGTACCACCGTTTGAACATGTGTGAAGCTTCGCGTAGATCCGTCGACTTCGTACCTTTACAGTCGTCCAAAGTTCAAGTGTCCCAATATTTTTTCACAATGTAAAAACCGACTTATCGAACAACCTAGTACACCCACACGACAATGTCCCCAAGTTTGCTCTCGTGTGTCTCTGTATGTGCCCGTCTGTTTGTAGTACACGCGCGCCTGTGTGTGTGTGTTCACGCGAGTCCTCTCTCTCGTCTTTTTACCAAATCGAATTACACCTGGTCGAGGCCGAGTATCCGAAGCAAACGAACCCCGGCCCGCCGGATAATCGAGTTAAGCTCGGTTAGAAGCAAATTAGGGTTACCGGAAGGTTGCAGGGAGTAGGTACCCTGCGTTAACCGCGATATTCATCCAACGAGCGAAAAGACCAGTCGCTAGCATGGTGGGGGGTAACGAGGAACAGGGTTCCCTGAGCAGGGAGAGAGAGAGACAAGAATTGGCCAAGCTTTTGAAAAGAACCATCGACGCAAAAGGGGGCTCCTCTGCCCCCGTCCTCCTTTGTGGTCGCTCCCAGGCTGAGAACGAACGTACGGCCGGAGGAATTTTCGCCCCGAAATTACGGTCACCGAACTTTCTAGCGGAAATAAAATTTTGTTCGTCGATCGTCCCTCGTTTCAACGAGGAGAAGAAACTCTTTGGCTTCGTGTACCCAAGGTGTCGCGCGAAACGAGGTAATAGTTGCGCTAGAGCAACTTAATGAAAGATGCTCTCCGATTTCGCTCGGCGTCGTGTCGAGGAACTAATCTCGAGCGAATATTAAACCTTTAACGGTCTAATAAATTTATGAAACGGTGAAACGGTGTTTAGAACATTTCTTTTATCGTTTAAATTCTCATTCTACTTGTGATACGAAACGTAAGAAATTACGTTTTGCCGGTAGCTTTCTTGATAAATGATTCGTGCGCGGTGAATTTCGATGCACGGGATACAACAAAGTTTCACGGTATTGCGGTTTGAACAATATCTGGTCTCTCTTGTAACTTATGAATCTTGTAAATCTTAGCATCAGTTTTGAACAGTGAGCTACATATTGTCTTGCTGACTTTTTTTTGTTAACTGTTGAATAAAATCAATATCTTTTCGACCAGTATCGAAAATTTGCACTATTGATTACAGTATCGAAATCACTCCAAATAAGGTTTTTGCGCTATTGTGCAGTACACGAAGTGTCTGGAAAACGTATATTTCATTTGCATTAGTTTCTTGCCATTTTTTATGTCGCGATAAAGTTTGAAACTGTCTAGTATTACATTTTTAGTTTGCATTTGATAGCAATAGAGCAATTCGTTTCTATTGCTATCAAATTTACTAATTCGAAATTGATAAAATATTAAAAATAAATTACAGAATACAATACAGGTCTGTAGAAAGTGGAGCATGCAATAATAAACATAGATCTATGGTATCTATGGTAAACTAAACGTATGGTAGATACATCTATGGTAGACTAAACGAATATTTTATAATGCAGTTTCATAGCAGGATAGTTAACGTATCAAAATCGATAAAAATTTGTGGAAAATGTCTTGTAATTTGTGAGAAATATAACGTCAAAATTAAAGTACAGAATAGATGCTACTTTTAGCAGAAGACACAATGTTAAGATTACAAGTAACTGACAACATTTAATGAGAAAAAGTTTTAATAATTTAATTATATACGTCGAAATTAAATATGTAACGTACATCAAATCAACAATTTTGTCAATGTTCTCAATAGAACACAAATGGGATAAACTTTTCGATACTTGTACTAAATTATCAAAGGGTTCAAATAAAATATAGTTAACTTTAATATAAATGTTGGAAACTGAGATTTGAATGATACAAAATTGACAGCACAATACGTCTCGATACACTGGTTGTTGATCGATTGTTCTTTTACGCTTTATATAGTAATTTAATGACCAAACAGTATACCAATCAACGATTAGTATTTTTTCAGGTGTAATCTTTTTACCTGATAGTCACTTCGGCTATATGTTTCATTACTGTTCGAAGATTCTTAGAATTTGACTGAATAAAATTATCGAAGTTATTAAAGTGAAATGTCCTTTTCATCGTTAAACGTTTCGATGTTTCTATGAATTTTTATGTTGTTACATCGTAAAAAAAGGTAAATACACCTGTGTTTGAACCCCTCAGTGCGGATACTTTCGTTTCGACTCCCTTTTTCGGTGTCTCGAGCGCGATCGAATGTTGCAGCGATGCAGTAACGATGCAGGTGCAATGTGCACCACCGATCTGTCTGTAGTGGCAGTTCGCGAACTTTTTGAAAAGTGCACATGTTACATGGAGAGGATTTCTGCCCATCAAAAGTCACGAGTAAAATGTATTTTTCCGGTAGGTAGGCTGTATTGCGTTTAAATCGAAATTGTGATATAACGGTCGATTTTGATCGATTGCACTTCTCGTTCGTTGAACACGAGAAGTTATTTAACGCGTTAACTTTTTGGAAATGGTGTGTGATTAGAAAAAAGGATTTTCCACTCTTCCAGATTTCACAAATCGAATTCGGATTTTTTTATTTACGTCTATCTTCTTTTAATTAAAAATCGTGTAGTATCGATTGATTTCGATCGATCGAATATAAAAAAAAAATAATTATTCAATAGATCGATTGTTCGAATTACTACGAGTTATCTCGTACTTAACAGTGTTCTTTTTACTAATTTAAAAAAAGGAAAAAAAGGAAAAAAACGAAAACTGAAAATTGTATTGCAAATTTTTGATACAAAAATATTGTAAAAAGTGCAGACACGTGAATCTAACCGGAGTAGGATTCTATCTATAAAAAATAATTAAAATAACTAGATATGACATTTAATATTGGACAAACTCTATAAAATAAAGCGATTTAGGTAATTTGGTATTTCGAACAAACTGTATGTGTTCATGGTGGTAGCCAACCCGTTAAAAATCATTTGGCCGAATTAAATGTAAAATTCATGCATCGAGAAATAAATAATATTTACCGTGCTGTATGTAACGAATGCAACACGAAACAATAAATTGAAAAAAACTCGAGTAACGTATTCCCGTCCGAAACACGGTATATGGAAATTGGAAAAAAAATAAATAAATTATTTTATCTTATTGGTTAGTTTGAAATAAAAAGTCGACGTCTTATCGGGTAATTTGTTGACTGAATGAAATTTCGTATATCCGAAATTCTTGCACAAAGATATTGGAGATACATCAAGCACACGTTCGTGAATACAAAACGTTGAAATATCACATGTTTTTATATCAACAATTCATCCGTCTCATCGATCCCGAGCCACTTAAATAATTACCATATAGTTCTAGAAGCTTAAACTTTAAACGTGTCAGCGTGATGGCCTTTCAAGCACGATTTGTTATTAATGTGGAAACGTTCGAATGTTTTTCCGATGTTACGTTCCGGTTTAATAATTTATCACCGTTTACAGAGTACGCAAACATTTCCAGTCACGTCGATTTATGATACACTTTGCGATAATTATATTCATACGTATCAATCCAGCCCGTTAATAGTCCGAATGATCGAATCCCAGTAATTTATCCAATGTTAGACCTCGTTCCTTGTTAATATTGTCTAATATTACCCGACACTTTGATAATATTGTAACATCGAGCAGCTACTACTCGATTATCGATTAGAACAAAATGTAAATAAACAACGAACGGGGAACGGTTGAATGGCGAAAGGACGCGTTCACGTGTTACGGAAATAACCGAGCGTTATGTTTAAATAAAGCATTCCTTCGATAAATTAAACGACGGTTTGAAATTTTAATCGAATGCAAAATTCAATAGGAAAGAAATTTCGTAGGTGTCATTGAACAGTTAAAGTTGCTGCTCAGTGAATATTGTCACAATGATTTATCCCTATATATAGGGTGAACCATTTAATTAAATCACCATGGATCGTTTCGTCGTTAATAATTTTCTGCGCGTAACACGATTTAAAAAAGTGTTTAGAACGATTACGATACATTTTCTACGAGTTCTTTTTTCTTTCTCGAAATCTTCGAGGTAATTATCCGTTTTTCATAGATAAGTCTATACATTTTTTAACAATTGAGGGAAACGTAATTGATCTCAATTGATGAACAATGTTACAGAACGAGGATACAAAAATTGGGATATAAAATGATATAAATTAAACAAATGGTTCGTTTATAAGTTTCTCTCTTTCTAGATCAAATTATTATTAACACTTTAAAAATATTACTTATTCGAAGTTTTTTCAAAAAGGAATTGAAAATATTCTTACACTGATACTTTGGTTTTTTCAAAAAGGAATTGAAAACCTTAGAACGATACATTGTTTTTTTTTTAAATTTGTTGTTATATTCATAACAATATTTCACAACTATCTTGAATCTTTCACGTATAAATAAACAAATATACATACATTTATATAGATACATATATATATTCATTTATCAATTACTAGAGAATGTAAACACGTTAGATTCGTTTTCACCAGAGCAGAGGATTAATCGTACAATTTTTATTAACTGGAGCGGTTTTGAAATATATTTTTATATCGTACGGCTTGAAAATGATGTGTAAAATTGTATTTTTCCGTGTAAACATCACTCGGTTTAACAATATAGAATTTCGTATACCGTGAAACCACAGACACGAAATGTATTTCAGCTTCGACGATTCGCGCGGTTTAAAACATACAAGTGGTATTGGCCAGCCATACACCGGCATTCTTCCCTACGAGGAAATCGGATTCCAAGTGGAAAGAACGCTAGTTAGCGCGACACGTAAGGATTTTTATGGTTTTCGACCACCATCGTGGTTATCTCTGACGCAATTTCGTTCATTGAATACGAGAAGAGAGAATGCACCGTTGGTCGCCAACGACGTGATTTTTGTCATTTTGAAATTCGCGCCAAGTGATTCTCCTACGAGAAAGAAATCGTTTCACTCGATGGCCAAGGAAACGATCTTCGCGTTGCAATGAGACGATTTGTTCGGTCCTATACTACTTCCAAAGGTTGTATTTTTTTTTTTTTTTTTTTTGAAAAAAGTATTCTACCCTGGAACCTTAAAAAATCAATATTTTTTTAATTTCATTTTCCGAAATATACGAAATTTCCATACAGCTGCGTGATTTTTTGGTAAAATTTTGTAAGTATTCTATGTCAATGGATACCTTGTAAATGTTCTGTATTAATGGAATATTTATTTTTCGATTTTTAAACGTTGTATTCAATATTGCGATACCTTCGAGAATGGTAAGTAATATGAATGATAAAAAATTGTGTTAATTTTAATAATAAGAAACTGTGCTGATTTTAATAATAACAAATCGTGGTAATTTTTCGTACAAAATATTTATGAATTCCCGAGTGACTTTTTAAAAAATCTACCCGAAAAGTATCTCCGTGATTTTTTGCACATATATTACTTTCGGGCACATTAAACTTTACATTCGTATCAAGCTTAATTGCTCGAATTTACGCAAAATGGAGAAAATTAGTCCAAATCGTTATTAACGCGTTTCCTCTCCAAGGCACGGCCACACACGTTTTCATTTCTGTATAACCTTTCACATTTCACGTACTACGTAATGAATATTCGAAAACCAAATAAAAGAAACATTTCGAATATATATATACACGAAGTTGCAATATTTATCTCTCCAACTACTAGAGAACGTGTGAAATGACTGATATAATTTTTCAGGTATTTCCGTGAGACTGATAACGAAATTTTCAAAGAAAAGTTACTCGGTGTTCGGTTTTAAATTACAGCGGTGAATATTTTCAAAGAATTTTTAAATGTCAATTTTAGCAACAATAACCACAGGAATTATTCGATTTAATAATGAAATCTGCTTTAGTCGAGTATTAGATTGTTTTCTTCATCGTTACCGGTTTCTTATGTTTCATTATTGTTTCGTTTTTTCGATGCAGTCATTAATGACATAAGTATATGAGTATCAGTGGTAAAAGAACATCCAAAGAATCAGTAATGTATTATCAGGGTCTTGTATTCGTGATTCAAGGAAGTTTCTACTTCAAATACTAGGTTGCTCAATAAGTTTTCTCGTTTGATACAACTTATTGAACAGTACTTAGTGAACAGTACTACATTGGATTGTACTTATTGAACAGTTCTACATTGGACAGTACATATTGAACAGTACTACATTGAACAGTACTACATTGGACAGTACTTATTGAACAGTACTTATTCAACAGTACTATATTGAACAGTACTACAATGAATAATACTACATTGAACAGTACTACAATGAACAGTACTACATTGAACAGTACTACAATGAACAATACTACATTGAACAGTACTACAATGAACAATACTACATTGAACAGTACTTATTGAACAGTACTACATTGAACAGTACTACATTGGACAGTACTACATTGGACAGTACTTATTGAAGAGTACTACATTGAACAGTACTACATTGGACAGTACTTATTGAAGAGTACTATATTGAACAGTACTTATTGAGCAGTACTTATTGAACAGTACTACATTGAACAGTACTTATTGAGCAGTACTTATTCAACAGTACTACATTGAACAGTACTTATTCAACAGTACTATATTGAACAGTACTACAATGAATAATACTACATTGAATAGTACTTATTGAACAGTACTACATTGGACAGTACTTATTGAAGAGTACTACATTGAACAGTACTTATTGAACAGTACTACATTGGGCAGTACTTATTGAAGAGTACTACATTGAACAGTACTACATTGGACAGTACTTATTGAACAGTATTGTTCAATAAGCTTTATCGAACGATGAAACTTATCGAGCAACCTATTACATAATCCAAGAATACTTCCCAAATTAGATTCGCGAAGCAAGTTGTTATTATCAAGAAGAAAAGTTCCCTTAGGGCAGGATTTTCTAGAACACGGTGCACATTGACCGCGTTGCACGATAGTCTGCCGTATCCGCGTGCGAAAAAGGTGTTGGAAACGCACCGTGAAACGCGTGAACGCGAGCCTGGTTTCCGTCAGGGGCAATTACGAGTCCGAATCCAAGTTATTTCCGCGAAACGATCGACGACATTTACATACAAATCGGCGAAGTGCGAACCGCGGTATGGCGATCGGTATCGTACGATCTCGCGCTTCCCGGATCGCGTTGACGAACGACCAGGCTCGGAGCTGTGGCTACAATTTATTCAATGACTGCCACCGCGGCTACCTATCGATCTCCCAAAACGTAAAGGGCGTCCCGGCCGATTGCGTAACCGGTCCGTGCGCGACGAATGTACGCTCGATTAAGCTTCTACGTGTCACCGATAATTCGGCCGATAATTATGATCGAAATAGCGAGAGAGAGAGTCATCGAATATACCTATCTCTCTCTCTCTGTCATTCTATCTCGTTGGCGACACAAACGATCTCTCTCTCTCTCTCTTTCATGGTGTCTCGTTAGCTCTCTGTATGATGTCTCTGTCTCTGTCTCTTGGTGCTCCATACGATGACCAGGGTAGCTGAAAACAGAAGCTGAAGCCACTGGTGCGAGGAATGGGAGAAGGTGTTTCTATTGTATTATAGTTAGGTGTATCATTATTCCATACACCTGAAGTCGGTATGTAGACTATTGTTGGAGAATAGGTACATTGTATAGCAGTATAATAGGTATGTCTCGTTAGCTCTCTATAGTATTATAGTTAGGTGTAGCGTTATAACTTACACCTGAAGACAGTATGTAGATCACTCTTGGGGTATAGATAGATTGTATACTAGTACAACAGGTATGTCTCTATAGGATGTCTCTCGTTGGCTCTCTATAGGATGACTCTATCTGTCTCTTTTTCTTTTTGTCTCTCTGTCTCTTGGTGCTTTATACGATGACCAGGGTAGCTAAAAACAGAAGCTGAAGACCTTGTGTGAGGATTGGGAGAAGGTGTTTCCATTGTATTATTATTAAGTATATCGTTATGTTTTACACCTGAAGACAGTAGGTAGACTACTCTTGGGGTATAGGTAGATTGTATAACAGTACAACAGGTATATCTCGTTAGCTCTTTATAGTATTATAGTTAGGTGTAGCGTGATAACTTACACCTGAAGACAGTATGTAGACTACTGTTGGAGTACAGGTACATTGTATACCAGTACAATAGGTACATCAGTTATTTCTGCCACTTGCTACACGGTGTTCCTCCACTCCCTATACATGGGATTCAGCTTATGGCTTATGGATTCTTTTCCTTTCTCTGTGTTTCGTTGGTGCTCCATATAATTACACACCTTCTCTTATATCTCTTGCATAGTTCTTTCTTAAAAGTAGCATTTAATCACTTTATTTATCTCTTTCTCTCTATCTCTATCTAGAGACAGCTCTATCTATCTCTCTTTCTCTAGAGACAGCTCTATTTATCTATCTCTCTTCCTCTAGAGACAGCTCTCTTTCTCTCTATCTCTATCTAGAGACAGCTCTATCTACCTCTCTTCCTCTAAAGACAGCTCTATTTCTCTCTTTCTCTCTCTCTCTGTCTCTCTAGAGACAGCTCTATCTATCTATCTCTTTCTCTAAAGGCAGTTCTATCTATCTCTCACTCTCTCTCCCTAGAGACAGCTCTATCTATTTCTCTTTCTCTCTCTTTCTAGAGACAGCTCTATTTATCTCTCTTCCTCTAAAGACAGCTCTATCTATCTCTCACTCTCTCTCCCTAGAGACAGTTCGATTTATCCCTCTCTCTCTCTCTCTAGAGACAGCTCTATCTCTTTCTCTTTCTCTCTCTTTATAGAGACAGCTCTATCTATCTCTCTTCCTCTAGAGACAGCTCTATCTATCTCTCTTCCTCTAGAGATAGCTCTATTTCTCTCTCTCTGTCTCTCTAGAGATAGCTCTATCAATCTATCTCTTTCTCTAAAGCCAGCTCTATCTATCTCTCACTCTCTCTCCCTAGAGACAGTTCTATTTATCTCTCTCTCTCTCTCTCTCTCTCTCTCTCTCTCTCTCTCTCTCTCTCTCTCTCTAAAGACAGCTCTATCTATTTCTCTTTCTCTCTCTTTCTAGAGACAGCTCTATCTATCTATCTATCTATCCCCTCTCGTGTACGCGTTTTCGAGCGATCCCGATCGCGCGCGAAACACCATGTATCGTCGCGCGTCTAGCACCGATCGGGCACAGGTCGATGTAAAATTCTTGACCGACGTGGCTTGCCGATATCGTAAAAATAACACTCGAGAATCTGTTCGTAAGTGTCTCGGGGCCACGGTACATAAAATAACTCGACGTTTCCCGGATAAGACCCCGGGAAAACTATGCGAGCGAAAATTCTTCTATCTCGGCCGGCTGCCGAGCCGCGCGAGTAAACTCGGCCCCACGGTAATCGAATTTCTAAGCGAGCCAGATCCGTACAGTCTACGGCTAATGTAGAACCCGTCGTCTCTGCTCCTGATTTCTCGTTAAGGGGACAGGCTAACTGCCTAGCTCTCTGTGTATCTTGTTTCAAGGAACTAACGTCAACCAGCGCCACCGGTAGCGGCAATTTTTACACCTAGCCCGCGACACGCTGTATTTCAAGCTGGCCTCGGTGTTCCAAATACGTCCTCGGAATAGAAATTGAATTTCCGCGAACACGGCTTTACCTACGTATGGAACGTCGACCGAATTAGCCGTTATCGATTCCCATCCGATAAATGAAAATTCGATTCGATGCGCCACGAAACGAACCAACGAACGACCGAACGAACACCGGAGAAATTTGTTCGCGAAACGACCAAATCCGTTCTTAACGTTTCGGGAATAATTTTAGATATTATATCGAAGGGGGGGGGGGGGAGAGAAAATCGAGTAAAATGTTTAAACAAAAACGTGTTTCTCCAGGATTTTTCTTGTGTAAGGTAAACTCTCGATGAAATTTTTCTTTTCGTATATTGTATTCTTTGACTTTTGATGAAAGTAATGAATGTTGTTCTAGATGGATCTTTCTGTCGATTGTGTATGGTATAGTGTTTTGTTAGGTTGATTTGGAATGGAAAATCAAACGGAGCTTTCTTGCGTAATGGAAGTATCGAAATTCAATTCTGTTTTAAAAATATAAAATCAATGGAATACCGAGGTTATTTCATTTATTTTTTAATGAGAAATTTCTAAATAAGTATCGATACGAAACGAGTGAAATAATGAAGAATCAAAAGATTCTAACTACACGAAAAATATGTGTAAAGCAAGGTTACTAATATGTAAATATTTAATTTTTCCAATATTACGTGTTCCTTGTCGTCCAGAGATATTATTCAAAAAATTACCTATAATTATTTAATTCACTTATCGTCCAATTATATCCATGCCTAATGACAATTTTCTAAACTCAATTATCGATACGAAATGTATAAAATAATAATGATCCAAAATACTCGCACTAGACAAAAACTATGTGTAAATCAAGATTACTACTATTTAAATATTCAATTCTTCCACTATTACATATTCTTTGTTATATAGAGATATTATTCCAAAAATTACCCATAATTATTTCATTCACTTAAAACTCCCCCTAATCGTCCAATTCAATCCACACCTAACGACAAATTTCTAAACTCAATTATCGATACGAAATCTATCAAACAATACTAATTCAAAATACTCGCACTACACGAAAAACTATATGTAAATCAAGATTACTACAATTTAAACATTCAATTCTTCCAATACTACAAATTCCTCGTCACCCAGAAATATTACTCAAAAAATCACCTACAATTATTCCATTCACTAAAAACTCCCCCTAATCGTCCAATTCAATCCACACCAAACGACAAATTTCCAAACCCCGAATCTCCAATAAGAAACATACCACCGAATAACAATCGAAACCGTAAATGAAAACGTTTACAACGAGAGAACGTTCTCCAAAGAACGCACCGAACGTTCTCCATCCAAGTATTCATCGACGTACGCGTAAAAAAAAAAAAGAAAAAAAAGAAACTCTAAAATTCCTCCCGTGCAGTGTAAACGCAACGTTTACGTTTCGCGAGCACACTGTACTCTTCCACCGAGCGGACTCATTATCCGAGGGAAATGGAGCGAAACGAAACCGAAAGGCAAAAGAATCGTGGAAGATGGTCGCGCGAGATGGTCCCGTGAACCCCACAATTTTTTCACGACCCGCCCCTAACCGATAACCGTTTATCGTTCGCGTAGATATACATCGAGCCGGGGAAACCGGGTCAGAGTGCGATCGTTGAAAGTTGACCGGGCCTCGTTACCGGCATTCGGCGCGAAATCGCGCATCGGCGAGGATCGCGCTAACGAAACGCGATGGAAACGTCCACGACGACGCTCCGCCACGAGGAGTTTACTAACAACGAAAAGGTTATAAGTTCGCGGCCGGTGCTCGACAATTCATCCAATTAGGACATTTTTGTCCCGTTCCACTTTTGCCTACGCGAGGAGGACTCCTCTCGTTTCTCTCGAGAGGGTGCATTAAAACAGTTTTCGAGGAACGTTCGCGTAAAAAAAGGAAGAGAAAAAAAAAGTAGAAGAGTGAGAGAGAGAAAAGCTGGCAAAGGGAAATTTCAACTCGACGGTCTTTGCTCCGCGTTACCGTCGCGTGTTTCCCGACCGTTGCGTGTGTATTAACAAAAAACGGGATGGAAGTTTGCAAAGTGTTCCGCGGCGACTGTCTTCAACCGGAGCAATTTCCAGGTACCGTTGTCTGGCAAGTTTCCCCGCGGTGTACCAGCCCGGTGTTCCGTCTTTTTAAATTACTCTTCTTCCAGATACTCGTAACCACCGCCAACAAAAGTATGGCAAATAGCGAGCTGTCTTTCTCTTTCTCTTTCTTTCTCTCTCGGTCGTAAGTAGATGCCACTGCGACGTCCCTCGACCGACGAGTCGAGTTCGTTTGCCATTACGTAATTGCTATAGTCGGCTGCTGAAATTTCATCCGAACGCGGAGACGCTCGACAATTTTTCGGACGGAAACGTTTTTAATTGCTTCGCTCGGGGAGGTAATCTTCCGGGGGATGTGGACGAGGTCGCTTTTGTCGGTTAGGTCGGTGTCTCGATTTTGGTTGTTTTTTTTTTTTTTTTAATGGGTATTTTGCTCGGGATTAACGGGTTAGAGATTTAGACGAATACGGTGGGTGGACGGTGTAGCGAGGTATTTATCTTTCGTTTGGGAGATTGTTTGTAAGTGAGGGGGTGAATTTACGTAGGGGGATGAAAGAAACTTGTTCTGCGAACGGGTGTGTACTGGGGTATCTTTGTTTTTGATGAGAATGTTTTAAGTTTTAGGAATAGTTTTAGAGCTGTTTTGTAGGCTTTCTTGTAGATTGTGTATAGGTGGGAAATAGAAAGATTACTTTTGGATCAAGGGGGATGTAGTGACATGTTATAGAAAAATGTTTTGAATTGTGGATGGAAGATGAGAATGTTCAAGGTTCTGCAAATAGTTTCCAATCTATTTTGTATTCTTTCTCGAAGATCATGTATAGTCCAGAAGTAGAAAGATTACTCCTGGATCAAGGGAGATGTAGTAACATATTATAGAGGAATTTTTCGAATTATTGATGATCGAAGAAAATATTCAAAGTTTCACAAATAGTTTCCAATCTATTTTGTATTCTTTCTCGAAGATCATGTATAGTCGAGAAGTAGAAAAATTACTCCTGGATCAAGGGGGGTGTAGATGTTATAGAAGAATGTTTTAAATTGTGGATGGAAGAAGAGAATGTTCAAAGATCCACAAATAGTTTCCAATCTATTCTTTCTTGCAGATCATGTATAGTCGAAAAGTAGAAAGATGACACCTGGATCAAGGGGGATGTAGTAACATATTATAGAAGAATGTTTCGAATTATTGATGATTGTATAAAATATTCAAAATTCCACAAATAGTTTCCAATCTATTCTTTCTTGCAGATCATGTATAGTCGAAAAGTAGAAAGATGATTCCTGGAATACTTGAAGGGGATGTAATAACATGTTATAGAGGAATGTGGACACTAAGATGAGTAAAAAATGTCATATGAATGTATGTCCTATACAAGGTGAGTCAATAAGAACTGTTATCTGAAATATATCGTTATCTATTGATTCGATAAAGAAACATTTCGTATAAAATACATTGTATTCGAAGGGACTCATTGTGTAAGGGCTTTTTAATTTGTTATGTGTATTTATTTTGTAAAAAATTTAAAAGGCATTCAATTAACCTCCTTAGGTACAATGTATTTCATATGGAATATTTTTTGATCGAATTGATAAATAACGAAATATTTCAGATAATATTTCTTATTGACTCACCCTGTATACTTTAATTTTCGAGTTATGAACAATCTAAGAAAATATTCAGTATTTTCTTCGTCCTTTAACATTCTCCCTCGGAGTGGTTTAAAATCTATCGTATACACAACAGATGTCAATAATGTACTGTGCGCAGCTGAGAAGTTGACCTCTGGGTCGAACGTTTTAATCGACCTTCGAAGACTCGCAGTTAATAATAAATAAAAGTTGCTCGGAGTTATCCATTTTCCTCCATAACATGTTACATTCCCTTTAAGAAGGTATTCAAATAACCCAGCTTTAAACAATCGATTTTTTTTTATACTTTAAACATTTTCTTCAATCATCCATAATATATAATATTATCAACGTGTTAGCTACTACTACATTTCTATGACAGTGTATTTTTTCAATTTTAATTTATTTCTCAATCAATGTGTACTTGTTACAACGATCTCATTGTTAATACGATCGTTAAATTATCACATTGTACGGCATTCATTAATATTAATAAAATGATATTTAGCTCCAATCTTCTCCATTCTTCTGTAATCTTAAAATTTCAATTATTGTTGTCAGAATATTATTTTTTACATTTAATATCTCTGCTCGGTGTGTTTCAATGAAATTCTTTAATACAACTATTAAATTATCATATAGTATTGTGCCAATTAAATATTAATAAAAGTAAAATTTCACTGTATTTCTTCTTTTACAATCGGAAAGTTTTTATTTTTAATATTGGCAATGTTGCGGAACGAATTCTCTATATACTTCAATATGTCGCGCTAAACGTCGATCGAAGATGTTTCTTTCGAAACGACGATTGTCAAGTTAATTGGCGTAACATCTTGAGAACCGATACACTCGATATCTGTGACAGTTTCCTTCTGCCCCTTGTATAATAAAAACTACAGACTACGGTGAACAATTCGAATCTTTTCTTTCGAATGCTATTATTTATTCAATTTTTAACTTTCTTTATTTATTATTTTTCGTTTTCTCTTTTAGAAAGACCAAGGCAAAAATTGCTACGTCAATCGTGGATATATAGTATGCATTTTTGTGCATTTACGATGCACCGATTTTACTTCGATAATATCAATTATTTACAATGAAAAAAATTCGTAAAGCTTGGAAAACCATTAAAAAAACAAAAAAACAGGCGTATCGAGTTTGCAATTTGTAGGTAGAGCGGTATTCTTAAAAAAAAAAAAGAAAAAAAGAAAAGTATCGAGTATCGCCCAATTTTCAAGGCTCCAAATTAAACAAACCCTTTAACCCGTCGCAGGTCGCGTTACCAATTGTACAAGTGAGGGGTCGCACACCTGGGTTTTCTCCAGGTATCAATTTCAGTAATAATGTGCACGTGAACACAAATCTTTGGTTTAAAATATTTCAAATCAGTTTTGGAAATTGAGATCGATATCACGGTCTATGTTACTATCAAGTTATTCGGAAAGTTATTTCGTTTTTCTTGGTGAAAATGAAACACGATTTTTTTAGAGTGTATAAACTCTTTTAAACATTTTATTAAATTATATATTCTCCATTTTGTAAAACGAAATCACTTTCCGAACAACCCGATAGAAGAATATTTTTATATTAATATTATTCATATATCGCAAAAAAAGGTGCAAGGTTGTTCGAAAATACTGATACAAATATTGCAAAAGAATAAGTTGAAGATCAGTATGATGAAAATAAAATAGCGCGAATAATAATAATAATAATAAAGCAGTAACAATAAAGCAGTTTACTACAGTGTTTTCAATAAAAAAATGGTACTCAGAAGAATCAGAAGAAAATAAAATGAGGTACAAAATCTGAGGTACAAAAGTAGTATCACAACACGATTGAAATGTAATTTATCATACAAAATGACTATGCGCGTTACATTTATTATTATCATTAAGATTCGTATCGCGCAACGAAATAAATGATCGCGTACCGGTTATTCTCCAGCCGTGCATAAATCAGCGTAACCGTGTTCAATTATCTGGTCCTCGAAAGATCATGAAAATTCAAATGTTAACCTACTTGAATAGAAACAAATGGAGTCGTGTGCGGCGTGTGAACGAAAACCACGAACTCTCGTGAATTATACTCGAGGATTACCAGTTTAACGAGAATACAGAAGCATGGTCTAATCTAACGTAAATAGATAAAGAGGGAGGTAGAGGCTGTGCCAAAGTTCTCGATGCTGCTGTTCTCTTATTATTTAACAATATGCGGGAACACCCATGAGAAAACTTTACGCGCGACCTCTTGCGCAAACTTGCAACGATTTCAAGAGCGTATCCAGTGAGAAATCTAAAAAATTTAACGATATTCGATATGGTATCTCTTCTGTACGATATTCCAAGCCACGTGAATTTTGTCCAATTTTAAATAATCAATTCTGTCGAAGTAAAATTAAAAAAATACTCGATTGTTCGTGTACAATGTTGTTTCGTGCGAAATGTTTCTCTTTTATCGAATCAACGTACAAAGAAATGTATTTCTTTTATCGAATCAACAGCTGACGAAATGTTTCTCTTTTATCGAATCAACAGCTAACGAAACATTTCGATAACAGTTCTTATTGATTCACGTACACGATACACGTTCGTAGAATATATTTCACTCATTTTAGTGTCCATATCCCCCTATAACACGTTACTACATCCCCCTTGAAAGGTTATTCAGGTAATCCGGCTTTAAAAAATCAATGTCTTTTATACACTTTAAACATTTCCTTCGACCATTCGCAAAGCTCTAAAACTAAGACATGTTCGTGCAATATTTTTTGTTCGTCTTAGTGTGCAGATTCACCGTCTGAAGTACGAACATGTATTTTTAAAACACTTTGTATAATATTTACCAGCAATTCGTCAGTTACTATTGAATATTAAAATATTCCTCCAGACACTATCATTCGTTTCGATACGTGAATTTTTTAACTATTCTACGCCAATGTCAATGTCTCAGCTATCGTTGCATTTTAATTCAATAGGGTGGGTTGATTCATTCTTCGAAGTAAGGACGTGTATTTTTGAATCGACCTGTACCTTGCACGCTCGTTATCGTTCGAGCATTATCACAACAAATGCACGGTTAGATTTCCATTCAAATCGTACGCGGGTGCGCCACGCAATGATTAAATTTTCAAATCTCGAACATCGGGCGACACCAGAGGAAACGGTTCTCGATTAAGCGCGCGAAAGCTCGTTGGTGTCGGTGACTAATCAGTGGTGTTCTCTCCTGGTCGGTACACGAGCTAATCGATCATCTAATTACCCGCCTCGATACTCCGTGCGAATTGAATTTTCTTCAAGCCGCAAGAAATTTAAGAAACCGTACCGATTTTCGCGAAACCTCTGGTAGTTTCGCGACGAAAGAAAAACGAGAACAGTTTGTCGGTGTAAACGAGGTGAAATGGATCGTAATGTAATATAAATATTGTTACGGTGTAAATTGAACGTGGAAAGTTTGAATATATACTTATATGAGAATAATTTCATCGCAGAAATAGATTTTTATACGATCATTTTGCCAAGGATTCTGTTCTTAATAATTTGTAATGGGATATGAGCAATTTTTCTGGTGAATATTCTCCACGTTTAAATGTTACGCGATCTCGATTATACGAGATTTATATCTTACTGTTTCTGTGTACATCGTGTGTGATTTTTCTCTTCTATTTGTCTTCTGTTATACGGTAGAAACTCGATTAACCGGACTTGGACTGTTCAGATTTTCGTATCGTTCGCGATCTCGATCGACCGAGATTTAACCATTGTATAATTTCGAAAATTTGAAGATCGATTTACTGGATAATCGAGTATAAAAATAATCTATCAGGAAAAACGATTTACGTGTAGAAGAAGATCGATTTTTCGAATCGTTGCGGATCGAAAATTCGAAAATCGATTTACTAGATAATTAACTATAAAAAAAATGAATTAGGAAAAAACGATACTAGTGGGGAAACAATCGATTTTTCGAATCGTTGCGGATCGAAAATTCAAAAATCGATTTACTAGATAATTAACTATAAAAAAAATCGATCAGGAAAAAACGATCTACGTGTGGAAGAAGATCGATTTTTCGAATAATTACGGATCGAAAGTTCGAAAATCGATTTGCTAAAAAATCAACTACAAAAACAATCTAGAAAAAACGATCCACCGGTGAAAAGAAATCGATTTTTCAAACCGTAACGAATCGAAAGTTCGAAACTCGATTTGCCAGAGAATCGAGCACAACGAAACCGGTTACAAAAATAGTATCTTCTTGCGTGAAAACTCATACTTTTAAAAAACCGATTCAAGATCGATACCCTAAATTTACATATAACAGCCCATAAACGAACTTCACTTGCACGCTCCTCGTTCCCTCCACCTTCGTCTCTCGCAATGTCCAACGAAAACTAGATCTCCAGGTAAAAAAAAAAGAAAAGAGAAAAAACCAAATATTCCCAATACAAAAAAAAAACTCACCTGAGGTAGACAGCGATGACCAACGGTGGTCTCTCCATTCTCAGATCGGCCGGATTGAACGGATGCAGAAACACCGGTACGTGTAGCTTGGATCTCGGGTACAAAGGTCCATGTGGTACCAGCAGCGTGAGCGAATCATCGGCCTTGAGCTCCTTGTATTCAGCACGGTTCGGTGCCAGGGGCACCTGACCGAGCGGCGTGACAGGTTGTATCTGTACCCTCGGCCGACAGAAGCCAGCCCCGCTGTCCGCGGAACCAGTGTCCTCGGTACGCGGCTCGAGGACCGAGTAAGCGACCTGCACGAGCCTTGGTAGACTCTTGGCGACCTTGACCCGGCCTGGAGGTGGTAACGGTGCCCACCAGTCGGCGGGTATGGTGATCTGAGCGAGACAGACACCGTTCTCTCCGTCGGGGCTGCAAGCCGCCGTCAACACCGAAGCTGAGGACGAGGACGTGTAAACGGACGAGGACGAGGACGAGGACGAAGAAGAGGACGAGTAGCTCCTACCGTTGGTCCTTGCATTGCTTCTGGAAGGGGATGCCAGGCTGGCGTGCAACACCACGCATACCCTTTGATGCCTGGCAAGTAGCAACTGACGCCTACCGCCCGCTTCGCTCCCCGCGTGGAATAACACTCTCAGCACGGGTGAGTCACGGGGCACGCTGCTACCGACCAGATGCGCCGACATGTCCAAGTGACGCGCACCGAGCTCCTGCGCATCCAATATGGTCGCCGCGGTCAGGTTTCGTCGCGTCTCCGGGCCCGGTAACGCGTCCAATGGGTCCGGGACTATGTAACGGGCAGGGACCGTTTGCTTGGTGCTGAACGGGCCGTACGTTGCGCGGACCGAGACCGGCTCGCTGGTCTGAAAGACCGTGAACTTGTCTATCGAGAGAACTGAGCCCGGGGGCGGTGACGGTGCCCCCCCGTTGCTCGACAACGACGACGTTCCCGTGGACGGTGATATCGCAGGTACCGCGTCCCCTCTTGCTGGATAGAATTGCCTCGGCGTGTGTTTCAGGAAGAATCCACCGTCTTTGTTCTCGAAGTGAACCTCCACCGAGGCCGCCACGTCTGAAAACCAAAAGGATCGTGCAACGGTCAGCTGATGGGCATTTATCCAACAGAGGATCGCGATTTCGGTTGTTTCTATTATATATCGTACACGCGACACGTCTCACGGTCTGGTGGACCGATTTTCTTTCAATCGAGTCGTTTTAACCGGAACGTCGATTCGGGGTACGGGGAAAGAAGAATTACTTTTTTTTATTTTATTTTATTTTGTTGGAGAAACGAACATTTTACCGGCTGTGGATTTTTCAAGGTTTTTCACGGTACTAGGAATAGGTAATTGGATTTTTTTTGTACGGTGGAAGAGGGAAGTATTGTAATAGGAGTTTTGCTCAGATATTGAGATTATTCGGAAGTTTGGCCTACTCGCCGATTTCGATTAACTGTGAGTATGTTACAGAGGATACGATGTGGAGTAACTTTTCTCTTTGTATATATGTGCGAATTGTTACTTGTTCTTCAAAAATACAAATATCTTTTCAACGTTAAATATTATAATCGTTCGATGGTACCTTCCAAACACTGTCAGATAACGACTAATTTTCCAGACACAAAGAATGCATCGGGCGCTATCAAAATATTTGTCACCATTTACAAACTATCGCTTCGATGACGATTGAATATTTTTTATCTCTGGTATTTGTCGCGAGAGGTCTCTTTCAAAGGTTTTTACGATAAATACCACTCGCGAGAATACGATGGGTATAATAAAAAAATCGCAAAAGAAAGGATCGTGAGAGAGAGAGGAATCGTTTCGGAAAAAATTCGAATAAATAAAAAAATGTAGTCGGCGCGAAGAAGCGGTTATGAAATTTTATTTCTCGTATAAATTCGAACAGAGTAGTTTAAGGGGACAGATATTCTACGACAGTGTGGTTCTACACTGAACTATTGTCCGATTTTAAACGAAAAATCGAAGTATTTATTGTTCTACGTCTAAAAAATTATCGTGTCGACGCAAACGATCTAACACGGGTTAAATATTTCTTGGAATTTTACAAAAATGGATGGACAATGCTGTGATTTCCTTGTTCGAAACAAAAACGATGCAATCCCAGCCAGTGTCGCTGTATCTTCGTGGAGAACGTAATCCATAAATTGGTAGTATTTTCCCGATGAAAACGAGCCCAAACACGACCTACTTCCGTCCATATTTAATTATACATACTTTTTTCGAATCGCTATTTTTGAAAAACTGCCAAATAACGCCTAACAAAAAATACTCGGAACTGGGTCGTGTTTGGGCTCATTTTTATCGTGGAGAAGTCGTCGAATCGATGCTAATATTCTCGTCACAAAAAAAAATGTTAATTATCGTTGACTCGTTCCACGCTCGCTCTCGTTGCATCCTCGTTATTTTCTTCCTTGGACAGTGCACGCGAACCTAGGTCCGAAATAAAGAAGGTCGACGCCTATAAAAACCCACGTGGCTCTCTTCCCCCGGCTTATACGCGTATAAACGAGTGGAACCGATACGATCATTCCATGAAGGAGGGGGGGGGGGGGCATTCTCCACCGGGGTATCGGGTTTACATCGTACGCTTCTAGCCGTAGGGGACATTTAATTATCCGTTTCTTTCTGGAAGACCGAAATTAATTCTCGGAGGATACGCGCGTGTTTTCCTTAACACCGTAATAAATCCGTTGGTCTCGTGTCACGGGAAGGGCGGGAACGTTTCCATTACACTCCGTGTAATTTACAGAATTTATATCCACGTTAAATTAACATAGAAACGAACACGGGCGAGGCACGTCGTCGTCGTCGCGCGCGCGCGCGCGCACGCTTGCGACGATCAAACTTTTCAACCGAGTCTACTATCCGGGGTCCACGTTGACCGGCTTATTACAAGGGGGAGACCCCCTAACTTGCTCGAGAGACGCGTCTCGATAAAAATTTCTCGGTTAGAAGTTCGAGTGAAAAGTCGTGTAGAAATATCAACGATTCTCTCTTTCTTTCTCTTTCTCTCTCTTTCTTTCTTTCTCTGTACGACGCATTATTTTCCGGGCACAATATCGCCGCTCTCTACCCCCCCCCCCCATCCTAGCCAGTTTCCGATAAATCGAAGAATTCGGTACACGCTTGGATCGCAGGTCGCGGGATCGTTTTCGATAAGGTACAGTTTGGAAATTCTCTATTCGTGAATTCTCGCATCCACCCCTCTTGAAACAAAGTTCGCGTACTTATGCGCGTTCGAAAGTCCGCGCACAGGTGAACAAGGAGAAGTTGTAAATCGGCGCGGGCAGCCGGGGCGACCGGGCTCGATTCGGACATAAATTTCCGGGGGAAATCCTTCGCTAAGCGCCAGCTGCCTGCGCGCTTCCCCCACTCCCTTCCGGAGAACAGTGGAGCAGGAGGAGGGGAACACGCGGAAAGGTGAGGCCAATTCAGCCTTCCCCCACCACAGCCCACTCTACCACCGGTCGCTTATCTTTCGCGCGACTCGTTCGACGCGATCCTCGTGTCTAGCTGTACCTTTCTCTCTCTCTCTCTCTCTCTCTCTGCCCACCGCGCCCTCTCTGGACTCTTCTCGCGAACTAAAGGTACGTCTTCACGTGGCAGTGCAACTGTGAACCAATCGTACGGTTTCTCGACTATTATCGCGCCGGTTGCGTATTATATTAGGCTGTTCGGAAAGTCATTTCGTTTTCCAAAATGGAGGATGTATAATTGAACGAAGTGTTTGTACACTCTAAAAAAATCGTGTTTCATTTTCACCAACAAGAAAACGAAATTACTTTCCGAACAATCCAATATTTATTATACTTGTAATAAATTCATTTTAAAATTTGTTCGTATCGTTCTCGAAATCGTTTCTTACAATTTTTCGGATTAGTATCATTGGTAGAAATTGTAACGGTCCTGATGAAAACGAAAACTGTCGCTTTTTCGTGAAATTGGATTCGATGTCGTATTATTGGTCATTACACTGTCATGGCGGCTAAAATCGTGAGTTTTAAAGTACGTTTTCACGTGGTTGTACTTGCGACAGTTATGCAGGATATTTTTGTAATTGTGTGTTATATGACATTCGTCACTCTTAGTACGTATTGTAATAATTGAATTTTAGTGTATTATTCTTGAAATATTAAAGTTTGATATCGGAAAATCATGTTCACGTTACTGTCACGACAGTGATAAGAGTCACGACAGTTCTGACGTGAAAACTCTCGCGACAATGAATTCACTGTCGTACAATGTGATGACGGCCAAAGTTGTAACTTTTAAGGTACTCTTTCAGGTGTCGATAACTCTCGAGACAGTTACGCAGTCTATTTCCCATCTCTGTGCAATTGTCTGTTATACGACAATTTAAAATACCTTATAATAAATTTATCATTTGTTCGTTTTGTAAAATACTAAATATTCTTCTTGAAATACTTAGGTTAAGTACTAAAAGTACTAAAGTTCGGTATCAGAAAATTCAAATTTTCAAATCGATAATCGTGACTCGAAGACTGTCACACGTTTCCACACATTGGATTCGTTGACGTAACATCGACCACATTATCTTTCAGTGTCGTGACACTCGTAATAGCCAAAATTGCAACTTTTAAGGTACGTTTTCACGTGATAGTAACTTTCGTGACAGTTACCCAATTTTTTCTCGATCTCGACGAAATTGAATTAAATTTAGCACCAGTTCTTTAAATACCATATCTAATTCAATATCAGAAAATAGAAATTTTCAAATCACTGCCACGACAGCGATAAAAGTCACAAGCAACACTAACCACGACAATCCTGATCTAAAGACTGTCACACGTTTCCACACAATGGCTTCACTGACGCAACATCGACCGCCACATTGTCTTACAGTGTCGTAACGACAAAAATTGCGACTTTCACCGTCACGTGAAAACCTACTTTACAAGCCCAAATAGAATTTCGTTCGACTTCGAGCCGAGATCGTCCGCGTCGATGTCGTAAAACCGCGACAAGCCCTTTGATTTCGTTCCGCGAGTCCCCTCTGTGTTTACCCATCGAATACGACGCGAACGATCTCGTCCTCCGTTTTTATCGACGACGAGGTGTTGTTGTTTCACTGTTTACGAATTTATTCAACGTTCGTTTACAATATGTTCCACGGGGCCCGTGAATCGTCGATGCTCGTTCGAACGTGGATCCTCCGCGTCGAAGTAGTCGATACCGTTCCTCTTCACTTGTAAGGTGGCACGTCGAACCACTGGTACCTTTTCGGTTGGCTCTCGTCCAGCTGGTACTCCAAACATCGTCTAGGAAAGCTGTCGGGGATCGTTAGGAGGTCCTCTTTAAACCGGTCTCGAGCTTTCGAAATAGTCGAACCCAACCCCATGCGATCGATAAATACACTAGTCTTGTCCCGTAAGTTCAGTTACAAGCGTATCGTGGGCTATCGCGAAACGATCGAGAAACGTTCACGAACGATTTGAATTTACGGTTGTGGGTCAAGACCTGGGGAAAAATGAGAATACACTCGACCAATTCGCGACACGGTTAATTTGTTGAGCTAGATCCTCTCTTAGGGTCTTTTCCGACTCGTTGCCTCCACGCAATAGTTTCATATTGGATGACGTTTGACTCACTGTTGCGTCAAGTATGAAACTACTTCTGATTAGGGATGACGTATTTTTGCGCGTGAAATTGGAGATCAGAAGCATTTCGTACAATTATGTACGGCTGAGCAAAGTATTATTATTAACGTCTTTACGTTAGGTAATTTACTATTGTTCGATTGTAAATGTAGGACGAATTTTACGCGTTGGATTCTTCCAAAACGTGCTAAATACCGCGTAAAAGTGGTGTATTCCAATAATTATTGTACAGTGTCTCCGTGAAAATTTCCACGAAAAGTATACAAGTCATATTCCACTGCTTGCAATTTGTTAAGTCACAATTACAATTTATTAATTTATCGTTCGTAAATGGATTCTGTCAAGTTGTCCACAATTTCATCAAATGTTTCTACACTCTAGAAGAATCTTGTTACATTTTCACAAAAAAAGAAAAAGACTTTCCGAACAATCCAATAATTCGACGTGTCGGAAAGTCAGCAATGATTTTGCAGAAGATTTGTGCCATCGACGCGGCTTCGTTTCCGCGTTTGAAAAAGACTCTCAAACCAGGACCAAAGTGTACCAACAAAGACCCTCGGTAAGGTACAGTAAAACTGACGAGAACTAGCCTCTTTCGTGGATTTTTCAACGAGACTTTGTCCCCAGCTCGCGGAGCAAAAACAACTCGAGAGTGATTACGGAACAGAAGTTAATTTCGTCCGAAGACCGACACTCACTCTCGTTGGACCAGATTCGAATACCCTCGATCGTAAACCACGGTCAGTGGCTGAGAACGTGGCCTGTAGAGGACTCGTAAAAATTTCTAGCCTTTCGAGACGAAAGTTTCAGCTTCCGAAATAACCTCCAAGACCCTACCAGTCCCGATAACCGTGTGGCCGTGTGTCGTTCGCCAGTTGGCCCTTTTTAACCCTTGTGCCGATAACCGTATACCCGGCCACCGTTTGCCCACTTTCGTGCAAAAGTTCGCCACGTTCTTGTCGAAATATCGTAAAACTTCACCGATGGATCTCCATTCTTCGCCCAATCTCGCGCTACTTTACGTATCCGGAATAAAAACGCGGAAGGTTTTCAACGCGAACGAATATTACACGATTCGATAATCATTTAATTGTGAAGTGTACAGTGGAAGCTGTAATTAATATTTAACGTTAATTTTTCATATTTAAGGATGTCTGTGAAAGCTTCGAACTGTAGTGTAAAAAGTAGAAATGTTCGATAATTTGTCGATGTATTTTTTATTTTATAGTAGTACCAACGAGAGTAATGTTATTTAAGAGTTTACGAGTTCGATGATGAAAGATTGCAAATAGAAAGGAATTTTTTAAATAACCGTGAAGACGTCCCTCGCGAAGTGTCGTTTCTGAGAAAGATGAACGTTTTGTATAATAGTTCTAATTTTTTTTTCGTCGGTGGTCGTGTAAATAAATGACAATGTTTACGATTTCTTCGCAGAGATGGAAATCAATTTTGCATCGACTATTGGAAATGATCTATATTTATCGAAAGTTTGAATTATAAAATTTGAATTTTCTATTTTTTTCATCGATACACTTTATCACTTTTCAAAGTGAAATAAAGAACATTAACTATCAAGTTAATTTTCCATAATCGTTGTACCAAATATAACATTTGTAGTTTTCTACTCTGTTCGTCGATGCAACGATACACAGGGTGTTCTGAAACACAGTTGCATAATTTCAGTGCAACTGAAATGAGAAAGAAAGGTCGTAGATTTGGGTCTTTCTCGACCCACTGCACCCTGATAGTGTATTGTTCCTTCACGATAGACTATGACGATAAATTTCTCCTCTATTTCCACAGTCCTCTCATTATACAGAGGGTCTCGATACATGGAAGCACAAGAGGCAAATTCAGCACACTAGTATAAGAGAAAGAAAATTCGTATAAACGTATGCTCGATGCAACCTTCTTTCCCCAGTTATAGACGTTTTTGTCTTCCGATAACTCCTACGATAAACCGAGCTCCTCCACGAGCTCTTTCTACGTCGAGGTACTTCGACTGCGTATTCAAGGGAGTTGCCAGCGAGTACGAACAATACCTGGTACTTTTGAACGGACGAGGAGGTCTAGGATAAGACGTTTAGGAGTCTGCATTCGAGTCGAAAGTGCCCACTTCGAACAATTTCTGGAAAGATGGTTGAGCAACCGATATGATAAAAGCAGCTGTAACTTGGAAACAGACTCGTATCGAGCATACATTTATAGAAACCATTTTTCTCCATTTTAGTTGTGTTTTATTATCAGTAATTCGTATCCGAAGTTGTGTCCAGGTGTTTCGAAATGCTCTGTATACGAAGAGAGAAGTATCGGGTTGTTCGAGAAACCATTTTGTTTTCCAAAGTGGAGAATGTATAATTTAATAAAATGTTTATACAGTCTAAAAAAATCGTGTATCATTTTTATTAAAAAAAAAAAGAGAATGACTCTCCGGACAACCTAATATGTGAATCTAGTAAATTGTGTTTAGTAATTTTTGTATATTGCAAAATTAAATTTAATTGTGAGGTTACTAAATTTTATGAAGGTTACTAATGACCTTAATAAAAAATGGAAACTGTGGTTACTAATGCAGATTCCTAAATAAACCTTTCGAGGTTGAAACAACCTTTAAAAAATTACTAAAATTGTTAAAATTATGAAGGTTAAAAATTATGAAATGATCCAAAAAAATGTTTTTTCCCAATTAATATTTTTCTTGTACCCGTATCTTATAACGACTGGAAAATATATTGGGTTGTTCGTAAAGTCATTTCGTTTTCCAAAGTGGAGAATGTATAATTTAATAAAATGTTTACACACTCTAAAAAAATCGTGTCTCATTTTCACCAAAAAAAAAAACGAAAAGATTTTCCAAACAACCCAATATTTTGCATTGACCTGGGAACAACCTTGAACACCAAAAATGCAACGAAACCGTTTCATTCGAGTGTTTGCAACACTACGTATTACCAACACAATGATTGCACAGCTCGTTACTCACAGACGGCTACTCAGACACTGAATAGAAGATTTCCAAATCGTTGGATCGGACGTAATGGGTCTACAATTTGGCCAGGACGTTCACCGGATCTGACCCCGTTAGACTTGTTCCTTCGAAGGAAACTGAAGGAAGAAGTTTACCAACAGCAACCCATCGCTCCAAAGATCACGTTAAATCGCATAATTAGAGCTTGCGCTGCTATCCTACCAGAAAGGAACGAAAGCTCGTGGCAATCCGTGATCCAGGTACCATCTTAACGTTACCTTGCAATCATCCTTCGACGTTAACCTACGTCACATTTTGTACGTACAAAATCGTCCAAAGAATTCACGACTTAAATACTTAATGTATTCTCACAGAAAAGAATATCGATTAAAAAAAAGAAAACTTCTCCCTACCACTCTTTCGAAATGAAATCAAATCAGTATTCCCATAAGAATTTCTCCGCGCCTTCTCCAATCGAGACACACACTGTACAATAATATCAAACGCTCCTCGATCGCTTCGATACATGACGTCGATTCATAATATCGTCCCTGGACGGCCACTATTACCGCCAATATTCGATATCGCGCGTTATTGTTGCCCCGTTCCCCACCCTCTAACTCTAACTGTACAGCGCCGAAGGTGGATGCACCGTAACAGAACTTACGACAAGACTACGTAACGTTCGGAGCCGGCGATAGCCAGCGGGAGCGACGCTCGAAACTTACGTGGTCGCCCGTTTGCAACCAACGATCGGATAATCCTCGCGGAAGCATTTCGTGTCCAGAACGTTGAAGTAGAAGTATCCGACGCTTGCGCCGGCGCCGTCCTCCGATCGACGAAGACAATCGATGAACCTCTCGTCGCAGGAACACAGCAACCTGTTAAACAGATTCCCGATTCGTTTCCGACATCGATCACGCGTCGCTTTCCCCTGTCTGTCACGGTAGTCGCGTGTTACGTGTCTCTCGTTCCCCCACGCAACGTTCACGGAAACGCACGAGAAAACGTTCGTAGCTCCCCCCACCACGGTAGCTATTCCCCCACCGCGGTAGCTATTCCCCCACCACGGTAGCTATTCCCCCACCACACCGGACCGAGCAGCACGCTTCACCGACGATTAATTCGCCGCGCACGAATCTGACGGGCGACGGTCGCTGATCTTGACTCGCTCGCTCGTTCGATATTCACCGTGCGTGATTCATGCCGGGCGAGCAGACTGCCCGACACGCCTACAACTCGCGCGCAACGTAACGCCTAATCGCCGCACAATTTCTCACCGAACGCTCGGACACTACGCTCGGGAAAAATTCCGCGTGGGCGTGCACGCGAACTCGGTATTACCGCGATCGTTAACGCTGGCGTGGAACGGCCGTAAAGTGTCCCGGTAATTCGCGGTAGGTAGGTAGGTAGGTAGGTAGGTAGGTACGTACCTTGTCGTGGCGGATCTCGCGCTCCATTCGTGTTCGTACTTTCGCGCCCACCGGACACGAGTCGGAGCGCGGCTCTCTCGCGGACGAGTCGTTCGACACACGCGTCGAATCAACGTTAGTCTTACCACGAATGGTCAAACGATCCTTTTAACCCTTGATCCTTAACCCTTAATTCTTTCACCCTGTTTTAACCCTTTGCACTCGAGGCTTCTTTGCTACCGGAAATCGACGCCTCGAGAAAATCCTTTAAGTCGTAAAATTAATCCGAAATTAAACATTTTTCTATACTTTACATACACGCGTTTACACTCCACAAGAACGTAATATTTCCATTCCAATTTGAATTCCAAACCACCAAGTTTTCCCGGATCGAAAATAATACACTGAATTAGGTGGCGACCGAGGATCTCCTCTCGAGTCCAAAGGGTTAAAATTTGATTTAAAATTGTACATTGAGCGTTGGTTCTTTCGTTCAACTTTAAAGAAATTCTTGTATTGTTAAGTATCGCACGTGGGACACGGCTGTGAGTCTCACGTGGACCCGTTGCTTATTACTCTCGCGTCGAATTAATATTAATCTTACCATGAATGGTCGAATGACCCTTTTAACATTTTATTTAGGATTCTTCGTTGATTGTTGGTTCTGAGTTAGGTCTGGCTCAAATTTTTTAACAATTTCATTTAAAATTCTACGTTGATCGTTGACTCCTGGTCAAACTTTGAAAATTCAATTTAAAATTCTAAAGTCTCTTTCGTTTATTCAATTTTATGTAAATTCTTATACTGTTCGGTATCACTTGGATTCCTTTCGGAAAAATATGATCGAATTAACGTTAATATTACCATGAACGGTCAAATGACATTTAATTTAGAATTTTTTTAACATTTAATTTAAGATTCTTTCTTGATTGTTAGTTCTGAGTTAGGTCTGGCTCAAATTTTTTAACAATTTCATTTAAAATTCTACGTTGATCGTTGACTCCTGGTCAAACTTTGAAAATTCGATTTAAAATTCTACATTGATCGTCGTCTCTTTCGTTTATTCAATTTTATGTAAATTCTTATACTGTTCGGTATCACCTGCATTCCTTTTGGAAAAATATGATCTTTATTTCATGACTGGTTAAAGGACCGGTCACGGAAAGAATACCTACACGTAAAGTGTGGCTACTGTTATTGTTAAAGTTTATTTCTGTTTCGAGCACGAAACGACACCATCGAAACACGAGTCGATAGTGTTTCGTCATTGTTACCGATTGTATATTTACATCGCAAGGGGACTATTTTAAAGTACAGTCTTTTGTGAAAATTGGGAGAAATTGATGAATATGTGTATAACAAGGGAAACGTCAGAAACAGCTAGAAAAAGTATCTTTATTTTATACGTGACGATTCACCTAACTACGATACAATAGGAACACTCGTTACTTCTCCCACTCCTCACACATAAAGTTCAGTTTATTTTTCTAATTACACTGATTAGAAGTGGCTCTCACCGATTCGAATGAAATTTGGCAGGCTCGTAGGTTTACAAGTACAACAATCATACCCGGAATTATAGTCGTAAATGATCGGTCAGTTCTGAGAAAAATAAGTGCAAAGTTTGGATCGGTGTATTCCTTCATAGTGATTGTAATGTAAAATTTGTTACTGTTGAAAAAATGTCGTACGAAGGTATGTATACTGAGAAGACTTTGAAATAAGTGATCGTGCTTGTGTCCCATTTTCGAGGTAATTTAAAAAAAAAAAATGACACTTGAAAATTAACTAGCTTACGTTAATTGAAGTTAACGACAAGTCAAAGGGTATCGGGTCGATCGTACGTTGTAATTATGTTCCTTACGATCATTTTGCAGTAACCGGTTGAATTTTAAAATCTGAACAAAATGGAGAAGTCTGTTCCACCCCTTCGCGGACCAATTTTCGTGAGAGACTTTAAAATCAACCCTTCGAAAATTAACTGGAATTAATGTCTGTACTTAAAATCTGTGAAAAATTGCTAATATGGCTCCACTACTTCTCCACTTCGCGGATCAATTTCCATGAAAGACTATACTTTAAAATTAACCGTACGAAAATTAACTGGAATTAATGTGCGTACTTAAAATCTGAGAAAGATTGCTAATACGGTTCTACTTCGCCCCTTTGTGGGCCAATTTTCATAAAAGGCTATACTTTGAAATTAACCCTACGAAAATTAACTCGAATTAACGTGTACATTTAAAATCTGAGAAAGATTGCTAATATGGTTCTGCTTCACCCCTTCGTGGACCAATTTTTATAAAAGGCTACACTTTAAAATTAACTGTACGAAAATTAACTCGAATTAACTACCCTGCTATCGCACGATCCGTTAAACGTTAAGTTTATTAATTTTCGCGCGATAAATTTTAAAGTATCTGCTCTCTGAAAAAAAAATTTGTGCGCAAATAACACAAATAGAACTACGTTTACAATTTTGAACCGTGCTTTGAAATCTTTCTAAACTAAATATAGATATTTCGTCGAAACAATTGCGTACGAAATTGTTGCAGAAATTTATTTTTAAACCGAGGTAATTTTTATTCAGTTCTTTGCTTTTGCTGTAAGTATTCCTCGTTCGAGTTTCCATCCAGTTTCCGGTTCGACGGTTGTAATATGAAATTCTGTACTGGATCCGGTGTTATTCGACTCACGTTGCTAGACATTATGCTATATGTATGTACACCGATGATACACATTCCCATAAAGTATTCGACGTGTCGACTTCACGATATTCGAGCTCGAATCTTTTCAAAATTGACGAATAATCGGTAGAGTTTCTCGTACACGTTTTCGCCGGTTCGAATACGATGAGAATCTAATTATTTAAATCTCCTGATTGTAATAAATAATAAGAAATTCAACTTTTATAATTTGCGATCACTAGGGTTATATATGGCGTTGAAGCTTAAGAACCTACAAGTGCTACTCACTGAACTCACTTAATGTATTAAATTTCAGGATCAGGAGAAACCCAAAAGTAAACATCTTTGCAAAAATTAGGGATTAGAGATTAGGGTCACTCATCATTCAAAGACGATGAGAGGTCTACTTATTCAAACCTTCTGATAGTATTTGATGTTAGAAAGTTCAACTCTTATAATTCAAGATCACTAGCCTGGAATACCTATGAAAGCTACTCACCGAACTCACACTCAATGTATTCAGCTTCAGGATCAAAAATTACTCAAAAGTAAACATCCTTGCAACTACTGGAGACTGGAATCATTGAAATATGATGAAAGATGTAGTTATTCAAACCCTTTGGTAGTAGTTCATAGCAATCTTCAGATTAATGACGTTAGATATGGTGTTATAGCCTAAGTAGCTGTGAGCACTACTCACCCAACTCATATTCAATAGTAGAGCTACACAAGACTATGACCACCTAGGCTAGTACTGGGTCTACACATTTTAACCTATATTTTCTGAATGGGACATCAATGACGTCATATATGGTGTTAAAACTTAAGTAGCTATAAACACTACTCACCCAACTCATATTCAATAGTAGAGCTACACAAGACTATGACCATCTAGACTAGTACTGGGTCTACACATTTTAACCTGTATTTTCTGAATGGGACATCAATGACGTTAGATGTAGTGTTAAAACTTAAGTAGCTATGAACACTACTCACCCAACTCATATTCAATAGTAGGACCAGACAAGGGTACGACCACCTAAGCTAGTACTGGGTCTACACATTTTAACCTATATTTTCTGAATGGGACATTTGTGGTAGCCGTGGCCACCCTTATTGGACTACTGTACTCGTAAGCTTCCCAACAGAATACCATAGCCTCCAGCGGTAGTGGGCCTAAATGCTCCACCGCAACCGAAATTATCACCGCAACACAGATTTCTAATTACTGTCTCCCCGAGGTACACCGCGTCCCCCTTAACCTTAAAGTTAAGGTCTCCGCGTAAAAAATTTACCAAACGTGCGCACTCGAGTTCGTAATTTTGTGATACAAAAGAGTAAGTAACTAGTGGAACATTTACGTGCACAAAGTATCTGTGCAATAAAAAATTTCTCAAATTTCTCAATATCCTTCCAATTTTAACATTTCTCGACCACTTTGAAACCTTCGAGGTGTCTCTTCCAATTATGCACAATAAAAAAAACAAAATGGACAAGGTAAACGTTACTCACTTCGAGTTAGATCTACTCAAACGACAAACAATCGATACTTTGGTCTAATTAAATCAATCTAGAAACTCTAGAAAAAAAAAACATTTTTCCCTCCTGTCGATCATCCCTCCCCGAAGTTTAACTCTTCTTAGAATCATTTAATTTAAAAAAAAAAAAGAAACTATTTCAATTTTTGTCGCGAAAACTACTTGCAACCATTTACACGGGTCACTGAATAATCCAAGCTGTCACAATACATGCAACTGCGTGCTTCCCTGTTTCCTTGCTCCCGTCTTTCGCGTTTCAAAATTTCAAACCGGGTGTCTTCGTGCCAAAGTAGAACGAAACGTTCCAAGATCAAAGAAGACGACTTGCCACCGAAATCCTCGAGCGGTATCGTTTCCACGTCGGTGGGTGCCACGAATTACCGAGCCACCCTGCGAACCTTGGAACCGTTCAACGGCCTGCAGCAGGTCTCTCGTTTTCGAAAAAAAAGAAAAGACAAAAAGAAGAAGAAGAAGAAGAAAAAAAAAAGGAACACCAGTGGCGGCCTCTCTGACGAGGGAAAACCGCGCACCGGCTAAGAAAAAAGCATCGCTCCGAGGAATAGGAACTAATTTAAAAGCGGCCACCGCCTCGAGACGCGAGCCGAAGCCGAAAGAAACTTTAACCCCCGCGAAAGACGAGCCGCCGCGGGCTTCGCGTTCTCAAGGAAGAACGCACAGGGAAGGGAGAAAAAAAAAAAAAGAAAAAAAGAATCTTTCGAAGCAATGACGTTCATCGGGACACACGCTCCACTGACGAGGGAAAAGGAACGGGAGGAAGAGAAAAAAAGAGAGAAATCATTCGGAGCGATGACGTTTGACAGAAAGAGCACCCGGTGGTGAGAAATATGGCAAAAAAAAAATATATATGAAGAAATATATCTTTGTTGGAGGATCCTGGAAATGGAGGTTTGATCGAGGAGAGAGAAAATAAAATATTATAATATATTTGGGAACGAGGGTGACGTTCTGTATAATGATGGAGATGAAAGAGGAATGTTTCTGGAACTGAGGACTGAGGAGAGGAATAAATGAAAATTGGGGTAAAAGAAACTTTGGGGCATTACGTTATCTTAGATTTAATCCAGATCTAATTCAGAATGACTGAGAGAAGAAAAGGAAAAAAAGGGGGGAAAATTACTTTGGAGAACGAACAACCTACTGAGAAGAGAAGAATGAAAATTTGTCGAACGTTTCCAAGAATTCACACTCAGCTGAGAAAAGAAGAAAGAGAAAGGCTTCGAAGTAACAAGGTTTCTCAGAACGCACATAATTGAGAAAAAAACATCTTTTGGGTGTTCTGAAGAACGATGACTGAGAAGAGGAATAAATGAAAATGAGAATGAAAGAAACTTTGGGGCAATTACGTTATTCCAGACTTAACTCAGATCTAACTCAGACCTAACCCAGAATGCACACATCTCTGAGAGAAGAAAAGAAAAATTAGGGAAAAAACACTTTGGATGTTTCGAAAAAGGCACACCCTGCTGAGAAGAGAAAAGAGAAAATTTGTCGAAAGTTTCCAAGAATTTACACTCAGCTGAGAAAAAAAGAAAAGAAAAGCCCTTCGAAGTAACAACGTTCCTCAGAAGGCACATAATTAAGAAAAAAAAGAAAAAAACCTTTCGGGCGTTCCAATGAACGCACACTCGACCGAGAAGAGAAAAGCAAAAAAAAGTTCCTCGAAGTAAGAATATTCCCCAGAACGCGTACCTTGAAAAAATAAAAAAATAAAATAAAAACGAACCTTCCAAACGTTCCGAAGAACCAGCACCCGACCGAAAAGAGAAATAAACCTTCGTAGTAACAACGCGATGTTCCCGGCACGCACACCCGGCCGTGAAAAAACCAAATAAAATCTTTCGAACGTTCCCTGCAACGCACATCCGAGAAAAAAACAAAAAAAAACAAAAAGATCCCCTCGAACGCACACCCGACCGAGAGACGAACAAATAAAAAAAAAAAAACCCTCGAACGTTCCCTGCAACGCACGTCGCACCGATGGAAAGAAAAAAAAATTCTCCGCGCAAGGAAAACAGAATTTTTTTCCAAAAAAAAAGAAAAAGAATTTTTTTCCAAAAAAAAAAAAGAAAAAAGGAAGACCTGGTATAGAAGGTGGGATTGGTCAGACCGTGGTTGGTCTGTCCTGCCTCGATCACGTCGTCGCACATATCGTGTTCCCGGCAGCACGCGTCGGTTTCCATAAATTTTCCGAGGTCGTCCGGACTCGTCGCCACGTTACCGCTTCCGCACCATTTCGTCCCTGCCGGAAGGAAGTAGCAAGAGAACGGGAAAGCTCGTTACGTACAGTCCCCCCTCCCTGTATCCACCAACACCGTGCACACCAATCCGGTACGTCTCGATCTTTCGCGTAGTGTTCGATCGTCTCCGGCAACGTTCGGTCACCCGATCCCCCCACCGCCGCTTACCTGGGAATATCAAGTTCATTCTACGGTCCGGTGTCCCCGGTAGGTCCTCGGCGCCGACTCTATTGTCGTCGCTATAGTAGATCACCCATGCGTGAACCGAGACCGAGCCGAGAACGAGGCAGAACGCGAGGATCGACCACGGTCCCGGTACGAGCATCGCGACGAGACTAGACGAACGAACGTACTGACAAAAGAAACGACCACGAGCAGCCTCGAGAACGCGAACTCAGAAGCGGACCGAGTGTGTGGGCCTCGTCGAGGGAAAACCGAGTCGTACCTTCCGGCTCGTGGAACGAGAAACCCGTAACCGGTCGCTCCTATACCCCGGTGGGTTTATATGAAAAAAAAGAGACCCCCTTCCCCTTTCTCCCCACTCTCCTATCTCCGCCCGTTTCGACCCAGTTTCGCATCTAATCGCGAGAATTACGCGCAACGTGTACGAAACGGAGCTCGGTTAATCGCTCTTTATCCGTCTCCCCTCGATAAAGGAGAACTAGCGAACGAGGGAAAGAGAACGGTTACGGAAACCCGATGGGTCTCGGTCGCTGTCTACGAGGGCTCCTAGACAAGAAACACCGGGGTAGCTCCGCGCCGCGGGACGCGCGCATAAATTTTCCGATTGGCGCGGTGTAATTTATACCGGCGGCGTTAAAAGGTAAACAGCGGGAGCGGCGGCGGTGTTTCGGTGCGAGTTAATAACTCGCCGCGCCACGCGGCGGCGCGAAATGAAACGTACGAGTGCGCCGCGGCACGGCACCGTGCGCTGTGTTGTCGGATGTTTTATAGCCAGTTCCGAGTAGGTAACGCGGCGCGAGCGTCTTTGTGTCTCGTAAGCGATGTGTATTTATCGCTGGTGGATTAAATGCGCGCGCACCCTATCGCTCGGCTGATAACCGCGCCAGTGGAGGGGATAGAGACGACTCGATTCGCGGCAGCGGCCAACGGGAACTTGTTTCCGTTTCTATGGAACGGACGAATGACTTCTTTCCGTTTCTATGAAATTTCGTGCGTCGGGGAGGGGGAAGACACGATCGCGTATCTCGTGGATCGCCGCCACGTACGACGCACGGCTCGGATTTAAATAACGAACGAGCGCCTCGTATCGGGACTCCCGATAAATACGGGGATCCCACAGCAACACGTGTCACCTAGCGCGTCGTGTTGTCCCGCCAAGAAACACGGGTAGCTCGAATTTACACCGGCTACCGATCGCGAGTGTCGAGTACATCGTTCGCTGTTGCGAGTACATCGACGGATCGTGCTACTAGCGCTAATCTCCGCGAGCTACACTTTTTTTTGAGGGTTTTCTGAGGGCGATTGGTTTCGACGACCGATTTCACCGTGGGGTGGGTTATATTTTCTAACGGTTTACATTTGTAATTGTTCACGTTTGCACGGTTGTGTTTGTAGCGGTATTGGACTTGGAGCAGTGTACAGGGTGATTCGAAAGTACGTGTTCTTACACTAAGGGAGGGGTGAGTTCATCGCGTTAAGATGAGTAAAAAGTGGCTTGTATACCTTGTTTCACGAATTGCGGACCATCGAAGTGGATGTTCGGAAAGTCATTTCGTTTTTTTTTTTGGTGAAAATGAAACACGATTTTTTTAGAGTGTATAAATATTTTATTCAATTATATATTTTCCATTTTGGAAAACGGGGGTGCTATCGGTTTACGTTTCGTTCATCGAGAAATATACTTGCGAAAAGGGTAGACAGTCTATTCGGTGCAAATGTTACCGAAATTTGTTATTATCGATCAAAAATGTTATCCTTCCGCGATAAGAAAGCAAACGAGTGTTTACATCCCCACTCTACTTGTTTAGCAGTTCCCCTTCCATCGTACGCATTGTCGCCATTGGCAGCTGTCCTCGGCCAATAGCGATACTGCATGCGATGGTGGGGGAACTGGAAGATTGTAGAGTGGGGATGTAAACACTCGTTTGCCTTCATGTCACAGACGAACAGTACACCAAAGATGAACTTTGTTGCGAAGTAGATCAAATCTGAAATTTTCTTAGTCTTTTCACAGAATCGAAATTTCACAGAGCAAATACTTTCATCTTCGTTAATACGTTCCCGTTCGTCTTTTACGTTTTTATTTTATTCTTAAACTTAAGGGATTTAAAGTGCGGGAAAACTTTGATTACAGTTAAATTAATGCGATTTTCCAACGTGAAAGTTTCCCCGGTGTAATTTATTGGTTGAAAACTTAAATAAATTTTACGCAATACCGATACTACTCCGCGTATCTTTTAAACGAATCGTCGAACTTGCAATTTCACATTTCGATATGTGTTCTTCTTTCTATAACGCTTCTATATTTCGTCTCTTCGAAATTTTATTCTGCAATAATACGCGGTTAATAAAAGAAGAAAAAAAAAAGAAAATAGCGATAATTGTTATCGTTGAAGCGTGAAGCGAAGACAATTTAAATTGACGCAAAAAAGTTTGCACAAAGTCGTCGGTGCGAACCAGGGCCGTGACGAGCCAGGGCCGCGTACCCCTGAGCGTGTTGTTACGAGGGGGCTGACAGGCGCTCGTAAAAGTAACAAGAATTGAATTAACCTATTTTAACGCTTCACCGCCCGTGTAGTTAGCGTAAAAAGTTTTTTATGCCGACGATGCAAAATAGGCATATATCCGTGGCCACTGCGACGCGAACGAGCGTAGGGCAACGTAATACACTAAACACGGGCTCGGTGAGTAGGTTCGTACCTTTGAACCCTTTCCCTAGGATTTAAATTTCGATAACGCGTGTCGTAATCAAGGGCAAGGTCGGTTATAATTCTCACTATCCACGTGAACGCTAAATTTTCTTTTCGAAGACACTATATACGGATTTCTTTTGAATATTTTGAAGAAAATATATAATTTGTAAAAAGTAATATAATTATAATTAATTTATAATTATAATTTTGAAAATATATTTGTACGTATGAATGTAGACAAGACTCACTCGTGTTTCTTATGTTCAGGCTGTTTTTTTTTTTTATTACGAGTTTTACGATATTGTAGGCGAAGAGGTTAAGAGGGTGTGTATAGTCTTTCGCTGACTTGAAGTCCCGCGGTACAAAGAGGGGGAAAAGAGGAGGAGTCGGACCGCCCATCCCCACCTGAACCACGCGTTCTGAACCTTAGCCACACCCTCTGCCATAGTAGTAGGAATAGATTTCAATTGCGTCGTTATTTTAATAGGTATATAAATATAAAGCTTGACTGTAACTACTGAGGTAGACAGAAATGGACTATAAAGATTATAAAATCTGAGCTTTCTTTTATGCTTATATTTAATGCATAAAATATAAAATAAAAAATTCTACCATGTTGGCTAAACTAAAAACTATTTATTGTGGCACTCAACCGTAGCTGTATTACGATTTTTCAAAGAAAGAAATAAATTACATTGCATTTTTAGGTGTTCGTAAATTACAGTGTACAACATTCGTGTAAAATGAATTAAAAAGTTCCTTCGATTGTTTACCGACTTACGGTAGAGATAATATTGAAAATTACAATCTCTCGAAGTTTATTTATTTTATTTCTTCAATTATCGAATACGACCTTTTCTCAAACACAGTTTGGAGAACATTGCAGCAACGTATAAAAATGTCAAGGACAGACGTAAATGAACTGCAGTAACGTTTTGGCACAAAATGGTGCGGCGCGAACGTACGATCGTACTGCTCGAAGAGTTAATTAGTTTTCTCGTAGTTGATAAATTAGTAGGCGAGCGCGGGTATCTAAGTAATGGGAGCAGGTTGTAACGGTGTTTGTATTTTGAAATTTCTTAACAGACGAGAATAATAACAGTTGAGTAGAAACATTTACACTGCTTCGAAGGAAAGTAATTTCGATGTGTCTTATAAAATTACAGTGTTGTGTATTTTCTGAGAAGTAAGTACTCTCTGCAATGATAATTTTGTTAATATTCGTACGGTTACAGGAGAGTTCTAATCGCGTGAAAAATAAAATATCTAAAGTAGTGTTAATCAATAGCGGGGACTTTTACCTTTTATTGTTTCTTCGAGACTATCGTACACCTACTTATCTCTTCCGGGTAATTCTAGATTAAAGTAACGCTACTTTCCAATTTTCTTTTTTACACTTTTTCCCCGCCCATCTTTTATTCAACTTAAAGTTCGACTAAAAAGTTTCGTTCGATAACGCGAGTTTTGCATTCACTGCGTGTTATTATCGCGTTACCTGGTTCCGTGTTACTAGCTTCGACCCAAGGGGTCAGGAGCAACATCGGTGAAAATTTATTTACAAAAAATTGCCGGTGAAACGATAAGCTCTTTATTCGCGTGTACTCGAGCAAGAGTTTCTCACCTCGTTTGGTACAACCACACGAGATAAGAAAAGGTTGTCAATAAAAAAAACGAAAATGTTCTACCACAACCTGGAACGAAATTTGGTCCGAGTAATTTGTTCGTTCGTTTATTTACGTACCAATACGATCGAAATATCGGATAGAATCGAGTTGTTCGATTCGTCGATACACGTCTTCGTACATCGACTATGAAAATTTAAAATTAAAACAACCATGGTTATAAGAAAGAAAGCTGTGGTATAAACGACAAGAGAATAATTCTCAACTTTAAAGTGTCCCAGTGTAATTAAAAGAAAACAATGATTTTTTTTCCAATTTTAAAGATTCACTGCCTTGGAAATTTCACGTAGTTTAAAAATATACTTTTTGCAATCGAGGAGCTGTAAGATCCATTATTCGAAGAGAAATTCCTCGTGTATTGATACGGGGAACGTGGCTCGTCTGCTCTAATTATTGGAGAAAATAAAAAATTACAACACTTTTTATACGTTTAAAGGACGCAGGATGAAATGTCAAAACTATAGACTGTCGGCTTGTTTACTTTGTTATAAAAAGAAAATACTTAAAAATAACCGTTTTCAAGCCTCCCAGATCGGAACCTCCCCTTAATTTATATTTAGTTATTTACTACGTCTTGATAATAATTTTGCGACAAACCTGTGTACAAATTGGGCCATCAACCCGTCGTATAAGGAATAATAAAACCAAAATGTCTTTCACGGTACAAACACGTCGCACGTGAGTGTCCAAAGAGCGTGAACTTTGATTATACCTTTTTATCGATTTACAGAATGGTCAATTTTTACGATAGCAAGATGTCGTATTATTATTTATGTCCAGCGCATAAAAATAAGAAAGATACTATACTTTGTTGCTCCTATCTCTGGTCGCTCCAATCTACTATTTTCACTTGAGAAATTACTCTGGTGTGAATCTTTGAAAACTCTACTTTTATTTTACATTTTCGTAAAGAATATAGTTTCAGAAATATCTCTATCAAATGCAATTAGCATTATTATTACCTCAGTAAACGAATTTAAATGCGATCTTCTCGAAACTGTATTTTTTAAAACGATAACACCACCGTATTTCAAAATCTACTCGATCAATTACCATAAAAATTATGGTGTACATTAAGTATATGTATATCTATAACTCGTACAAGAACCAACCCGAACCCTTCATTATTTACATTTCTCTAGACTCCGAAACCGAGAAACAAAAACGAAAAATCGACGATCGAGTTTCAAAGTGTCACCATCTTTCTAATTACACTCCTTATCGTTTCATTCTAGGCTCAAACATAACCAAACACGTACCAATTAAGAGTCTTCTCACAAATTCTTTCATTCGGAGCGAACAAAATGGCCGCGATCGCGATCACTGTGAAACTCTCTCTCTGAAAAGCGACAACGTTCGTAACCGTTTAATATCACCGACTTCGACGTTACCCGATCCAAAAAATTTCCAAATGTTGTTCAAACATGTACAAACAAACGTTCGAAATTTGACGTCAAAAGGTGTAGTAGTTTCCTCGTGAAAAATTCCTAAAGAAAGTTACAAATAATACAGAGTAGCCCCCGTGTTGTTCTCGGTTTGACCAAGTATCGAGAACGATCTAGTTATCGTTTTCACTCGACAGTCTCGTCGTTGGGCTCGTCTTGGAGATCCGGGCATAGAAAATGGCTGATATTTCGCGGACCGACCATTCCGTCTTGTCGACGAGCGCAATCCGCCAACCAGAGTCCGACATTGGTGATACGATTGCTCGAGACCTTCGGGCCTATTCCAGGGACTCGAAAAATCATCGACAGACGGCCTTCCTTCACCTCGGTCCTCATCCTGTCAAGGAACTCGCCGAATGGATCCGATGGTGGAGGCGTAGGCTCTCGTTGGATGTCGCGAACCGGTTCGAGGCACTCGCAAATCCCGCGAAGAATACTCTCGAGACCTATTGGCTCGTAATCGTCGATTTCCTCGTCCAGTAAAGTTTCTTTGGAGGCCTCCTCCGTGTCGAAGTCCGATGAGGTGTATTTGTCGCTTCGATCGTATTTGGCGTACGCGTCGTAAAAATCCCCGAAGTAATCCTGATCCGGGCTCTGATCGTGCACGTGCTCCGTCTTGCGTATCTCGGTCTCGTACACGGGCTGCACGGAAATAGTACTGTTCGTTCGCGAAAAGAAGGCCGACGAGTGTTTACGTAACAGGTCTGGTTCGTAGGATATATCGGTTGCCAACGACAAGCGTTGGAAACATTATCGTTCGTTCGCGAGAAGGTCGACGTATATAGGATACTAGCTACCATGGAAAAGTATGGGAATATACTGTTCCTTTACGAGAAGAAGGCCAACGAGTGTTTACATTCCTATTCTAGTTTATAGAAAAATAGTTCTCTTCAAATGTGGGGGAATGTCACTGTTCGTCTTTCAGAAGAAGACAAGTGTTCAAATAACCAGTATGGTTTGTAGGATACTAGCTCTCATGGAAAAGTATGGAAATATACTGTTCCTTTACGAGAAGAAGGTCAACGAGTGTTTACATTCCTATTCTAGTTTGTAGAAAAATAGTTCTCTCCAAATGTGGGGGAATGTCACTGTTCGTCTTTCAGAAGAAGACAAGTGTTCAAATAACCAGTATGGTTTGTAGGATTACTAGCTCCCACTCGAAAACTATGGAAATATACTGTTCGTTCATGAGAAGAATACCGATGAGTGTTTACATTCCCATTCTTCTTTATAGAAAAATATCTCGCTCCAAATGTGTGGAAATATTACTGTTCGTCGTTGAGAAGAGGACAAGTGTTTATATTCCCACTCTAATGTATAGAATTACTAGCTCCACCCAAAAACTGTGGAAATATACTGTTCGTTTGCGAGAAGAAGGCCAATGGGTGTTTCTATCCCCACTCTGGTTTATAGAATACTAGCTCCACCCAAAAACTGTGGAAATATACTGTTCGTTTGCGAGAAGAAGGCCAATGAGTGTTTCTATCCCCACTCTGGTTTATAGAATACTAGCTCTACCCAAAAACTATGGAAATATACTGTTCATTCACGAGAAAAAGACCGATGAGTGTTTACATTCACACTCCGGTTTATAGAATACTAGTTCCACTGAGAAACTGTGGAAATATACTGTTCCTTTACGAGAAGAAGGTCAACGAGTGTTTAAATTCTCGCTTCGATTTATAGTATACCAGGTCCTCCCATCGTACACATGCATTGCTGCAATTGACCACTGTTGATCTTCGTCACCGTCTTCGAGCATTGACGAGTGGTTACATCTCCATTCTAGTTTACAGTCTACTAAATCCCCTATCCTTACACGATTGCTCGCTAATGTTCGAAGACAGTGACGAAGATCCACAGCGGTCAATGACAACAATACATGCGATGGTGGGGGATTTAGTAAACTCCAAACTACAGCGAGGACGTGATCACTCGTTGCTCGAGGACAGTGACGAAGATCGACAGCGACCAATAGCGTTAGTGCGTGCGATGGTGGGGTAGATAGTAGACTGTAACCTAAAGCGAGGATATAAACGCTCGTCAGCCTTTTTCTCGTGGACGAACAGTAGGTTGTTCGGAAAGTTTCGTGTCTTTTATACGAATTCGAAACACGATATTTCATTTAACTTTATCGACTAAAATATCCACCATTTTGTTCTACAACCTTAACCCATAATAGATACACGATATTTTCCCCAAAAAGAAGCTTCCTTATTTCTAAAGAATACATCCAGGTATTTTTTAAGCTTTACCAAGGACACAAGATTTTCCTACAAAGAAAATTGTTCAATAAAAAAGAACCAGATGACGATAGAACGTTAAACAAATCGATTTTTCGACTCGAATCGAAAGTGAAAAAACTGATTGGCAAAACTAAGGCGCAAAACTTGATTTTTCGAAAAATCAAGATCGCTATCCGGAGCTCGCATAATTTATTCGTACGATAAAATGTTCGTATAAAGAAACAATCTTGCGTTTCGTTTCTTAATCGCGAAACGTGACACGAACTCTCCAAAACTGGAATATTTTCCACCTTTCCCTCGGATTCGTTTCTTTTTTTTTTTTTTTTCTTCCCCAGCGAGCCACGACGCGACGGTAAACACCGCGTGCCGTGTTGGTTTATGGGAAATCGATTCGTTGTTAAAAGCAAAACGTCGCAACGAACGGAAACAAGTAATCGACAAATTCGTTTTTCCAGCGACGAGAATCAAAGTTGCGCCATACTTTTCTCCCCAGCCCCGTACCGAAGTTTCTCGAGGGGGTCAGGGAAATTAAACATCCAACGGTGTGTATCGTCGGTCGGACATAATTAAACCGTCGAGACTTTGATCAGGAGGAGGGTAGAGGTTGGTTGTACATATTTCATCGGATTGGAACGTGTCACCATCCCCCACCGTCCCCGTTCGTGTCCCCGTCCTCTCGGTTACTCACGAACCACGATTTTCGCTTCGTTGGTCGTTGGTTGAATCGACGCGTCGATCGAGGAAGAGGTCTTCTCGTAACGCACCTCGTGTATCTCGGAGTGTCTCGTCACCAAATCGTGGGCCTTCAGAACGTACAACTCCTCCAACGATCGACTTCTGTTCGTCACCGATCCGCATACGTCCGATCGGGTGTCCTCCGCCTAACGATGGTTCGGTGGGAATGACGCGCGTTCGTTCGACGCGCAGGCGCACGCGCATGCGCGGTCGCGGTCGCTGCGATCCCGTGCGAGTAGACGGGTACCGGCAGGCCCCGGAAACAGGCATCAATTAACCGGGGCACCCGATAAATCGTCGCACAGCGCGGCGAGCGTCGAGAGCCGTAGGTTAGGTACACGCGCGCGGTTCGATCGATTCGGTACGGGGTTGACCCGACGATCGTCCCGCTGAAACACGCCGCGCAATCGTAAACGACGTACGGGAGGGTAGAGGAGGATTGTTCTGTAAATTTACGCCGGGCACGGTACGCCGTTACCGGCCGATTTCGAACGATGGAAACACCGCGTTCGACGCGCCTCGAGTAATTATTTCCCCGGGAAGCCGTTTCGATTGCGCGCTATTCCATTTGCATCGGGTACGTTATTAACGAAATTATGTTTGGTTATCGTCGACCGACACACGGGGAGTGAGTGAGTGAGTGAGTGGGTGAATGAGAGAGAGAGAGATGTGTAAGAGAGAGAGAGAGATTAAATAAATAGAATAATTAAATGATACTTTATAAATATATATGAGAGAGATGTAAGGTATATATGAGGAAGAAATATGAAAGAGAGAGATATGGGAGAGAGGAATGTGGAAGATGAGAGAGCAAGAGATGTGAGAGAGAGAAATATGACAGATGAGAGAGAGATGAAAGATGGGAATATAAGAAATGAGAAAGAGGGAGAGAAATATCAGAGAGAGGAATATGAGAGATATGTCAGAAAAATATGAGAGATGAGAAAGAGGAATATAAGAGCTGAGATAAAGAGAGAAATATGATACATATGAGATAGAGAGAGAGAGAGAGAGAGAGAGAAAAATATGAGAGATACGAGAGAGAGGAATGTGAGAGAAATGTGAGAGACGAGAGAGAGAAGAATATGAAACACGAGAGAGAAATTAGAGAGGTATGTATATACCTCTGTACAAAGTATGAGAAACGAAAGAGTGGAATATGACAGATGAGAGAGAGAAAGAGAGACGAGAGACGAGAGCTGAGAGAACGACGTGTGCGCGCATACGCGATAAAGAGAGTGGAAAAGAGCTCGCGCATTCGCTCGCTCGCTCGCTCGTAACCTTTTCGGTTCCATTAATTGCGGTGCGAGCACGAATTGCCCGAAAAATGACTCGCTTCCACGAATAAGCCGCTGACGCAGTCAATAATCTCGCGCTGTGTGGTCCGCGATACAGCCGTGAGCCGCGAGCGGGTATTTGCCTGGCAAACACCGAATTTACCCCACTGTTCTTAAGAGAAAACGTTTCTATTTTCATTCGTAATATCTTTTGTCGACTTTGTACAGCGGTGGGGCGTGACGTTTGCCCCGCCAACGGTATGGATAGTTTCACGTGTAAAAATAAGTCGAAGATATTGGGATACGTACGGTTCGCGGAGAGCTTCATTTTCGCGAAACTCGAATTCGAACGTGCGCCGGGTCCCTACTACGAGCTTCTCAATGTAAACACCGTGTTCGTGTATTCGCGGTTAGCGCTTCGTGTCGTCGCAATAACTACGTTGATAGTTCGAACCGACCGTGAGAAAGATAACAATTTCCATCGAACACGGTTCGTTGGTTGTCGTATCGATACAAATATCGAGATTCCAGTGACCACGTTTCCCGATGTTGCTAATCGGCCTTCGACTAATTTCTTTTTTTTTTTAGTCCGGTGCCGATCATTTCGCGAACAAACGCGAACGTGCCACTTCTGCGAACGAGGAATTGGAATTCTAATTGGTGGGGTACGTTTAGGAGAAACGATTGGGGAAGAATGTAGGAATAATAGCGAATCTGATAGGAAATTGTATAACTTGTAAACGTGACGTTGAGACTCTGTATCGTAGGTGTATGTTTGAGAGAAACGATGAGAGGAATAGATTATAATAATCATAAGATAATAAATGGATAATAATGAAAAGATAATCGAATTGGAAGGAAAATCGTGTAACTTGTAAACCAGAAATTGGAATTCTATATTGTAGGAGTATGTTTGAGAGAAACGATGAGAGAAAAAGATAATAATAATCATAAGATAATGAATAGATAATAATAAAAAGATAATTGAAAGATAATTGAAAGGTAATTCACAAGATAATTAAAAGGAAAATCGTGTAACTTGTAAACGAGAAATTGAAATTCTATATTGTAGGAGTATGTTTGAGAGAAACGATGAGAGAAAAAGATGATAATAATAAGATAGTAAATAGATAATAATAAAAAGATAATAGAATTGAAAGGAAAATTGTGTAACTTCTAAACCAGAAATTGAAATTCTATATTGTAGGAATATGTTTGAGAGAAACGATGAGAGAAAAAGATAATAATAATCATAAGATAATAAATGGATAATAATAAAAAGATAATTGAATTGAAAGGAAAATTGTGTAACTTGTAAACCAGAAATTTAAATTCTATATTGTAGGAATATATTTAAGAGAAACGATGAGAGAAAAAGATAATAATAATAATAATAAGATAAAATGGATAATAATAAAAAGTTAATTGAATTAAAAGGAAAATCGTGTAACTTCTAAACCAGAAATTGAAATTCTATATTGTAGGAGTATGTTTGAGAGAAACGATGAGAGAAAAGATAATAATAATAATAAAATAATAATAAAAAGATAATCGAATTGAAAGGAAAATCGTGTAACTTGTAAACCAGAAATTGAAATTCTATATTGTAGGTGTACGTTTAAGAGAAACAATGGGAGAAAGAAATATTAATAATATCGAATTAGAAATGAAATTAAAATATATATATAAATAACGATGGAAAAAGAATGTCGAGAGAGGAACTCTTTGTTCGATATTCCCGAGTATTCTTTTTGGGTCATCTTCGTAACTATACAGGCATCGATTTTATAGAAAGGTGTATATTTAATTCCGTACTCGGATGTCGATTCTCATTTATTATATATTCTCTTATTTCGTTTTAATCTCCGTGACTCCTGCCAATTTCAATTTAATCTCGCGCGACTGTTATTGACGTATGTACATCTTAACGCGTTCGCTCGTCCGAGTATAAATGAATTTCGTTTAATATTAATCTTTAACGGTGACGATTAAATTATAAATCTTCTTTCTGGAAATTCACACTCCATTGTTTATTCGACGAATCATTCCGGCAGAATATCTCGAATTTTGGTAAAAGGATAGAAAACAATCTCAAAGAGAAATTTTAAACTCGATTTTCCCGAAAACGAAACGTCGAATAAAAAAAAAAAATGTTATACCAAATCTTTTTCTTATTTTTTCTTAACTCTGTCTAGTCACCTGATTCAGAAATCTGCAAAGCTTTTGAAATTGTTCAATAAAGATACTACATACTTGCAATTAGTACGACCATAATTGTACATCTATTCGAGATAATTTATAACTAATGTACCTTGAGAGCAATCGTCGAATATGTGATTCTGTTTTTGTATACAGAATACTAAATGGTTTTATTAATTCTCCTGAAATTATATCCTATTTTAATTATCGTATTCCAATTAATTATTATATAATTTTGACTTTTCAAGCAAGAATATCTGTATACTTTTTTTCTTCGTTCAAGTCTTATTTATATTAGAGAGTTCTCAGCCCTTGAAACCAACGATTGAATAAATAAAATAATTGAATGATACTTTTTGTTCAAAAAACACCCCAAAATTCATCGACAAAGTTTGTTAATTTCGTTTTACAATACTTAGTATATCTATCGATTTCCAGACAATTGCAAAGATGATCCACAAACGATGCTCGAGAACACCGAACAAATTACTAGGTTGTTTAATAAGTTTTCGATCAAACTTATTAAACAGTATAGTACTAGCTTGTTCAATAAGTTTTCGATCAAACTTATTGAACAGTATAATACTAGCTTGTTCAATAAGTTTTCGTCCAAACTTATTGAACAGTATAATACTAGGTTGTTCAATAAGTTTTGTCGTTCGACTTATTGAACAACATATTATATATTACCAAAAGTTGGTTTCACATTTTCTGTTCATTTATCACACGAAATATCAATGGTACCAAACTTGAAGGAACTCCAATTGATATTTCCCTTTCATGTGTCTATATTCGTTAATAGCAACTGCTGGTAGATTTTTTCGTGAGTCTGTTGTAGTTATACGAATAAAAAAAAAAAATTAAAAAAATAAAAAATTGTACACGATACTAGTTGTATCGTCCTGTTTCACTCTGTAAAATAATTCTGTCGTTCGTCCATTACACGTGACATCTCGTACTCGTGTGTGGACGTATACAGGGTGGTCTGTAATTCGTGGTACAGATGAAATCGGAGAAATTTTACGACTTCAAGTGAGAAGAGAATCCAGAACAACGAAATTACACCAGAGTCATCGTTTTCGAGAAATGTGCGCTAATCGAGAACACGTGCACCTAATCATTGACGTTACGAATTCCAATATGGACGCTTAAGGGAGGAAACTAGGGTAAATCGTTAAAATAAAAGTGATATTCGGCGAGTTTTTTTACAACTTCAAATCTCCATGAAACTTTCCATATATATTCCCTAACATTCCAAGATATAAATTCTTTTCTCTGTTACAATTTATCATTTTTTTCCCAAGTAATAAACGTTACTCTCCGCGGCATTCTGGTATTTTTTTTATCTGAAATACAAAATCAAACGGAATTTTTTTCCGTATGAATATAAATCTTGATTAAAAAATGTAAAATTAATGATAATACCCGGTTCTGGAATTTTTCCTTAATTTTCAGTGAAAGTGGATAAATTTTAACAGGAAAAAAATGTGTATCTTGGAACGTTGAAGAATGTATGTATATAGTGAGCAATAAAAAGTTTCATCGAGGTTTTACATTATAGAAACATTGCTGAAAATCACTTTTATTTTAACGTTTTACTAGAATCTCCCCCCTTGTCAACAACAAGGTAGTTCGCAACTATTATTGTCTTCGCGAAGGTTAAATTTTCCTTTTCAAGACACTATGTAAGGATTTCTGTTTAATATTTAAAAAAAAAAATATTACTGAACTTACAAATGTAGACAAGACTTGCTCTTGGTTCTTACCACCATAAGTCTCACACGATATTGTATATTAAAGTGTCTTCTGCACACCTTAACGCGTCAAGTGTCACGGTGGTCACCGGTGACCGGCGCTCCAAATTTACGTTTCTTTAACACTAAATTTACCAACCAATCTTAACGATCAATTCCGAAGAAATTTACAAAGAAATGTTTTCGTAAGAAATGTTCCTGCAAAGAAATTTACTTCAAATTCCATAGCGTATTTTCATAATTTAACATAACTTTTTCTATTCTACAGACTATATTTATAAATTTTAATCAATTTCGTAAATTCCTCTTTTTTCCACGATAATCGATTTTCCAGAGAAACACCTTAATATACAGAATTCTATCGGTAGTTCGAGTGTTAACGCGCTTGCAGAGAATAATAGTGCTCGTAAACTTTTAAATAACGTTAGTCGTTAACAATGCCGTGAAATAACAAGTGCACCGACAAACTATTGAATGTTTTTACTTTTCACGCCGCAATTTGAACAAACGTCGAGTACATCCTTGACCCGTTCAGCGTTTTTATTCCGTGTTTCGCGTGGACGAATTGCACCATGATTTTTACAACAATTTACTTCGATGTGTCGCGAGATCAGAGTAATGTTATAACCGTAATACTGCAGTTATAATAATCGTATTTAAAGCGATGAATGGTCGGCTAGACTGCCCTGATATTTAAAAAGAATTTTACTCGAGCACTCTTTCCATGCAAGAAAAATGTCTTCGTGTGTAACTACATAAATTTATATTTGCATACCACATTGACTGTAATCGTATGGTAATTAATTTTAATAATTCTTACTCTTTCGTTGATTTCTTCGGACAATCTTTTCAGACTTGTTTGTAACGTATCTCTATATAATTAGATAGATAATATTTTCTGTTTTTCTTTATATTGTGATGTATCTTATTGTTCAAACTAACGAGTTATACCGTATAATAAATAAAGAAATTAATATTTTCCTCTCGGTAGCTACAAATAGAAATTGTTCGAGATCGATAATTATAAGTTTGACTGGTATTTTAGGTCAAATAGGTTGATAAGAAAAACCGATACATTAAAGAAAACATTTAAATTTGTAACAAAGACAAAACCTTAGAAGAAAAATTCTTCACTCGATTTTCTTGCACCCCTTGAATAATGTTCTGATCAAAAATGAACAAAGTGGCTAAACATAGCAGTTTTATCGTTAGTATAGAGAAAACGCGTTAAATAAAATTGTTATTTCTTTCTGTTGAAATTTCGAATCTTTGTAGTAAATGGTTATTTTTTATTATTGTATTAAAAAAATTAATAATGTAAATTAAACATGTAAAACCGATGTCAATGTATTAAGAGCCCTTTAATAAAAACGATGACAGTAGAGGTATGTTGCAAAATCCATAAGATCAATAATTATTGATTAGGCGTACTCGATCGAACTCAAACGTATTTTTCTCGAAAGCAATGCCTCCGACTAGGAATATCGATCCTAAATCGATATTTAAGTCATCGATTTCTTCATATCAGTAAATCGATCTTTCGTCGACCAATTTGATCTCGAATCGATTTCTTCGATACGAGATTCGATTTGAAATATTTATTATCGTCTTATTAGAAAACATTTATCATCCGTATAAATAAAACGGATAAATCCAGAAGCAATTTTCCAAGAAATCAATTTTTCTAACCGATCCAATCTTTCGTACAATAATAATAGAAATCTCAATATTTGTACTTTCATCGAATCAATTCTCTAACCAACGATACGTATCGATTCCTCGAATCGATTTCTCCCCAATGTATCGACCGTCCCTGTGGGCAACGATTCCCGTGGTTCTCGATTCCCGTTCGATTTCCACTGGTAAAATTCCCTCGTGGTGGTCCGTACCACGAATTACACACCGTTCTGTATTTTCAACCGACGCTGTATATTTTCCTCTCCAAAGTAAACCGGCCACCGTCGAAAGAATCCGTCGACGTTTTATCGATTGAACGAGAAACGGGGCTACCTCTTCCGCGGTGTCTGCGGCCGGCACGCGGCACAATCTCGAGTCGAACGTGCTGGAGGACTCATCGGAAACGGAAGTCGAGCCGTAGGTACGAAAAAGCTCCTCGGTGTCTTCTTGCTCGCCGCTGCAGTCGAGCTCCGCCAGATACACGTACAGACGCACGAAGGTGGGCAGTGGTATCATCGCCGATCCGCCTTCGGGCTCTTCCGTCAGCAATTCGCACACGTATATCATCGTTTCGAATAGGTTCTGCGCGGGCACAAAGGTACGCGTGTAGGTGAATCGCACCGCGGATCGCGGAGCCGCGCCGACAATGGTCGGTGATTAATTTAATTCAACCCGGTAGTAACGATGATTCATTGATTCGCGTTGAAGTCCGCGAATTAAATACACGGGGCACAGCCGCGGGAACGATTTCCCCGTTGGTATTATTTATAACGTATTTATTTTTGTAGAAAACGGGATGAGTTTTATCAGCGCACCGTTGTGGGTGTATGGTCCGTCGCTAGGAGACACAGTTGTATTTACATCCCCACTCCACTCGCAACCCACAAGGTTACGCGTCACAGACGTGGCTCGCTATTGGCCGAAGCGGATGACGAGGACCAATGACGATCGCTTCGAGAGCGAACGAGACGGACTCATTCGTAGCGTTGCTTTCGAGCGAAAGTGTCCAAACCGAACGATTTCTAACCTATTTATATATTATTCTTAAATCGGTTATATCTATATTTATGTATTATTGTCATCTCCTAATGAAAGAACGAGTTTAATTCCAATGGCTGCAATGATCGTCGATGTCTTGGGATTCATTCGTATCCGATAGTATTAAAGCGTCGAAACAGAACGATTTCGTACATAAGTGTCTTCAACGCGTTACGTAGGCGCCAGTGGGCAAACATTGGCGTCCGCGCCATCGGAATGGTCATTCTTCGCGGTAAAGAGAAATAAAAATCAATAAATCAATCCGGGAATATTTCGACCGGTTGTAAATCGCGTTGCGCGGAAATTGCGGGCAGATTACACGCGCAAAGTGCGACCCGTTTTCGTGCGTTACACCGGGCGACGAACAACCCGCCGAAGTTGTTTGCACGACCCACTTCGATCGACTAACACGATTTGGCACGTGACCGAACGAACTCGCGAACGACACACGCTCGATAAAATACAAGTTGTCGGTGAATCGATGAAAATCTCGTATCGTGGATAACACGGTGAAAACGACGAGCAAAATTTCCAGATATTAACGAGCTTCGTAATGGAGAAATTACGAGCTTCTCTGGGTACCCCTAGTTTCGAGCGAGCGGTGAATCCCGTGGTTTCGAAATCGCGCGGGAAAAATTTCCTACGCGGGATATTTGAATTTGATTTCTCTACGATCTTTTTTCTTATTTCTTATGATTTTCTGACAGTAAACAAATACGTTAAAAATTAAATATATTATTTTCTTGTCTAATCTTAAACTGTACACCTTTTTCTCACTAATTATATTTTTTCCCCCATTGGACATATTGTAAACCGTGCAATATTTATCCAGAAACAAAACCATTGATCACAATAGCGTGGGTCGTGTACGACCCACACTGAACTTTCCGGTTCAAACCATATAAAAAATTCATCATATATTTTTCAGACAGTAAAAAAATACGTTAAAAATTAAACTTGTTACTTCGTTGTCTCAAACTCTACACCCTTGTCTCACTAATTATACTTATTTCACTGTTATAAATATTACAAATCGTACAGTACTTAGAAACAAAACTATCGAGTTGTTCAAAAAGTCATTTCGTTTTGTTCTTGATAAAAACAAAATACAATTTTTTCAAAATGTACAAACATTTTACCAAATGATACATTCTCCATTTTGGAAAACGAAACGACATTCCGAACAACCCAATACTAATCACCGACCAAACGACACGGAACGCGTTAAATAGTAAACAATTTCCGTGTTTCGAGTATTGGAAAAACTCTCATCCGTATTTTGAAAACACCAGAGGAATCGACTTCCCTGACCGCCGACTGATCGTTTACAAAAACGAAAGAAAACATCGGGCTCGCGTTAACACGACCGCGCGATGAAAAGAAACACACCTCTCCTTCATCGATCACGCTCACCGATGGCCCCGCGCTGAATCGATTAACCGCTCGTTTATATATATATCGTTCGTACGGTGGTGGTGGGGGGTTACGGCCGATGAAGATCAGCGCGAGTGCGAGAGAGACGTGAACTAACGGCACGCTCTATTTTCGGTATTTCATGGGAGAATCTCGCGAGCGGGTCTCTATTTCCAGAGCCAGACGGATTCTTACCTTGGCCAGGAATCCGCAAGCGATCGCGAGGAATTTGTAAAAGTGACACTCGCGAGCGGGGAAAAATTTGCCCACAACCAGGATCCGGTAGAGGCTCGTCTCCGACATCGCGATCCCTTGCCATCTGTCCAACAGTGCGAGCGCGGAGACACTCTCCACGTGACCGAACACGTTCAAAAGGGTTCTCAGGTAGCCGGGCGTGATACCTGACGGGTGGCTGAACGGAGGGTACTCCAATCTCTCCTAAGAAAATATCGTTACGCGGTCACGAATCACGGTCAGTGGCTTGGCTTTGATTATTTACATAATGTTAGGTCACGGACCACGCACATCGGTTCGAATGGTATTTTCGAACGCGATGGAAATTTTAACACGAGGAAAGATGTTCGAAGATAAATATACTTAGTGCTTGGAATAGTGATTGTTTTAATCGATGTGTAGGTGTACGATGAGATTTTATTGAAGTTAATATGTATATTTATTTCTAGTTTGAATAGAATAGACTGTTTTATTTATTATATAGATATACGATGAAATTGTATTAAAATTAGTATTTATATTTATTTCTAATTTGAATACAATGGATTAGTGATTGTTTTATTCGATATATTGGTATACGATGAGATTGTGTTAAAATTTCTATGTATATTTATTTTGTAATTTGAATGGAATATATTAGTGATTGTTTTATTCAATATATAGATATACATTGAAATTGTATTAAAATTAGTATGTATATTTATTTCTAGTTTGAATAGAATAGACTGTTTTATTTGTTATATAGATATCGGATGAAATTGTATTAAAATTAGTATGTATATTTATTTCTAATTTGACTAGAATAGACTGTTTTATTCAATATATAGATACACGATGAAATTGTATTAGAAATAGTATGCATATTTACTTTTAATTAGAGTAAAATAAATTGTAATATTAAGGAAACAAAAATTTATTTATTTTTAAATAAAACAAAATTAATAGAATTTATTTTATCCGGGGGGGATATTAAAAACTCTTTTCTGGAGTTAGTTTCATTTTTATATTTGTGGCAAAGTTATTTGGTGACGAGCAATGACTTTTTACAATTCATTTTTCATCGTATGTTAAAATTCGTATGAAAAAAAGCATATCGTAAATCATCATAGTTCGTTCCAAAGTAACAAATTATGAGACATTTATTTATTTAACTTTCGTTTCTCTTCTAGCTGATGTAGATCAGATCTTATGATTTCTTTATCGATATTAAATAACGTAACAGCAAGTTGTATATCGCGTATACACATTATTTGACAGTCGTGAAAATCCCTAATTGTGACCAACTTCAAGTGGGCACAAACTTTTCTGGCTACCTGATAAACTTCTACTAGCTACCGGAAAAAGTTCGTGCGGTTTGTTCGTTAGTAGTAGCGTCGACTTGAATTTCCGACAATAATTTGTTAACGTAATACACGAAGTTGGTTTCATTGTAGTTGGTACACGTAACTTTTTGATTCAATACCGTTTCATTCGTTTCGTAGAATGCCCCACGAGTTTCTAACTTTGAACATTTTTCTTTCAACGGTTCGAATACGTATCTCGTTATTTATTTAAACCATTCGAAGTACTAAATATCTTTTTTTTTATATTTATCTAATACCGAACGTGTATCCGTAAATATAGGAAAAGAAATATTTCAATAATTTATATTACTTGTACGCTTAAAATTTGTTCAAATGGCTAAGTATTCTATGACTTTTAAGCGGGGTGTACGTATTTTCCCAATGGTCAGTTTCTAGTTCGTTAGGTCGTTTAAACCTTCTTTTAATTAATCTTCTTAGAAATACGCCAACTGTGAGAAAAAATACATATTTCTTCGCACTTTTGTACGGTTTGTGTTAAAATTTTAAATAAAAAATTCGTGAACTTCAGTGAGTTTGAAAAATATATCGACTTTAGAAAAAGAAAGTATTAAAGAGAACGTATCGAGGCAAAAAGTTTATACAAAACACGACATTCGTTCACCTAGAATTATAACAATATCCAATCCCAATTTTTCTATTTTTAATAAAAGATTTATCTATTTTTGTTTAATTTATCTTTTAAAAGAACCTCTTCTCTCAATTCTTAATTATTTACAAATGTTTTCCAGAAACATTTGTTCCTTGGCTATTTTCTAAAAATAACTATCGATTGTAGCAATACGCAAAAATATATTTTTCGATGATTATCGATTGATAAACCTGCGTGGTGAATTTTAATCGATTGCGTTGTCTCTTCTTGTTAAATTGTCAAAGTTAACCCTTGTTTCGCAGCGTTTAAATAGAAATCTTGAATTGTTTAAAATGTAAAAAAAAAGAGAGGAAAATATTCAAAGAAAACAACCGATTGATCTTACCAATACTCGTCATCGAAATTAATAGCTTAGACTCGAACTAAGTGTAACGTGTTATTGCCGGTCCTTGTCGTCGTAGAAACAAATTCCAGTGGTCGTGTTGCTATATATATATATATATTCTCAGGCTGTTACAATTCCCTTTTCCACAGAAATACGTACCCTTCCGACCTACTCTACATTTGAAAGCGCCGCCACATCTTTTATCCTCCAGTGCTTCGTTTAACTGTTTCCAGTATTTCACCCGGTTTTGTTTGGTCTTATATTCGGTCTCGTGCGTTACTCTGAGGTTAGGTTTCAAAGCAGTCTTCGACCGTGCCCCACTTGTAGGTAATTAAACGATCGCTTTATTACGATCGGGGCCTCTCAGAGACGACCCCACGTCCGTTCAGAGGGCCCGTGAATATTAAAAAGGTATCCTATTTCGCGCGATCAGTATCCATGTGTTTACATATGGATTTATAAATACCTGTGTATTTACCTGTGTACTTCTAAATATGTGTTTATCTGTCTAAGTTCTTATAAGCATTTCTGTATTTAACTGTGTACTTCTAAATGTGTGTTTATCTGTCTAAGTTCTTATAAGTGTTTGTGTATTTAACTACATACTTATAAGTATCTGTGTATTTAACTACATACTTATAAGTATCTGTGTATTTAACTACATACTTATAAGTATCTATATATTTAATTATAATACATACTTATAAATATCTGTGTATTTAACTACATACTTATAAGTATCTGTGTATTTATCTATATTTTTATACCTATGTGTTTATCTATCTAAGTATAATACTTATAAGTATTTGTGTATTTAACTACATACTTATAAGTATCTGTTATTTATCTATGTTTTTATAACTATCTATATATTCATCCGTATACTTGTAACTATTTATGTACTATTTTTGGTATTAAAATATCGTGGTTTACTCGATATATCCTGGGCTCAGGTGCGATGTAATTAAGTGTTTGTCCAACAGTTTCCAATTACTCAATAATTTCTTAGTGCGTAATTATTAGTTCGACA